>NC_069499.1:320741167-321426167 GCF_027579735.1 Bombina bombina | reverse complement strand
CTGGCCATCTTCTGTTAGTTACTGTAGGCTGGTATGTAGCTCACCATTTAAATGAAAGACTTTTTGACTTTTTAAAATCGCTTGATATCATTTCATTGTTGAGAAAACATTTAATAGTTCTTTAAAAGTCTCACACCTATGGTGAGATTTTCAGGTATTTATTATACAAAATGACTGAAGTTTCAATATCAATTACCCAATAGTATGCTTTTCTTTTTTAGATATTCTGTGCTTTTATTATTATTTCATTTATAAGAAGATAACGTATACCAGCAGGGTTGGTCTAGTCTGAAAGGATCATTCCTCTGTGAAACCATCTTTATTCACAGTGTGCAAACACCAGATTTTTTGTTAAAGGCGCTCAAACCATGTTCAAATGCTTTATATGTTTTCAATGGGATTTTACTGAATTGAGGTTTAAAATTATTCTTCAATATATATTTAAACATAATTTCTGATTTATGTCAACCTGCATTAAATGGTGTGAATCTTATAAAAATGGTGCAATTCCAAAAAAAGTAACATGCTTTCAGACTTATTGATGGGGTGAAAATAATCTACATAGAGCTCTGCATAACAGTACCTGCTGATGTTCCAGATATTAGGGTGGAAGCTGCAGGGTTTGGTGATTGCAGCTATAAACTGAGCACATCACCACAACAATCCCCCGCAGGAAGGTCTTTTATTAGATATATATTATGTACATGGCAGATATTTAAAGCGATGAATCACAAATCCCACCTGAAGTACAAATTTAGCTGTGGAGTTCTGTAAATGTTTTTCTAGTTCTCAACACACTGATATTTCAGCATTTTTATTTCTCCTGTGAATAGAGAAAGAGCAATGCCCAGTAATTATTATCTCCCAATCTGCAAAGGATTTTTTTTTTTTAGGTGATAGATAAAAATTTGTGGCACTGTGATAAAACAATGTAAAGCTATACAAGCGCTTACTTCTTGTCTTATTCGTGTTTGCTGAGTTTTACGCCTAGTTTTAAAGAGTACAGACAATTCAGGTGAAATTGGTCGCTGTCATTTGCACAAAAGCAAAAAAAAAAACACCAACGGCAAAAAAACTGTAGATTGTACTGTACTTAAAGGGACAGTAGACATCTTGGAATAACAAGACATTCTGTTGTTTCAGCTGTGATGCAATAGAATAGCATATCCGACAAGTCTACACATTAAAACAAATTAACACCTTGTTTGCTGTTATTGATTTCAGTAGCCATATTCCAACCACCACTCACCATATTTGGAAGATCCAATCTAAGCTTGAGTCTGCAGATAATAAATCTAGCCAGGGTCACACTATTAATATAAAGTGTATTTCTCAGCAGTTATCAGCTAAAGCTTATTATGGAAATATATGTAGCAGGGTTAGCCTTTATAGGTCAGCAGGGGGGCATTTCCAGCTCTTTTCAAAGCTAAATTACATGGAAAGGGGCAAAATACATAATAAAAGTACATTGATAAGTTGTTTTATTACTTATAACTAAACATTTTATACAATAATACAATAATAATTATACAATAATCATGGCTCCCTATACTAAGCAGGTTAAGATGCTTTGGAGCCCTTGCAGGGCAGGATCGCACATGCAAACTTGCGTCTTGCATTGTAAGAAGCAAAGGTCATCAGAATGCTGCGTCTTACACTCTCACAGGCCCATTTATCAAGCTCCGTACGGAGCTTGAAGGGCCGTGTTTCTAAAGACCGCTGCTTCATAACCCTGTCTGCCTGCTCTGAGCAGGCGGAAAGGAATCGCCGGAAATCAACCCGATCGAATACGATCGGGTTGATTGACAGCTCCCTGCTGGCGGCCGATTGGCCGCGAGTCAGCAGGGGGCGGTGTTGCACCAGCAGCTCTTGTGAGCTGCTAGTGCAATGTTAAATGCGGAGAGCGTATTGCTCTCCGCATTTAGCGAGGTCTTGCGGACCTGATCCGCAGTGTCGGATCAGGTCCGCAAGCCCTTTGATAAATGGGCCCCTCTGAGTTGGTGATTGATAGGCCCTTCCCTTGTGTGATTGGATGTGCAAGAGAAGGGGGCACCTTATGTGTGTAATGGTACATATGGGCAGTGGATGTATATGGTACTCTGCCTGTATGTTGTAGAGTCATGCGGATAGGTTCTTGGCCAATAGTAAATGAGGCCCATGGAGTTTACTAGCCCTTTAAAAGTGCTGCATTTATGATAATATTATTAGTCTATTTCTTTCTATAAATGACCACTTAGCTGTTATGAGAAAGCTAAAAAAATATTTGCATTAAATTATTATTTTGGTAATCTTTTATTTCTGATAAAACACAGATTCAACTAGAAAAATAAAATAAAATAAAAACTTATTATTATATTCAGAAAAATCTTTATTTGTTTTCAATTTTGACTCATGATACTAGCATAACTTTATATAAATGATTAATATTGTATTTAATTTATTTGTTTATTTTGTTGCTAGATTTTTTATGTATTAGTTATGTAGCCTTTGTCAACAGTTAAAGAAAAAATAATGATATGCAAATAAAAATAAGAGAAACATTATTATTTGTATTTATTTATGTGAAACCAGGTTGTGACGGATTATTAGTTTGATTGTGAAATAGAAGTGTATGTGAGTGCACAACATGTCAATGGAACAGATCCCTCACATCTTTACAAGGACAAATCTAACAGCTGTATTGGTGATGAGCTAATCTTTTGCGTTCTGGACACCGGCTGTTTCTCCTTATTTGTGTAAGGCCTCAGCCTGATCTGTTCTTTTCATATTGATTTCTGGATATTTAGTTCTGATACATATTTGCTTTGGCTACCTGCGTATTAAATTTGGTCTTGCTATATCCCTTATGATTCCGATTATTTTCCAGATACCAATTCCCTTTTATATCTGCTACTATACAGATTGGGTCATATCCAAGACTTAAGCTGAGGTTTTGGGTCGAACCTTGTCCGCCCACATTTTTAGATATGGAGCCAAAAGTCATAACCCTGAATGTAATACATTGCTGCTTCAATACCCTGCAATCATACTCGGTGCACGACTGTGTTTTACATATTTTAAGTACATAGCAGTGAAATTATTTTCATTTAATAATAAACCCACAAACATTTTAGTATTTTCTTTTAAAGGGACACTGAACCCAAATTTTGTATTTCGCAATTCAAATAGAGCATGCGATTTTAAGCAACTTTCTAATTTACTTCTATTATCAATTTTTCTTCTTTCTCTTGCTATCTTTATTTGAAAAGAAGGCATCTAAGCTTTTTTGGGTTTCAGAACTCTGGACAGCACTTTTTTATTGGTGGATGAATTTATCCATCAATCAGCAAGGACAACCCAGGTTGTTCACCAAAAATGGGCCGGCATCTAAACTTACATTCTTGCATTTCAAATAAATATACCAAGAGAATGAAGAAAATTTGATAATAGGAGTAAATTAGAAAGTTGATTAAAATATCATGCTCTATCTGAATCTTGAAATAAAAAAAAAGTGTTCAGTGTCCCTTTAATCCTTTGAGTGCTAATGACGGCTCTTAGCCGTCACAGAGTTTCTCACTCTGGTGCTAATGACGGCTCAGAGCTGTCATGAGCACTCTCCCACCTTGAGGGAGATCTGGGTGCTCCTAACTGCTCCTACCCCGGCGATCGTGCCTGTAGAGTGACAGGCATCGCCGGGGCTTCACGTGATGCGCGGTGACGTCACGCACAATTACGTGATGACGTCACTGACCAACTTTATTTATACTTAACAATGTTAAGTATTGGAGGAGGGGCATGCTGCTTAGAAGCCTGTATCACAGGCATCTAAGCAGCGACCGACCTCCAAGACCCACTGTTGGAAAGGTAATCGCCTAACCTTTCCAACAGTGTAAGTCTTGGGGGTCTGTAAAAAAAAAAAAAGTTAAAAAAAAAATAATTAAAAAATTAAAAAAACATAGACAATTTTAGCACCCAGGTGGGAAAGTGCTTAGCACTCAAAGGGTTAAGCAAGAATGCATATTTAAATGAAGATAAAAGAGTAAAAGCAAAATGCTGAAATATGATAAGCACATTCTATTGTTATACAGCTGCTTACATATAACTATATTTAAAAGGATTAAACAAATAGTTAAAGTCAGCTCCAAAACAGCAATACAGAGCTATATGAACAACTCAGGTGACAAATATGTGTAGCCATCAATCAACAGCCAGCTCCCGGCACTGCATTGTTGCTGCTTAGTCTATGCGCATATGCTTTTTCAACACAGCCTAGCAAGAGAACAAATTAAATTTGATAACAGAAGTGAATTTAAAAGTACCTTAAAATTAAATGATGTCTCTGAATCATAAAAGTTTAATTATTACTTTGTCCTTTTAAAGGGACATTAAACCCCAAATTTTTATTTCATGATTTAGGTAGAACATACAATTATAAGCAACTTTCCAGTTTACTTATATTATCAAATTTCCTTCATTCTCTTGGTATAATTTTTTGAAGGAGCAGCAATGCACTACTGGTATCTAACTGAACACATAGGTAAGCCAATGACAATCAATATATATATATATATATATATATATATATATATATATATATATATATATATATATATATATATATATATATATATATATATATATATATATATATATTTATATGTATATTTATATGCAGCCACCAATCAGCAGCTAGAACCTTGGTACTTTGCTGATCCTGAGCTTTCCTAGATAAACCTTTCAACAAAGGATAACAAGAGAAGGAAGCAAATTAAATCATAAAAGTAAATTTAAAAGTTGTTAAAAATTGTATTCTCTTTCTAAATCATGAATATCTATTTATGACTTTACTTTCCCTTTAAGTACTAGACTGTGGCTTATGTAGTAAAGGTTCATGGTTTGAGTACCATAATGTATTGAACTTTACTGTTAAATATTTTATAGTAAAAAGTCCTTCTTTTTGGCAGCATCTAAGAGGGGAACACAAAACATAATATTCAAATTTGTATCAAGTGTAAATTGCCTTTTTCTTAACACTTAAAGTAATGGTAAATCTGAGTGTTTAAAAAACGCTAGGATTTACCATCACTAAAAATAAACAGTAGTTTCATTCATTAGATACTAAAAAATAGGGTGCTAAACTCTTTACCAATGAGGGTACATTTCCACCTCTAAACCAATAGCCGTGCTAGGATGTCAGATGACTTGCACGCCTATTGGCTTTGAGGTGGAAACATCACCTCATTAAAGAAGAGCTCTTTGCCGAGTGCTGCCGGAGCCGCTGACTTTAGTGAACTGCTGCGGCACAGACAGGGTGAGTTTAGCACCCTTTTTTTTATTAACTGATGAATGAAAATACTGTTTATTTTTAGTGATGGTAAATCCTAGCATTTTTTAAATGCTCGGATTTACCATTACCTTAAAAATTAAGGTAAACTTTGGTGCTAATGTAAATTTTTGCTTTTTAATATGTGATTTTGTTGTCATTCATATTGTTTTATTTACAACAAATGAATTATAGCTTGTGAAAACATATAAGGTATGTAAGTACATTTTCAAATACATATCTAAATATGTATATAAAGGCATAAACTCCTTTATAGCCAATTATTTTTCATGTAACGTTGGCATAAACAGAAACTATATAATTAGATTATATCTAATTGTTGTTCCTACTTACATGAAGCAGCAGCTATCATCGTGTTTGTGATTGTGAACAGAAAATTACATTTTTGTATTGTTTTTCATCTAATTAAACAAATATGTGACACTAATTAGATTTTTCTATTTTTTTTTTTTTTTCTTAAGTCAGGCTGTCTATAATAGGGAATGCTAGTTTCTGGTTTCATTTATAACTTAATTCTTTCTCTTCCACCAACTCATCAGCGTATAATGAGACTTAAAGGGATACTAAATAAAAAATGCAACTCCTCATAAATGTAATTATGCATAGTGGAACAAACAAATGCATTTTTATAATTAATTTTGCCTGCTTTTCTTGTAATTTGAATCCAAAAATTATGTTTTTTACACTGTAAGGGCTAGATTAGGAGTGGCACTCTTATTGTTGTGCGCAAGAGATATTGGATAACGTGCATATTACATGTTGAAAGTAAACAAGTTTGTATATATATATATATATATATATATATATATATATATATATATATATATATATACTGTATATATATTTATATATATATACAAAACATGAAATGGGACTGCACTCTAAGACTGGACTGGGTACACATCCTATGACCATGCAATATGCACAGCCCTGAGTGCTCAGTAGCACTCACAGGTAGCTGTACCGTCCCCTGAGTCCCAGACAGTTAACCCCAGACAAGTCTGTGTGCAAGGCTGTAGGGAAAATTACAAAACAAATTAATACAACACACAGAGAAAGTCCAGCATTAATTTTTAAGCACTTAGCTAAGATTAAAAGCAAAACTGGAAGAGTTAGTTATCGCATCTGGCCAAATAGGATAAGCCCAGGTACCACGTCAAGGTCTCTCCCAAATCCTGGGTCCCTAATACAACCATGCAACGCTAGTTCTCAATAAATCAAACTGCGAATAAGTCAAGGGTTCACAGACATATACACGGAAGGGGACTGCACTCTCAGACTGGTCTGGGTACACATCCAATGACCCTGCAACATGCACAGCCCTGGGTGCTCAATAGCACTCACAGGTAGCTGCACCGTTCCCAGAGTGCCAGGCAGAGAGAGAGGGTGAGAGAGAAAGAGAGAGAGAGAGAGAATAAGAGAAAGTGTAACCAGCACTTTTTAAAGAGTGTTTCTGCACCTTAAACGACAATGATCTCTTATCTGCTACTTGCCTGAGTACACTGAATGTTGTCCCTTTAAATAGGATGACTTTTCTGATCTTTTCTTTACTCACCTCAGAGTAAGAGGGAATTGCCACACATAATAATAAACTTTGGCCCCTAGTACAATCAACTAAAAATCCTATAATAATCGTCTTGTATTGTGTTCTGTAGGGTTTTCAGCTTTAACTTTTTCCAGTCCATAAGGAACCTCTATGATAACCCATTTATCTCAAGATTCTGTAGCACAATATCAGTATTCCAATTCTTTAGAAAGCACCATTTTAGCAGCTCATTAATTTATCCCCCAAAAAAAGCAATTTTAGCCTATACGTTGTCAATGTGTATAATATGTTTATATATTATTTTAAAATATTGTACATTCTCAGTTAATATTAATGATAATTATTTTTTGGTTTAATATAGTTTTAAAAACATTTTTCAGATCAAACATTTAAAATGTGATACAAATGACATTTAAATGACAAATGTCATTTTTAGAATACAAAAGAGGGGTTGATTCAATACAAGGATTGAAGCGTGTACACTTATTAGCACTCACATCTCATGGTGATGTGGCTTTAAATTTAGAACCTTTAATGCCAAAAAAGGGGGGACGGTCTGTGCCGTAAAAATTAAAATATAACCTTTATTAGATTGGTTAAAAAAGATTCCACAAAACAAACATAAACATATATGTATTAAAAACACTGAATGTTGAAAAGGAAAATATCAAGAGGATTTGAGTGCTAAACGTAGCTGTCTGTAAGGGAGGTTATCTTCAGGCTTTTGGTTTGGGGTATTCCTGGTTCCCTAAATGTCTCCTAGTTATAACTGCTATTATATGTAGCATATAATGCTTCTAAAAATAATGGTACTATTTCCTGATTCAGATATTATAGTTATTCATGGACACAAAAATATTTTGAAAATAGACTTGTTTTGCAGTATAGTACCTATAACTGTAATTGTATATGCTTCTTGGGCATGTGCTTTGAGTTCTTTAATATTAATGCTGCTAAAGCAGTGATATTTATTAATATATAGCACTGGTTATTGTAATAATTTCAGGGCATATAGTTGTTATCGTGATCAGGTTGTATACCTCCCCTTGCGAAGGGTTAGTTTGGCTAAGTACTTAATACAGATATGATAACCTATTGAATTTTCAAAATTGAAAGGTATGCCCTAATGGTATAGAGTATGTATGTTTTCGTTATTTAGCATAAATATTCAGCTATTATAAGGCTGTATGCAATTTTCAACGTTAATACAAATGTTGCTATGAGACCATAGCGTTATACAAGTCCACACAATGTGAATTATATCCAGATTATTGGTCTATGTTTTTATGGGGGTATTTGTTGTTTACCTCCCAGTATTGTGTACTGTACGTTGTGCAGATTTAACACGATATCAATTTGTATTAGGATTATTCCGATTATTAGGTTATGTTACTCTGAGGGTATTTAGCGCATATTCACTGGTGCTTGGTGCCAACAATATCAGATATTTCAGTGCTATGGATATCTTATACTGGTATCAGCAAATGTACTGCTGTTAGTTAGAACTATAGTACGATTAGTCTTTTAAGTTTAAGAATGCATTCTTTCATTCACCATTCGTACTCCAATGCCCAAGAGCTACACATAGTTAGCCACTATTAGTTAAATCCCATTTGTATACCTTGCTGTAATCGTAAGATATGCTACCGTTAGCTTAGTATTTATAATTAGCTCAATATTTTTATTTTTGTGGCGGTCCACCTTACATTCACACACTTGGCTTGCTAGCCATTCTATAATGCTTAAATGTGGACTAGTCACTATATTAGTTTTCTAGTGAGCTAAACTGTATTGATTTCCTCAAAAACATAATACACCTGATTTACACCTTTTAACTTATAACTAGGCAGTGCGCCTTACGATAATTGTAACGCTAAGGTTTCAGAGGTGTAGCTAAATTCTATGTCCTTATTTCAACATTAGCTGATAAAAAGTTTGGCTTAAAGCCTAACAAACTATTCAAAGCCCTAACATGTTTCGCCACCAACGTGGCTTTCTCAAAGGGTACGGCGCGGCGTTTGGCGTGGTCTCTTATAGACTCTGTTCCAACCCTTTATGATGACGTCACGTCCTATCAGATTCTTTGTGTTTTGTGAACCAATGCGAGTGGTTCTAACAGTATGACTCACCAATAGCCTTTTGCTGATGGGCTCAATATCGATGTTATTGTTTTTAGAGTGTCAGAATATTGTTCTAATCTGAATGTTTAATCTGTTCATTTATCTTAAATTTTCAGACTTAGTGTATATTACAGGAAATATGAACGATTAATTAATTCAATCTTTTGTCCGATTACCTTCAACATATTCCTGGAGTGCAGTGTGTATATATATATATTTTAGGAGACATATAGTATACAGAATATTATTTATCACTATATCGATGTTATAATCATATGTCTTGTGTCAAGATATGTTATTGAGTAATCATTCTTGTTACTTATTATAGATGGAAGATACTATGAATGTCATTTAAATATTCTGTTTGAAATAGCGGGTAATCTTATTTTTTGTTTTATACATTTTTTGCAGAGTCATAAAAGAGATGGATATTTCGGTATAACATAAATAAATGCTGCTAAATAGTAATTTCATCAGGATCTGAATGATTCTATCGTTCATATTTATTAACATTATATTGATGTAGTAGTTATTAGTGTAAAGTTCACTCTTAGTTGGATGTTTACATTTATTAATGGAGGTACCTTATTATTATAGTGACAGGAGTGTGGTTGTGATTGGTTCGTGCTGTGATAGCTGGTCATTATACAAATGGAAATAAAAGTGAAAATGTAAGATTAAAAAATAATGAATAGTAAGGAATACGAATGAGAAGGTGTTAGATGTGAAATAAAGGTGAGAGTGAAAATAATGGAAAGGCATCTGTGAGATGCTTAAGGAAGTGTGCCTGGAGATGGACGTCGTTGGTACAAACAGAATTGTAATTCATGTATTGAAGTGTATATTACTAGTGATACCAATGTGCACATATTATGGTCACCTAAGTTGCCAACAAGAGGGGAGTAGGAGTAGAAGTGGGTGGTGTTCCCTTGAAAGGTGTGTGATGGGTGATGTATGGGTGAGCTGGTGTGGTGTGTGAATGTGATTGTAAGATCCTCTGCTTAATTTAATATCATTTTGATGTTTTGTATAACTTCCGAATGGAACTTTAAGATCCTCTACTTTTTTAATGTCATTATAATGTTTAGTTGATATATAGCACATATCGATTTCATTTTTAAAGTTGTCCTTTTAACGATCTCTTGTAGGCATTCTCTCATCTTATAATTGACTTTTCTTATATTCTCTTAATGAGAATAACACTGTACGTTCTGCTTTAGGTAAGATATCTTTATAGGTATGACACATAGTTGTTATGCTCATTTAACCCATTGGGTGTAATCGAATTTAATAAGTAGATCCATCTACTTTCATACTGTAGTAATGATTTCTCTTTGTCTCCTCCACGTATGCCCAGGTTTATTTTCTGCACTCCAAAACATTGCAGGCAGTTGGTTTTGCCTTGATGATATTTATAGAAGTGTTGGGCTACTGACGTGATGGTTTTTCTTTTCTTTAGATCTTTTGCTGCATTCCTTATGTTGCGTACATGTTCCTGTAATCGTGTGTGTAATTTGCGTGTCGTCCTGCCAACATAGTTTTTTGGGCAATTGCAGCTCAGAACATATACTACTGCAGTAGTATTACAGTTGATGAAGGATTTAATGTTGTGTACTTTGTTGAACCTGTCCTTAATTGTAGTGGTCTTTTTCAGGAACTTACAGCTTGTACACGATCCACATGCATATGAGCCATTAGGTATGGTGCCTTTTGTCCTTTGGTTTTGCGTAAAATGGCTCGGACTAATCATGTCTTTTAGGTTCTTAGGTCTCCTATAACTGACCTCAATTTTTGGTCCTATTAAAGGTTCCAATATCTTATCTGCCTGTAAGATATGCCAGTGTTTTTTAATTATTTGAATTATTTCCTGGCTCTGTGCATTGTAAGTTAGTACAAGTCTTGTCTTTCCATCACTCTTTTTGGATTTCGGTTTTAGCAGATCTTGTCTGTTGGTTCTTTTGGCTCTGTGTTTTGCTTTCTTTATGGATGAACGACTGTACCCCCTCTGGCTGAGACGGGCAGCTACTTCTAATGCTCTTTTTTGGTATAACTCATCTTCTGAACAGTTTCTCTTTGTTCTCAGGAATTCCCCCACCGGTAAAGATTTAATTGTACATGGAGCATGAGCACTGGTACTGAATAGTAACATGTTAGTAGCTGTCTTTTTTCTGAATAGGTCGGTACCTAACATTTCGTTGGTTTTCTTGAACAGTCTTAGGTCCAAGAATGTAATTTCCTCTTGACTGTACTCATATGTCAATTTGATGTTAAGATTGTTGTTGTTCAAAATAGTGAGGAATGTATCAAGTTTATCTTTCGGTCCTTCCCAGATCATCAGTATATCGTCTATGTACCTCAGCCAGAGGGGGATATGTTGTGTAAATTCATCATTTTCTGCTGTGAAGACTGTATGATGTTCCCACCAACCTAAAAATAGGTTGGCGTAAGTTGGTGCACAGGCAGTTCCCATTGCTGTCCCTCTACACTGCAGGTAGAATTGGTTGTTAAAGACGAAGTAGTTTTTCTTCAGTACAATTTCTAATAATTTTAGAACAAATTCATTATGACTTGAGTTTTCTTCATTAGTCATATTAAGGTAATATTGTACTGCTTCAAGTCCCAGATCATGCTTAATGCTGGTGTAGAGGGCTTCAACATCGGCAGTAACTAGCCAAGTGGTAGGTCCCATTTGGATATCTTGAAGTTGTTGTAATGTTTCCATAGTGTCCTTAATGAAAGATGGTATTTGGGTGAGAAACTCCCTCAATCTTATGTCAATGTATTGACTTGCCTTCTCTGTGAGGTTTTCGTTACCAGACACTATGGGGCGTCCGGGTGGGTGTTTTTGATCTTTATGCACCTTAGGGATCAGGTAGAAGGTAGCTACCTTGGGGTGATTGACGGTTAGAAATCTTTTTTCTTTATTACTGATGATATTGTTGGTTCTTGCATTAGCTATCATATCATTGTATTGAGTATGAAACTGTTCAGTCGGATTACTCCACAGTTTTCGATAGCAGGTCTGATCTGATAATTGTTTATTGGCTTCTTTAAGATATTGGTCGGTTGGCCAAATAACAATATTTCCACCTTTGTCAGCTTTACGTATAATGACATCGTTCCAGCCTTGAATTTCTGAAAGAGCTTTTTTCTCTTGTTTTGTTAAATTTGTTGGAGGAGGTTTCACTGTCAATTCAGATATTTCTTTACACACTATATTATTGAATATCTGTATGCTCGGACTTTTGGAAGAGGGTGGTATATATTTGGATTTGGTGGTTAAATTCTTTCTCCAGTTTTGTGGTGGACTTTCTTCATTTTCACTTAAGAGGTCTTCCATATCCTGAAGTAGTAGTAATTCTTCTGCAGTCCAGTTGAATTCTAGTCCATCTTTTTGATTTTGAATGTCCAAATATTGTCTTCTTAAAAGTAACTTTCTTAGATATAGTTGTATATCTTTCACATTTTCAAATTTGTCCATAGAGACACTTGGGCAGAATGACATGCCCTTTGAAAGTACTGAGATGTGATCTTCAGAGAGCATTTTTTTGGATAAGTTTAAGACTTTCATAGTTTCATTTTTATCTTTGAAAAGGGGCTGGGGCTTCTTTTGTACGGTTTGTTCCCTTGTCTTGTTTCTCGTACACTTCGTGTTCTGGTTGCTTTTTTGTTGGCCCCCCCTACCTCTTCTGGTGGGTCTGAATTTAAATTTACATCTCCATCTAAAAAATTCTTCCTCTTTCTTCCATCAGTCTGAGTTTGCGTTTGATTAGATGAGCCAGGATTGAGAGGTTCTTCACTGGGGTTGTCAGAGTCCTCGCCCTCAGTTTCTGTATCACTTTGAATAATAGTTACCCTGTGGCGATTGGAAAAGTTGCCAGTATTGAACTTCTTTTTCCATCTATATACTCTGTTATTCTGAAAATCTTCAATATCTCTATTTAGTTTCCCCATTTTGGTTTGCTTAATCTCAGCTTCATATCTGTCTAATTCTTTTTGGTATTTTTTATACGCATTCTCAAATTCTTTCATAGTTTCATATTGCTTCAATTGTGTGTTCTGAGTTTTGATCAATTCCTCCAGTCTATCATACTCAGCGATGTCGTGCTTTATTAATATGCTCATTAGTTTATTTGAGCATTCTGATAATGCCGTTTCCCATTCTAAGGTCAATTCTGGTTGTTTGAATTCAAAGGCAGGAAATAATTGTATCCTGAGGCCCCTAGGTATTAGATTCTTTTCGATGTACTTGTCGAAAAAGTGATGGTTCCACCACACTTTATCTTGTTTAAAAAGATTTTTATGCAGTTCACGTAATAGTGAATCTAATCTGTCAGTAGTAGGTTCAGTGTTGTATGATACAGGTTCATTAAATACTTCTTGAAAATCTGTAAGACGTTTGTTGTTTCTTGTGATTCTATCTTGTTCCAATTTATTTGCCATTATAAAATAGAGTTTGTAGTGTGCTCTATTAGATTAACCTAGATGAACTAGGCACTTAGATTTCAAACGAAAGGAAAGAGAGAAACTAAATAGCACTACTATCCGGTGTACTTGAGATGCTCTATAATAAATTGAAGCAGGTATTTCACCTTGCTATAATATTAGAGTTAGGTGCTGTGTACTTTTTTGGACTACAAAAGAGGGGTTGATTCAATACAAGGATTGAAGCGTGTACACTTATTAGCACTCACATCTCATGGTGATGTGGCTTTAAATTTAGAACCTTTAATGCCAAAAAAGGGGGGACGGTCTGTGCCGTAAAAATTAAAATATAACCTTTATTAGATTGGTTAAAAAAGATTCCACAAAACAAACATAAACATATATGTATTAAAAACACTGAATGTTGAAAAGGAAAATATCAAGAGGATTTGAGTGCTAAACGTAGCTGTCTGTGAGGGAGGTTATCTTCAGGCTTTTGGTTTGGGGTATTCCTGGTTCCCTAAATGTCTCCTAGTTATAACTGCTATTATATGTAGCATATAATGCTTCTAAAAATAATGGTACTATTTCCTGATTCAGATATTATAGTTATTCATGGACACAAAAATATTTTGAAAATAGACTTGTTTTGCAGTATAGTACCTATAACTGTAATTGTATATGCTTCTTGGGCATGTGCTTTGAGTTCTTTAATATTAATGCTGCTAAAGCAGTGATATTTATTAATATATAGCACTGGTTATTGTAATAATTTCAGGGCATATAGTTGTTATTTTTAGAATGTTCACTAATGACTACAACCCAATGTTAATTGTAAAATAAATCAAAGTTATTTAAAACTAGGCGATAAGCCTGCCCAGAGGGCAGTCTATGTTTAAAAACTTCAAAACCCCCCAAGCTAAAGTTACAAAAAAAAAACAACTACAATTACAGGAAAAAAAAAAGGTATCCAAAATAAAAAGTTTAAACCTAAACTAACCCCTATAAAAATAAAAAATAAACAAAATACCCCCCCCCAAATCTAAAACTAAACTACCAATAGCCCTTAAAAGGGCCTTTTGTAGGGCATTGCCCTAAGTTAAACAGCTCTTTTACCTCTGAAAAATACCAAAACCCCCTAACAGTAAAAAACTCCACCCACCAAACCCCCAAAATAAAAAAAAACTAACACTAATAAAAACTAAACTACCCATTGCCCCTAAAGGGGCATTTGTATGGGCATTGCCCTTAAAAGGGCATTCAGCTCTTTTACTGCCCTTAAAAGGGCAATCAGCTCTTTTTCAATTGCCCAAATCCCTAATCTTAAAAATAACCCCCCCCAAAAAAACTAACACTAAGCCCCAAATAGGTATTCATGGTTCCTGGAGTCCGGCGAGAAGGTCTTCTTCCAGACGGATCCATCATCTTCTATCTTCATCCAGAGTGAAGGAAGTGCAGAGCGGAGGTGCAGAGCTGTGTTCCTGTTGCCTGGTTCCTCAGTGGCGGTCCTCAACGGCGGCGGTCATCGGCGGCGATCATCGCGGCGGTCCTCAGTGGTGGTCATCGGGGAAGACCTCTCCACACCTCCACTCCATGCTGCCTTCGCCGTGAATGAAGATAGAAGATGATGGACCTACCTGGAAGAAGACCTTCTCTGCCGTACTTCAGGAACCGTGAGTACCTATTTGGGGTTAAGTGTTAGGTTTTTTTAAAGATTAGGGACTTGGGCAATTAAAAAAGAGCTGAATGCCCTTTTAAGGACAGTAAAAGAGCTGAATGCCATTTTAAGAACAATACCCATACAAATGCCCCTTATGGGGCAATGGGTAGTTTAGGTTTTTTTGTGTTAGGTTTTTTTATTTTTATTTTGGGGACTTTGGTGGGTGGTGGATTTACTGTTTGTGAGACTTGGTTTATTTTTAATGTAAAAGAGCTGATTTATTTAGGGCAATGCCCTACAAAAAGCCCTATTAAGGGCTATTGGTAGTTTATTCTTATATTAGGGGGTGTTTTTATTTTGGGGGGCTTTTTTATTTTCATAGGGATTGGGTTTATTTATTTTTATTTTGGATAATGTGGTTTATTATTTTGTGTAATGTTAGACTTTTTTATTTTCTGTAATTTTAGTTTAAACTTAGTTTTCTTTATTTTTAAAATCATGTTAGGTTTTTTATTTTAATTGTAATTTAGGATTATTTTAATTTATGTAATGGGGTTAATTTAGGGGGTGTTAGGTTAGGGGGATTAGTGATTAGTTATTTGTGTTGTGGGGTTTGGCGGTTTAGGGGTTAATATATTTATTATGTTAATTGCAATATGATTAATGTCGGTTTAGGGGTAAATAAGTTTATTAGGTTAATTAGTGATGTGGATTAATGGTGGTTTAGGGGTTAATAGATGTATTAGGTAGTTTGCGATGTTGGGGTTGGTGGATTTAGGGGTTAATAATTTTATTAGGTAGTTTTTTTTTTTTTGTAATGCTTATTGCGGGAGGTTAGGTTTTTTTTTGTAATGCTTATTGCGGGAGGTTAGGTTTTTTTTGTAATGCTTATTGCGGGAGGTTAGGGTTTTTCTTTAATACTTATTGCGGGCGGTTAGGTGTATTTTTTAACACTTATTGTGGGAAGTTTATTTTTTTTTTGTAATGCTCCGTTTGCCTTTGCTGCATCCAGGTGAATTCTTTGGCTCCGCATGCTGCCAACATTCCTTTGAGGATGAGTGCGCAACTAGCGACGGACACGTTACAAACGCAATTATAGTATAGATAATTATTTATACACATTATGAATATTATATTAGTCAGCGATCATCAACAATAAATTTATTAACTGTCACATTGCATTTTGGTTTTCACTGCAAATTTTTTGCTTTCATGAAAATCCTTGCAAAAACTCATTTGCAAATTCCCCAATATCCTTGTTTCTTGTATTTGTTATCCTATTTAAGTATAGTGACATATGGGGTCCCCAACAATAACCCCTCTAACTATTATGGAATAAAACTACCCACAAAAAGCCACACTAACTTTATTCATTCTTTATTGAGCTTTACCTTTTTTCACGAGGGCTAGATTACAAATGGAGCCGTATTTTGCGCTCTCACCCATGTGTTTACCTGCAATAAAAGTAATCTTTTTGGGTAGCTCATGTATTACAAGTTGAAAGTAAAACATTTTCGCACGGGTGCTAACCCGAGGCACGCAAAAAGCCGAAGTTAGAAAATGGCGACTGCATTAATGTATTCCCCCATAGAAGACAATGGAGCAAGAAAAGTGAAAAATAAACTCCCTATGTGTGCGCAAACCCTATCACATTTTCTCACGTGCGCTAACCAGACATGAAAATATGAATATTTAACATTCCAATTTTCTTCACATAGAAGAATATGTTCTATTTATTCTTAAATAAATATTTATATGTATATATAAATATATATATATATATGTATAAATATATATATGATGTTTTTTGACGATATATATACCTATATACTGTATCTATATAGCAGCAGCTATCATCGTGTTTGTGATTGTGAACAGAAAATTACATTTTTGTATTGTTTTTCATCTAATTAAACAAATATGTGACACTAATTAGATTTTTCTATTTTTTTTTTTTTTTCTTAAGTCAGGCTGTCTATAATAGGGAATGCTAGTTTCTGGTTTCATTTATAACTTAATTCTTTCTCTTCCACCAACTCATCAGCGTATAATGAGACTTAAAGGGATACTAAATAAAAAATGCAACTCCTCATAAATGTAATTATGCATAGTGGAACAAACAAATGCATTTTTATAATTAATTTTGCCTGCTTTTCTTGTAATTTGAATCTAAAAATTATGTTTTTTACACTGTAAGGGCTAGATTAGGAGTGGCACTCTTATTGTTGTGCGCAAGAGATATTGGATAACGTGCATATTACATGTTGAAAGTAAACAAGTTTGTATATATATATATATATATATATATATATATATATATATATATATATATATATATATACTGTATATATATTTATATATATATACAAAACATGAAATGGGACTGCACTCTAAGACTGGACTGGGTACACATCCTATGACCATGCAATATGCACAGCCCTGAGTGCTCAATAGCCGGTCTGGATCGCCTCTTCTTCCCGAATAGGATGAAGATTTTGGAGCCTCTTCTGGACCTCTTCAGCCGCCGGATGATGGATGTCTAGCCCCCGCTTGGGTTGGATGAAGATTTTGGAGCCAGGACTGATCGGTGTGATACCCGGCGAGGTGAAGATAAGGTAGGAAGATCTTCAGGGGCTAAGTGTTAGGTTTATTTAAGGGGGGTTTGGGTTAGATTAGGGGTATGTGGGTGGTGGGTTGTAATGTTGGGGGGGGGGTATTGTATGTGTTTTTTTACAAGCAAAAGAGCTGAATTCTTTGGGGCATGCCCCGCAAAGGGCCCTGTTCAGGGCTGGTAAGGTAATTGTAAATATTTTTTTATTTTTTGTAACTTAGTTTTTTTTTATTTTTTGTAATTTAGTTAGTTTATTTAATTGTATTTATTTGTAGGAATTGTATTTAATTAATTAATTTATTGATAGTGTAGTGTTAGGTTTAATTGTAGATAATTGTAGGTATTTTATTTAATTAATTTATTGATAGTGTAGTGTTAGGTTTAATTGTAACTTAGGTTAGGATTTATTTTACAGGTAATTTTGTAATTATTTTAACTATTTTAGCTATTAAATAGTTCTTAACTATTTAATAGCTATTGTACCTGGTTAAAATAAATACAAAGTTACCTGTAAAATAAATATAAATCCTAAAATAGCTATAATATAATTATAATTTATATTGTAGCTATATTAGGATTTATTTTACAGGTAAGTATTTAGCTTTAAATAGGAATAATTTATTTAATAAGAGCTAATTTATTTCGTTAGATTTAAATTATATTTAATTTAGGGGGGTGTTAGTGTTAGGGTTAGACTTAGCTTTAGGGGTTAATACATTTATTAGAATAGCGGTGAGCTCCAGTCGGCAGATTAGGGGTTAATACTTGAAGTTATGTGTCGGCGATGTTAGGGAGGGCAGATTAGGGGTTAATACTATTTATTATAGGGTTATTGAGGCGGGAGTGAGGCGGATTAGGGGTTAATAACTTTATTATAGTAGCTGTGCCGTCCGCTCGGCAGATTAGGGGTTAATAAGTGTAGGCAGGTGGAGGCGACGTTGAGGGGGGCAGATTAGGGGTTAATAAATATAATATAGGGGTCAGCGGTGTTAGGGGCAGCAGATTAGGGGTACATAAGGATACCGTAGGTGGCGGTCGGCAGATTAGAGGTTAATTATTGTAGGCAGCTGGCGGCGACATTGTGGGGGGCAGGTTAGGGGTTAATAAATATAATATAGGGGTCGGCGGTGTTAGGGGCAGCAGATTAGGGGTACATAAGTATAACGTAGGTGGCGGTTGGCAGATTAGGGGTTAAAAAATTTTAATCGAGTGGCGGCGATGTGGGGGGACCTCGGTTTAGGGGTACATAGGTAGTTTATGGGTGTTAGTGTACTTTAGAGCACAGTAGTTAAGAGCTTTATAAACCGGCGTTAGCCCATAAAGCTCTTAACTACTGACTTTTTTCTGCGGCTGGAGTTTTGTCGTTAGAATTCTAACGCTCACTTCAGACATGACTCTAAATACCGGAGTTAGAAAGATGCCATTGAAAAGATAGGATACACAATTGACGTAAGGGGATCTGCGGTATGGAAAAGTCGCGGCTGCAAAGTGAGCGTTAGACCCTTTCCTGACTGACTCCAAATACCGGCGGTAGCCTAAAACCAGCGTTAGGAGCCTCTAACACTGGTTTTCACGGCTACCGCCAAACTCTAAATCTAGGCCTTAGAGATTGTAGCGGATGACTTAGAAATGTGACATTTTCCTATCTTTAATATGAGTGGACAAGTAACTTCCTCCCTCTGGGCTCATAGCTTTTTACCCCTAATTAGTAAACCATAGTGATTTTTTTCCACCCCTGTATAAAGTATAGATATATACAGAAGTTGTATCAGATACTGTTATTATGAGTGTAAGTTTACTGTTAAATGTATTTTTTTATGTGTTTTGTGCAACTTTTTTGTCTCACAAAAGAGTTTAACAGAGCTCTGAGATCACAATAATCATTCTAGTGTAAATTGTGATTGTGCTCACACATTTGCATTTACTTTAAAATTGCAGACAGCCGTGATAACCCCAATATCGCTCATGCAAAACAGTTATCTCGTAATCTGGCCCATAGTCAGCAAACATGTTACAAATTATCGGCTAGATTACGAGTTTTGCGGTATGAGGGGTGCGGTGCTAACTTGCACGTTATTGTCACCGCTCACTTTCCTACAGCGCTTGTATTACAGGTTTTCCTAAACCCGGCTTTATTAGGCAAGAAGTGAGCGTAGAGCAAAATTGTGCTCCATACCGCACTGGATGTCTTGAAGATGGAGCCGCTCCGTGCCGGATGGATGAAGATAGAAGATGCCGTCTGGATGAAGACTTCTGCCCGTCTGGAGGACCACTTCTGCTGGCTTGGATGAAGACTTCTCCCGGCTTCATTGAGGACTTCTTGCCACTTCTCTGAGGACTTCTCCCGGCTTCATTGAGGATGGATGTCGGCTCTTCAAAACTGTAAGTGGATCTTCAGGGGTTAGTGTTAGGTTTTTTAAAGGGTTTATTGGGTGGGTTTTAGTTTTAGATTAGGGTTTGGGCAATTGAAAAAGAGCTAAATGTCCTTTTAAGGGCAATGCACATCAAAATGCCCTTTTCAGGGCAATGGGGAGCTTAGTTGTTTTTTAGTTAGGTTTTTATTTGGGGGTTTTGGTTGTGTGGGTGGTGGGTTTTACTGTTGCGGGGGTGTTTGCATTTTTTTTACATGTAAAAGAGTTGATTTCTTGAGGGCAATACCCTGCAAAAGGCCCTTCTAAGGGCTATTGGTAGTTTATTTTTTTATTTTAGTTTTTTATTTTGATAGGGCTATTAGATTAGGTGTAATTAGTTTAAATATCTGATAATGTATTTTTTTTATTTTGTGCAATTTAGTGTTTGTTTGTTTTTGTAATTTAGGTAATTGTATTCAATTTAGGTAATTTATTTAATTGTAGTGTAAGGTTAGGTGTTAGTGTAACTCAGGTTAGGTTTTATTTTACAGGTAAATTTGTATTTATTTTAGCTAGGTAGTTAGTAAATAGTTAATAACTATTTAGTAACTATTCTACCTAGTTAAAATAAATACAAACTTGCCTGTGAAATAAAAATAAACCCTAAGCTAGCAACAACGTAACTATTAGTTATATTGTAGCTAGCTTAGGGTTTATTTTATTGGTAAGTATTTAGTTTTAAATAGGAATTATTTAGGTAATGATTATTTAGATTTATTTTAATTATATTTAAGTTAGGGGGTGTTAGGGTTAGGGTTAGGGTTAGGTTTAGGGGTTAATAACTTTAGTATAGTGGCAGCGACATTGGGGGCAACAGATTAGGGGTTAATAACTGTAATGTAGGTTGCAGTAATGTTAGGGTCGGCAGATAAAGGGTTAATAATATTTAACTAGTGTTTGCGAGGCGGGAGTGTGGCAGTTTAGGGGTTAATATGTTTATTCTAGTGGCGGCGATGTCCGAAGCGGCAGATTAGGGGTTAATAATTTTATTTTAGTGTTTGAGATGCGGGGCGGCCTCGGTTTAGGGGTCAATATGTAGTTTATGAGTGTTAGTGTACTTTGTAACACTTTAGTTATGAGTTTTACACTACAAAGCTGTAGCATAAAACTCATAACTACTGACTTTAGAATGCGTTACAAATCTTGTGGGATAGGCTGTACTGCTCATTTTTTGGCCTCCAAAAAAAAGCTTGTAATACCGGTGCTATGGAAGTCCCATTGAAAAAATACTTTGCGCAAATTGCTTAAGTTAATTTGCGGTACGGCCAAAAAAGTGTGCATGACAGCGGTAGTGAAAAAGCAGCTGCTTTTTTACTCATAACTCAAAACTCGTAATCTAGCCGTATGTAAATTTAATAAGTGTATTTAAAATTTTAGATAAAATTCATGTGAATATCTTTATGTATTAATTTATTTGTTTATTTATTTATTTTCATATCTGTGTGAGAGACAGAACTAGACAGACAGACAGACAAAGAGAAGTCTACTGTTATGTAATAAAAAAAATGGAGAAAGGTAATGCTAGAGGCCCGCAATTCCAAGCTGTCTTTGAGAGGATGTAATGGTTAACATCACACTTGAAATATTGATTTCTTAGAATTTTTATGTTTTTTTTTAATTTTTATTTTATTTATTGTTAGTGTAGTCCTTGAGGTGATATTTAAAATGTTGTATTTTAAGACAGACAAAACGTATTACTTACTAGAGCAAAAGTTCATCTCTACTCTAATTGTTTAACCTGATAAATAGATCCCGTTTCTAGATAAGCATGCTGAGTGTCAATCTATTCTGTGTAGATAAGAAGATCAGTAAAGCCTTGTCAGAACTTGTCAGAGCCAAGACTTCCTCTCTTTGCATTACTTTTCTACAGTGTTATGTTCAATAGCTGGTAGTCACTTGGCATAGGGGACAGTGATGACTCCTAATGTCAGTCACACAACTGTTCTGGAAGTTGGGACAATGCCGTGTTACTTGACAAACTTATAGGAAAGTGGTTCACTGAGGGGTTTGGTAAAGGCAAATTCTATATGCAGTCATATGAATACTGTGATTTGTCATTTCATTTTTAAAGGTAATTTTGTCATGCTTTGTGTAGTGTTGCACTATAGCATAGTGCTGCTGCAGATTCATATACCACGTTTGAGGGTTCTATATATTTTTCAAGTACTGAAATTCATCAAAAATATTGAAAATACTACACTCAAGACTGTGGATTAACATTACATTCAAGACAGATGCTAATAGAATAAATTAATATTAAACTTGTTTTGTGACTGACATTAAAATATGGGAGGCAATACCTTCTCTAACTTTATTTTGGTCAATGGCCTTTATTCATCACTGATTAATATTTATTTGCCATCTGTTTTAGAGTTGTAATACATTGTTTTGCACACTATAATCTAAATAAGTGAGCCAGTACCAAAACAAGTCAGCCTAAAACTGACCCAATAATAAGGTACCCTAGATTTAATTGTATGTTTACAGATACATGTTACATTATAATCAGACTGAACTGTATTTCATTTAAGTGGTTTTTTTAATGATCTTCAGGGGTTTGCGGGATTGTGAACCTACTGCAACTGCTTCCTTTGACAACTGCATGCATTGCCTTGTAACTGAGGCAGGCCCATCTACAACTCACTCTTGAATGAGGAAAAAAAGACAGTTGTTTACATTATAGCACTGAATATTGAATCAAATACCTTGTATATATCATCAACGATTCTTGTTTACCTTTGCAGATTTTTTCCCACAGAAATATTCCATTTCTGCCATAAACTAAGATAACCTACATATTTTGTTTTTGCAAAGATTACATAACGGAAAAAATAGAGAAAAGTAAATTAATGTGCAGATGTTGCCAAGTGACATACTTAGTTCAAATTTTGTTCCATCAGTGAGCTTCAATAACATAGAAATGTATCCAACCAGTAAATAACATAATTTAAATTTTAGTTATTACAGCTATTATGGTAAGAGTTTGAGGTGTTTTATACAAATTTGTCTATGCTCCATTTAACAGAAAACATTTCATTTACTTTTTCTAATAATGACATGTATTTCTGTGGATAAAAAGCAATCAATGGTATGTTCCACAGGTGGATTCTTTCACCACCCTGCCATTTTCGGAATTCACCGGGATGCAGCGAAGGCAAATGGAGCATTACAAAAAAAAACCTAACCACCCGCAATAAGTGTTAAAAAAACCAACTAACCGCCCAAAATAAGTATTAAAAAAAATAACCGCCCGCAATAAGCATTAAGAATAAAAAAAAACAACCAACTACCTAATAAAATAATTAACCCCTAAATCCGCCAACCCCAACATCGCAAACTACCTAATACATCTATTAACTCCTAAACCACCATTAACCCACATTGCTAATTAACCTAATAAACCTATTAACCCCTAAACCGCCAATAATCCACATCGCAATTAAAATAATAAATCTTTTAACCCCTAAACTGCCAAACTCCACAACGCAAATAACTAATCACTAAGCCCTCTAACCTAACACCCCTTAAATTAACCCCGTTACATAAACTAAAATAATCCTGAATTAAAATTAAAATAAAAAACCTAATATAACTTTAAAAATAAAAAAAACTAAGTTTAAACTAATCTAAAATTACAGAAAATAAAAGTCTAACATTACAGAAAATAAAACAAATCTAATATTACACAAATTAATAAACCACTTTATCCAAATTAAAAAAAATAAACCTAATCCCTATGAAAGTAAAAAAGCCCCCCCCCCCCACAAAGTAAAAACACCCCCTAATCTAAGAATAAATTAACAAAAGGGCTTTTTGTAAGGCATTGCCCTAAAGAAATCAGCTCTTTTAAATTAAAAATAAACCAAGTCCCCCCTAACAGTAAAACCCACCACCCAGCAAACCCCCCCAATAAAAAAAAACTAACACAAAAAAAACTAAACTACCCATTGCCCCCAAAGGGGCATTTGTATGGGCATTGCACTTAAACAGGCATTCAGCTCTTTTACTGCCCTTAAAACGGCATTCATCTCTTTTTTAATTGCCTGAATCCCTAATCTTAAAAAGAAATAATAAAAAAAATAAAAATAAACAAATACCTTAACACTAAGCCCCAAATAGGTACTCACAGTTCCTGAAGTACGGCGGAGAAGGTTTTCTTCCAGACGGGTCCATCATCTTCTATCTTCATCCACAGCAAAGGCGGCATGGAGCGGAGGTGTGGATCGGTCTTCCCAGATGTGGTGATCCTCGGCAGCAGCGCTCCTCGGCGGCGTGGAGGCTCCTCTTCATGCTATTGTCAACAACTCACTGAAGATTGAATGCAAGGTACCCCATATTTATTGGGGTATCTTGCAGTCCTATTGGCTGATATTTTAAAATCAGCCAATAGGATGAGAGCTAATGAAATCTTTTTGGCTGATTTGAACAGGCAAAAGGATTTCAGAAGCTCTAATCCTATTAGCTGATTTCAAAATTTTAGCCAATAGGAATTCAAGGTACCCCAAATTGATTGCGGTACCTTGCATTCAATCTTCAGTCTACGACGGACATCAGATGATGT
Organism: Bombina bombina; assembly: GCF_027579735.1. Taxonomy (NCBI): domain Eukaryota; kingdom Metazoa; phylum Chordata; class Amphibia; order Anura; family Bombinatoridae; genus Bombina; species Bombina bombina. Next base: position 321,401,510 of record NC_069499.1, on the reverse strand, counting down.
GGAGCTTCCATGCCGCCGAGGAACATCTTCACCCCCGAGGAATGCTGCCAAGGACCGCCACCATTGAGGACCGCCGCTAAGGATTTTAATGCTGTAAATGTAAAGACAGCAATATAAATATTGTTTTTATGCTTGTAAGACATATTGCAATCCATCAATAAGGCAGGAGTTCTGTTTATCAGCTAGTGGGCAATCTTTTTTTTTTTCCTTTCTACATATAAAAAGGATTTTTTTTAACAGTTTGTACATGGGCATACACTTCCTGTTAGCTTTTATATCAAAAAGGCCAGTGTGGCAAAATATATTTAATATGTTACTGCTTTTTATATGCATGGTAGAAATTTTTTTACAGTTCACTGTACTGGCCCTTTAAGAAAGCAAACAAATGAGAAACTACTCTTATGTGCTGTACACAGTATTACAGTAATGTACTATAAATGCAGGTGGCTATGGAGCCTATGGAAAAACTTCCTCAATAGTGTTAACATGATCACTAGGAACAGGCGCTATTGTGAAATGGCACAAATTGAACCAGTGTAAATTGAGGGCTACCAATATAGAGGTCTTCAGAGCAAGTACAAACTATTGCATCCCAGTTGATTAATTTATACAGAAAAATAACAATTATGTAAGCGATTGAATAAAAATGTTTGTTGAAAACCACATGGTGTGTTTACATCTATCTCTCTGATTGCTGCTGTGTCACAGAGTGAGATCTCAGGAGCATAATATACACTAATTAACTCACTTCATTTCCATTTTCAAATGGAATTGCATTTCTTTTGATTCATTAATGTTTTCTATAGATCCCAGAAGACTCTAATGTAAAAAAGGGGGAAAAGTGCATAATAAAAGGATTTTATGAAAATATTAAACTATGATGTTGAATAATAAAATTATTCCACTTAACAAACTGAAACCTTACTGATAATGTTAGCCAATATGGAAGGACAAATTTACCTTTCACTTTCTTGTCACACAAACTGTAGTGACAACGGTTTCCACAAAATTAGGAATAATGTGTAATAGGGTTGGTAAGTGGAAACAGATTTGATAGTAAAGAAGAAAGGAGATGAACAGGTTAAATGTATGAGCAAAACATAGATAAAGCCATGGCAGGTATAGTACCTAATACTTGTATACAAAAGTTCAGTTTAGAAAACCCTTCCCCCATGTTAATGTCACTTTATTCAATGAGGGTGAGACTAGACTGACTCCCGGTCCCTCTAGTAGTGGCTCTTATCCAAATGCTGCTGTAGCCCAGAGACATGTGCAGCACACAGGCCTCAGCACCAGGCTAAAAGAGAAAGTGGACTTACGGTACCTGCCTGCAGTTCCGTACACCAGACGTTTAACAACTGCTGACAGGTTTGAGGAATGAAAGCTCCAACCTTCTATTAGTGTAAAGCATATAACTGGAGTAACTTCACTCACCCTCACTGGAAGCTGACGAAGACCATATCCGGAAGTAACCACTGTCTGTGTCCAATATCGGTACACATACTTTTCCGTTGCAGTACTCAGTGGTAATCCTTTAGTGAACGCTGTGTTCCTGTATTCGATGGGCAATCATGTGACCGGGGGAGCGGTTGCAAAGCAATGATTCCGAACCAGTGTTCACTGCCAAATAGGTACCAAGGTATTTGCTAGGAAGTACAATAAGCTGACACTAGCAAAAAGAGGTTAAAACAGATTTTTAAGCTGCGGATTCCTGTTATCGACAAAAAATATCCAAGAGGCAAAAGTAGAAAAAATCCAGATGAAAACCTCAATCTTAAAAAACGCTTCTTATTTTATTAGTAGTATATAAAAGGTAAGAAAATGGGAAATTAATCCTCTTTACAGAGTCAGAAAAAAAGGTCTCTGGATAAAATTATTACCAAGTTATTTTGCATTTGACCCCAAAATTGTTTATTTGGAATAAGATTATGTCAGTTAATTTATTTACAATAGTGGACCAATTACGAAACACATTTTAGAAATATTCAATCAGGAATAGCAAATATAATTGTGAGACATTAGGAATAGATTAATCAATTAGCAAACATATGTCCTAATAACAGATATTACAACAATAAACATAATATTATAATACTTATGCAATGCTAAATAATTGCTATCATTTTTATAAATACACCAAGGAAAACAATAAGCACACACATGTCTATGTGAATCGATTTGGAAATAAAGAAGTGTAAAACTAGTGTAGGGAGCGGATTTGAGGGGAACGTCATAAGGGAGGGGCTGCTGGGAGAGAACAAAGGGGAATCTAGGTGTGCCAGGTGTGGGGGATGAGACAGAGATAAGGAGAGCAGGCATTGGTCAGAAGCAGAGACAGGGGTGGAGCTGGAGGTAAAGGTGTTATAAGGAAGTGGATGGCTGGAAGGAGTCACTAACCTTTTTTCTTTGTTGCAGAGAAGAAGTTTTCAAGATGACCGCAAGGAACAGGAGAATCCCAAGGAGATACTTGGATGAAGGTGAGACAGTATGGAAGACCAGGGCGATCCAGGCTCAGAAGAAGATCAAGAGGATGGAAAAAAGCAGGAAGGAACAGCAGACAGTCCAAGGAGAGGTGGTATCCGGAGGAGGTACGGTGGAGGTTGGTGCGGTGTCGGCCGTTCAGGTAAGCCGGGGGGGGTTAGTACCCCATGCAGGGGGAGCACAGGAGCTGTTACGGGGCCGCTTGCCAGTGTTTCTGTTGCGGCGGAGGGAACAGGCGTATCCCATGGTGGTAGCGGGGGTAGTCCAGTGTTATTCAGGGGGAGTCCCGCATCTAGCACCATGTCCATTCCGCTGGGTCAGGGGGGCGGCTGCAGCACACACAATTTTCCTCCCGGCGTTAGGAACGCAAGCGAGCCGCATAGCCCCATAATGGTAGCGCAGCGAGCAGGCCCAATTGACGTCACCGTGGCGAGGAGGGGCCCCGGTGAAGATAGGTTAAGGGGTGGTCACATGGGGCGCGACGTACGCGCGCGCGCACGGCGAGCGTGGGGCGGAAATGCCTCAATGGGGGCGGCCATCTTGGGAGCAGAGTGTATTGGGCGGTGGAGCTTACGCGGCGGGCGGTAACGGGTGGGGCAGAGGCCCATTCTCAATGGGAGCATCTCAGCAGGGATACGGGTGGGGGGGATGGGGGACAGAGGAAGATTCGTACGGTCCCGGTGGGCCGAGGGAGCACCTGTGGGAGATAAGAAACGGGCCAAGGGAGTGGAGGGAGGGAGCATGGGAAAACTGGGGGCAGGGGAATAACTGGAGACAGGGAGCTGAGAGGGGAGCATGGGCAGCGAGGGGGGGCTATGGGGAGCCCAGTAGGATAGAGGTATTCAGGAGAGGGGGGGGAGGATGGCATTAGGCCACAGAAGAGAGCTAGAGGAATGGGGGGGAGTATGGGAGACAGGAGGGTGATCAGAGACTCGGAGGGGAATAGCTATAGGTTAATAGAGGAGGAGGCAGAAATAAGGGAGATGGAAACAGGGGTGGAAATGGGAGAGGGACAAATGAGGGAGGCAGAAAGAGGGAGGGGGGTCAGGGGGCAGGACGAGGTAAGAATGGCTGACTCCAGTAGGAAGGGGAGAATGGTACAAGCAACGGGAGCACAGGAGGTAGGAAGGAATACTAATGTTTCTATGTTATCCCCACAGAGCACCAAAAAGGAGGTATGCCCACCGGAACGAGCACAGCAGCAGGAGCCAACGGAAGTACCCAGCAGCAATGCGGGGGAAAATGTTGTGGTAGCAGAAACAACCCCAGTAAGAGAACTGGAAACAGGAGCTGCAAAACAGGTGGCAGCAACTGGTGCAGCAAGCGGTGACCAAGGGGCAAAGCAAGGTAAGAAACTATTGTGCTTGAACAGTAATGTGTCAGATAGTTCATCTGAGTTTGACTCGGAAGATGAGAATGTAAAAGGGGAAGGGGAGAAGCGGATATTAAAGATAGTAAGGAAAATATATGCAAAGCAAGGAAAAGGGGCAAGGAAGGGGCTAACAGAGCAAGAGCAGGAGGAGACAGGAGAGGTGTTTAACGGGGATGACGAGGTAACGGGAACATTGTTAATGCCACTAACAACGCATTTAAAAGCAAAGATAATTGCCAGGGCGCAGAAAGGGAAATATGTGGACATATTCGAAATTACTAGGGAGGCAGCGGCTGTTAAATCTAGGGGCGAGGATGGTAAAGGGAAGAAGGGGAAGCAAACATTTACAGAATGGGTGAAAGGGATAATTATATACGCAGAGTGTTTTTTAACTGCCAACCCGGGGAAAGTGAAGGGCATGTTGAGGTACATCCATTTCATTGCAGAATGTTACACGACATATGGGGGGTTTGCGTGGAAGGACTACGACACAGAGTTTAGGAAGGGTAACTTGCAATTAGGAGACAAAGGAAGGAGGGACTTTGGTATAAAGATATTAGATCTATACACCAGGGTAATGAGGGTACAGGATGGGCCCCACGGGGTGCGGGGCGCATCGTTTAAATACAAATAAGAGCGGGAGAACTGACAACAAAGAGTGCTGGGCATACAATGAGAAAAAGTGCGATAGGGGGGGCGCATGCAGGTTCAGGCACATTTGCAGATACTGTGGCGGGGCGCACCCGGGGGTAGACTGCAGAAAGAATGGGGGTAACTTCGGGTATGGGAAGCAGTCCTTTCGGAGCCAAGGAAACGCGGGTGGAGGACAAATTGGGGGGATTGGCGCCAACCCCTCTGAGAATAGATAGACTGGTTCGCGAGTTGCAAGCATACCCTATCATAGAGGATAGAGATTTATTAATCGAAGGGTTAAGTAAAGGTTTTACAGTCCCAGTAAAAGGGGTGATAGCGGGTGCGCTGAAAGCTAGAAACCTGAAATCAGCAGCGGAACTCCCGGGGGTACTGAAGGAGAAGCTAGGGAAGGAGGTAGAATGTGGGAGGATGGCGGGGCCATTCGCAGAAAAGCCAATAGCAGAGCTAATTATTTCACCCCTGGGGGTGGTGCCCAAGAAGGAGGAAGGGAAATATCGCATGATACATCACTTATCATACCCAAAGGGTAGGTCGGTAAATGATGCTATCGATAAAGCAGAGGCAGCGGTGCAGTACCAATCGTTTGACAGTGCAGTGCAGTTGGTAAGGAATGCGGGGAGAGGGGCCATGATGGCAAAAATAGACATTGAATCGGCTTTTCGGCTACTGCCGCTTAATCCTGATAGTTTTAAACTGATGGGGTGCAAATTCGAAGGGCAGTTCTACGTGGATAAATGCCTTCCAATGGGGTGCTCGATATCATGCTAATTTTTGAGAAGTTTAGCACTTTTCTGCACTGGTTAGCGGTTGCAAGGCAAAAGAGGGACTCAATAGTCCACTACCTGGATGATTTCATGGTAGTAGGGAGGGCGGGCACTGACAGGTGTGAATGCATGAAGAAGGGGCTGATAGGTTTGTTCGAAGAGATGGGGGTCCCGGTGGCAGACAAAAAGACGGAGGGCCCTTGCGCGAGACTCGCTTTCCTAGGCATAACAATAGATTCGCTGAAAGGGCAATGTGAACTACCCGAGGATAAGGTAGAAAAAGCTAGGGAGATGATAGCATGGATGGCAACGCGTAAAAAAGTAACACTAAGGGAGATGCAGAAAACTTTGGGGGTGTTAAACTTTGCATGTAAGGTAATACCAATAGGGAGGATTTTCAAAAGGCGATTGGAAATCAGCACAAGGGGCGCAAAAAAGCCGGAGCATATGATTGGGGTAACAAAGGAGATGAGGGACGACCTGAAAGTATGGGACCAGTTTTTGCAGGAATTCAATGGGGTGCGCATATGGCAGGAGGTGGCGCCCGCGGTAGATTTGGAGCTATACACGGACGCGGCAGGGGGAAAGGGTTATGGAGCATATTTCCAAGGGAGGTGGTGCGCAGGAGAATGGCCAGAGAGCTGGAAGGAAATGGGGTGGATTAAGAATTTGGTGCTGCTGGAACTATTTCCCATAGTGGTGGCCATGGAGCTATGGGGCGGGGAGCTAGCGAATAGGACAATAATATGCTGGTCCGACAACATGGGGGTGGTCGAAATCATCAATCAGCTATCAGCATCATCAATGCCAGTAGTTAAGTACCTAAGGTACTTGGTTCTGAAATGTTTAAAGCATAATATATGTGTCAGGGTCAAGCATATTCCGGGGTTCAAAAACGTAGTGGCTGATGCGCTATCCCGTTTTAAGTGGAAGGAGTTTAGGGAGCTAGCACCCAATGCCAGACAGGAAGGTGAATGTTGCCCTATGCTTCTTTGGCAGATTGGCAGCGGATAGAAGGAATCGAGGAACTGGTCGAAAAAGCCTTGACACCAAGCACATGGGCAGTGTACAGGAAATATTGGGGACAATGGTGCAAGCATAGGGAGGAGGCGAAAGGAGGGGAGGAAGGAAGATTTTTAGAATGGTTGATGGTGCTGCGGAGAGAAGGTGTAAAGAAGGGGAGATTGAGCGCAGTGTTAGCAGGGATTTCATACTGTTCGCAGCTATACGGGGGAATAGATTGGTCCAGGAAGTTTATAGTAAAGAAAATCGCAAGGGCATGGGGAAGAGGGGAAGAGAAGGAAGTGGATAAAAGGGAACCAATAACTGAGGTTAGATTACAGAAAATGATAGGGGCACTAGAAGGGGTATGTGCAAACAGGGACGAGGCGCTTATTTTCAGAACGGCTTTTTTAGTAGCATTTCACGGAGCAATGAGGATAGGGGAGCTGTTACCAAAAAACAGAAAAATAGGTAAAGGGGGTGTAGAGACAGGGGATGTCAGATGTGGGGAAGAAGCCGTGCTAATATTGGTAAGACGATCGAAAACAGACAAGGAAGGAAAAGGGGCATGGCTAAATATGGCTAAAACAGGGGGAACACTGTGTCCGGTGGCCTGTGTTAAGGAATACCTGATAGCAAGGAGGAAAGGGGGCCGCACATTTCTGAGGCATGCAGACGGTTCGGATGTAACAATCTTCCAGTTTAAAAGCATATTACAAAGGGTGGTTAAGAAATTGGGGTGGAAAGAGGCACACATTGCGCCGCATTTATTCAGAATAGGAGCAGCGACCGCCGCAGCGGGTAGGGGTTGTTCAGAGGCACAAATTAAGAAATTAGGGAGATGGAAATCTGCAGCGTACAAATCTTACATAAGAGTGCAAAAGGAGTAAGGCCTTATTATCAATGTTCTAACGGTTAAATTGCTTTTTGTTTTACAGACAAAGCGTTAAGGGTGTGGATAGTAGGGCATTCCTACGTCTATTGGGCACAGGCTAGGGTAGCAGCATCGGCGCAGGGAGTAAATTTGGGACTGTCGCACAAGGAAGTTAGCATTAGATGGGTAGGAAAAAGAGGCATGATGTGGGACGAGTTAGTGCCTACAATACAGCTGGCATGGAGAAGATGGGGGTGTCCGGACGCCATAATTATACATCTGGGGGGGAACGACATAGGCGCTTACCCACTTAGAGAGCTAGAAGAGAAAGTTGCAGGAACAATGAGATGGTTGAGGGTGGCATGGCCATCAGTGAGGGCGATATGGTCCAATATAGTTTCGAGGATATTCTGGCGGAACTCGTACACGAGCAAAGCAGGATATAGATCGAGGGGAAAAGTGAACCAGGTGGCAGCAAAGGTTATGAAGGAAATAGGGGGTAGAGTGGTAGAGCACCCACTGATAGCAGCGAGAAAGGAGGAGCTATTCAGACGGGATGGAGTGCATCTAACGGATGAGGGAAATGACCAGCTGCTGGTGGACATCAGAGGGATGTGCCAAGAGTTGGTAAAGGTAAGGAAAGGTCACGAATGGTGGAAAGAGTTGGCCGAAAGAGGGGCTCTTTTTGGTGGCGGTGAAGTTTGTGCACGACACGTGGGCGGGGCAGAAGGGGAGGTGGGAGGATCCCGCGGCATACCCAACCCTGAGGGGTGATCCGGTGGTCTATCTAGGGGGGGGACTATGCCGTGGGTTCTCCCTTCTCCAAACTGCCCTGCCAGGGGGGGGGTAGTTGTTACACCCCCCTAGGCGTGGTTCCTAAAATTCTGGTTTTTAATGCAAGGGCATTATTTGGTGTTTATTTGGAGTTTGATTTATGGCTGAATTTTGCAAGATATAGTTTAAAGGTAGCAAAATTCAATTAAGTAATACAATCGTGACCTTTCCACATTTCGCCATAACTACTGTGTCTGTGTTTTTATTTTAGATAAGAATTAGATAAGAGAAATGGGGATCGGGGGTTATGGTTGTTGGGTGTTATACATGTATTGGACGAGGGAATGCAGCCTCCTCACCTTAAACTAGTGTAGGGAGCGGATGTGAGGGGAACGTCATAAGGGAGGGGCTGCTGGGAGAGAACAAAGGGGAATCTAGGTGTGCCAGGTGTGGGGGATGAGACAGAGATAAGGAGAGCAGGCATTGGTCAGAAGCAGAGACAGGGGTGGAGCTGGAGGTAAAGGTGTTATAAGGAAGTGGATGGCTGGAAGGAGTCACTAACCTTTTTTCTTTGTTTCCCACCCTAGACGCAGCAGAGCACGATGCAATAACCGGAGAGGTCACGTGAGAAGGCAGTACTTGCACGGCTAAGGGCAGGACGTTGACTAATTGGTTGAGTCGCAGTAAGACCGCCCGTGCTCCTCAATAAGGGGAAGAACACAGCGCAACCGAAGGGCAGCAGGTGACCTGGTGGTCTACGCTGACTGGAGGATAGAAAACGGCAGCTGTTTTTTAACATAGTATTGAGCATACAATCGCAGCAAGCGGTGAAGTTTGTGCACGACACGTGGGCGGGGCAGAAGGGGAGGTGGGAGGATCCCGCGGCATACCCAGCCCTGAGGGGTGATCCGGTGGTCTATCTAGGGGGGGGACTATGACGTGGGTTCTCCCTTCTCCAAACTGCCCTGCCAGGGGGGGGGGTAGTTGTTACACCCCCCTAGGCGTGGTTCCCAAAATTCTGGTTTTTAATGCAAGGGCATTATTTGGTGTTTATTTTGAGTTTGATTTATGGCTGAATTTTGCAAGATATAGTTTAAAGGTAGCAAAATTCAATTAAGTAATAAAATCGTGACCTTTCCACATTTCGCCATAACTACTGTGTCTGTGTTTTTATTTTAGATAAGAATTAGATAAGAGAAATGGGGATCGGGGGTTATGGTTGTTGGGTGTTATACATGTATTGGACGAGGGAATGCAGCCTCCTCACCTTATATGAAAACACAACATTTGGTTTGGCTGACATGAGTCTTCTCCCTATGACCCTCATTTATGATATTCCATTAGACAAGGCTCCCTCTCATGAACCTATCCACTCAGTATTGTGGTGAGAGGGCAGCATCTGTTATCATTGCACAAAATGCTCATGCAGCTGTACAGTCAATAGCCAGAGAGCACAGCTTGACCAGGATGATTTAACTTATCTAACCTTGAGTAGGCGGAGAGGTTTAGAAGCAGTGGTCTTAAGACAATTCCTCTTTAACTAGCATTGCAGGCTTGAATGAATGAGTTTACATCACTAGGGCTCAGAAGCTACAACCACAGCTTGATAAATGGAGCCCAATTTGTGATGTACTTACAATTGTGCAGTATAAGACAACTGGAAAAACTTGCAATATGAAGTTTGAATAATTTTACAAAAGTAACTATTTCATGCAACATGTAGTATCCTGAAGTTGTACAGAAAATATTATAAATCTTATTTGTTCCTTTTTTTTTAAAATATGTTTAAACTCATCATAAAAACAATTTTTAAATTTACCGTACATAGAAACATTATTGTTTTTTCATTAATATTATAGTAACAAATTAAACTCTTCGCCCTGCCGGAAAAAATCTGGAAGCTTTTGCTCTAAATGTACCATTAAAGTCAAATAAAATAGGAAACATAAAAAGAACATTAAGACATCATCCAAAATGGGTCATTTTTGAACACTTAGTGTCACAGTGATGACCATTTATCAACTCACAAACATGTAAATGTGTCTATAGTATGCAATAAATATGTTGTTTCCCTACAGTAACACACTCAGAATGATCCAATTAATACACAGTTCACAGTGTACAACAAGTTTGATTACTTGTTTGTGTTTGTATCAGTCTGCCCCATGTATTCTGCTACTGAAGGAATTTTGGTCAACTCTTAAATTATTTGTTTAGGATATTATACTTATCCCTTTAAAACAACTAAAAGGGATGTTAAACAATAAATACATGCTAGACATATTAATGTATTAACAGCAAATATTAGCCTTATAATAATAAGTAGTTGTATTTTTTAAAATGTATATTGGTTGTTTAAATATTGAAAATATATAGATAAAAGCTTATTTTTCTATAACGTTCTTTAGATTCTATAAAGTAATTGGTGTCACCATGATTGAAATAGTTTCCTGTTATTATGTTTTTGCAAGCAAGGTGTGTGGAAACCCTTTTAGATAATTCAATGTTCCACATAGCTTTCTTTGGACAGTTTTTTTCTTTGTATGTTTTATATCCGTCCCTATTTGTCGTCAGCAAAAGAAAGAAACGAGGAGCAACTTTAGATACCCAAGACAAACAGGTTTACTTTAAAAATCATCCTGGAGTCATTTGATGATCATCAAACTACTTTAGAAGTCATTTGCACATCATCAGACATCATCAGGCTTGTAAAGTCATAAGCTAAGGTAACAAATTATGGGTGATGACTTCAGAATGATTAGCAGATTACCGTACTGATTACTTCACAAGCATGAACAGCCAGTGAATGCCTCTAGAGTCATCTCATTTAAATATTTCAGCCTGTGGGCATACTTCAGGATGGCTTCTAAAGACTAGTTTGGAGTTATTGATTACTTAAGAATGACTCCAGCAAGACCATTGTTACTTAGAAATACAACCATTTTCCGAGTTAAATTACAGGAAAAAAAGAACAAAAAAATAATCAAAGTAGTTTTTTTAACAGTAAATATTGTGTATTTAAATCTTATACTTTTTAATATCCTTTAAAAAAAACTCTTCTATTGAGCAAAATATGTGTTGTAGAAAAAAAACATTAGCATAGGGGCATCATATGGCTCCCAAAATCACAGTGTACATGATGCTTCTAGAATAGTGCTCACAACGTGATGGCACCTATCACAAGGTGTATATCCAGCAGGCTATGACCTCTGAATTGCCACAAGAATTTAAAGGGTCAGTGTTCCATTAAAATGTGTTTCCAGTGACTTGTTCTGCTAGCAGGAGAGTTTAAAATGGTAGTAACATTATTTATTTAGGATTATTTTTGTATATAAAATAGCTGGTTTAGTTATTTGACACCAGAACACATTAAAATGGGTTGAGCTTACAGGGAAATCAGATCTTCTTATTTTTTTCTATACACACATATGCTTCCTTATCTTATCTTTGTATGTATACCAAAGCCTAATACTTAGAGAGAACTATTGAAAATTAAAATGTTATTAATTATACTCCCATTCAATAATGTTCCAGCTTCCCAGACGTTATACTTCTGGATTTCATCAAGTAGGTCTATATCAAGCAGGGTTTACACAAAAAGCAAATTGTTTTAATTAATTAAGATAAAGGACTGAACAAGCAGTGGCTTCCTCCACTATAGATTGATTCACAACACCTGGAATGAAGCAACTTAATATTGCAATTCTTGTAAGTTATCAGGAGAAACCTTATAAAGATTTTTTCTTTACTTAGGCTTTTCATTATTCCAAACAGTTTACAATATGTGTCCAAATAAAATATTTATTGAGAATTATAATGAGGTAAATAATGTATGGACACTATTTGGGCTACATTAAAGGGACAGTCTACAGCAGAATTGTTATTGTTTTAAAAGATAGATAATCCCTTCATCACCCATTCCCTAGTTTTGCATAACCAACACAGTTATATAAATACACTTTTTACCTCTGTGATTATCTTGTATCTAAGCCTCTGCAATTTGCCCCCCTTATTTCAGTTCTTTTGACAGCATTTTAGCCAATTAGTGCTGGCTCCATGGAACTCCATGTGCATGAGCTTAATGTTATCTATATGGCACACATGAACTAACACATGAACTAATACCCTCTAGTAGTGAAAAACTGTCAAAATGCCCTGAGAGAAGAGGCGACCTTCAAGGACTTAGAAATTAGCATATGAACCTCCTAGGTTTAGCTTTCGACTACGAATACCAAGAGAATAAAGCAAAATTAGTGATAAAAGTAAATTGGAAAATTGTTTAAAATTACATGCCCTATCTGAATCATGAAAGTTTATTTTAGACTAGTTTGTCCCTTTAATCAAGAGCCAGGTGGACAAGGTTCACTATTATGGACCTCGTCCATCTTGCTTAACAGCGAATGGGCAGCATTTGCTGCCCACATTTAACAATGCACAAACCACTGTTTGAGCAATGCTGCCTCCTGCTAGCATGCAGCCAATCACTCTCGAGCAGGGGCTGTCAATCATCCCAATTGGATTGAGACAATTGTAATCCGCCGCATGGCGATCATGAAACACTGGGGCTCCAAATAGAATATTATATTAAGTCAGTTTTCTGTAAACTGTATTTTTACTGCAATATTCATCAAGAAGAGTTAAATTTTATATTCACTGATAAATAGCCCTGTATAGTTTCAGAAATAACATAAAAAGTGAATTCCATTTATCTCCATTTCAAACTCCTCTCATAAATAACCTTCATGTTGATTTATGACTTATACAAGTAGCTGAATTTTAGTTCTAAATATTGTGATGATCTATCTTCAGTATAATATTTAAAGATTACTTATAAAGCCAAAATCCCACAGATATTTCTGTTGTATTTTGTATTAAATGTAAAACAAAGTAGAAATAAATAGTTTTTAGTGCTATAGAATTGTGTCATATTACCTGTATTGATATCAGAGCAGTAATTAAGGATTTAAGGGATTCTTCATTTGTTAGTTCAGCACAGTTTATGGAATTTCATTGGGGATGCATATTTTCCCATAGCTAAAAAAAAACCTAAATCGCAGTTCCCTTCAGCTGAGGTAATGTAGCTTTACAAGAGCTGTTCAGTATTAATGTATCTTAATGACCCTATGAAAAGTATTTTTTTACCCTGTGAACAAATATGCTTGCAAGATAATTCCATTATTTACTAACACACTACAAGTGACTGTCAACAAAGACATCAACTTCTTTATTAGTCTCCTATTAAAGTCTATAAATCAAAACAATAGCTCCCTTTTGGAAATGCCATATTGATGAACATAGCAAAAATATGTATTTTGTCTCTGTCCCTGAAGGCTGATGTAAACGTTTATAACAATATAAATCTTAGTTAGATTTTGTTGTGTGTGGAAATCATCTTCAGGACCAGAGAACTAAATCCACTTTTAAACCTATGATTATATAGCAGCCAACACATGAAAAAAAACTTTTTTTTGCATATATTTATATAGAACATTTGAGCATGTAATATATGATGTATGTATACAAAAATTAAGGGTATTGTGGTCATATGACTTTAGTGATATCTATAACATGTTAATTACAATCCTACCATCACATATGTGAGCACTAATATTTGGATATATTCAGAAAAATATTTTATTAAAATATCTATTTATAGTGTAGAACAGGATTTTTATTATTTTAAAATAAAACGTACATGAAGGGTTAATACATTTATTTAAATATTATTATAATTATACATAGTATTATTATAAGACGTAATATTAGGTAGCAGCCAGCTTGAATCCTCATGTGTTCATTTTTTTTTTTTTAAAGAACCATTAAATACAATAGAATTGCATAATCAACTAATGCATAATAAATAAAAAGCCAATGCAATAAAACTTACTTTTTATTTCATACAAACAATAAAAAAAATACTGAAAAATGTCAGTTTTCACTCATTTCCCTGTACCCTGTATCATGCAACATTCCTTAGCCAATCTCAGACTTATATATGTTTATATTGTGAACTCTTACAAATGCTCATTAGAATTGGGTGCCTCAGAAAGTATGCACAAATAAAAAGACTTTGCAGCAAATGTAAATAAATTGAAAAAAAATTAAAAAGAATTAATTGTATGATCTATCGGAATCACAAAAGTTTAATTTTGACTTTTGTGTCCCTTTAACTAATCTAGAATACAATTTAGGGGCTGAAAATCATATAAAACAATGGTTCACTTTAAGGGTTTTGCACTTCTGACTGTTAAAACTTGTATATTACAAAGATTATTACAAATTATCAGCAATTTGCTTCCAAAATGGATTTTTGCTTTTTGCCAGCATTGGTTGTCGAGCTCCTCACAATGCAAAATGTAAAATGACTGCAGCCGCGAACACGTTTTAAATAGAAAAGCTTTCGAAAATAGGCCTTTTTGTGTCTTAAGTACCTGTTTTCAAAACAGAAACTGGGAGGTCAACCTAAACTGACTGATTTTACTACCCATTTAAAACCCTTTAAAGGACATTAAACACTAAGGGTTAGATTATGAGCGGTGCGCTAACTGTTGCAAGAGAGTTAAAAGGGGTTTATCGCGGATATTTGCACGTGTCAGGTTTTTCACTCATATTACAACTTGAAAGCAAACGTAATTACTTGAGCCCAATTGAAGTTAACATGCGTTGGGTTAGCGTTACCTTAGAGCCCTAGTTAACTATTTTGCAAAACAAAAAAGTGTCACTAAAGACATCAAAAATACATTATGTACAGTTACACTCATAATAACACCATCTAATAAACTTTATTTATTTGTTTTTTAAATATATTGCACAATTATGTTATAAGGGCTCAAAGAAACGAGGTCTCGGATGATAAGGAAAAAAAAAAGGCTGCATAGGGGCTTTAACTTTGAGATACATACATATACATGTCTAAAGATGCACATGTATGTATATATGTACAGTATATATATATATATATATATATATATATATATATATATATTATATTACATTTAAAAAAATATTCTTTTTTACAATTAAAAACAATTCCCTCTATTTTGAGGGCATTTGGGCACTTTCAAAAATTAACCAGCGATCTAATTTCTGGTTAATTTTCGGAGTACTAATTGCTATCGCGAGCTCGCAGTTGCAATAACCAGCCACTTGTAATGGCTGGTTAATAATTGCGCTCCCATAAACGGCAAATTTGTGCAAATTTGGCCATTTGTGGGACCACAAAAATGTAGTGCTCCACTTGTTATTTAGCCCTTAGTATCTATAAAACAATAGGAGCTATTATGTTGTAACTTAGGTTACCTTCTCTGTGGCCATTTGTGATAGTTATAAATAGGTCACTAGAGTGTGCAATGGCTGTGTGGAATATTCATTTCCATATTCATTTTTGCTCTAACAGGAACTGAAAAGCTCACAATTTCTGAATGGAATTACAGAAAAAGGGGACAAAATAAACAATGAAAGTATATTGCAGAGTTTTTGATATATATATATATATATATATATATATATATATATATATATATATATATATATATATATATATATATATATATATATATATACACTATTTATCATTTTATATTGCCATCTCAAAAGTGTTTAATGTCCCTTAAGTTTACATTTCATTTTTTTTATTTACCCCTTTGTTCACTGTAGATGGGAACTACTCAAAAATGTGTGACTTTAGCCTATTGTAATCAGAATCCATCCTAACCACTGATAAACTATCTAAATGCCATTTGTATCTTGGCATAATGGGCATACTTCAACAGTCACACTAGGACCTCAACATCTATTGTGAATCCAGAGAAATGAAAACATACCCGGGTAGCTCTGTTAAAAACCAAATATTTGTTTATATCCTTTTAAATGCGGCAACAAAGTATCATTGTCATAACAATCAGCACACACGCCGGTGCCCAGGCAGCGTCATAGGGGCCAGCTGATGCGTTCCGGCAAATCGCTGTAGTCAAAGCTGTATGATCCATACTGCACATCTCTGGATTTTTAAAAACACACACTGCAATTCTATTGGTTGTACAAATATGACGCTGCCTTTACGTTTAAAACGAGTAACATTAGTAATGGGTTATCAAACATTCTTAATACTTGATCTATTGTGAATGTCACTAATAGTACAGTTGCCTTCATAACTGGGCTATAAAAAGGGGGACATAATTGTAACTTCCAAAGGAACCTATTGCAATCCGTTTCTAACTGCACCACTGCAAAACTATGAAATTGCTAGTTGTATGTTGGCATAATAGGCATATTGGGCACATTTGCTCAATCACTATTTTGTCATTTTTAATATTTGCAAATCTTGTTTTTGTCAACATTTTTTGTTTTTTTTGTTAAAGCTGTTTCTGGTTTGGCGTGATCTTAAAACAAGATGAAAACTATGGTTTTCTACTGAAAGAACTTATGATATCCTCTGATACTGGATTTTAACAGTACTGAAACAGTAAAGCGTGAACCTGCTCCATTACAACATTGCATCTGCATTGAAGATCTTCAAACAAGATAGTGCCTTCGTGACTGGGTTTTTATTTATAGTGCTTGTGCCTATATTATTGAACTCATGTTCATGTAGTCACGTTCCTGTTCAGAAGTTCAATAATGTAAGCGCAAGCACTTTTAAATGTGATTGTGTTGGACTTAGTGTGCATGAAGGTGCGTTTCCTATAAAATCCATGACAGGCATGTATATGAAGAGTGCAACTAAATTTTAATTGAAAAATTAATAGATACATGCATTAATTTTTGACGAATGTAAAAAAAAAAAAATAATATATATTTTTCCTTGTTCTTTGAATTTACCTTAAAATAATAAACATCCCTCTAAAGAAGAATTAACAAACTGAATGCATGCAAGGAAAAATTATTACATCTAAGAAATGATACAATACATAGCAAGCTTTACAAGCCTAATCCTGCCACATATCTGTCCTAATTAGCTTCATCAGAGGAAAATAGAAATACATAACAATGGATAGAGTTCTAACATAGTGACCGTTGCTACTTCTGTAAAATAAAATATAGATTGATTTCTACAAGTGGTGGGTGGGGTTTTGACATTGAAAAACAGATGTAGCAAACAAGAGAATAATGCATTTCAAACATTTTCAAACTCATCCACTATGCTAAATTATTATAAAGCTTAGGGGCGGAACTACCATTGGTGCAGCAGAAACATTGGTACCAGGGCCCAAGTGCTGGGCGGGATGGGGACAGAGCAGCCAGTTTATACATAGCTGTGTGCCTAGGTGGTCATTATCTGTGTCTAGATACTCATCATCATTATACTCATCAGTGTATAGATACTCACATCACTATACAGTGTACCATGCTCACTATTAGTGTATATATAATCAGTCATTATACAGCACAGCATACAGAGCACACATGCTCATCATATTTATACAGAGCACTGTATACACACACAAACATATATATATATATATATATATATATATATATATATATATATATATATATATATATAAATGGGAATGCCGAAGGCACTCTCTAGGTATTTTCAATACTTTAATGCTTACATACATTTTTATCAATAGGCACAATACAAATAAATGGCACATCTATAAATAAATCCACATTTCTATAAATAAATTTACATCACTAGTTCCAAAAGGACTTAATACAAAACTCGAGTGGCATTGCTTCTTGCCAGATGAAAAAGGCTTAAGATGTTAGTTTGTAGTCAGTATCCTTTGATGAAAAGAAGATGAGAGGATCAGCTTTTGATGTAGAATTATTTTTGTGTGCCAATTTATAAAAGGTAAGCTAAGAAAGCGCTTTAGTGCCAAATCATAAGGAAATGAGAATAGGTCACTAATAGTTATAAAGTATAATATGCATATTGATCAACAAAGGTTACATTCTGATAGAGTATATACTTGGGGACCAAATTATCAAAAGGCGGGCAGACATGATTCGATGTAGCTAATCATGTCCACCCGACATCACTAAATGTCAACAGCATACACTGTCAGCATTTAACATTGCACAAGAAGTTCTGGTGAACTGCTTGTGCAATGCCGACCCCTGCAGATTCAATGCCAATCGGCCACTAGCAGGGGATATCAATCAACCCAATCGTATCCGATCGGGTTGATTGATGTCCACAGCCTCAGAGGCGATGGACTAGTTAAGGAGCAGCGGTCTTAAGACTGCTGTTTCCAGCAAGCCTTAAAGGGACACTGAACCAAAAAAATTTCTTTCGTGATTCAGATAGAGCATGCAATTTAAGCAACTTTCTAATTTACTCCTATTATCAAATTTTCTTCATTCTCTTGGTATCTTTATTTGAAAAGCAAGAATGTAAGTTTAGATGCCGGCCCATTTTTGATGAAAAACCTGGGTTGTTCATGCTGATTGGTGGATAAATTCACCCACTAATAAAGAAGCCTTCTTTTTCAAATAAAGATAGCAAGAGAACGAAGAAAAGTTGATAATAGGAATAAATTAGAAAGTTTAAAAAGCTTAAAATTGCATGCTCTACTGAATTATGAAAGAAAAAAAAATTGGGTTCAGTGTCCCTTTAAGGGTTGCACGGAAACAGGGCGATCATGGGCCATTCGGCCCTTGCTAAATCAACCCCATGATCTGAACGCATTGCTTTTATTTTTATGTTCACAGATGGCTTTGACACGCTATTCCATTCTCATAGTAAACGTTGAGTGTAGATTACGTCATTGGGATGTGCCAGGATGGAGTGGAGTAATAAGAAAAGTTTTATATGCACTGGAAACAGTGGTGTATTTAGATTTTGTGCTACCCTAGGCAGTCAAAATTCATCTACCCACTTTCCCCCCTAAGGTTTTAGGCCTTTTTGGACCAACATATTTTTCAGTCAGTAATGTGATTTTTTTTATAGCATTTCCAAGATAAATGATTACACACAGTCACAGACACACACACATATACGCAAACACATACAGACACATACCCACAAAGAGTTATACACATACACACATACAGCTATCTACTACTGCAATTTACCCCTCCCCAAACAAAGATTTCTTGAAACAATACTTCCCCATACACAATACTAAGTGCTGAAAGCCAACAGAACTAAAGGCAATAGCTAGCTGAATAAAAGAAAGGTTTAGAGATACCTCTAAACTGTAAGCTCCATGGGCAGTCTCATATTATACCCATATATAATATGTAAGCTCTTTGGCCAATATCTCATTATATACCTGTATAAAAGTTCTAAAATAACTGTAAGCTTTACAAATATAGCTAAAAAAGTGCTGCCAACTCCCAATCATCTGCCCTTGGCAAGTGCCTTGTTTGCCTAGTTTAAAATACACCCTTGACTGGAAGAGTATGTTATTGCACATATGTTTTTTGTCTGTGTCTGAGGAAGGGGGTAAAACTTTAAAAATGTTAATGCATGGGACATTAAAGTATTAAAAATTTCTAGATAGTGCCTCCTGCATTTCCATTTAGATTATGATTTGAGAGTAACCTGGGTTGTATAAAGAGAATTGAAAACCATGTATGCTGGCCTATGGAAGAAATTATATATAGTAGGTTGAGTAGGTTCACTACTGACAAGACTACAGAACATTGTTGGTATTATAAAGTGTTTTGTTACTGCTTTTAATGGGTTCATTCACTTTTAAATGCTTTTAAAACATTCATTTTCTAAGTAGGTTTTTTTTACATAACACCATAAGGCACAGGTGCTAGATTGCCCCAATAGTGGAGCCCTAGTGCCCGTGTTAGCACAGTAACCTATGTAAAATACATAACAGAACAACATGAACATGTAGCACTGCATCTCCTCTTGTACAGGTATATGAATTGAATTTCTATATTGAAAGGCACATAATGTACATGAATCTTGCCAACTGGAATCCTCCCTTTTGGTGATCTTATATTGTCCCATGAGTGGCGTCCACATCGTGTGTGGGAAAAAAAGATCTTCTTACATCCCACATAGATATTGGTATACCTCCCAGACTTAAAAAATAATGGTATTAGCTGTGATAACGGTGCCATTATACTATGGGATTAGTGGGCACTAATGAGTTCCCCGCCAGCAGATACCATCCACTTGATCAGGGTCCTCTTATGGTATATATAGTGAACCAACGGCATCCCAGGATGTTGCTGGCACATATGTATCATACAGCAATACCCCATAGATTCGTACCTCAGGTATGTATCACATCATATTAACCCTTTGAAGTCTGGTACATAATTCAAACCTCCTGGGGAGATGGTACCCAACTGGTAGATCCATTGTACTTCTCTGGTAAGTAGGAGTCTATCCCGGTCTTCTCCTCGGTCTGGTTTTGTTATATGGTCAGAGTATATCTGATCGAGGCCACTGAATCCTTTTTTTAGCACAGTGCTGTGCCACTGGTTGATCCGAGGAGCCCTTTTGTAATGACTGGTGAATAGCTGGTCTGTGATTGGCCATCCACTCCCTGAGGGTGCTTTTCATCTTCCCAACATAGAACATGGAGCATAGACACACCAATAAGTACACCACATGTGTAATGGTGCAAGTAATTGAATGTCTAATGGTGTAGACAGTGTTGGTGTGGGGATGATGGAATTTATTCGTTGAGATCAAACCATTACACGTCATGCAGCACACACATTTATAACTGCCCTTGATGTTAATCAGCTTCTTTTGTTAATAGCACTGTTTGGGGTCCATGCACACTAACAGGTCATGAAAATTCATATTTCTCCTATATCCCACCATCGGAGTAACCTCTTGGCTAAAACGAAGTTTAGGATATGATGACAGGATCAGCCAGTGTCTCCTTAGAACTCTACCAGTGTTGATGGCTCCAGGGGTGAACATAGTTACCATGATCACCTTGTTATGTTCCTGGTTCTCTTTACATTTATTAATCAGCTCTTCTTAAATTAATTATTTAGATAATTATATGTTTTAATACATCCCTGGTGAAACAGGAGGTGGAAACGTTAACTTCCATTTTTTCGGATGGGTGGAACACACAGATGCATTCCAAATCACTGTTTGGCGCAAATTTTCATGAGAGGGGTATATGAGAGCTTTGTTTGTCACTATATATTATGGGATTGTACACCATATATTTTCACTTTTTGATCTGATGAAAGGGATATTATATTCCTGAAACGTCATCCAATAAAGCTGACTTTTTTGTCTGGAAAATCCTGAGAGTGCATTTTTTACAGGAACTATATATATATATATATATATATATATATATTTGTACTAAAGATGTGCACTCTCACTTTTACACAACTGCCAGGGTGCTAGTAGAAATTGATATGCAGGAACAAAAGTCTTGCACTCACTGGACTTTTTGTATAATATTTACTTAACAAATGTGACGTTTCAAGGATAATATATTCCCTTCTTCAGACAACACGTGAATCAAAAAAAACAGTGAATTTATACACTTTAACAAACAAACCCCTCCCCCCAATTAGAACAAAAAAACCACCAAACAAGTTGCTATGGTGACCTATGAGTCACAGTATAAACATCATTGTGCTATTGCAGTAATAAAAGTTTTAAATGAGCCATCCCGGCCCCTAAACAAAGAGTGACTGCCCAGGTGATATGTAAAAGAACTGTGCTAGAAATGTATACCAATGTGGAGCTCACACAGCCCAAAAACTGAGTTATAGGACACCCTTAGTCACTAGATAAAATACTTTCATCTACAAATGAAGCAGACGCAGAAATATAAATTTAAGGAGGAGAGTATAGACTTACATAGTGAAGACATGTAGCCGATCTCTGCAAACCTATATATATATATATATATACACACACACCAGCACACTGGTCTAAAAGAGGCTGTTTCCGGGTGGTAAATCGCCATAGAACAAGCCACTGAGCTGTTGTTCGTTCCTGGTAGAGCGCTTCTCTCTTTGTATGCAAATTATTATGACCCTGGGGAAGTCTCCCTATGGGTGATGGGGGAAACCAGACGATGACTCCTTGCCCAGTGTGCTTAGAGGAATGTGGCTGCACCTCACTGACGAGGCCCATAGGAGGCCGAAACGATCGTCTGGGGTTGTCATGTTTCTTGTTCAGAGGAGAATTGCCTGGTATTTCGGGGCTGGACTGACCTTACTTGGCGGGATCAGGCTGATATACTTCAGGAAAGTTTTCTTCTGTGAAAAGCACACTGGTCTAAAAGAGGCTGCTTCCGGGTGGTAAATCGCCATAGAACAAGCCACTGAGCTGTTGTTCGTTCCTGGTAGAGTGCTTCTCTCTTTGTATGCAAATTATTATGACCCTGGGGAAGTCTCCCTATGGGTGATGGGGGAAACCAGACGTGGACTCCTTTCCCAGTGTGCTTAGAGGAATGTGGCTGCACCTCACTGACGAGGCCCATAGGAGGCCGAAATGATCGTCTGGGGTTGTCATGTTTCTTGTTCAGAGGAGAATTGCCTGGTATTTCGGGGCTGGACTGACCTTACTTGGCGGGATCAGGCTGATATACTTCAGGAAAGTTTTCTTCTGTGAAAAGCACACTGGTCTAAAAGAGGCTGCTTCCGGGTGGTAAATCGCCATAGAACAAGCCACTGAGCTGTTGTTCGTTCCTGGTAGAGCTCTTCTCTCTTTGTATGCAAATTATTATGACCCTGGGGAAGCCTCCCTATGGGTGATGGGGGAAACCAGACGTGGACTCCTTGCCCAGTGTGCTTAGAGGAATGTGGCTGCACCTCACTGACGAGGCCCATAGGAGGCCGAAACGATTGTCTGGGGTTGTCATGTTTCTTGTTCAGAGGAGAATTGCCTGGTATTTCGGGGCTGGACTGACCTTACTTGGCGGGATCAGGCTGATATATTTCAGGAAAGTTTTCTTCTGTGAAAAGCACACTGGTCTAAAAGAGGCTGCTTCCGGGTGGTAAATCGCCATAGAACAATCCACTGAGCTATTGTTCGTTCCTGGTAGAGCGCTTCTCTCTTTGTATGCAAATTATTATGACCCTGGGTAAGTCTCCCTATGGGTGATGGGGGAAACCAGACGTGGACTCCTTGCCCAGTGTGCTTAGAGGAATGTGGCTGCACCTCACTGTTGCTGAGGTTGCTTCTCGGGCCTTTGGCTTGGATCAAGTGCAGTTTTCTGTGCTTGGTCTTGGTCTTGGTTTGCTGCCTGGAGACCTGCTCCTTCGGCCTAGGGTCTTTTCCCTTTGGGGTTTGGGCTCCTGCTGCTATTGGGGGGTGGCTACTCCTTAGGCGTAGAGCAACTGGGTAGTAGGGCCGTCCCCTTGGCCTTGTGGCATCGTCCCTGGACTTCAGCCACATGCTGCTTTTGGGGGGGGCACTCTGAAATCCAGCCTAAAGAGGCAATAGGGCAAATATGGCTACCAATGTGCCAAATGTTCCCCATACACTTCGGGTGTTGATTTCTGAGGACTTTCGAGAGAAGATTTGTTTGGCTCATGTCCGGCAGGTGGTTTTGGAGGGAGTTTTGAAGATGCCAAGAGCAAGTTTGCATTGTGTTCAGTCATTCCCTTCAAGAGGGATTTTTTATGTGGCTTTCACAGATGAGCATTATTTACAGACCTGCTATCAATGGACTATTGATATGGCTGCTTCTCCAGAGTTGGTTGGCATGAAATTTGTTGCCTGTGTGCAGAGGGAGAGAAGAATACAGGTGACAGTACATATGTACAACCCTTGGGTCACTGATTTGGAAATTTGTCTGTTTCTTTGTCGCTACTTTGATGATGTTCAAGGAGGTAGCAAGCTGAAGAATCAGTTTGGGACTTTCAATGGAAAGCGTAGGTTCTGGGTGCGGTTTGTGCCTGATGAATTAGGTATTGGTGGAAAGAAACACCCTCCACAGACTTTTGCCATTGGTGGAAATAGAGGTTTCCTATACTATGATGACATGCCTCTTTTTTGCCGTAGTTGCAACCTGTTTGGTCACATTGCTGAAAATTGCCCAGGTGCCAGATGTCGAAATTGCGGTGAGGAGGATCATCTTGTTGCCCACTGTAGTAAACGCCGGACCTGTGACCTGTGTGGTTCTTCAAGTCATCTGTGCAGGATGTGTCCTTTGATGATGTTGCAGGGGTTTGATAGAGGGAAGCCTTCCTATGCTGATGTTGCAAAAAAAACATCTTCAGTTGCAGTTGAGCCATCTGTGAATGAGGAGGAGGTCTCTGATGAGGCATTGAACTCTATATTACCTCTTTTGTGCAAGAAATCTGCATTTGGGGTCCCTGTCGGAGAGGTGTCTGATGCTCCTGTGGTGGTTCCTGTGGCTGAGAAGGTGGAGGAAGCCCAATCTCATCTTCAGGAAGTGGATCTTGCTACATCTAATGTGATAGCTGCTTCAGATGTTCTTGAAGCCCTGTTGCCCAATTCTGTGGTTGATACTGTTGCTGTTCCTGGGACAGATAATTTTTCCTTCACTGATTCATCTTGTGATGCTGCTCCTGATGCTGTTCTTGGTAAAGGGGAGAACATTGATTGGTCTGCTGTTGTGTCCTCTAGTTCTGAGGAGGATATGGACACTGAAGGGAAAAAATCTGCCTCCAAGCGAAAAATAGATGCGGATTCTGATGGATGGGAGAGTCCTGATTTGAATCTTCCAGTAGTTAAGGGTGCAGATCCAGATACTACAAGTGATGCTGACTCTTTCATTTCAGAGTTTCCTTCTGTCTCTAATAAAGACGTTCCTTCTGACTCAAGCCAGTGTATAGGTGACTTTTCTGATGCCTCTTCTGTTGGTTATCTAGATAAAAGAGATGTGAACCAACTTGCTGAAGTTACTGGTTATGAGGCTGGCAAGGGGGAGCCTAGGAGGTCGGAACGTCACAGAGGCAGATTTAAAGGATCTCCTTTGAGTCCTAAGAAAAAGAAAGGAAAGAAGAAGTCCTGATGTTATTTCTTTTTTTGTTTTTCTTTAATTTATTTTTGTAATGTTTCTGACCATTTCTTACCATAATGTCAGGTGTATGACAACTATAGCAAGGAGAGCTGCAATTTTTAAATTATTATCTGTATGTTCTGCTAATATTTTTTGTTTGCAGGAATGTGGTCTCTCTGAACATCCTAAATGTGCTGACTGGGAATATGGTCCTAAAGTATGGTCTTGTTCTTCTGATAGGAATGGGGGGGGTTGGAGTTTTGTTTAAGGGGTTTAGTTTTTCTATCCTTAATGTAGTTCATATTGTCCCAGGTCGGGTACTTTTGGTTAGTTTTAGTTTTTGTGGGACTGTTTTTCGTTTGTTTAATGTATATGCTTCTCCTAATAGGATAGAACGTTTGCTTGATTTTGAAACTTTAAAGTTTTTTCTGCCAGGTCGAGAGCCAACTTTTTTGTTTGGGGATTTTAATTGTATTATTAATAATGGGGACAGAGAGGGTGGGAGTGATTGTAGGGTGGATAGCTCAGGGAAGTTTTTACTTGATTTGCCTAAATCTTTCAGTTTGAAGGATGCCTTTGGGTCTGTTTCTTTTTCAGGGGAGGGTTTTACTTTCTTTAGTGATAGTGGTGGGATAAAATCTCAAATTGATTTTTGTTTTTTATCTAAATTTTTATGTGTTGATGATTTTTCTTTAAAGCGGATGCCCTTTACGGATCATGCCCTTTTGATGTGTAAGGTGAATTGTGATTTGAAGATCAAGTATGGTAAGGGTGTTTGGAAACTGAATGTGGATTTGTTAGAAGATGAGAAGTTTAGGCGTCAGTTTGTTTGGATGTATGAAAGGTGGCGTGAAAGAAAATGTGATTTTAGTAATGTGCTTATGTGGTGGGAATGGTTGAAGGTGGAAATAAAGAGGTTTTTTATTAAGAAAGGCTGTGAGAAAGCTAGAATGGAAAGGGAGTTGTATGATAAATGATATCTGAGGTTGTTGTATTTGTATGAATTGAGAAATTGTGGTATTGATGTGCATGAGGAAATTGCTGAAGCAAGAAAGATAATTAAAAAGTGCATGCATGAAAAAGGAAAGAAAATTGTTTTTATGGCAAGATTGGAGAAAATGGAAAAGGATGAGTCTTGTAGTAAATATTTTTTTAAGAAAGCTTTTGAAGGAAAGACTGGTTTTGTTAGTGTTTTTGATAAGGTTGAATGTGAAGTTAATGGTACGGATGGTGTTTTGCGTGAAGTTCATGAGTTTTACAGTGAGCTGTATAAAGAAAAAACAAGAGATGTTTTATTGGAAAATGAGTTGTTGGAAAACATTGAGGATAAGTTGGAAAAATATGATAATGATTTGTTAGAAAGGGATCTAAGTTTGGATGAGATTGCAGAGGTTGTTAGGAGTTTTAAGAATGGGAAGGTACCTGGTTGTGATGGTTGTCCTGTTGAATTTTATACTTGTTTTTGGAATTTGATTGGGGTGGATATGTTGGATGTTTGTAATTTTGTTTTTAGAATGAATGTTTTGCCTGTTTCAATGAGGAAAGGTTTGATTGTTTGTTATTTAAAAAGGGTGATAAGAGAGATTTGAGGAATTGGAGGCCGATTACGTTGTTGAATGTTGACTATAAGGTTATTGCAAAGGTGTTGGCAAATAGAATGCATGGAGTGATTGGTAAGGTTGTGGGTGAAGATTAAGTGTGTGCTATTCCTGGGCGTCAGATTTCTGAAAGTTTGTTGTTACTACATTATGTACTGTGGTATGTGAGGGAGAGGATAAGGTCTGTTGCTGTTGCTATTGTGGATTTTGAAAAAGCGTATGATAGGGTGGTGCATGATTTTATGTTTCATGTTTTAGAACGTTTAGGTTTTTCTGGTAAGATTATTGGATGGTTTAAATGTTTGTATAGTGATATTGTGAGTCAAGTCCAGGTTAATGGTTTTTTGACTGAGGAATTTTGTGTTAAATCTGGAGTGCGTCAAGGATGTCCTTTGTCTCCTGTGTTATTTGTATGTGTCATTGAGCCATTATTAACTAGTTTGAGGAAGGATAAATTAGTTAGAGGTGTGAGTGTTCCTGGTAGTAATGGAAGGTGTTTAAAAGTGATTGGGTATATGGATGATGTGAGTGTGGTATGTGAGACTCAGGCTGGTTTGAGGAGGGTGAAAACTTTAGTTGAATGTTTTTGTATGGCAAGTGGTTTCAGAGTTAATTGGAATAAGTGTAAAGTTAAAGTTTTTGGTAATGATAGGGAGATTAATTCCTGTGGATGGCCTGTGACTGAAGGTGCAATTGAGGTGTTGGGTGTGAAATTTGATGTGGATTTGAAAGGCTTGAAAAGTTGGGAGAATGTTTTTGATAAAGTGAGCAGAAAACTTCAGTTTTGGTCTTTAAGGACTTTATCTTTGGAAGGAAAAATGTTAGTTATTAAATCGGTTTTGATCCCTATTATTTTATATTTGGCCTTAGTTTTTCCGCCACCTGAGAGGATTTTTTGGAGAATTTTGAGAGTGTTGTTTTCTTTTTTCTGGAGTTCTGGTATGGAGCGTTTGAAAATAGATGTTGTTGTTAAGAGTAAGAATGTTGGTGGTAAGGGTTTTCCAAATGTGGAGAGATTTTTGGCTGTGAAATATGTTAGTAGGTGTGTGGTTCTGAGTGGTAAGGATAGCATGGCTGGTTGTATGGTAAAGTATGCTTGTGGAAATGTTTTAAGACGATATGGTTTATTTGAGATTGATAGAAAGAAACCGGTATGTTTTGCTGTTCCGTGGTTTTATGTAAGGGTGGAATGTTGGATTAAAAAATATGGTTTGGAGAATGTTAGTAGGGAGATGTGGTGTGCAAACAGAATGGTGTTTAAAATGTTGGAGAAGAGGGAAGGTCTTGAGTTGATTGGGGGTTTGAATGAAAATGAATGTGTGTTGGTATGGAAAAATGTGTGTAATAAGTATTTGATGAATAGGCAGAAAGATATTAGTTGGATGAGTGTGCATAAGTGTTTGCCAACAAGGGATTTTCAGAGAATGCGTCGTTTAGTGGCTTCAGAAGTGTGTCCTAGAGATGGTTATTTTCAAAACAAGAGTGTTATTCATTTGTTTTGGAATTGTGATTATGCTAGGGATATTTGGAGAAGTTTGAAAAGGATGATTAAGGGTTTGACTGGAGTGCAGTTTTTTACTTTTAATATGATGATGTATGGTTTGTGTGGAAGTGGTGTGGAAAAGGAGAAAGCAAGATTGATATGGTTGTTGGCATGTTGTGTGTAGGAGGTGTTGTGGGATGTGCGTAATATTTTGATTTTTAAGAAAGAGGTAGTTACTGTAGGTAATTGTGTGGGTATGATCCGTGGGAAGTTGTTTTTGTATTTTTCTTTTGATAGGAGGCGATATGGGTAATTAGATTCTGAAGGCATCTGGAAGACAAAGAAGTGGAAGGATTGGATTATTTAGGTTTTTTTTTTTCCTCCAGTTTGTTTTTTTCTGTATTTGAAATATGTTTAATTTTATTTTGTGTGATTATTTAAGTTTAATGTTTGCATTTTGATTTTTTTCTGATGACAAAAATGTGTCAATATTTCAGTTTTGTAACAAGAGATATTTTGTTTGCATTTGTTATTAGGATTTTATTTTGTATATATGCATATATGATTATTGTTCTAATAAAAGAATTACGAAACGATCGTCTGGGGTTGTCATGTTTCTTGTTCAGAGGAGAATTGCCTGGTATTTCGGGGCTGGACTGACCTTACTTGGCGGGATCAGGCTGATCTACTTCAGGAAAGTTTTCTTCTGTGAAAAGCACACTGGTCTAAAAGAGGCTGCTTCCGGGTGGTAAATCGCCATAGAACAAGCCACTGAGCTGTTGTTCGTTCCTGGTAGAGCGCTTCTCTCTTTGTATGCAAATTATTATGACCCTGGGGAAGTCTCCCTATGGGTGATGGGGGAAACCAGATGTGGACTCCTTGCCCAGTGTGCTTAGAGGAATGTGGCTGCACCTCACT
Organism: Bombina bombina; assembly: GCF_027579735.1. Classification (NCBI taxonomy): domain Eukaryota; kingdom Metazoa; phylum Chordata; class Amphibia; order Anura; family Bombinatoridae; genus Bombina; species Bombina bombina. The sequence continues at coordinate 321,372,719 of NC_069499.1, read as the reverse complement.
GACGAGGCCCATAGGAGGCCGAAACGATCGTCTGGGGTTTTCATGTTTCTTGTTCAGAGGAGAATTGCCTGGTATTTCGGGGCTGGACTGACTTTAGTTGGCGGGATCAGGCTGATATACTTCAGGAAAGTTTTCTTCTGTGAAAAGCACACTGGTCTAAAAGAGGCTGCTTCCGGGTGGTAAATCGCCATAGAACAAGCCACTGAGCTGTTGCTTGTTCCTGGTAGAGCGCTTCTCTCTTTGTATGCAGATTATTATGACCCTGGGGAAGTCTCCCTATGGGTGATGGGGGAAACCAGACGTGGACTCCTTGCCCAGTGTGCTTAGAGGAATGTGGCTGCACCTCACTGACGAGGCCCATAGGAGGCCGAAACGATCATCTGGGGTTGTCATGTTTCTTGTTCAGAGGAGAATTGCCTGGTATTTCGGGACTGGACTGACCTTACTTGGCGGGATCAGGCTGATATACTTCAGGAAAGTTTTCTTCTGTGAAAAGCAGACTGGTCTAAAAGAGGCTGCTTCCGGGTGGTAAATCGCAATAGAACAAGCCACTGAGCTGTTGTTCGTTCCTGGTAGAGCGCTTCTCTCTTTGTATGCAAATTATTATGACCCTGGGGAAGTCTCCCTATGGGTGATGGGGGAAACCAGACGTGGACTCCTTGCCCAGTGTGCTTAGAGGAATGTGGCTGCACCTCACTGACGAGGCCCATAGGAGGCCGAAACGATCGTCTGGGGTTGTCATGTTTCTTGTTCAGAGGAGAATTGCCTGGTATTTCGGGGCTGGACTGACCTTACTTGGCGGGATCAGGCTGATATACTTCAGGAAAGTTTTCTTCTGTGAAAAGCACACTGGTCTAAAAGAGGCTGCTTCCGGGTGGTAAATCGCCATAGAACAAGCCACTGAGCTGTTGTTCGTTCCTGGTAGAGTGCTTCTCTCTTTGTATGCAAATTATTATGACCCTGGGGAAGTCTCCCTATGGGTGATGGGGGAAACCAGACGTGGACTCCTTGCCCAGTGTGCTTAGAGGAATGTGGCTGCACCTCACTGACGAGGCCCATAGAAGGCCGAAACGATCGTCTGGGGTTGTCATGTTTCTTGTTCAGAGGAGAATTGCCTGGTATTTCGGGGCTGGACTGACCTTACTTGGCGGGATCAGGCTGATATACTTCAGGAAAGTTTTCTTCTGTGAGGCTGCTTCTGGGTGGTAAATCGCCATAGAACAAGCCACTGAGCTGTTGTTCGTTCCTGGTAGAGTGCTTCTCTCTTTGTATATATATATATATATATATATATATATATATATATATATATATATATATATATATATAATATCAGTCATATAGGAAGCTCTCCATAAAAAAAAAAATCATCTGCCAGGGTGCAAATATACAATTTCAATTCAATCACTTCTTCAAAAAGCACTCGCTGGACTTCTTGATAAAACAATAAACATTGCTTTTAATTCATATCCAAAAAGACACAACAGATCTTGTCTTGGATTTGTTTTTTGATATGCACAAAATCAGGTAGTGGAGGTGGCAAGGAAAAATACAAAGTTCAAAATGTTTGAACTGTGTTCAAAGGGACATTAAAGTCATGTATATATACAGTGGGTATTGAAAATAATAACCTCCCTTGAAAAGAATCACATTTTGTTGCTTTGCAGCCTGATATATTGATGAACACAGTTCTTGTTTATCCAGTTGTAATTACTCGGTGCAACTTATAACATCCAAGTGAAAGATAAAATTCCAAGCACGCGCTGGACTTCTTGATAAAACATAGCTTTTAATTCATATCCAAAAAGACACAACAGATATTGTCTTGGATCTGTTGTGTCATGATTTACATTTGACAAAGGAACCAGCCCAGTTTCCGAAACATTGTGTCTTTTACTTTTTGGATATTAATTAAAAGCTATGTTTTAGCAAGAAGTCCAGTGAGGCGACACACACACACACACACATACTGTGTATATATATATATATATATATATATATATATATATATATATATATATATATATATATATATATACACACATACAGTGGGTATTGAAAATAATCATTCCCTTGAAAATAACCACATTGTGTTGCTTTGCAGCCTGAAATAAAGACAGACACAGTTTTTGTTTATCCAGTTGTAATTACTCAGTGCAACTTATAACATCCAAGTGAAAGATATAACACCAACATGTCAGGCAAGACTAAAGACAATTCCAAAACAGAATCACTGAGTTGAAAAAGGACTTGTGAACCCTCGTAAAATGACTTGTGAACTCAATCAGGTGTAGCTAATCCCCTCCTCAATGGCACACACAAAGCCATTTGACCTTCAACTGTGATCAGCTGTGGGCGTATTGATTATCTCAGAATTAAACGAGCTTTCCTGGAGCATCTCAGTTCCTGGTAGTACAACTGAAGCAAACAATCAACTATGGGTGGCAAGACACTGTCAAAAGATCAACCGCATAATATAGAAGTAGAAGGTATTTGATACAACACAGACTGGATCAGGATGTTGCTCCAAACTGAATGAAAGAGCCAGGAGGAAACTGGTCAGAGAGGCTAACAAGAGGCCCATCAGTTGCAGTAACTTATGACAAAGAATGGTCATTGTGTGCATGTGACTACAATATCACAAGTTCTCCACAAATGTGGCTTGTATGGGAGGGTTGCAAGAAAAAAGCCACTCCTCAAGAAAGGCCACATACAGTCACAACTGAGCTTTGCCATAACACACCTAGGAGATTCTGAGGCCACGTGGAAAAAGGTGTTATGGTCAGATGAGACTAAAATTGAATTATTTGACCTCAACACCAAACAATATGTCTGGAGGAAATCCAATAGAGTTCAACATCCAAACAACACCATACCTACATTCAAGCATGGAGGTGGTAATATCCTTTTATGGGGGTGTTTCTCTGCAGCAGGCACTGGAGCACTTGTCAGGATAGAAGGAATAATGTATGGGGCAAAATATTGTCACATTCTTGAGGAAAATCTGCTGCCTTCTGCCAGGAAGTTGACAATGGGAAGAAGGTTTACCTTCCAACATGACAATGACCCAAAGCACACAGCAACAATGACCACACAGTGGTTGAAGGAGAAAAAAGTGAATGTCCTTGCATGGCCTAGTCAGAGCCCAGACTTAAACTTCATTGAATATCTGTGGCATGACTTGAAGACTGCAGTCCACAAATGGTCACCATAAATTGTAATGGAACTGAAACAGTTCTGCAAAGAAGAGTGGGCAACTATTGCAAATATTAGGCCCATGTAGGCAAATATTGTCTAGATGTGCAAAGTTAGTAGAGACATATCCAAACAGACTAAAGGCTGTAATTAAAGCAAAAGGTGGTTCAACAAAACACTGACACAAGGGGGTGATCCTTTTTCAAAATCAGTAATTCTGTTTTTGAATTGTCCTTATTTTTGCCTGACATGTTAGTGTTATATCTTTGACTTGTATGCTATAAGTTGTACTGAGTAATTACAACTGGATAAACAAAAACTGTGTCCGTCTTTATTTCAGGCTGCAAAGCAACAAAATTTTATTATTTTCAAGGGGGGTGATGTACGCCAGAACAGAGTGATCTTTACACCCAGTTAGATGTTCACTTACTTTCAACAACCTCAATAAATATGAAGTAAGTAGATAGTATCGATCAGGCACCTCCCAGAGTATGGATCAGGATGTCAGGAGGTGCAAGAATCCTCTGATTCCAATGCTTGTAAGCTCAGAAAACTTCCAGTCTCAGTATGTCTCACTTCAAAACCTCCCCTCCGCATTCAGTCTGTTAAATCCACAGATAGGGAAAACAAACACAAGTCAGAAAGGGCTAATAGTGTTATACCGTTTATTGAAATGAACACAAAGATAAAACGATGATTATTTAACTCACACTATTTAACCTCAATACTATGGGGTATTGATAATAATTCTCCAAATACAATGATATAATAACAATCAACAAGCCAACATTAAAAATATTTAAAGTGCAAATAGCATCAAAAATTATCACAATCTGGGTGAGGCCTTCTGCCTCTTAACCTTACACGTTTCAAAGGGAATAAAATATCAATAAATACCCTTCTTCATCAGAGGTGTCAAAACAGCGGATAGTATCTCTTTTATAAACCACTGTGAGGCATCAATACTAATTGTTTGATGAGTGGGTATCCCCTGTATCTGGGAATGCTCCAGGAGTGACGTCATAAACGTCAGCTTCATCATGTATACAAGGTTGCCCAGCATAGCAGCCTGTTGCTACGGACACACAGCTAGGGATTCAAAATGACTCAAATACACTAACAATCTCCTGTCACGCTCAGCGGGAACCGGGAATCCCTACAAATAATGAGTATAAATACATCTGTATTTATATATACAATTATAAAGGTTTGCTTGTTAAAACACAAACGGCTAGATTACGAGTCTTGCATTAGCCTTAAAAAGCAGCATTGAGAGGTCCCAACGCTGCTTTATAATGCCCGCTGGTATTACGAGTCCTGCAGGTACAGGTGTACCGCTCACTTTTTTGGCCAGACTCAAAAATACCGCAAATCCACTTACGTTGTTTGCGTATCCTCTTTTTTTAATGGGATTTGCCTAACGCCGGTATTATGAGTCTTCCTCAAAGTGAGCGGTAGACCCTCTCCTATCAAGACTGATACCGCATTTAAAAGTCAGTAGTTAAGAGTTTTATGGGCTAACGCCGTAGCATAAAACTCTTAACTAAAGTGCTAAAAAGTACACTAACACCCATAAACTACCTATTAACCCCTAACCCAAGCCCCCCCCCCCCCCACATCGCAAACACTAAAATAAAAAATTTAACCCCTAATCTGCAGAACCGGACATCAGCGCCATTATAAAAAATAAATTAACCCCTAAACCGCCGCACTCCCGCATCGCAAACACTAGTTCACTTTATTAACCCCTAATCTGCCGTCCCTAACATCGCCAAAACCTACGTACATTTATTAACCCCTAATCTGCCGCCCCCATGTCGCTGCAACTATATTAAAGTTATTAACCCCTAAATCTAAGTCTGACCCTAACCCTAACACCCCCCTAACTTAAATATAATTTAAATAAATCTAAATAAAATAACTATCATTAACTAAATTATTCCAATTTAAAACTAAATATTTACCTATAAAATAAACCTTAAGATAGCTACAATATAACTAATAGTTAAATTGTAGCTAGATTAGGGTTTATTTTTATTTTACAGGCATCTTTGTATTTATTTTAACTAGGTAGAATAGTTATTAAATAGTTTATTAACTAATTAATAGCTACCTAGTTAAAATAAAGTCAAATTTACCTGTAAAATAAGTCCTAACCTAAGTTACAATTACTCCTAACACTACACTATAATTAAATTAATTACCTAAACTAACTACAATTAAATACAATTATCTAAAGTATGAAAAAACCCCCACTAAATTACAGAAAATAATAAACTTTAAACTAATTACACCTAATCTAATCCCCCTAATAATATAAAAAAGCCCCCGAAAATAATAAAAAGCCCTACCCTACACTAAATTACAAATAGCCCTTAAAAGGGCCTTTTGCGGGGCATTGCCCCAAAGTAATCAGCTCTTTTACCTGTAAAAAAAAGTACAATACCTCCCCAACATTAAAACCCACCACCCACACACCCAACCCTACTAAAAACCCACCCAATACTCCCTTTATAACACCTAACACCTTCCCCCAGAAAAAAACTTTATCAAGCAGTGATTCAACCTACTCCCAGCCAATGAGTGGCAATAACCATGAATCAGCTGTCCTGGGATTGGTCTGAATCACTGTACTACCCATAGCTAAGCTTAGAAGCTGTGTAATGCAGCGATGCTATGGCGTAAAGGGAAGTCTGCCTTAAAAAGCAGGCTAGAAGTAAAAAAGTGAGTCATTGTGAAACTCATTTGCATATCTCACCCAGAATCCTTTGCTGCATTGGAAACAGTGTAATCAGAGAGGTTCTGGGGTAAAAGCAAGTCTTCTGACTTGTCTAGATTTGTAAATGGTTTACACAATGAGTTATTTTCTCTACATTTTGGATTTAGTGGAGGATTTTAAACTCACTTTTCACCTCCCCATATTTTAAATTGCTATTGTATTTCCCCCAGAAAACAACTTTATCAAGCAGTGATTCAACCTACTCCCAGCTAATGAGTGGCAATAACCACGAAACAGCTGTCCTGGGATTGGTCTGAGTTACTGTACTACCCCTAGCTAAGCTTAGAAGCTGTGTAATGCAGCAATGCTATGGCGTAAATACATATATACACAAATTTAGAAAGGATAAACAATATATTATGTTTAGGGCAGACGAATACCTCATCATGCTTTCATAAAAAGGCTGCCACATCAATGTCTTATTTAGACCTGATGGTACTCTAGTATTAAAAGCTAGATACGTCTATCTTTGTCTGAGTAGGATTTCTCTATTACCCCCTCTTTTACCCATATGAACCTGTTCTAATATAGTACCTTTGAGACAATTAGGGTTTAAGTTATGAACCAATTTGTAATGATCAGATACATTGTGCGATGTTAGGCCAGCTTTTATATTAGTGACATGTTCATATATCCATTTTTTGTATGGCCTTGTGATCCTCCCAATGTATTGTAAATTACAACTACATTGTAGGAGGTATACCACAAACTTGGTTTTACAATTCACCAGACTCTTGAGCTCACACTTCTTTTTATTCGAGGTGGAGCAAACTAATCTAGTTGGTTTATTTTTGTTATACATGTGTTCACAAGATATACAATTAAGTCTATTACATTTGTAAAAACCTATTGTACCTGTTGTTAACCATGTTTTGTTGACATCTTGTTCCTTTAATTGACTTGAAGCAATTATTGTTTTTAGGTTTTTATTTCTCTTAAAGATACAATTCAGTTTTAATCCTATCCTGTCTCGTAGGAAATCATATTTGTTCAATATATCCCAGTGATTTCCAATAATTTGTTTAACTCCTTCTGAGCTCTCACAGAATGTAGAAATTAAGATGATATTATTCTTTCTTGAAGTTTTTATCGGATCACTTGCTTTTTCAATTCCCAATTTGTACCTATTGGTGTTTTTGTTTAATTTTATTATAAGCTGTATTAATCCATACTTTTTTGTATCCTTTTTCTAGAAATGTATTATTTAGGTTGTCAGATTCTTTTTCAAAGTCTATTGGATTTGTGCTATCAAACTGACCCACAGGTATATTTTTTATCCAAGTTGGATGATAACCACTCGATGAATGCATATAGCCATTACTGTCTGTTTTCTTGACAAATAACTTGTTCTTAATGTCACCATTTTGATGGTACAGAACTAAATCTAGGAATTCTAATATCTCTGTCTTACTATAGTTTTCATGGAATCTTAGATTCATACCATTATTAATTAAATATATGATAACATCCTTTAATTTATCCTCCTCTCATTTCTAGATTAAAATGATATCATCTATAAATCTGTCCCAATTTACAATATTTTCTATATATGGATTATTTTTCAAAATATTCCTTTCCTCCTAATATCCAATATACAGGTTGGCGTAGCTAGGGGCAAACTTAGTGTGGCCTCAATAAGAAATTCTTATTTACTCTGAGCCAGATCCGAAATGGATCTTAACCAAAAATCTATTTCTTTTATACCCGAAGCATGTGGGATATTGGTGTACAGTGCCATCACATCCACTGTTACCCAAAAATAACACTCATCCCATTTTAGATTGGTAATTTTCATTATTGCATCTGAGGTATCTTTAATATATGATTTCATTGTGGGTACAATCGGCTGTAAAAAATAGTCTACGTATTCTGAAAGGAGAGAGGTAAGAGAATCAATCCCAGAGATTATAGGTCTCTGTGGGGGGTTAACAGCATCTTTATGTACCTTTGGAAGGTGATAAAAGATAGCTATTTTAGGATCTTTCCTATATAAAAACATGAATTCATTATCATTTAGAATCCCATTATGTTTTGCAGTATCCAATAAAGTGGTATACTGTAATTGAAATACATTGATGGGATTTTTAAATAATTTTCTATATGTTGTACTGTCATCAAGCAGTTTTCTAGCTTCACCCCTATTTTGAATGACCACTCCTCCCCCCTTATCTGCTTCTCTCACTACAATATGTAGTGGAGAGGTGAGCGCCAAACAGGCTAAAGTGGCGACTTAATAGACTAAAACTGTTAAATATTTAATACAAGACTTATAGATTAAAAAACAATAAAAAACAAAATAAAACAATATCATGGATCCATGTTACAAAATGTCTTAAAACATCATACATACATAATAAAACCAATAGGTTAAATGGGTGGTAAAAATCCTTGATGTAGTGGCTAACCTAATTTTAATCCAGCAAAGGGAAGTCCAAAATAGACACTCCTAAATCAGCATGTCCCAGTGTGTCGGTGGTAGGACAAACTGGGACATGCTGATATAGGAAGTTTATATTGTAGTTGGTGAATCAAAATATTATAAAAAAGTGTGATGGCAAAATTAGTGAAAAAAATAATAATCAGATGGAGTGACAAAACATCCAAAACATAGAAGTGAAAAAAGTATTAAAAAATTTGAAAAAATTGAAAAATTGAAAAATTAAAAAATTATGAAAATACAAATGAAAAACAAATTGTGAAAACGTTTTAGTTGGTGATAGTAATCCAGTGTGGGTTCAAATAAGTCATCAAAGGTGATATCCAAGTGTCTTCAAATTTAAAATAATAAGAATAAACAAATTTCTATAGTTAGCTTCATTGCAACATTCTTCAGATCGGCTTCATATAAAACTTATATTTTCACCATCAGATCAACCTTCTCTCAATAACTCAGTATTAAACAGGCTGCCTCCTCCAGCTGCTCAGGTGGGATAGATGCCTTCCCTCTAAATATGAATGCTGGTAACTTGTCTTTAAATCGCTTGAGATCTTATTTTTGGTTTTCTGGCTGTTCACACCAGCAGTATCACCACAATATTTACATCCTTTTTTTTAAAAGGTCCAACTCCATTTTTTCTTTTTTACTCAAATTATCATGTTTTATTTTGTAACTTTTGCAGAATTCATCTAGCTCTTGTAAGACTAGATGTTCAAAAACTGGAATGAAGTTATCTTTTCTTATCTTTAAGAGACTGGATAAAACCTAGAGTTTGATTTTTAGTTAGTATATTTCTTATATTTTATTTCTCTACCTTCTTTATTTAATTCTTACATACCAATATCAGTATTCACCCCTAATTCCTCTAAGGTTATTAGGGTATCCAGATCATCATCTCCTAAGGTATTGGGTTAAATATTTTTCAATGCACCCAATCTTTCCTTTTTTGCCTTTTCAAAATGTCTGTCTAAGCTACGCTTCCTTATAAATTTATGCAAATCTACAAAAAGTGTAAAATGATTGGGCCCTCTAGCAGGGGCAAAAGACAGGCCTTTTCTGAATAGATCCATAGTGCTCTCAGAACATTTTTTATCAGTTAAATTGAATATTTTTAATTTTTTTAATAATCCCAATTTGTGTTTTTTCTATTCTTTTTTGTATTTTTTGTTTCGAACAAGCTGTCCTGCTGTACATCCCCTATACTTCTTTCTAACCTTCTTTTACTAATTGTGTCTTCTCCATTGTGGTCTCTGGGGCTGATTTTGATACCTGTGTTGTATATGAGTGTTGTTTTCTCTCGTCTGAAACCATAAAAAAGACTGCTGACCATTCTCATATTGTCCATTCATATTTATATTTATTCTCAAAATTTTTATGTCTTTTTTGTTTTTGATTTTTCATATGTCCCTGCAGTCTAAAATCATGGCTTCCATTATTGGAGTGTGTAACCTGTTTTTTGGGGATCCTATTTGATGGAAATCTATTTTTGTTTTTTAAAAAGGAAGGACCTCCTTGTTTCTCCATATTCCTTTTATTTAGATTATATTTCCTCTCTTTGTTTTCACAGTTACTTTTATTATCCCTCCTTATTGTTCCATCTTCTCCATAATCCAGGGAATGGATATCCAACCAATCTGAGTTGGCCCTCCCTTCTCTAGGGGTATTCAGCTCCCCATTCCAATTTTCCTGAAAGACATGGTCATTAAATGCCATAATTTCTGCTGCCTCATCTAAATTATTTAAACCCTCTTCTCTACTTCCATCTATACTTCGAATCGGAGCTTCCTCCTCTTCAATATTTAGATTTTTTTAATTGATCATCTCTAAGAAACGTGCTTCTTTTATTGTTCTCCACTTTTGACTCAAAGATTTCTATCCTTCTTTTATTCGCTTCATCAAGCTCTTTGTAATACACATCTCCCTTGAAAACATTTAATCTTACCCTTATATCCTCTATTTGTGTTTTGAGTGTCTTTACTTTCTTTTTGTCTATAGAGGATAAGCATGTCCATCAAATTAAATGAAACTTCTTCTAAGGTGTTGTCCCATTCTGTTAAAATTTTGACTTCTGACGGGTCCATGATTGCAGTTTTTTCAAATTTCACCCTTGGGTACAACCTTATATTTTATATATCTTTCTAGATTTGTGCAATCATGCCAGTTTAATAACTGCTTCCTAGATAACTTTTCTAATTTCTCAAGGAGGTGTTTGGATTAGTGATACTCAAATTTTCATTTAAAGCTATACTTTATATAGAGAGTTTTTCTCTTTGTTAATGAGGTCAAAATAAGCCCAATATTCAAAAACAGTATTCTCAGTTGTATTAACCATAAATGTGAAGAAAAGATGATGTGTATAGCAAAATGCAAAGGTGAAAAGGTGAAGTAAATACAAAGATGGTGTAAAATGACATTTTATTAATTATCATCCTTAGTTGGTGCCATACACCCTATATAACGCCATCCTGCTTCTTTCTCTACCCCTATATATATATATGTGTGTGTGTGTGTGTGTATATTGCTTCTTCAAAAAGCACTCACTGGACTTCTTGATAAAACTTAGCTTTTAATTCATATCCAAAAAGTAAAACACAATCGCCTAGATTTAGAGTTTGGCGGTAGTCGTCAAAACCAGTGTTAGAGGCTCCTAACGCTGGTTTTTACCGCCCGCTGATATTTGGAGTCAGTCAGGAAAGGGTCTAACGCTCACTTTCCAGCCGCAACTTTTCCATACCGCAGATCCCCTTACGTCAATTGCGTATCCTATCTTTTCAATGGGATCTTTCTAACGCTGGTATTTAGAGTCATGGCTGAAGTGAGCATTAGAAATCTAACGACAAAACTCCAGCCGCAGCAAAAAGTCAGGAGTTAAGAGCTTTCTGGGCTAACGCCGGTTCATAAAGCTCTTAACTACTGTGCTCTAAAGTACACTAACACCCATAAACTACCTATGTACCCCTAAACCGAGGCCCCCCACATCGCCGCCACTCTATTACATTTTTTTAACCCCTAATCTGCCGACCGCACACCGCCACTTACATTATCCCTATGTACCCCTAATCTGCTGCCCCTAACACCGCCGACCCCTATATTTATTAACCCCTAATCTGCTGCCCCCAACGTCGCCTCCACCTGCCTACACTTATTAACCCCTAATCTGCCGACCGGACCTCACTGCTACTATAATAAATGTATTTACCCCTAATCCGCCTCACTCCCGCCTCAAAAACCCTATAATAAATAGTATTAACCCCTTATCTTCCCTCCCTAACATCGCCGACACCTAACTTCAAGTATTAACCCATAATCTGCCGACCGGACCTCACCGCTACTCTAATAATTTTTTTAACCCCTAAAGCTAATTCTAACCCTAACACCCCCCTAAGTTAAATATAATTTAAATCTAACAAAATAAATTAACTCTTATTAAATAAATTATTCCTATTTAAAGCTAAATACTTACCTGTAAAATAAACCCTAATATAGCTACAATATAAATTATAATTATATTGTAGCTATTTTAGGATTAATATTTATTTTACAGGCAACTTTGTAATTATTTTAACCAGGTACAATAGCTATTAAATAGTTAAGAACTATTTAATAGCTACCTAGTTAAAATAATTACAAAATTACATGTAAAATAAATCCTAACCTAAGTTACAATTAAACCTAATACTACACTATAAATAAATAAATTAAATAAAATACCTACAATTATCTACAATTAAACCTAACACTACACTATCAATAAATTAATTAAATACAATACCTACAAATAAATACAATGAAATAAACTAACTAAAGTACAAAAAATAAAAAAGAACTAAGTTACAAAAAATAAAAAAATATTTACAAACATTAGAAAAATATTACAACAATTTTAAACTAATTACACCTACTCTAAGCCCCCTAATAAAATAACAAAGACCCCCAAAATAAAAAAATGCCCTACCCTATTCTAAAATTAAAATAGAAAAGCTCTTTTACCTTACCAGCCCTTAAAAGGGCCATTTGCGGGGCATGCCCCAAAGAATTCAGCTCTTGAATTCAGCCTGTAAAAAAAAAACAATACCCCCCCAACATTACAACCCACCACCCACATACCCCTAATCTAACCCAAACCCCCCTTAAATACACCTAACACTAAGCCCCTGAAGATCTCCCTACCTTGTCTTCACCACACCGGGTCCCGATCTGTCCAGAAGAGCCTCCGATGTCCTGATCCAAGCCCAAGCGGGGGGCTGAAGACATCCTCCGGCTGATGTCTTGATCCAAGCGGGCAGACGAGGACATCCGGACCAGCAAACATCTTCATCCAAGCCACATCTTCTATGTTCTTCCATCCGATGACGACCGGCTGATCTTCAAGACCTCCAGCGCAGATCCATCCTTTTCTTCTGACGACTAGACGATGAATGAAGGTTCCTTTAAGGGACGTCATCCAAGATGGCGTCCCTCGAATTCCGATTGGCTGATAGGATTGTATCAGCCAATCGAAATTAAGGTAGGGAAAATCTGATTGGCTGATTGAATCAGCCAATCAGATTGAGCTTGCATCCTATTGGCTGTTCCGATAAGCCAATAGAATGCGAGCTCAATCTGATTGTCTGATTGGATCAGCCAATCGGATTGAACTTGAATCTGATTGGCTGATTCCATCAGCCAATCAGATTTTTCCTACCTTAATTCCGATTGGCTGATAGAATTCTATCAGCCAATCGGAATTCGAGGGACGCCATCTTGGATGACGTTATTTAAAGGAACCTTCATTCGGACTTAGGACGTCGCAAGAAGAGGATGGATCCGCGCCGGAGGTCTTCAACATGGAGCTGCTTGTCACCGCTTGGAAGAAGATGGTTGCCGGACCGGATCTACTCTTCTGCTAGGATAGCATGAAGACTTTGGAGCCTCTTCTGGACCTCAGCAGCCGTCGCTTGATAGAAGACTTCAGCCAGATTCTTCAGCTGTCACTTGATAGAAGACTTCAGCCGGATGATGGATCTCCAGCCCCTGTTTGGGCTTGGATGAAGATTTCGGAGCCTGGAGTGATCGGTGATACCTGGCTGGGTGAAGACAAGGTAGGAAGATCTTCAGGGGCTTAGTGTTAGGTTTATTTAAGGGGGGTTTGGGTTAGATTAGGGCTATGTGGGTGGTGGGTTGTAATGTTGGGGGGGTATTGTATGTTTTTTTTACAGGCAAAAGAGCTGAATTCTTTGGGGCATGCCCCGCAAAAGGCCCTTTTAAGGGCTGGTAAGGTAAAAGAGCTTTTCTATTTTAATTTTAGAATAGGGTAGGGCATTTTTTTATTTTGGAGGTCTTTGTTATTTTATTAGGGGGCTTAGAGTAGGTGTAATTAGCTTAAAATTGTTGTAATATTTTTATTATGTTTGTAATTAATTTTTTTATTTTTTGTAACTTAGCTTTTTTTATTTTTTGTACTTTAGTTAGTTTATTTAATTGTATTTATTTGTAGGTATTTTATTTAATTTATTTATTGATAGTGTAGTGTTAGATTTAATTGTAGATAGTTGTAGGTATTTTATTTAATTAATTAATTTATTGATAGTGTAGTGTTAGGTTTAATTGTAACTTAGGTTAGGATTTATTTTACAGGTAATTTTGTAATTATTTTAACTAGGTAGCTATTAAATAGTTCTTAACTATTTAATAGCTATTGTACCTGGTTAAAATAAATACAAAGTTGCCTGTAAAATAAATATAAATCCTAAAATAGCTACAATATAATTATTATTTATATTGTAGCTACATTAGGGTTTATTTTACAGGTAAGTATTTAGCTTTAAATAGGAATAATTTATTTAATAAGAGTTAATTTATTTTGTTAGATTTAAATTATATTTAACTTAGGGGGGTGTTAGGGTTAGACTTAGCTTTAGGGGTTAAAAAATTTATTAGAGTAGTGGTGAGGTCCGGTCGGCAGATTAGGGGTTAATACTTGAAGTTAGGTGTCGGCGATGTTAGGGAGGGCAGATTAGGGGTTAATACTATTTATTATAGGGTTAGTGAGGCGGATTAGGGGTTAATACATTTATTATAGTAGCGGTGAGGTCAGGTTGGCAGATTAGGGGTTAATAATTGTAGGTAGGTGGAGGCGACATTGTGGGGGGCAGATTAGGGGTTAATAAATATAATATAGGGGTCGGAGGTGTTATGGGCAGCAGATTAGGGGTACATAGGGATAATGTAGGTTGAGGCGATGTACGGAGCGGCAGATTAGGGGTTAATAATAATATGCAGGGGTCAGCGATAGCGGGGGCAGCAGATTAGAGGTTAATAAGTGTAAGGTTAGGGGTGTTTAGACTCGGGGTACATGTTAGGGTGTAAGGTGCAGACTTAGGAAGTGTTTCCCCATAGGAAACAATGGGGCTGCGTTAGGAGCTTAACGCTGCTTTTTTGCAGGTGTTTTTTTTTTTTTCAGCTCAAACTGCCCCATTGTTTCCTATGGGGGAATCGTGCACAAGCATGTTTTTGAAGCTGGCCGTGTCCGTAAGCACCGCTGGTATCGAGAGTTGCAGTGGCGGTAAATTATGCTCTACGCTCCTTTTTTGCAGCCTAACGCACTGAAAACGCAGCCATTCTGTGAAATCTAAATACCAGCAGTATTTAAAAGGTGCGGGGAAAAAAAAGCATGCGTTAGCTACGCGGGTCGTTACCGACAAAACTCTAAATCTAGCCGAATGTTTTGGAAACCGGGCCGGTTCCATTGTCAAATGTAAATCATGACACAACATATCCAAAACAAGATCTGTTGTGTTTTTTTGGATATGAATTAAAAGCTATGTTTTATCAAGAAGTCTAGAGAGTGCTTTCACTTGGATGTTATAAGTTACACTGAGTAATTACAACTGGATAAACAAAAACTGTGTCCGTCTTTATTTCAGGCTGTAAAGCAACAAGTTATGATTATTTTGAAGGTGGGTGATTCTTTTCAATACCCACTGTATATATATATATATATATATATATATATATATATATATATATATATATATATATATATATATATATATATACTGTACATGACTTCAATGCCCCTTTGAACACAGTTGAAACATTTCAAACTCTCTGTATTTTTACTAGCCACCTCCGCTACCTGATTTTGTGCATATCTAAAAACTTTTCTCTAAGGATTTATGTATGGAAATAGATTATGATTGGTACTGTAAAATCTCTTTAAATAGTATATGATTAAACATACTAATGCAAAAAAAACCTTTAACTTTTCTGTCTGAGTTCTTCATCTTCATTTCCTATAGCATGTGTGAACTGCTATAAATAAATGTAATTATCAGATTGATTTATTTAAGGAATGCATAAATTGTGCATATAATCTGAAGTCTGATTGGTGTTTTCACAATTTGCTCGATTACAGGAATGTGCTAAAACAGTAACCGTCTTGATTTTCTTGATTAAATAATGGTTCATTGCAGAAATAAACCCTTTTAGTAAAGCAATGAATGTAAGAGATGCACAGCATGGATTAAATTGTAGCATTCAACATGTGTATCGGGTTCCCAGATGTGATATAAATGTATAGCTAGTGGTTACTCAAAAAACAGAAACAATACCATGTAATTCTGTCCAACAGTGCACTTCCAGAGAAATTATTTCATTTGGGGAAAAAAATAATCAATTTCTAAAGAAATCACTGTCCTGATCTATTAATCGGTGACTAAATTAATATAATACTGAGGTTAAATTGTTAAAACGCACATTTTATGATTTTAAATTTTTCAACTGGAATATATAGAAGAGTAAAGTGTTCATAAAATGCCACTTTTATTTTGCACTTTTCAAACCATGGATTTCTTTAAAACTCATTGTTGACTCTCTTCAAGTGATATTTCAAATCCTGACAATTTCCCTGTTTTGGTGTCATTTGTGCTACAAGTTTATCTTTGGTATGTGAATTGGGTCCCTGCATTCAAATCCTGCCAATGTACCTGTTTTTGTGGTGTCATTTGTATTACAAGTCTCTCTTTGGTATGTGAATTGGGTCCTGCATTCAAATCCTGCCAATTTCACTGTTTTTGTGTAATTTGTACTACAAGTTTATCTTTGGTATGTGAATTGGGTCCCTGCATTCAAATCCTGCCAATTTCCCTGCTTTTATGTCATTTGTACTACAAGTCTCTCTTTGGTATGTGAATTGGGTCCCTGCATTCAAATCCTGCCATTTTCCCTGTTTTTGTTTCATTTGTACTACAAGTCTCTCTTTGGTATTTGAATTGGGTCCCTGCATTTAAATCCTGCCAATTTTCCTGTTTTTGTGTCATTTGTACTACAAGTCTCTCTTTAGTATGTGAAATGGGTCCCTGCATTCAAATCCTGCCAATTTCCCTGTTTTTGTGTCATTTGTACTACAAGTCTCTCTTTGGTATGTGAATTGGGTCCCTGCATTCAAATCATGCCAATGTCCCTGTTTTTGTCTCTTTTGTACTTCAAGTCTCTCTTTGGCATGTGAATTGGGTCCCTGCATTCAAATCCTGCCAATGTCCCTGCTTTTGTGTCACTTGTACTACAAGTCTCTCTTTTTTGCATTTGCCTGTAGTCTGTGTAATAATTCATGTATTCACTCTGCTGATATCTTGTCTTCATCTATGTGATGTTCAAACCTTGCAAATATTTGTTACGATTCCTAAATTTATCATTTCACTAATGGTATAACCCCAGCCTCCCCAAATCCTATTGTCTGTTTTTTCAACTTATCTCACCCTGAATCAAATTTTCCCAATTGGCCTTTGACTGTCTTTGATCATGTCATTACCTAATTTATTGCATTTAGCTGAATCCTCTGGACTTTAAATTTAACACTGCTATGGGGAAAGTAATGCAGGGGTAGCAATACAGGCTTAGGTAGCAATATTGTAAGATCATCTCATCTGTTCACATCTCTTAAGTGAACATTTCTAAGTGCGGCACAACAAATTATACAAGGATTGGACAAGGATTGGACAAGGGACAAGGCAAGTTCTGTTTTAATACTGAGTTTTAAACACTGTCTGACAATTTTGTAAAAATGCTAATTATCTTCATATTCTTTTTTGCCACATTTTGTCTGTTTAACAAACTACTTTACTCAATTACTCCTTACCCCTCACCACCTGCACTGCTCATTATCCCATCTCTCTTAACCTCACCTTACTTTTGTATTCATGAACTTTACACATTCCTAAAGATTCCCTCTCCCCCTTGCAACTCATCACAAAAACAGTCTCACTACTGCAAATCTGCATCTCATCTCATCTCATGTCACTCTCCCTCTTGCTCATACTAGCTGCTGGTGACATCTCCCCTAATCCTGGTCCCCCACAACTTCCTTGCCCTGCACACCCATGTGTACCCTTCAATAGACTTCAAAAACAAAACTCTGGTAACCTTAATCTCATTCCTCTTGCATCTAAAACCACCAACCCCTTCACTTTGCACACTTTGGAACTTTCGCTCTGTTTGCAACAAGCTCACTTTTATCCATGACCTCTTTATCTCCCACTCTCTCAATCTTCTGGCTCTCACAGAAACCTGGCTCTCACCTTCAGACACTGCTTCCTCTACTGCACTATCACTTGGGGGTCTCCACTTCAGCCACACTCCTAGGTCTGACAATAGACAAGGAGGTGGTGTTGGTATTTTACTTTCTTCTCGTTGCACCTTTCAACAAATACAGCCCTTCTCTTCCCTCACATTTTCTTCATTCAAAACACACATGATTCGCTTATTCTCTCCCCTCTCTTTACGTGTTGCAGTCATATACTGCCCCCCTGGCTCCACAACTCTATTTCTAGAACACTTTGCAACCTAGCTACCTTACTTCCTTTCCTCAGATACCCCTGCCCTCATTCTCGGTGACTTCAACCACCCTATTGATAATTCCACTGCCTCCTCTGCAAAACAACACTCACTTCCTTATCCGGCCTGTCACAATGGACTGACTCGCCCACTCACAAAGATGGTCACTTCCTTTATTTTCAGCTATCGATGCACTATCTCAAACTTCACAAACTCACATTTTCCTCTTTCTGACCACCACCTCCTCACTTGTAACATCACATCCCTCCCTACAACTCTCCCTCCTTCTACCCCTCAGACTAAACTTGACAGAAGTATCAAGTCACTAGATCAGCAACAGCTCACTAGCTCTCTTGAACCTCTTCTCTCTTCCATCCCCTCTTTTTCCTGTCCTGATCAATCTATCTGCCACTATAACTCCACCCTTACATCGGTCCTTGATAATCTGGCCCCACCTACCATAGCTCGGAAAACATACACTCATCCTCAGCCCTGGCATACTCCTCTGACACGGTACCTACGTAGATGTTCCCATACTGCTGAGTGACACTGGAGGAAATCTCAGGGTTTGCTGACTTTCTTCACTATAAATTCATCTTGAACTCTTACTATTCTGCCCTTAATCTATATAAGCAACATTACTTCTCCACTCTTATCTCTACTCTTTCTTTAAACCCTAAATATCTGTTCTCCACATTCAGTACTCTTCTCCGCCTACCCCCCACCTCCCATCACAACTTTTCTCTCAGCTCAAGATTTGCCAGCTATTTCAACAACAAAATTGATTCCATCACAAATGAAATCAGCTCTCAACATACTACCGGTCTCCCACACCCTCAAAAGCTCACAATTATCCAAAACCCACATAGCCAAAAATTTAGCTCTTTTGCCCCTGATACAGAGGAAGAAGTTTCTGCCTTTATACTATCCTCTCACCTCACTACCTGTCCCCTCAACCCCATCCCCTCACAACTACTTCCCTCCATCTCTTCTACCCGTACCCCTATACTTACACACATCTTCAACCTCTCCCTCAGCACTGGTATAGTTCCCACATCTCTTAAACATGTATTAGTCACACCTATCCTCAAAAAACCTTCTCGCGATCCAACCTCCACATCCAACTACCGTCCTATTTCTCTACTCCCACTTGCCTCAAAGCTTCTTGAAAAGCTAGTATATGCACATCTATCCCATTTCCTTACATTAAACTTCCTCCTTGATCCACTGCAATCTGGATTTTCTCCCCTTCTCTCAACAGAGAAAGCAATTGTTAAGGTTACCAATGACCTACTTACAGCAAAATCCAAAGGCCACTTCACTCTACTTATCCTCCTTGATCTGTCTGCAGCCTTTGATACTGTCGACCATCTTCTTTTGCTCCATACCCTCCAATCCTTCTGCATCTGCGACATGGCTCTCTCTTGGGTCTCTTCCTATCTGTCTAACAATACCTTTAGTGTAGCCTTCTCTGGGGCATCCTCTGCCCCGTTACCTCTTTCTGTTGGGGTACCCCAAGTCTCTATCCTCGGTCCCCTTCTCTTCTCAATCTAATGTCATCATTAGGTTCCTTAATAAAGTCCCACGGGTTTCACTATCATCTGTATGCCGACGATACCCAAATCTACCTCTCTTCAGCAGAACTAAAATCTCCACACCCCATGTCTCTATAACTGTTGATAACTCCATCAATACCCCAACCTGAGTCTGGGTCACACTTGACTCAGATCTTTCTTTCACTCCTCACATTCAGTCCTTGGCTAAAGCCTGCCACTTCCACCTTAAAAACATTGCTAAAATCAGAGATTTTCTTACACAAGACACAACTAAGATCTTAATCCACTCTCTCATCCTTTACCGCTTTGACTACTGCAACTCCATCCTCTCTGGTCTCCGTAGCTGCCGTATAGCTCCTTTACAATCCATAATGAATGCCTCTGCCAGGCTCTTCTTCCTTACACATCGCTCTTCATCTGCCGCACCTGTCTGCCAATCCCTTCACTGGTTTCCTCTTGCCTCCAGGATTACACACAAAATTCTCACTCTGACTTATAAAGCCTTCAATTGCTCCCCCCCTACATCTCAGACCTTGTAGGCTCATGATCTACTTCTCTCCTCCTCTCTTGTTACCTACTCACATTCCCGTTTACAAGATTTCTCCAGACTGGCTCCCATCTTATGGAACTCTCTGCCTCGCTCCACAAGACTCTCCCTTAGTTTTAAAAGCTTCAAGTGCTCCCTGAAGACTCTACTATTCAGGGACGCATACAACCTACACTAACTTTCCTATCTCCACTGCTTTCCCCTTAAACCCCATAGCATGTAAGCCTATGAGCCCAGCTGTTTGTAGTCCACCTTCATAAGAGCTGACTACAACAGTGCAACTCTCGGCAGGACCCTCTACCTATTTGATCCTTGTAATTGTTTTTATATCCCTCCTATGTTCATAGCGCTGTGGAACCTGTTAGCACTCTACAAATACCTGATAATAATAATAATATTTCTTGTTGTTTACAATCTGTAGGTGATTGAGCACCATGATCATTATCCCCCCACCCGAAAAAAACTCTATCTTAGCCCCACTCTTGATCCCATATTGTATATTGTTTCATAACTGAACAATAATTTTACACCTTGGCTGCCAGTAACATGCAAATCAACTATTTTATTTCATTGGCTGCTAGTAACATATGTAAACAAATTAATTTGACCCCCTTGATTGCTCCTCACTTCACTGTGCTCCATGTTTATACTGTGTTTAGGCATAGAAGGCATTTTATATTTAGCTAACACTCAGGGAACTTAAAGGACTGGACATTTAAGGGTCCAGTATTTTAGTGAAGATTTTACTGGACAGCTTTGTAAAATACTGGACTGTTAAGATGAATACTGGGCACCTGACAACCATATTCACACATTTAACTATGAAATTTGTAAACAACTTTAAATATGGTACTCATATGAATCTATTCTTACAATGAGCTGTTTGAAGGTGTATATAAACATGTTCATTAAACATTACTGAAAATATATTGACATTACTGGTTAAAATGAAAAGTTGCATGTGATATTGCTAATATTTTGTGCTTTATTTGTAATATTCGTTTATATGGTGTCTAATTATGTTTTGAGAACATGCCTCCTCCACACTGCTGAGCTCTGCATTCACTAGTAATGTTCTCTGAATGTTCAAAGGCATGAAACCCTATGTTTTCCTATAGAAGGCACAAGGCCCACTTTTTTATAGCATTTCACCCGTCCAGATCATTGTAAAACTGTTGAGACTGAAATTAACATTTTTTGGTAGACCCAGTTATCTTAAGAACATTTTAGAGTTGTTTAAAAACTTGTAAATACCATCTGAAATGCATACAAAAAATAGTTGACACCAGCGTTATTTCAATCTCATTGCTAATGTAGCTGGCTAAAGTTATGTCATTAAAACTAGATGATGCCTTCAGATTTGTGACTTAAAATCATTGACTGTAGCATGAAGTAAACTGGATTTAAGAAGTAAGTAACAAGTCTTTTCTTTGTGGGTTGGGGATTTGCTATACTTGTGCTATCAAGTTTCCACTTTATAATTAATAGATGAAAAGCAATAAGTTCAAGCAACTCACCAATGTCAACTCATATGCTGATTCAAAGTACAAAACATTTAGGGCTAGATTATGAGTGGAGCGCTAACAGTTACCTTCTAGCAAAAAAGGGTTTATCACGGATGTTTGTGCTCATACTACAAGTTGAAAGTAAACACGGACGCTTGAGCGCAATTTACGTTAACGAGCATCAGGTTATCGCAAATTTAGAGCTCTGGTTTACTTTTTCATGAAACAAAAAAGTTCACAAAAAACATAAAATATACATTACAAAGTACATTAACACTCATAATAACACTACGCTAATAAACAGTATTAAAAAAAATCTGAAGTGTTGGAAAAAAATGGCAGGCAAAGGGCTTTAAAATAGACATACATACATATCTAAATATGTATATGTATGTATTTGTATGTATATGTATATATATATATATATATATATATATATATATATATGTTATGAAGTAGCAAGAGAGAGAGAGCATCAGGAACGTACTCCTAATTTATAAAGACAGGGATTTCAGCACTCTTTTTAATAGTAAAAAGATAATATAAGCTCAAAAGTCAAATTCCAATTTAAATAATGTTTAATCATGAGACAGTGATCTCCTGCACATACGGAGTACATTCATTACTGGAAAATCTTAACAAGTAAACAGCAAAAGCTGGTGTTGTGGAATGTATCAAACCAAGAGAAACATATGTCGATAAAATATATACTGGAAACCTGACCGGTCAGGGGTACATGCAGATCCCGCTAGAAATTTCAGTCAAACGTTATTTATATACAATGTTTTTACAGAGTAGTGTTCTATATCAAGGCCTACCACACCCTGCTGCTCACAGAACCTCTTAAACAAAGGTCTAAGGGGTATAGCCTGGGCAGGTAATTCTTGGGATCTAGGTGGCTAGAACAGAACACTAGTGTAAAGAGGCAGACTCATATTGAGTATTGATTGAGACTTTATTCCATGTAACAGCATATGCAAAATTTATATCAAGGAGAACCGCTCCATACTTACTACACCCCGCTGCACACAGCCCCCAATCAAGGGTTAAATATGCTGGGCAGGTATACCTTAGGGATCTAAGAAGACTGTTTAGTGCACTCACTTAATATGTACAAGTCAGGACACACCTATAGTTAGTAAAGCAATGCACAGTAATGCTTAATAAAGTAGAAACATGAAACAGCTTGGAGTTTCTATGGGAGAAGACATAGATAAGTTTCGCTTAGCATGCAAAGCACTAATTGCATATAGGCAGTGTGGATAAGTAGCCAAAGATAAAGCAAGCAGTTCAGCATTGATATCTTGCTTGCATTTGCATTAGCAGCGGCAGTGATAAATAATATCCAAAGTAGATCGTTATTCATAAACAAGCTGTGAAAATCTGTACTTGAGAAAACGGTTCATTATGAGCTCCCCAAATACATAAACCCACGACAGGGAATCGTGTAAGTATAAGCACAGTTCCAGTATGATAGCTAGAATTGCCTTGTATCACAATTTGTGAAGCGGAGTTCATACGACCTGTACAGATTATGTTCCTCAAGCGCATCCTTTCCTTATCCTGTTCATCACAACGGTGAGAGTGAGGTCTCAATCAAATTGTATTTGCCGGGAAACAAACTTCCATTCGTAGGACGCGGAGCATCCTCCTCATCCGACGGCTCTTCTGGAATGAAGGTTCCTTTAAATGTAGGTAGGAAAAATCTTATTGGCTTAATCCTATTGGCTAATCCAATCATCCAATAGGATTGAGCTTGCATTCTATTGGCTGTTCCAATCAGCTAATATAATGCCAGCTCAATCCTATTGGCTGATTGGATCAGCGAATATGATTTTTTTCTACCTTAATTGTGATTGGCTGATAGAATTCTATCAGCCAATCGGAATTGAAGGGACGCCATCTTGGATGACATCATTTAAAGGAACCTTCATTCCAGAAGAGCCGTCGGATGAAGAGGATGCTCCACGTCGGATGTCTTGAAGATGGACCCGCTCCACGCCGGATGGATGAAGATAGAAGATGCTGTCTGGATGAAGATTTCTGCCCGTCTGGAGGACCAATTCTGCCCATCTGGAGGACCACTTCTGCCGGATTTGTTGAGGACGTCTCCCGGTAAGGTGATCTTCAAGGGGTTAGTGTTAGGTATTTTTAAAGGGGGGATTGGGTGGGTTTTAGAGTAGGGTCGGTTGTGTGGGTGGTGGGTTTTAATGTTGGGGGGTGATTTGTACTTTTTTTTTTTACAGGTAAAAGAGCTGATTACTTTGGGGCAATGCCCCGCAAAAGGCCTTTTTAAGGGCTATTTGTAATTTAGTGTAGGGTAGTGCTTTTTTATTTTGGGGGATAGTTTTTTTATTTTTTTAGGGGGATTAGATTAGGTGTAATTAGTTTAACATTCTTGTAATTTGTTTATTATTTTCTGTAATTTAGTGTTTGTTTGTTTTTGTACTTTAGATAATTTTATTTAATTTAGGGAATTAATTTAATTATAGAGTAGTGTTAGGTGTAAATAACTTAGGTTAGGTTTTATTTTACAGGTACTTTTGTATTTATTTTAGCTAGGTAGTTATTAAATAGTTAATAACTATTTAATAGCTATTCTACCTAGTTAAAATAAATACAAACTTGCTTGTAAAATAAAAAATAAACCCTAAGCTAGCTACAATGTAATTATTAGTTATATTGTAGCTAGCTTAGGATTTATTTTATAGGTAAGTATTTAGTTTTAAATAGGAATAATGTAGTTAATTATAGTTATTTTATTTAGATTTATTTAAATTATATTTAAGTTGGGGGGGTTAGGGTTAGTGTTAGAATTAGATTTAGGGGTTAATAACTTTAATATAGTGGCAGCGATATTTTGGGCGGCAGATTAGGGGTTAATAAATGTAGGTAGGTGTTGGCGATGTTAGGGACGGCAGATTAGGGGTTAATAATATTTAACTAGTGTTTGCGAGGCAGGAGTACGGCGGTTTAGGGGTTAATATATTTATTATAGTGGCGACTATGTCCGGTTCGGCAGATTAGGGGTTAAAAAATGTCTTTTATTGTTTGCGATGTGGGAGGGCCTCGGTTTTGGGGTTAATAGGTAGTTTATGGGTGTTAGTGTACTTTTTAGCACTTTAGTTAAGAGTTTTATGTTATGGCGTTGTAGTGTAAAACTCTTAACTACTGACTTTAATATGCGGTACCAGTCTTGGCAGGAGAGGGTGTACCGCTAACTTTTTGGCAGACTCGTAATACCAGCGTTATGCAGCTGGTTTTATTTTTATGATCCTGTACAGAACTGCTATATTGGGGACTGACATAAAATTTGTGGCTGCCATAAAGCCAACAATCATTAAAAACAACCCATGATTTGAAATTAAAATGGGCCTGCAACAAAACTTATATTCTTTGATTTTTAAATAAACATATTCACAGAATGAAATAAAATTAAAATGATTACATTACAAAGTCGATTAAAATTCAACGTTCTATCATGAAATATTTTTTTTCTGCGTCATTGAAATATACAAAATTTATAATTGTAATACACAATATAATAAGTGCTACTTACAGGCTCTAATGAGCGATCAGAAATCCTGGTATCACTTCGAAAACCTCCAAAGACAACTCCAATGCAACCTCCGTATGCTGACACCCTTTTCATCCCCCACATCATCTCATAGATGATGCGGACCCTGTCTTCGTGAGCAATCCCTCTCATACCTCCAATCCTCCATGGGAAATAGCGGTCCATCCCATAGACCAGGATCAACAACTCCCCATCACTGAAAATTGGAGGTTGCGCCATCTTGAACTCAAAAAATTATATAACATAATTTTTAAGTGCGACACAACTATACCAATTAGAGATCAATCTGACTGGTTATTGACAGTGGAAACAAATGATTCATATTTGATTGGCGGATTATATTCTTCATGTGTTTATGACAATTGCTATGAAATCCACATTGAAAATGTAAACATATTATATAATATGCGTCACCAATGACTGAGTTATGAAAAATATATCCTCTAACATCTTTTTTTCGCACTTGCTAATACATCCTCAATAAAACATATATGAATGTATTTTTACTTACATAAGTGTATTGAATCAATGTTAACTAATTTGATAAAAGTTATTGCTTATATAACAATATTAATTTAATTTAACGAACAAGTTCTTTTTCTGAATCACTTATATGAACATTTAATATTATATGCGTTAACAATGACGCAATTATTAATAGCATGTACTATAAGAATTGAATAACCGTCAATAAAGCTAATAATGTAACACATTTTAATTGATTATTGTCTAATTGTTAACGGCTGATTGTCTACGTATTGACTAACTATACAAGGGGAAGAAAAATGGAGTCTATTAAGCCCTACAAAGCTTGGATGATAGCTGTAGGTCTTACTGTGATTTTGTGTTGTTTTTTTTTTCTTGCGTATTTTTTGTACTTTCTTTTGGTTATTTGGATATGGCGTCTGGAAACACAAAGTCAAGGCGCAATATTCAATTTTCTTTTGAGCAGAATTAAATTTTAGTTACCCTTGTTTTAGAGCACTATTATTTTATAATTGTTTTCAAAGCCCAACAGACCTCTCTCTCCAAAAAACAACAGATCTGAAGAGGTATAGCTGACAGTGTCTCCGCCGAAGGCGCACATGCCAAATTGGTGGAGCACTATAAGAAGAGATTCTCAGACATCAAGAGAATCTTGAAGGCCAAGCTGGCCAGGGAGAAACAGTCTGCACGTACTACAGGTGGTGGCGTGCCGTATACAGCTCAGTTGTCTTCATACGAGACTCAGCTGATGGAGAAGCTGGGGGCAAATATGATGCTCGGTCTGGATTTGGTTTGGCATGATACTGATGAGGTGACAGGTAAAGTTCTATTACATGTGTTCTTCATGTCACAAAAGTGTTTCAATGAAAAAATAGGCCTTTTTTTGGATTGACATTAGGATGTACAATTATATTAGTACTCATGTTTTTTTTTTTTTTTCAAGCATCTACCAGTGCTGCTGCTGCTGCAGCAGGTACAGCTGCTGCTGCTGCTGCCACTGATGGGGATGACACACTCCCATTGGCCGTCAGTATCCATACTGAATCCAGCCATAGCTTCTCCTCGGCCGCCACATAGCCTGACATTATGTGCAGCACCCTTGATTGAGCAAGCATTGGCTGTTCTACAGGTATGTTTTTAATGTTAGATTTTGTTTAATTAAAATGCTCTTACTCGTATTATTGTAAATTGATTTTTAACTCTGTATATATACATTTGTTTTTTTTCAGCTGAGGTCCGAAGGGCTTTGGGACACCCTCCAACATCTTCAATCTCCTCCTCAGGTAACAAAAACCAGATCAAACATTAATGTTATGTGTGCTCACATTAGCGGGACAGTCAATACCATCATTTTAAAGTTAAAATTGTATTAATGAAGAATATCACACTCTTAAATACGGATGTTAAATTACATTGATTGTTGATATAATCTGTCATTTCATGGTATTTCTAAGAATAGTATATTCAAAAGATGATATTCCTCATTTACATAGACAATGCATTTTATATAAACATCAAAAAATTGGCCTCATGTTAAATATTCTTCTTCTATAATTATCTTTATTTGAAAAATATTTTAAAGGGACATGAAACACAAACCTTTACTTTGTGGATTCAAATAGAGAATACTATTTTAAACACATTTCTAATTTACTTCTATTATTTAATTTGCTTCATTCTCTTGTTATTCTTTGTGGGAAGGTTTATCTTGGCAAGCTCAGGAGCAACTAAGAACCTAGGTTATAGCTGCTGATTGGTTTCTGCATATATATATATATATATATATATATATATATATATACTGATTATCATTGGCTCACCAATGTGTTCAGTCAGCAACCAGTAGTGCATTGCTGCTCATTCAACAAAGTATACAGAGAGAATGAAAAAAAATTAGATAATAGAAGTATTTTTTTTTTAATTAAAATAATTGTATTCTCTAGCTTAATCATGAAAGAACGTTTTTTGGTTTCATGTCCCTTTAAAGGAATGGGGGCAGAGCTAAGGCAGGCATAATGGAGGACGCATAATTTGACTGCTCCGTGTGCACTCAGCAGAAAAAGTGGAGAAATAATACATCTAAACCCTAAGAGTGGGTTCCATCTACCACCGGACGGCTCCTACCCTTATCCTCTTTAGAGGTGGCAGTTTTAATCGGCTCTACAGAGGATCCAGAACAGCAGCGCAGCACCCGGTGTCTTCCAGACTATGGGGGCCTAATCACCTACCGCCGGTCAATTAAAGAAAGGCTCCGTTACAGAAGGGTACCTGGTGATCCCTATAAACAACCGGAGGAGGTCTGTGGGGCGACCCGGTAAGAGATATAATGAGCAGCACGGCTCACAAACATAAGAGGGGAGGAGGAGGTACAAAATGATAAGCCGCCATGATAACTGATTAGCCACGTGGTAGTCCGGGCTGGCAGGGCTATAGGAGCTGCACTGAAAGGTCCAGAAGCAATAGCAAAGCGGTGTCTCTTGGAATATATATATTAACAAATTGGGATAAGAGTGAGGCGGAGAGCTGTGACTAAATTAAGGGAGTTCACATTTAAAGAGAAAAACGCTATTACCAGGGGACTGTTTCCAAAAATAAAACACAACAGCAAGGATTGAGAGAAAAGAGACAATCCTGTATACTATAAGCTACAATTTGTTAAACTCCTCACAAACATAAAAAGAAAAGGGGGAACTAGAACTTCACAAACATTAAAACCCTAGAAAGTAAATCTCAGGAAACCTCCCACACCCTATACTTTGCTGGGAAGACCAAATGAAGCATTTTGGCGCCAAAGCAGCTTTGCTGTAAACTTAAAGCATAGACATTGGGGGGTAGTTATCAACGTGTCTATTTTACCTGTCTTCGCCGGCCCAATACGCCCGCCTAAGCTCGCCTCACACTTCCGCCGCAGACCTGCAAAAATTCGCCTAAATTATCAAAAAAGCTGTCAAAAAGCCGCGCACCAAGTACGGGGCGATGAGCAGCGGACTGTGATAGTTATCACTCATCCGATCTCGCTGCTCTTCGGCTTTTTTACAGCTTTCTTGCTAGCCCGTCACTAAGCACCCACACTAACTACACTGTTCTACCCCCTATACCGGCGCCCCCAGAGCCTCCCGCAACTAAATAAAGTTACTAACCCCTAAACCGCCACTCCTAGACCCCGCCGCAACTCTTATAAATGTATTAACCCCTAAACCGCCACTCCTAAACCCCGCCGCAAGTCTTATAAATGTATTAACCCCTAAACCGCTGCTCCCGGACACCGCTGCCACCTACATTATACCTAGTAACCCCTATCCTGCCCCCCCTATACCGCCGCCCTCTATAATAAAGTTATTTACCCCTATCCTGCTGATCCTGCACCTCGCCAAAAACTAAATAAATAGTTTAACCCCTAAACCGCCGCTCCCTGACCCCGCCGCAACCTATATTAAATTTATTAACCCCTATCCTGCCCCCCTAAACCGCCGCCACCTATAATAAATTTATTAACCCCTATCCTGCCCCCCACTACACCGCCGCCACTGTAATAAAATTATTAACCCCTAAACCTAAGTCTAACACTAACCCTAACACCCCCTAACTTAAATATTAATGAAATAAATCTAAATAATATTTCTATTATGAACTAAATGAATCCTATTTAAAACTAAATACTTACCTTTAAAATAAACCCTAATATAGCTACAATATAAATAATAATTATATTGTAGCTATCTTAGGATTTATTTTTATTTTACAGGCAAATTTCAATTTATTTTAACTAGGTACAATAGCTATTAAATAGTTAGTAACTATTTAATAGCTTACCTAGCTAAAATAAAGAGAAATGTATCTGTAAAATAAAAACTAACCTAAGTTACAATTACACCTAACACTACACTATACTTAAATAAATTATTCCTATTTAAAACTAAATACTTACCTGTAAAATAAACCCTAAGATAGCTACAATATAATTAATAATTACATTGTAGCTATCTTAGGATTTATATTTATTTTACAGGTAACTTTGTATTTATTTTAGCTAGTTAGAATAGTTATTAAATAGTTATTAACTATTTAATAACTACCTAGCTAAAAGAAATAAAAATTACCTGTAAAATAAATCCTAACCTAAGTTACAATTAAACCTAACACTACACTATCATTAAATTAATTAAATAAATTACCCACAAATAACTACAATTAAATACAATTACATAAACTAACTAAAGTACAAAAAAAAAGCTAAGTTACAAAAAATAAAAAAACAGGTTACAAACATTTTAAAAATATTACAACAATTTTAAGCTACTTACACCTAATCTAAGCCCCCTAATAAAATAACAAACCCCCCCAAAATAAAAAAATGCCCTACCCTATTCTACATTAAAAAAGTTCAAAGCTCTTTTACCTTACCAGCCCTTAAAAGGGCCATTTGTGGGGCATGCCCCAAAGAATTCAGCTCTTTTGCCTGTAAAAGAAAAATACAATCCCCCCAACATTAAAACCTACCACCCACATACCCCTAATCTAACCCAAACCCCCCTTAAAATAACCTAACACTAATGCCCTGAAGATCATCCTACCTTGAGTCGTCTTCACTCAGCCGAGCAGCGATGGAACCGAAGAGGAGACCCGGAGCGGCAGAAGTTATCCTCCAAGCGGCGCTGAAGAAATCTTCCATCCAATGAATTGATCCTCCAAGCTGCACTGAAGAAGTCTTCCATCCGGGCGATGGCATCTTCCAAGAGGCGCTGAAGAAGTCTTCTATCCGGGCGATGTCATCTTCCAAGCGGGGTCTTCAATCTTCATCCCGCCGACGCGGAACATCCTTCTTTCCTGACGGACTACCGACGAATGAAGGCTCCTTTAAGGGACGTCATCCAAGATGGCGTCCCTTCAATTCCGATTGGCTGATAGGATTCTATCAGCCAATCGGAATTAAGGTAGGAAAAATCTGATTGGCTGATTGAATCAGCCAATCAGATTCAAGTTCAATCCGATTAGCTGATCCAATCAGCCAATCAGATTGAGCTTGCATTCTATTGGATGATCGGAACAGCCAATATAATGCAAGCTCAATCTGATTGGCTGATTGGATCAGCCAATCGGATTGAACTTGAATCTGATTGGCTGATTGACATCGCCTGGATGGAAGACTTCTTCAGCGCCACTTGGAGGATCACTTCATTGGATGGAAGATTTCTTCAGCGCCGCTTGGAGGATAACTTCTGCCACTCCGGGTCTCCTCTTCGGTTCCATCGCTACTCGGCTGAGTGAAGACGACTCAAGGTAGGATGATATTCAGGGGATTAGTGTTAGGTTATTTTAAGGGGGGTTTGGGTTAGATTAGGGGTATGTGGGTGGTGGATTTTAATGTTGGGGGGGTTGTATTTTTCTTTTACAGGCAAAAGAGCTGAATTCTTTGGGGCATGCCCCACAAATGGCCCTTTTAAGGGCTGGTAAGGTAAAAGAGCTTTGAACTTTTTTAATGTAGAATAGGGTAGGGAATTTTTTTATTTTGGGGAGGTTTGTTATTTTATTAGGGGGCTTAGATTAGGTGTAAGTAGCTTAAAATTGTTGTAATATTTTTAAAATGTTTGTAACCTATTTTTTTATTTTTTGTAATTTAGCTTTTTTTTTGTACTTTAGTTAGTTTATGTAATTGTATTTAATTGTAGTTATTTGTAGGTAATTTATTTAATTAATTTAATGATAGTGTAGTGTTAGGTTTAATTGTAACTTAGGTTAGGATTTATTTTACAGGTAATTTTGTATTTCTTTTAGCTAGGTAGTTATTAAATAGTTAATAACTATTTAATAACTATTCTAACTAGCTAAAATAAATACAAAGTTACCTGTAAAATAAATATAATTCCTAAAATAGCTACAATGTAATTATTAATTACATTGTAGCTATCTTAGGGTTTATTTTACAGGTAAGTATTTAGTTTTAAATAGGAATAATTTATTAAAGTATAGTGTAGTGTTAGGTGTAATTGTAACTTAGGTTAGTTTTTATTTTAAAGGTAAATTTCTCTTTATTTTAGCTAGGTAAGCTATTAAATAGTTAATAACTATTTAATAGCTATTGTACCTAGTTAAAATAAATTGAAAGATGCCTGTAAAATAAAAATAAATCCTAAGATAGCTACAATATAATTATTATTTATATTGTAGCTATATTAGGGTTTATTTTAAAGGTAAGTATTTAGTTTTAAATAGGATTAATTTAGTTCATAATAGAAATATTATTTAGATTTATTTAATTAATATTTAAGTTAGGGGGGTGTTAGGGTTAGTGTTAGATTTAGGTTTAGGGGTTAATACATTTATTACAGTGGGGGCGGTGTAGTGGGGGGCAGGATAGGGGTTAATAAATGTATTATAGGTGGCGATGGTGTAGGGGGGCAGATTAGGGGTTAATACATATATTATAGTTGCGGTGGGCTCCGGGAGCGGCGGTTTAAGGGTAATATGTATATAGTAGCTTGCGGTGGGCTACGGGAGTAGCAGTTTAGGGGGTAATAACTTTATTTAGTTGCGGCGGTGTAGGGGGGACAGCTTAGGGGTGTTTAGACTCGGGGTACATGTTAGAATGTTAGGTGCAGACATCTCCCATAGGAATCAATGGGATGTCTGGCAGCAGCGAACTTGTACTTTCGCTATGGTCAGACTCCCATTGATTCCTATGGGATCCGCCGCCTCCAGGGTGGCGGTTTGAAAACCAGGTACGCTGGGCCGGAAAAGTGCCGAGCGTACCTGCTAGTTTTTTGATAACTAGCAAAAGTAGTCAGATTGTGCCGCACTTATGTGCGGAACATCTGGAGTGACGTAAGAATCGATCTGTGTCGGACTGAGTCCGGCGGATCGAAGTTTACGTCACAAAATTCTACTTTTGCCGGTCTCTAGCCTTTGATAACTAAGGCGAATCAGCCTTGCAACAAATACGCTGCGGAATTCCAGCGTATTTGAGGTTGACGGCTTGATAACTAGGCCCCATTGTTTGTATACTTAAATAAGAAGCATTCATTTATTTATTGAAAAACAATGGGGCTCTACTATATCTAAGTAGTGTGTCCAGAAATAAGGTGCGCCTAATTTATGCTATTTCAAAAAAGTGATAATATGGATAGATCCTAAGTTTTATATCTTACAAAAAATAAACAATATGAACTGTATAATTATAAATACAAATACATAACAATAGTCACCACAGTCATATGGTTAGGAAATATACATCCATAGATGCAAGTGAAAGTCCCAATATAGAGTGATGTCCAATCTGGAAATGATGTCCCAAACGATAGCTGCTCTCTCCAAAGATGTTGAAAAAGAGATGACTGCGTTCTGTATAGAAACAAAAAAAGAAGAGGCGCTCTGGTGCAGATGATCCTTGGCTACAAATGATTCTAAACTAACAGTTCAGAGTAATACTCACAAAGATGTTTGCACATGCAGTGCAATAACAGGTGAGCCGAAGCTTCAGAGCCGCTCGGCTGACTCGCTAGAGGGTGAAATCAGCTGTTCACTGGGTAATCACTTCACCAACGATGTGGGGAAAAAAGATACCTATGACATAAAATATAGATACCGCCCTTGGTGCAGATTATCCCAGGCACAGAATGCACATACAACAGATGTCGAGAAGTTATACTCACAAACGGAGTTGCACAAGCAGTGCAATATCAGGCGTGCCGAATCTTAAAGAGCCGTTCGGCTGACTCCCTGAGGCCTGTACAGCTGCTCCTGGATCGTTGGAGGAGTGGTGGAAAATAAAGGTGGATATGCCGATAGAGGTTGATCCAAGCAAGGGATCAATAAGGCAAATAGAACAATTCACCAGCAAGGTAGACAAAATAAAAGTATTTATTAAAAATATAAAAATTACTTAGCAACGCGTTTCTCGGCTAACATGCCGTTTCATCAGGCTATGTAGCCTGATGAAACGGCATGTTAGCCGAGAAACGCGTTGCTAAGTAATTTTTATATTTTTAATAAATACTTTTATTTTGTCTACCTTGCTGGTGAATTGTTCTATTTGCCTTATTGATCCCTTGCTTGGATCAACCTCTATCGGCATATCCACCTTTATTTTCCACCACTCCTCCAACGATCCAGGAGCAGCTGTACAGGCCTCAGGGAGTCAGCCGAACGGCTCTTTAAGATTTGGCACGCCTGATATTGCACTGCTTGTGCAACTCCGTTTGTGAGTATAACTTCTCGACATCTGTTGTATGTGCATTCTGTGCCTGGGATAATCTGCACCAAGGGCGGTATCTATATTTTATGTCATAGGTATCTTTTTTCCCCACATCGTTGGTGAAGTGATTACCCAGTGAACAGCTGATTTCACCCTCTAGCGAGTCAGCCGAGCGGCTCTGAAGCTTCGGCTCACCTGTTATTGCACTGCATGTGCAAACATCTTTGTGAGTATTACTCTGAACTGTTAGTTTAGAATCATTTGTAGCCAAGGATCATCTGCACCAGAGCGCCTCTTCTTTTTTTGTTTCTATACAGAACGCAGTCATCCCATTTATTTATTGGCATCACTACAAGTTTTACATCATGTCAGTTAGAAGACAAAACAAACTGGGTGCCACAAATAAACCTGCAGCTAGCATCTTTTTTAAGCCTCAGAAAGGGGACAAGATGTTAGAAAAGGGAGGTGATGTAACTGAGGAAGAGATGGAAGAAGACATAGAAGCAATCCCACCGGGAGACAGCAATATACCTGTTACTAAAGTTATCCAAACAAGATATAACAACAATTTTTGATAAAATGTGGGAAAAGATGGATACCCTCCAAAACACTGTTACAAACATGTCTCACTGAAATTAAGCAAGATATTTCGGAACTAGGCTCCAGGCTAGAATCTTTGGAAGAGAACGAGGAAACCATGGAAGAGGATATTACTAATATCTCGCAGAAAATGGATGAACAACAACAGGAACTGGCAGATATTAATGACAAACTAGAAGATCTGGAGAACAGGAGTCGCAGGTGTAATATTCGTTTGAAAGGTATCCCAGAGGCAATAGCGATGACAGATTTAAGCAATTATCTACTACATCTATTTCAGGCTATCACAAACTCAGCCACAGAGAGTAAATTCCAGATGGAAAGGGCGCATAGAGCTCTAAGAGCAAAGTCTAAACAGTCAGAACCCCCAAGAGATGTAATAGTTAAGTTTCTACTCTTCCAGGAAAAAGAAGAGATCATGTCTGCAGTGAGAAAAAAACAAACTTTTAAATTTCAAGGGTCAATTATACAATTTTACCAGGACCTTTGTATCAAAACATTACAGAAGAGATATGCTCTCCGCCAGCTGACACAACTACTGAGAAAGAACCAGACCATGTACAGATGGGGTTTCCCCTTTGCCCTGCACGTACATCATGAAGGCAACAATATCACCATCAGAGACAAAAAAAACATCCCTGGTCTCTGCCAATTGCTTAAACTAGACTGTCCGGAAATTCCAGAACACTCTCAAGACAACATCAAGAGACGTGCGCAGCTCCCACGAAGCATAGTGCAAAATGAACGCTGGGCAAAAGTTTCTAAAAGGAAACAGAAGCCCTAAGAAATCCTATTGATTTTGTTAATTGATCATTGCTCTCTAACAGAAACTTTACCTATGTTTTTTTCTCTAGGTTGGAAAATCACTCATAGGACTCATTACTGAAACCAGAACTCTATGGCGGATCAATTAAATAAAAACTGTAAGGAGGTCATATATAAGTTTTGTGACTTAGGGATGCTATTTAGTGCAATCTCATTACAGAAAAGACCCCGCTGTGGGGGAGAGGGACAGTCACGATCTGATCATATCTTTGAGTAAACAGTGGATGTTTGGTTACTGAACAGTTTTGTCTAGACCTCCCCAACATTGCCATAAGCAACATATATTAATTCACTCTAGGATTATAAGATCCAATTTCTTCACTTTTTATTATTAACTGTTGATATGCTAATCCCAATTGCACACTCACATAGATAGTATTAATAATGCAAACAAACAGGAAATATCCTGATATTTTCTCTGTGTTTAAATTTGTGTTTTTGTTAAATGTTTGGTTTTGTTTTCTCATTTCAAGTACCATCGAGCAGTGGTCGAGAAAGTTTCTCCATACTAAAGATGGCCTTAAGGGAACAAGGGAAAGCCAGAAGCCAAGAGGGATTCTAATCTACAGGTATCAGGAGGGGAGGGAGGGAGGGAATATTTTCACATGGATTCTAATCTGCAGATAATTTCACATAATGTTAGAGGCCTAAACTCTAATGTGAAAAGGAAAACGGCACTCACCCAATACAACAACTTGAAAGCTAAAGTCATATTTTTGCAAGAGACACATTTTATCCATAATCAAGTTCCCAAATACTGGGATAAACACTTTACGCAACATTTCCACTCCACAACGGATAAAAAAAAAGAGGGGTTTCAATTCTCATCCACAACTCAATTCAATTCACTAAAGAAGAGGTGATCAGAGATAAAGAGGGCAGATATCTCATATTGAGAGGGAGTATTCAGGGGACACAAATAACATTTTGTAACATCTACGCACCCAATGAGCAACAACATGTTTTGTTCAATAGGCTTTCACACTTACTAACTCAGTGGTCCCAGACAGAAATCTTGGAACTACGACCCTACGATACTAAAACAGCCAGACATTCAAACTAAAATCCTTCAGAATCTCACTGAATATTGGAGGTTAAATGTTGATCCCTCGATTAAACCAGTAATTGTATGGGCGGCCCATAAACCATATATTAGGGGGCTACTCATAAAGGAAAAAAACTTGTATGTCAGGAGAGTTAGGTCTGAGGTGGGCTCTTTACATCAAGAAATTGAATCATTAGAAAAGTCACATCAGGCCTCACTATCCCCACTGACCTTGAACACACTAACCAAAAAAAGGAAAGAACTGGCTAAGATCTTAGCTCATAATTCTATGAGAGCCATTAGCAAATTAAAAGCGTATTATTTCTTATATGCGAACAAACCAGATAAATTTTTAGCCCATAGGTTAAGAGAAAAAACAAAATCCTTTACAATAGCACAAATACAAAAATCATATGGCACTATGACATCTCACCCGCAAGAAATTGCGGATAGTTTTGCTCACTACTATGAATCCCTTTATGATGGGAAGAAGGTCTGCCACTCCCCCCAGACAGCACTCCTTAGACATAAACTTTTATTGACAGCAGACTTGCCTAAGCTAGACAAAAAAGATGCTGAGGCCTTAGATGTGGAGATTACAACACTTGAAATATCGTCTGCTTTTAAGGATCTTAAAATAGGTAAGGCAGCTGGTCCTGACGGGTTTTCAGGGGACTACTACAAATCATTTAGAACTGATTTGACCACCCACCTTAGTGAATTTTGTAATGACATATTGAAAGGTACACCGATTCCCCCAGAGCTACTTCAAGCGAAAATAATTGTAATCCCTAAACCAGGGAAAAATCCCAGAATGACACAAAATTATAGACCAATCTCATTAATCAATCAGGACCTGAAAATGTTTACAAAAATGTTGGCAAACAGACTTAAGCAATATTTACCCTTGTTAATTCACCCCGATCAGGTGGGCTTGTTAAAGAGAGAGAAACACCTGATAATGTTCAGCACACAGTAGCTCTGGTAGAGTTCTTGAGGAGTACAGAAACGCCTTCTCTGCTCCTTTCTCTGGATGCGGAGAAGGCGTTTGATAGGGTAGACTGGAGGTATATGGTGGAGATTCTGGAGCACCTGGGATTTGGCAATAGATTTATAGACGCGATCAGAAATATCTACTCTTTTCCAGTAGCAACAATCAGGGCGGTGGGATACCAATCTAGACCGATACCTATCTTAAACGGAACTCGTCAGGGGTGCCCATTGTCGCCACTTTTATTCGCTCTATGCGTAGAACCTCTGGCATTGTGCATACGAAACTCCAAAGACATTCATGGGGTCAAACTAAATAAGGGGGAACATAAATTAACGCTATTCGCAGACAACATCCTTCTCACAATTACAAAACACATGCTGTCCCTGCCTTATCTTTATCAATTACTAGACGACTTTTCCAGGGTATCAGGCTTCAAAATAAACCCAGATAAATGTGAAGCGCTCCCTCTGTCACTACCTGCACACACAAGTTAATTGATAGACGCTAACTTTGATTTTAAATGGGCTACTCAATCCCTTAAGTATCTAGGAATCAATATCACAGCGACCCCAAAAACATTGTACAAAGTAAACTATATCCCAATTTACAAAGCCATAAGGAAAGATATAGCTAAGTGGAAGAAAGGTAACTTCTCTTGGTTTGGCAGATTATCTGCGATAAAGATGAATATCTTACCAAGGCTCCTATACCTATTTAGAGCTCTACCTATCAAAGTCCCATTGAAAGAGCTAGATGAGGTGCAGACCGAAATTATTAAATTCATAAGAGGACATAAAACAACTAGAATAGCTGCTCATGTACTAAAACAACATAAGCAATTAGGAGGAATAGGAGTCCCTAATCTTCGAGATTACTATCAGGCAGATAGACTAGCACAGTGTGTTCTGCTAAGTAAGGATTGCCGAGGAATGACGTGGCCCAATATTGAAGCGGATATTGGGGGGCTAAATTCCCCGGGAGACATAATATGGAGTCTTACTAACCCAAACACCCATCGGCTAGCTAAATTAAAAACTACGGAAGACTCTAGAGTGATCTGGAGATCATTAACTAAATCATTGAAACTACTTTCACCACACACCTCTATAGTACCGGTAGGTACACTACTTCCACGAGACTTCCAAAAACAAATAGCTAAGTGGGAGAACAAGGGTTTATACAGGGTGGCGAATTTTGTGGATAAAGGGAGACTGATGACATACACTCAGCTGTGAGATAAAATTCACCCGGACACACTGCACTGGTTCTTGTACCTTCAAATCTCACACGCCATAAATAAATACGGACAGGGAAGCTCTTCCTCACCAAACACCACTTTGGAACAAATAATACTGACACCAGGTAGCAATAAAAAAATGATCACGCGATTATACCTAACCATACAGGAAGCGAAGAATACAAATAAGTTAGGGCTCCATAGCAGGTGGGAACAAGACTTAGACATAACTTATACTGTAGACGAATGGAGACAAACTTTCTCATCGATAAGCAGAAGCTTAATAGGGGCAGATCTTATTGAAAACTCGATAAAAAATGCATATAGATGGTATTTAACACCACTGAAAACCTCACACTACAGTCCTCAGGGCAATAGATTATGCTATCGTGACTGCGCAGGGATAGGTACTTATCTCCACATGTGGTGGGAATGCCCAAAGATTCAACCCACTTGGGATAAACTTACACAATTGTTCAGAAGGATCCTAGATGACTCTTTTATACTTACAGCCTCGCAAGCTTTGCTGCATATTCCTCTAGACTCGTTAAATTCTGCTAATAACAAATGGGTTAACATAATGTGTACCGCTACCAGAATATGTATAGCTAGGAAGTGGAAATTAGGAGCCCCGGAGTGGGGTGAGGTACTTGACAAATTTGAGGATATCTATAGTATGTCTGAATCGGCAGCATGGCAGCAGGGTACTTCAGAAAGATTCCAAAGCATTTGGAATCATTGGATTCTTAATAACAAGAGATAGTTGGGGTTTACCTGATATAAACATATAAGTTCAATTGAAGATCTTTGAGGAGTAAAGAGATTACCATAAGCATGGAAAAGGTTTTAATGAAGATTTCTATAAATAATGACGCTGCTCGATGGAAACGTTTTTTTTTTAGTTAAAACAGAGAACAGATAAAAATGTTAATTGATTTCTTTAGAAAGTTCATTCAAATTGCATGCACTATCACAATCATTAACCTTCTATTTTGAATAGAATATTCCTTTAACCTATACAAACATCGGCATTATCGCATATATAGATAGATAGATAGATAGATAGATAGATAGATAGATAGATAGATAGATAGATCTATCTATCTATGTTAAATTCTAAATATTAATGTTAAAAATTATTAATGTTTTTACATACACATCCATGTGGCTCAGAATAAGGTATTATCTGTGCAACAGCATTGTCAATACTCAAGCTTCTCACAGCACCATTGGGACTTGTGTCATGTCCGTAATTAAGAAACAGTTTAAATAGGGTTTTAAAACGGGAAAAAAAAATACAAAAAATTAAGTGCTGTGTTGAAAATTCTGGTGCACAGTGAATACTTAAATACACTTTTGAAAATTATATAGCTTTTATAATAAGCACTTTTGTTCAAACATTTATATAGCAACAATTAAAATGCTTTTTAAAAAGATGCATTCATTTGTATTACAAACTTTGATGGAGTATCCCTTTAAGTTAACATTAACTATCGGAATCGTTCATGTTAAAATACAGTGTCTTAAATTTATAATCTCAATATTAATCATGGAAGCTATATTATTTATTTATAAAATATTTTACCAGGAAGGATACATTGAGATTTCTCTCGTTTTCAAGTATGTCCTGGGATCACAAAACATTGCAATTGATACAATTAGTGATGTCGCAAACCTTAAAATTTCGGTTCGCAAACTGCGGACTCGAACTTCTGCTACTGTTCGCGAACCGGCGAACCGCGCAAACCGCCATTGACTTCAATAGGCAGGCGAACTTTAAAACCCACAAGGACTCTTTCTGACCACAATAGTGATGGAAAAGTTGTTTCAAGGGGACTAACACCTGGACTGTGGCATGCCGGATGGGGATCCATGGCAAAACTCCCACAGAAAATTACATAGTTGATGCAGAGTCTGGTTTTAAGCCATAAAGTACCTTAATCACCTAACATTCCTAAAAAATGTTTGAATAACGTGCTTTAAAACATCAGGTATGATGTAGTATCGATCAGGTAGTGTAAGGGTTACGCCCGCTTCACAGTGACAGACCAAACTCCCTGTGTAACTCACCGCAAACAACTGCAAACAACAACTGCAAACAGTCCATTTGCACAACCACGAGTTAGATAGATTTGATAGTTAGATACATAGATTACATAGATCAATAGATGCAATATACATATGATAGATACAAATTACATAGATCAATAGATGCAATATACATTTGATGATAGATATGAATTACATAGATCAATCTATGCAATATACATTTGATAGATACGAATTACATCAATCAATAGATGCAATTTATATGATACGATTGATAGTTAGATAGATTTGATAGATAAATAGATAGATTTGATATATATATGATTTCCCTGACAGAGTATAACAATAAGACATGCGGTATGGGACCCGTGGTGTGTTAAGCAGTATTATTCTTAGCAGTTTACTACCTGTTACTCCCCCTATCGGGGGAGGTCTATATGGGCTGCATTTTTGGAACAGGGAGATGGAAGATGATTGGTCTGTCCTCCTACTTCAAATTTGGCCTAAACACAAGTGGCTGTCTCAAAACAGTGTGGCCACGAGATAGATTGATTTGATAGATAGATATACATAGATTGATAGTTAGATAGAATCGATAGAAGATAAATAGATAGATTTGATATATATATAATTACCCTGACAAAGTATAATAATAAAACATGCAGTCTCTGATGATTCAAAGTCAAAAAAGTTTTTATTTTAAATATTTTCAAAACTGTTATAACAAATATGATTGGTGGCACTAGTTGGCAAGTGGGCCTGGCACACACGCTGGGAGGAAGGCAACTGCAGTTAGATTACACTAGATGACTGATGTTTCACAGTCAAAAATGTTTTTATTTTAAATATTTAGAACAAATATGATTGGTGGCACTAGTTGGCAAGTGGGCCTGGCACACACGCTGGCAGGCAGGTAGGCAACTGCAATTCAATTGCACTAGCAGACTGATGATTCACAGTCAAAAAAGTTTTGATTTTAAATGTTTTCAAAACTGTTATAACAAATATGATTGGTAGCAATAGTTGGCAGCAAGTGGGCCTGGCACACATGCTGGCAGGCAGGCAACTTCAATTAGATTACACTAGCAGACTGATCTTTCACAGTCAAAAAATATTTTTTTAAAATATTTACACTACTGTTATAACAAATATGATTGGTGGCACTAGTTGGCAAGTGGGCCTGGCACACACGCTGGCAGGCAGGCAACTGCAATTAGATTACACTAGCAGACTGATCTTTCACAGTCAAAAAATATTTTTTTAAAATATTTACACTACTGTTATAACAAATATGATTGGTGGCACTAGTTGGCAAGTGGGCCTGGCACACACGCTGGGAGGAAGGCAACTGCAATTAGATTACACTAGATGACTGATGTTTCTCAGTCAAAAAAGTTTTTATTTTAAATATTTAAAATACTGTTATTTCAAATATGATTGGTGGCACTAGTTGGCAAGTGGGCCTGGCACACACGCTGGCAGGCAGG
This sequence comes from Bombina bombina, assembly GCF_027579735.1. Classification (NCBI taxonomy): domain Eukaryota; kingdom Metazoa; phylum Chordata; class Amphibia; order Anura; family Bombinatoridae; genus Bombina; species Bombina bombina. The sequence continues at coordinate 321,330,396 of NC_069499.1, read as the reverse complement.
CAACTGCAATTCAATTGCACTAGCAGACTGATGATTCACAGTCAAAAAAGTTTTTATTTAAAATATTTACACTACTGTTATAACAAATATGATTTGTGGCACTAGTTTGAAAGTGGGTCTGGCACACACGCTGGCAGACAGGCAACTGCAATTAAATAACAATAGCAGAGTGATGTAAATGTTTTTTTTTTTTTAAAGTTACACTAATGTTAATGTTAATGATGGCACTCAGGATAGAAGTAGGCACAGTATGTGCTGGCAGCCTGACACACAGGCTGGCACTAGTTGCAGGCTGGCCTGACAACTAAAATTAAATAACACTAGAAGACTGATGTAAAAGGTTTTTTTTTACAAAATTTAAACTAATGTTACACTAGATAGGAGTGGTGGACTGGCACTGAGGATGGAAGTAGGCAGAGTATATGCTGGCAGCCTGACACACAGGCTGCACTAATGGCAGCCAGGCTGGCCTGGCAACTAAAATTAAATAACACTAGAAGAGGACTGATGTAAAAAAAAAAATTACACTAATGTTACACCAGATATAAGTGGTGGAAAAAAGAGCTATTAATCACACTATATGATGTGGGCCTGACACACAGGCCTGATGGAAAATGAAATTAGATTACACTAGCAAAATGATTTAAAAGTTTGTTTTTTTTAAATTTATAATAATGTTAAGCAGATATGAGGCCTGATAGAAAATGAAATAAGATTACACTAGCAAAATGATTTAAATTTTTGTTGTTTAAATTTACACTAATGTTAAGCAGATATCAGTGGTGGCACTAATCACAGTATATGCTGTGAGCCTCACACACAGGCTGAAAGCCAGGCAAATGCAAATAAATTACAAAAAAAAACCCACTGAAGTTCTAGCCCTAAAAAGGGCTTTTGGGGTGCTGTCCTTACAGCAGAGATTAGATGAGTCCTTCAGGACTGTAGTGGACACTAAATACACTAGCCTAGCTATCTATTTCCCTATAATGTAAGCAGCAGCAACAATAAACCTCCTCTCACTAAGAAAGCAAGATTGTAATGAATCTAAAATGGCTGCTGCCCAGGAGCTGGGAGGGTCTGTGAGGGAGTGTCTGCTGCTGATTGGCTCAAATGTGTCTGAAGTCTGTGAGATACAGGGTCAAAGTTTCCTCAATGATGACGAATAGGGGGCGGATCGAACATCGCATATGTTCGCCCGCAGCCGTGAACGTGAACAAGCTATGTTTGCCGGGAACTGTTCTCCGGCGAACTGTTTGCGACATCACTAGATACAATTTGGTACAATAAAATACAAAAACAATAATAATACACAATATATGCAAAAATTTAACATAGAACAGAAAGGAAATATATAATCAACCATGACAGGTGCATTCTGTTTTGAGATATGTAGAGAGGGATCTCTTAAAGGATATTAGGCTTGGGCAAGGTTTGAAAGTGTACGGGAGGTCATTCCATAACTTTTGTATTGAGGCAAGCTAAATAATGTGCTGTTATTGGATCGGAGGTTATAGGAGGTGGGAATAGCCGGGGAGAGCATTCTGCTCAGGTAGGGTGGGAGCTTCCCAGAAAGGCTCTTAAACACAAGGCAGGAAAGATGGAGGGTGCGTCTGGATTCCAGCGTCAACCAGTTTAGTTCTTTTAGCATGTCACAATGGTGGGTCCTGTAGTTACATTGTAGCACAAAGTGCAGAACGAGTTATACAATGTATTAAGTTTATTAAGGTGAGTTTGCGGTGCAGGTGCGTATACTACGTCCCCATAATCCATGATAGGAATCAGCATTTGCTGTACAATCTTTTCTTTTACTGTAGAGCTGAGGCAAGATTTGTTTCTGTACAGGGCTCATAGTTTTGGATAAAGTTTAGATGCAAGTTTTTCTATGTTGAGGCCAAAAGATAGATTAGGGTCTAACAACATACCCAAGTATTTGAAAGAGTGAACTGCGGTAAGCGTGCAATTGGATTTTGTTTTGATGCGTTGATGGGAATTTTGTAATTTGTGTAACTTAGGTCTCATTCCAAAGATCATTGTGACTGTTTTGTCAATGTTTAGAAAGAGTTTATTTTTTGAGATCCCCTTTCTACCTCTGTGAACTGGTCTTGGAGCACTGCTTCAAGCTGCTGCAGATCGGAATTGTTTGCATAGATTACTGTGTCATCTGCATACATGTGTACAGTTGAGGATTTGCAGACATTAGGCAGATCATTTATAAATAATGTGAATAATAGGGGGCCGAAAATGGAACCTTTGGGAACACCACATGTGACTGGGAGAGGGAGGGAGTCACTGTGAGAAATGGAGACATATTGTGATCGATCCGATACATATGATCGAAACCAGGTTAACGGACGATCAGCAATACCAGAGTTTTTTAGTTTGAGCAGTAGTATGTCATGGTCTACTGTGTCAAATGCCTTTGAAAAATCAAGGAAAATAGCTCCAGCTAGTTCTCCTTGTTCTATGCCAGTTTGGATATTGTTGCAGTGATTCAGGCGAAAACCTGATTGATCAGGGGTCAGATAGTTAGAAAGTTGGTAATACTCGCATAATTGCATATGGACGCATTTTTCTAAAATTTTGGACAATACTGGGAGCAATGATATAGGGTAATAGTTCAAAACCAAGGTTAACTCCCCACTTTTATGAATAGGCACTACTCTTGCAGTTTTCCAGAGTTTGGGTATGTATCCAGACATCAAGGATTCATTAATTAGGGTTGTGACAGGCTTAGCAATTGCCAGCGCACTGAGCTTCAACAGCATTGCTGGGATTTGATCAGGTGCAGACTGGTTTTTCATTTTTAGATTATTAAGGTGTTTCTTAACGACATTGATGGGTACAGGTCTAAAATTGAACTTCTCTATATTGGGTCTTTGCTGTTTTAGTGGGGCCTGATCCACATTACTAGTTTCAAGATGAGTGCCATTTATTAGTTTGTCAATCAGGGTGGTGGAGCATCCGACAAAATAATTGTTAAAGGCATTTGCTACTTCTAAGGGGAGTTGCAGGGTTTGGTTATCCATATCGACAGTGGAGGGTTGGGAGTGGATTGGTGGATTTTGTAAGTTATTTATGAGTTTCTAAAACTTTCTAGGGTTATATATGTTATTGTTCAGATTTTCACAGAAATATTGGGCCTTGGCCAATTTTGTTTGTTTAGTGCATATATTTCGCCATTGTCTATATACACAGTGATCATTCATAGAGCCAGTATGCTTGAACTTTGACCACAATGAATCCCGAAACTGGTACATTTGAATGAGGTCAGCTGTGATCCAATTTAAGTGTGCTCCTTTTACTCTCACCTTACGCAGCAGGGCATGTAAATTCCAAACTAGTAGGAGTTCAGACTGAAAGAATTCAACTCCAGAGTCTAGATCTGGGATCAGGTTTAATCTGTGCCAGGGGAGGTTCTTGATGTCATTTAGAAATGATTGAATATTACATTTTTTGAAGGACCTGGTGATTTTAACCTTGGGAGGGGATTTAGTTGCCTTTATTTTGCGCACGCAGTACACTATGCAGTGGTCACTGAAATTGTTAGGGAGAACACCTGCGTCCTGGATTCGGTCGGGAGAAGTGGAAAGAATACAGTCGAGTTGGGTATGATTATGGCTTTTGATGTTTTTTTGAGTTGGGGAGGAGATTAATTGTGTTTTTAAATCTCCAAAAACAAAAATTTCACTTTTTGGGTTTTGAGCTATGGTTTCACTAAGGAGATGGGCTATGTCAGAAATGTAATGCACAGGGGAGCTAGGTGGGCAGTAGATTCCTGCAACAATGATTGATTTACTGCACGGTATCTCAATTGTGCCAGAAAGCAAATCAAAGGTGCCAGGAGAGCTATATTTTTGTAAGGGGGTGAACTTTGTGGAATTGTCAACATAAATTACAATGCCGCCTCCTCTCTTTGCTCTGTCAATTCTATGGCATGAATACCCATGTATTGCAATTGCAGAGTCAGGTATTTTTGTAGTTAGCCACGATTCAGAGATAACAATGATTTTGGGCTTGTATTGTAAACACCAAGTTTGCGGTGCATCGATTTTTGGTAGTAAGCTGCGGATATTACAGTGCACAAAGGAGAGGCCGTTTTTAGCTGGAAGGCTAGGATTGGAATTTGTTGGGGGACCAGGGTTAGACTCTATATCATTTGCATGGCTAAGTAACATAAGGAATAGGAATTTAGACATAGTTTTTGTTTGGCCATATAGTGAATGGGATACTTTATAATTCTGTGAGGTGGAGGTAGGAGGGCTATTTTTTATAACTCTCTACCAGCACTCAGCAGATAAGTTACAGCAACAGAGCAGGCCATGGTGTATGAAAATTTGTTTTCCAGTTTGAGGTGTGTGCTTATGGCAGTAATGATAGGAACAAAACTGGAGTGAGAAAAGGGTTGTCATGAATATCAGTATGGTCATATTTGGATTCATGTTAGTGCTATGAGGTGTGTAGATAAATATAAAACAAAAATAGTACAATATAAAAAAGCCTTTAATCTTTCACTGTACATTATGTGGGATTATAATATGTTTTTCCCATTACATTTCTTTAGATATTGAACATGTCCATAATGGTTCGGAGGAGATCACCAGTTGTGTTCACCAGATGAGAGCTGTTGTGTAGGAGGAGGAGTCCCTGGGAGAGACCCAATATCAAGAATCTCAGGAGCAGGGAATCTCCCAGGGCACATTGGATAGGGAGGTTCTCATCTGTGCTGCCCCTCCTGCCCCAGAAGACCCAGCTGCTCTTGACCCTTGAGCCCTCCTGCACCTGTTGCTAATGTCCCAGCAGAACCATGCTGATTCTGGCCACAAACTGCCTCCCATCACTGATGATGAGGCAGTTTGTCAAATGTTAAATCTGGCCAGGCAGTACCGGGATGATCACCATGACTTGCATGGGGCATTAAGATTATCTGTTGAACAACAGGGGCAGATATTAGAGAGGGGCATTATAGTAGATAGGGAAAGATTAGCTTTAGAGTGGGAAAGATTGAGAATAGAAACAGGTAGAATAGATTTAGAGAGAGAAAGAAATATATGAAAGGATGAGGGATAGTTAAAGATTAGAATTAGAGAGGGATAGATTTGCATACGAAAGACAGAGGGATAGTGATAGGATAAATAGGGAGAGATTAGAAGTAGATAGGGCCAGGGTAGCTGTAGAGCAGGGAGAACTACATCGTCGAGAGAGGGCAGACGAAGACAACCAGATTTTTAATCGTCAATGGTTTTTAATGTTTAGAAGAAGGGGAACAAGGGAAAGATCTCTCACCCTGTCTCCATCACCTAAAAGAACAAAAGAGTAATGTTTTTATTTTTTTCTGTTATATTCTTTGTGATTCTATTTTTTTTTGGTAGGTTTTATTATGTATATCAATATCCTTTTTTTTTTTTTTTTTTTTAAAATATGAATAAAAATATTTTGAAAATTAATAAATGTGTTTGTTTGTTATTACTTTATCCCCATAATACAAATGTTACAAATGATTGATGATCAAATTCAATGGATGTGTAATAAATACTTTTCTCTGCTTATTTAAGGGGTAATCTATGCCATATATGTTTTGTATTTAAATTTTATACAAAAATATTATATAGTCTTGACTTTGGCATAAACAACTCACTTCTATTAAAGGTTAAATGAATTAATAATTTTAATTTCATGAGTCATAATTAGCATTTGATAGTAAATTAATTTGAAATTTAATAAAAGTGTTTTAAATGTATTCATTCTCATATTTCATTAATATATGACCATTTTAAATAAAGGGACACTGAACACCAACAAATACATTTAAAATTAATTTTTAATTAATTTTAATATGATAACATGAAAGTCAATAATAAATTAAATGTCATTTTATCAGGGGGCTGTCAGAATATGTTTATATAAAATGTAATCACAGAGGTAAAATGTATATCAATATAACATTGTTGGTAATGATAAACTGGGTAATGTGTAATTAAAAGAAATAACCCATCTTTTTTTAAAAGAAACACACAGAGAAAGTACATAACTCACTCACAATCTCTTAGCTAAGTTGAAAATCAATAATTGAAGGGTTAATTAACACATTTAGAGAAATGGGACAAGCATTGGTACCTCGTCAAGGTTCCTTAAGAAACATGTGTCCCCCTAGAACTGCCAGACAATGTAAGCTCTCAATCCAACCAAATGTGAAAAGTGAAGGATGCACAAGTAAATAAACCTATTTTTATAACAAAATAAAAAATAGAGATTTCAAAAGAGAGAGTGCAAAAGAGAGAGAGATTGCAAGAGAGAGAGAGAGAAAGATAGAGAGAGAAAGATACACATGTATTCATTTCTAAACCTGTCTCCATCACCTAAAAGAACAAAAGAGTAATGTTTTTATTTTTTTCTGTTATATTCTTTGTGATTCTAAGAAATACTTTTATCTGCTTATTTAAGGGGTAATCTATGCCATATATGTTTTGTATTTAAATGTTATACAAAAATATTATATAGTCTTGACTTTGGCATAAACAACTCACTTCTATTAAAGGTTAAATGAATTAATAATTTTAATTTCATAAGTCATAATTAGCATTTGATATTAAATTAATTTGAAATTTAATAAAAGTTTGTAAATGTATTCATTCTCATATTTCATTAATATATGACCATTTTAAATAAAGGGACACTGCACACCAACAAATACATTTAAAACTCACATCGAGCATGCAATAGTAAGAACAATTAAATTTTCAAATATTAACAATTTATATTTTAATAAATTTTTATAAAATTCATTTTTAATTAATTTTACTATGATAACATGAAAGTCAATAATAAATTAAATGTCATTTTATCAGGGGGCTGTCAGAATATGCTTATATAAAATGTAATCACAGAGGTAAAATGTATATCAATATAACATTGTTGGTAATGCTAAACTGGGGAATGTGTAATAAAAAGAATAACCCATCTTTTATTAAAAAAAAATTGGGTGTTGACTGTCCCTTTAAGCATGGACAGGCCTGTGCACAAGTACAATATTGAAAATGCATCGATACTTTTTAAAAGAAACACACAGAGAAAGTACATAACTCACTCACAATCTCTTAGCTAAGTTGAAAATGAATAATTGAAGGGTTGATTAACACATTTAGAGAACTGGGACAAGCATTGGTACCTCGTCAAGGTTCCTTAAGAAACCTGTGTCCCCCTAGAACTGCCAGACAATGTAAGCTCTCAATCCAACTAAATGTGAAAAAGTGAAGGATGCACAAGTAAATAAACCTATTTTTATAACAAAATTAAAAATAGAGATTTCAAAAGAGAGAGAGTGAAAAAGAGAGAGAGAGAGAGAGAGAAAGAGAGAGAGAGAGAGAGAAAGATAGAGAGAGAGATACACATGTATTCATTTTTTAAACCTGTAGTGCATTGCTGCTACTTCAACAAATGATAGCAATCAAATGAATACAATTTTTTTGTTATGGGTGAAAAGTTAATTTTTATTAAAGGGGAAGTGAAGTCCAGAAAAAATAAAATACATTTAAAATGTAAAATTTATTTTTTATAAAAGAAAATAAATTTTATTTTAAAAAAAATGTGATTTTTTTATTTTTGTATTCTTAGTTGAAAGCTAAGCCTAGGAGGTTCATATGCAAATTTATTAGACTTTGAAGACTGCCTCTATTCAGAAATAATTTAGACCACTAGAGGTCATTAGTTAATGTGTTTCATATTGATAACATTGAGCTCAGTCATGCACGTTAAGTTACCCTGAAGTTAACAGTGATTGCCAAAAATGCAAGTCTATCTAAAGAACTGAAATAAGGGGGCAGTTTGCAAAAGCCTAGACAGAAGGTAAACACATATTTAAAAATGGTATTGCTAGAACTTTAAAAAATAAAAACAGTCAAGTGTACACCAAAAAAAAAATTATATCAATCAGCCAATCAGATTTTCCCTACCTTAATTCCGATTGGCTGATAGAATCCTATCAGCCAATCGGAATTCGAGGGATGCCATCTTGGATGACGTAATTTAAAGGAACCTGCATTCGGACTTAGGACGTCACAAGAAGAAGATGGATCCGCACCGGAGGTCTTTAACATGGAGCCGCTTGTCATCGCTTGGAAGAAGATGGTTGCCGGTCCGGATCTACTCTTCTGCCCGGATAGCATGAAGACTTTGGAGCCTCTTCTGGACCTCTTCAGCCGTCGCTTGATAGAAGACTTCAGCCGGATGATGGATCTCCAGCCCCCGCTTGGGCTTGGATGAAGATTTCGGAGCCTGGAGTGATCGGTGATACCTGGCAGGGTGAAGACAAGGTAGGAAGATCTTCAGGGCTTAGTGTTAGGTTTATTTAAGGGGGTTTTGGGTTAGATTAGGGGTATGTGGGTGGTGGGTTGTAATGTTGGGGGGGGTATTGTATGTTTTTTTTTACAGGCAAAAGAGCTGAATTCTTTGGGGTATGCCCCGCAAAAAACCCTTTTAAGGGCTGGTAAGGTAAAAGAGCTTTTCTATTTTAATTTTAGAATAGGGTAGGGCATTTTTTTATTTTGGGGGGCTTTGTTATTTTATTAGGGGGCTTAGAGTAGGTGTAATTAGCTTAAAATTGTTGTAATATTTTTATTATGTTTTTTAATTAATTTTTTTTTTGTAACTTAGCTTTTTTTATTTTTTGTACTTTAGTTAGTTTATTTAATTGTATTTATTTGTATGTATTTTATTTAATTTATTTATTGATAGTGTAGTGTTAGGTTTAATTGTAGATAATTGTAGGTATTTTATTTAATTCATTTATTGATAGTGTAGTGTTAGGTTTAATTGTAACTTAGGTTAGGATTTATTTTACAGGTAATTTTGTAATTATTTTAACTAGGTAGCTATTAAATAGTTATTAACTATTTAATAGCTATTGTACCTGGTTAAAATAATTACAAAGTTGCCTGTAAAATAAATATTAATCCTAAAATAGCTACAATATAATTATAATTTACATTGTAGCTATATTAGGGTTTATTTTACAGGTAAGTATTTAGCTTTAAATAGGAATAATTTATTTAATAAGAGTTAATTTATTTTGTTAGATTTAAATTATATTTAACTTAGGGGGGTGTTAGGGTAAGGGTTAGAATTAGCTTTAGGGGTTAAAAAATTTATTAGAGTAGTGGTGAGGTCTGGTCGGCAGATTAGGGGTTAATACTTGAAGTTAGGTGTCGGCGATGTTAGGGAGGGAAGATTAGGGGTTAATACTATTTATTATAGAGTTATTGAGGTGGAAGTGAGGCGGATTAGGGGTTAATACATTTATTATAGTAGCGGTGAGGTCCGGTTGACAGATTAGGGGTTAATAAGTGTAGGCAGGTGGAGGTGACGTTGGGGGAGGCAGATTAGGGGTTAATAAATATAATATAGGGGTCGGCGGTGTTAGGGGCAGCAGATAGGGGTACATAGGGATAATGTAAGTGGCGGCGGTGTGCGGTCGGGGTTAAAAATTTTTAATAGAGTGGCGGCGATGTGGGGGGGCCTCGTTTTAGGGGTACATAGGTAGTTTATGGGTGTTAGAGCACAGTAGTTAAGATCTTTATGAACCGGCGTTAGCCCAGAAAGCTCTTAACTCCTGACTTTTTGCTGCGGCTGGAGTTTTGTCGCTCACTTCAGCTAAGACTCTAAATACCGGCGTTAGAAAGATCCCATTGAAAAGATAGGATACGCAATTGACGTAAGGGGATCTGCGGTATGGAAAAGTCGCGGCTTGAAAGTGAGCGTTAGACCCTTTCCTGACTGACTCCAAATACCAGCGGGCGGTAAAAACCAGTGTTAGGATCCTCTAACACTGGTTTTGACGGCTACCGCCAAACTCTAAATCTAGGCTTAAGTAACCCTGAAATAGGAACTCAAAGTTCCTGAATTCTGGCGGTGAAGGTCTTCTTCTAGGTGGCTCCAACTTCATCCAGCACAGGGACATCTTCTATCTTCATCAGGAGTGAAGGTGACGCAGAGCGGAGTAGTACCGGCGATCGAGGAGCAGGACCATGGCCGTGAAGCAGGACCAGCATGGAGATTCCAATTCTTGCGGTCGCTGCCGCACACTGAAGATTGAATGCAAAGTACCCCATTTATATTAGGCTACCTTGCATTTCTATTGGCTGAAATTTTGAATTTAGCCAATAGGATGAGAGCTACTGAAATCATATTGGCTGATAGGATTTCAGTAGCTCTCATCTTATTGGCTGATTTCAAAATTTCAGCCAATAGAATACAAGGTATAAATGGGGTACCTTGCATTCAATATTCAGTATGCAGCGGCGACTGAACGAACAGGATCCTCTACGCCGGTCTTGCTCCATGACTGCCAGTCAAAAAGGGGTTTTTGTAAGGCATTGCCCTAAGTTAAACATCTTTTTTACATAAACAAAATGCAAAGTCCCCCCTAACAGTTAAACCCCCCACCCAACCAAACCCCAAAATAAAAAATCTTAGTCTAAAAAAAACTAAGCTTTCATTGCCCCTAAAGGGGCATTTGTATGGGCAATGTCCTTAAAAGGGGCAATCAGCTCTTTTGCTGCCCATTAAAAAAGAAAATCCCTAATCTAAAAAAAAACCCCACCCAACCCCCCCCCAAAAAACTAAGTAACCACGAAATTGGAACTCACAGTTCCTGAAGTCCGGCGGTAAAGGTTTTCTTCTAGGCGGCTCCAACTTCATCGAGCATGGGGACATCTTCTATCTTCATCAGGAGCGAAAGCAACACTGAGAGGAGGTGACCACGGAGTAGAACCGGCAATTGAGGAGCAGGACCGGACTGCGGAGCAGGACCGGCATGGAGATTCCTCTTCTTGCGGTCGCTGCCGCACACTGAAGATTGAATGCAAAGTACCCCATTTATATTGGGTTACCTTGCATTTCTACTGGCTATAATTTTGAAATTAGCCAATAGGATGAGAGCTACTGAAATCCTAATGGCTGATTTGAACAGCCAATAGGATTTCAGTAGCTCTCATCTTATTGGCTGATTTCAAAATTTCAGCCAATAGAATACAATATACCTAAATGGGGTACCTTGCATTCATTATTCAGTATGCAGCGGTAACCGCACAAAGTGGATCCTCCACGCTGGTCCTGCTCCGCGACTGCCAGTCCTGCTCCGTGATCATTGGTCCAGTTCTGTGGTCAACTCCACGCCGCTTCGCATCTGATGAAGATAGAAGATATACCTACGCTGGATGAAGTTTGAGCCGCCTGACTTCAGGAACTGTGAGTACCTATTTCAGGGTTATATTTATTTATATATATTTATTTTTATTTTAAAATTATCTAGGACTAGTTAGGGTAATATTTTAGGGTATGTATAAAATGTCAAATATTAACATTAAATATAATCATTTTAAAAATTCATCATTTAAGACAAGCAATTCATTGAATTAGTTGTTACCAGTATTCTATGAAATTATACAAAATATACGCAGCCTAGGTATTCATATGATCCAGTACTGCATAAAATAAAGCATTAAGTCTCATAGTGATAAATTCTTTTTAACAAATTGACTACCCAATAAATATTATATGGACAGCTCATTTAGCTATACGGAATAGGAATATATGTGGTTAGCATATCCGCATATACTCGATATAGCAAGTATTACAATCCTTAGAGAAATGAATTATTTTTGAAAAGAAGTAGCAGCATACTGTGAATGAATTAAAAAGTTGCTTCAATATCGGCAAGTTTTATAACCAGCCGCAAGTTCTTACAAAGTATTCATTATATGAAATGTAATTTTATTGAAGTTTTCCTTTCATTGTAACTGTACTTTTTATGTATTTATTTAGACATCTGTTTCGATCATTGTTATTATGATATATAAGGGTACCAGCCTTAGTATGTTTTAACTAAACCAAACATATGGAGCAATATCATTGGAGCTCTCTTACACACCCCAGAGCTCTGATTGGATAAATCCAATTTAATAAATGGACAGCTCATTCAGCTACATAGAACATGTGTGGTCAGCACATCCACATATTTTCGATATAGCAAGCTTTTAAGAGAAATGAATGGTTTTGCTAATGTGGCTGAAAAGAACGAACAGCACATTGTGAATGAGTTAAAAGATTGTTCCGCAATCGGCAAGTTCTAAACATAACCAGCCACAATGTCTTACACAGTATTAAGTGTTAAACATATGAAATGTAATTCTATTGATATTTCCTTGTATTTTAACTGTTTGTATTTTTTATGCAATCATGAAGACATCTGTTTTGACTATCGTTATTATGATATATACAGGAACTAGCCTCAGTATATTTTAATCTAACTAAACATTTGGAGCAATATCATTGGAGCTCTCACACACACCCCTGAGCTCTGATTGGACAATTCCTATTTAAATGGAAAGAGCGCCTGTTTTAATTTATTCATTACAAATATCCCTCTTGAAGAAGCCCGGCCGCTGACTGGGGGAAACGCGTCAGGTTAACAAACTGACAAATTGGTTGGATGCAGTAAAAGCCATGGTTTCTTGCACTCACATGAGCCACAGTTTTAATTGACACGGTATCCGGATTCACCTGTCAGCTACCTCTGGTACAGCAGCGCACGGCAATCACAACAAGCCGACTGTGAGACAACAAGCCGACTGTGAGAGCATCAAGAACTGAACCATCTACGCTCCTCCATATTGCAGTTTTTAATCATTGTTCTAGTAAGTGCATATATATCTGTGTGTTATATTTTGTTATTAAAGATTTACTTGAGTCTTGCCTCTTTGCGCCAGTTCTTTTCTTCCTATATCTACATGTTTCTTCATATCAAGCCCTGGACAGGAAATACCGGGCTGGATTAAAGGCTGCAAAATGTGGGCATTGTGACTCCCCCTGGATTTAAAGGGACTGCACTTCTCAAGTACTGTGAAATGTATCTGTAGATCGTACAGAGGATCATATATAGGACATAATTATTGTCTACGTCTGGATTAGTATACAAGGTACTGTGTGCTTATATGGTCATGTACACTGGTAATATCACAACTGTTTTGTGAATAAAAGTACAACCTTTCTCCATATGAACAAGGTGTAATACATCTTTACATCTACAAATTTATATATCTTCCAAATTGTTGTTGATTACCTATATTTAACACTTATTCAATGTATAGCGCATGTTATCATTACCAAGTTCTTGATATATTGTTTATCCCTTTTTTTCTTAATACTGCTGCTCTTACATCTGAACCAATGTATGAACCACTGTTAGAAAATGACATTATGTCAGAAAATTTGTCTAATATCACATTGAAAGAATTCGGTATTAATCCCCATAGGGTTAAAAGAACCAGAACCTTAAATTTATTAGATACTGACACAGAGGGCCAAAATCTGCCCGACACTGATCCAGATGATTTATTTAAATCTCTTGAAAAACTTTTAAGTCAGGATGCTAAAGACTGGCAGGACTTAATTCTCCTGGAAAACTATCTGACTCATAAAGTGGTTCCAAGAGGGTTAAGAATATTCAAACAACCTGCATTCGATCTTGATGAGATAGAATTCATTACCGAATGGGAAGCTGCATCACAGGAATGCTCTAATAAATATATTAAAATCCTTATCAAATACATGGAATCTAGATTGAATAAACTTAAAATTGAATTAGACGAAATAGTTACAAAAATCCAACCATACAAAAATATAGAAAAATTGATTAATCGCAACAAGAGCATACAGTTTAGAGTCAGCCAGCTAGATAGGGAGTTACAACAAACTAAACAAAAGAAACTTACAAGAGACCTTGGGGACTATAAAGAAAATACTCTTATAAAAAATCAAATACAGAGTCTACATTTCCTGAAAACAATTTAGACAGTCTGAAAGCCACTAATAATTCTAGAAGTAAAGAATCTGGTAACAACTATAGATCCGACAACCTAAGAACTGGTAAACAAGGACAAAATTATAAAAGGGATAATAAATCCCATCATCATTCTAATAATCAATCACCAATGGTCCACTATAAACAAGGGGGTTATCAAGAAAGGTCACACTATACTAATTACAATGCAAATGCCCATGAAAAGTCACACTATACCAATTACAGTAACAATGCCCATGCAAATAATCCTATTATGCATACTGATTATAATAGTCATGGAAGGACACATTATAGTAACTATAGTGCAAATAATGACTATAATGGTCATCAATCCATTTGGGAGAAAAAAGGTGCTAGGCCAAAAGAGATCTCAGAGAATAATTTTTTAGGGGTAGGGACATTCAGAAATCAAGAACCACCAGAAATTCAACAGGACAGGACAAGGCAGAGAAAAAGATCCTTAGAAAGAGAGCAAGAGGAAATAGAGCAGGAAAACAGTTACAGACAAACAGGAAGAATAAGGAAAGAGTAAATCAAGCTAAAAAATATATTTTTAATCTAGCAAATATTGATCTAGATCAAAATGATATTAAGATTCTACAAAAGGGTCTGAATTTTGCACCCAAATCTAGACCCAATAAATTTGAGATGTATGTGGATTTATACAAGTACGTTAGGAAACTTACACTCAAAAGGTATTTTCTGAAAAATCCTTTAAACAGGGACATACCCAACCAGAGCCATATTGAATCAGGGGACCTAGGTACTTTAAATATTCTAAAAGATCTAGAAAGCTTGAGTAACATCCAACATCCAACTATAACTGACCCTATTTGTATTCCTGCAGATTTACCAGATACAAATATGTATGATCCTTTGAATGAATATATAGATATATTAGATTTGTCCCAACATGAGACTGAGCCTGAAATACACCATTCAACTTTCAAAGCAAAATCAACCTTCAACCCAGTAGGGTCCCAAGGTGAACAACTATCTATGTTCACTAAGTTAGTCCATCAAGATATAGAGGAACAATTTAAGAAAGAAAATAATTTTGTCAATAAATATAATGATAACTTGACAATACAGGAAAGAAAATCCTTAAAGAAACTGACAGATAATGATGAGATAATAATACGCCCCGCCGATAAAGGCGGGGGTATTGTCATTCGGAAAAGAGAGGCATATATACAGGAGGCATACAATCTCTTAAATGATGTAGAAACATATAAGATTCTTTTCAGCAATCCTACAGAAATGTACAATAAAGAACTAAATAAAATGTTAAACAAGGCAAAATTAGATGGTATATTAAATAGTGAAGAATACAAATTCATTTTTACTCCACAACCAAATACATCTATCATATACCATTTACCTAAAGTTCATAAAAATCCTGTAAATCCACCGGGGAGACCGATAGTATCCGGTATAGGATCTATCTGTGATAGCCTATCCAAATATGTAGATTTTTACCTGCAACCAATAGTAAAGAAGACAAGAGCTTACTTGAAAGATACAACTGAGGTAATCAAGAGATTTGAAGGTATCCCATGGGAAGATAATATGGTTTGGTTAACATGTGATATTTCAGCTCTCTATATGTGTATTCCACACAAATTCAGGGTACAAAAAATTGGAGAAGAACTAGTGAAATGGCTGATTCAATCCAAACACATAGAATTCCTTATAGACAGTATAAATTTCATTTTATACCATAATTATTTCATTTTTCAAAATAAATTTTATCTTCAAACTAGGGGTACGGCGATGGAGACCACATTTGCCCCATTGTACGCTAACTTGTATGTCAATGCATTCGAGAATAAATATATTTGGGAAAATAACCCCTTCATTAACAATATACTTAGTTACGGCAGGTATATAGATGATATAATCATCCTTTGGAGGGGAGAGGTAGATCAAATTGAGGGTTTTATGGATTATATTAATCAAAATAATTTTAATTTATAATTCACCAAATCTTATTCTAAAAACCAAATAGAATTTTTAGACTTAATATTGTTTAAAGACATTACAGGCAAAATTGCAGTAAAAAATTACCGTAAGACAACTGATCGTAACAGCTTTATACAAGCAAAAAGCACGCACAAGAAATGCTGGATCAATAACGTCCCGTACAGTCAATTCTTGCGTATAAGAAGAAACTGTACACATCCAGCAGACTTTGAATTAGAAGCATCAATTTTAGAAGAAAATATTTTAGAGAAGGGGTATAATCGTGAAATCATACAACAAGCAAAAGACCGGGCATTAAGTAAAGATAGAATGTCCATTATCTCCAAAGAAACTAATAATGCTGCAAATGCTGCAAATATAAATTTTAAGGACCAAAATACACAACGCATTAGTGAAACCACAAGTGTGCAAAGTGAACCAGCCTAGATTTATTACTACCTATAATGAGGGTACCAAGAAAATGGAAAATATTTTCAAGAAACACTAGCCACTCCTCAAGTCAGATCCAATCCTTGGGCCCCATTTGGATAATAAACCTACTTTTACCAATAAAAAAGGAAAAAGTTTAAAAAATATACTGGCCCCCTAGTAAACTAAAATCTATAAAAGACAAGAATACAAATAAGATAGAATCAAAATCAGTGGGAGGCAACTGGTTGAAAGAATGGAAGGGAATCATGAAATGCAACAAAACAAGATGTAACATGTGCAAACACATAAACAGAGCACGTAGGTTTTCAAATAGTGAATTAACTGCCACTTACAATATAGACTTTAGAAGTAACTGTGACTCCACATATGTGGTTTATTTGTTAGAATGTGGATGCAGCCTATTATATGTAGGCAGCACGAAACGGAAAATAAGAAGGAGAACGAATGAACAAATATACAATATAAAAGAAAAACTGCTCAAACATAGTGTACCCAGGCACTTTTTAGAGTGTCATGGAAGTAACCCAAGTTCACTGAAAATACAAGTTATTGATTGGGTACCCCCTTCCAAACCAAATAGGCTACTGGAACTAAGGAGGCTTGAAACAAAATGGATCTATAAACTAAAAACACTACAACCACTAGGTATGAATATAAATATTGATGTATCAGCTTTCATGTAAACCGTGTCTCTAGATAATACATCCATTCATTGTACAGTATACAGTATATTAATCAATTCTTCTAAACCTCAATAGCCATAGACACTTCCAAATTATATAAGTATATATTAAATTTATTTTAAATTAATACCATTAACTTTTAGGTATTTTTTTTTTTAAAAATGTAATGATAATTTTTATGTATGTATATTTATTAATAATATCTATGTATTTTATATTTATTTTTATTTTAAAATTATCTAGAACTAGTTAGGGTAATATTTTAGGGTATGTATACAATGACAAATATTAACATTAAATATAATAATTTTAAAAATTCATCATTTAAGACAAGCAATTCATTGAATTAGTTGTTAACAGTATTCTATGAAATTATACAAAATATACACAGCCTAGGTATTCATATGATCCAGTACTGCATAAAATAAAGCATTAAGTCTCATAGTGATAAATTCTTTTTAACAAATTGACTACCCAATAAATATAATATGGGCAGCTCATTTAGCTATACGGAATATATGTGGTTAGCATATCCGCATATACTCGATATAGTAAATATTACAATCTTTAGAGAAATTAATTATTTTTGAAAAGAAGTAGCAGCATACTGTGATTGAATTAAAAAGTTGTTCCGATATCGGCAAGTTTTATAACCAGCCGCAAGTTCTTACAAAGTATTCATTATATGAAATGTAATTTTATTGAAGTTTTCCTTTCATTGTAACTGTTTGTACTTTTTATGTATTTATTTAGACATCTGTTGTTATTATGATATATACGGGTACTAGCCTTAGTATGTTTTAACTAAACCAAACATATGGAGCAAAATCATTGGAGCTCTCTTACACACCCCAGAGCTCTGATTGGATAAATCCAATTTAATATATGGACAGCTCATTCAGCTATATAGAACATGTGTGGTCAGCACATCCACATATGTTCGATATAGCAAGCTTTTAAGAGAAATTAATGATTTTGCTAATGTGGCTAAAAAGAATGAACAGCACATTGTGAATGAGTTAAAAGATTGTTCCACAATCGGCAAGTTCTAAACATAACCAGCCGCAATGTCTTACACAGTATTAAGTGTTAAACATATGAAATGTAATTCTATTGATGTTTCTTGTGTTTTAACTGTTTGTATTTTTTATGCAATCATGAAGACATCTGTTTTGACTATCGTTATTATGATATATACAGGTACTAGCCTCAGTATATTTTAATCTAACTAAACATTTGGAGCAATATCATTGGAGCTCTCACACACACCCCTGAGCTCTGATTGGACAATTCCTATTTAAATGGAAAGAGCGCCTGTTTTAATTTATTCATTACAAATATCCCTCTTGAAGAAGCCCGGCCGCTGACCGGGGGAAACGCGTCAGGGTAACAAACTGACAAATTGGTTGGATGCAGTAAAAGCCTTGGTTTCTTGCACTCACATGAGCCACAGTTTTAACTGACACGGTATCCGGATTCACCTCTCAGCTACCTCTGGTACAGCAGCGCAGGGCAATCACAACAAGCGGACTGTGAGAGCATCAAGAACTGAACCATCTATGCTCCTCCATATTGCAGTTTTTAATCATTGTTCTAGTAAGTGCATATATATCTGTGTGTTATATTTTGCTATTAAACAATTCACTTGAGTCTTGCCTCTTTGCGCCATTTCTTCTCTTCCTATATCTACTAGTGTGTATCAGCAGTGTGATACAAAGGGTCAATATTAGCCAAATGTAGAAGGACCTGTCCACCCACTTGCTGTATCCTTATGCGTTTTGAAGTCACAACAGACTTCTTTGTCAGAGGTAAGTGTATGGACAGGTATCCGGCGGTTCTAATTTAAAAGCAAAAAAATGTGCGTGTTTTTCCTTCCTCAGCATTACGGCTAATGAATTGTGACATCATAATGGCTACGGAAGCCTGAGTGATCGTGTTGTTTCTAGTAACTATAGCAACCCGTTACGTTTGCTCTGCGATGTCTCGAAAATGTTAGCTACCTTGGATCCTAATTCCGTATATGTTTCAAAAGAGGTATACATTTGTTTTTTCTCCCCCCTACTGTATGCCTTCGTACAGATTATGGACTTAGATGTGACAAACGTTATGGAATGTGTCAATACAAACTTTATTTCCCCTTATTTTTGGTTCTACGTATATTAAAGAACTGGTATATTTGAAGAATTTAGTAATCTATTAGTTATTTGCAATGTTATTCTATATATCTTAAAGAAGGGGTAACTGAAAATTGGCCCTGTCAGTTGTTATTACTAGCTGGTGTTTTGATTAAATGGTCATTTAAACTTTAAGGTCTATAATTTACAGATGCTTGTTCCCTATGTTATATCGCTGTGTGTTCAAAAAATAACAATGATAATAAGGGATAGGAATAATAGCTTTCTTTTTCTAAGATATTAATATATGTATATAAAGAATTATTTCAAGAAAGGCTGCTAAATCAATGTCCTCATTAAGCCCTGCTGGGTTCATAATTCCCATATAGTGGATCCAGTAAGTTTCCCATTGTCTTAGCCTTTGGAACCTATCGTCGCCTCTAATTGGGGCTTGTACTTGTTCTAAAATAGTACCTTTAATACATGTTGGGTCTTTTTTGGATATTTTTTGGATATTTTTTAAGTGCCTGGAGACACTATCTTCTTTGTACCCTGCTTCTATATTTTTTGTATGGACGTTTCGTGCGTCCAATGTACTGCAAATTGCAATAAATATAGTACTTTTGTAGTTTGTTAGATTATTAATTGTACATTTTTTGTGTGGAAAAGTCTTTGAATTAAATATTTTTGTTGTTTTTTTTTGTATCATAGGCATGCTCGCATCCCTTGCATTTGGCCCTGTTGCATTTAAAAAACCCTTTTGTGGTTGAGGTTAGCCAATTAGATTTAGAAATAGGTTCTTTTAATCTTCTAAGTGCTAGAATTTGTTTAAGACATCTATTTCTTCTAAATGTGATATTTGGGGCAGGGCCTATACTGTTTTTAAGGACTTTGTCTTGTTCTAGAATTGGCCAGTATTTTTTCAAAATCCGTTTTATTTCTGGGGCTGCCTCGTTATAGGTAGTTATCATTATTGTTCTTTTTAGTGTGTAGACCTTTCTCTTTGTTGGAAATTATAAGTTGATTTCTATCCATATTCTTAACTTTATTTATTGAGTTGTCTATATTTTTTTTAGGGTACTTCTTCTGTATTAGTTTTTCTTTTAGTATTTGGGCTTCCTTATTATAGTCACTATCTTTGGAGCAATTCTGTTTTAGCTGTTGGAATTGCACATAAGGTATGTTGCGTATCCATGGCTTATAGTGACCACTGTCAGCTCTCAGATATCCATTACAATCGGTTTTCTTATGATATAACTTGGTGTATATTTGTGACTCTTCATTAACTAGAACTAAATCTAAGAATTAAATGCTTTCTTTCAAAATCCTGGATGTAAACTGAAGATTAAAGGAGTTCTCATTAATGTATTGTAGGAATTTGGTGGTGGCAGAGTCATCTCCTTCCCAAATTAGTATAATATCATCAATGTATCTGCCCCACCAAATAATGTTATCCTGAAAAGGTTTGTTATGGTATATATAGTTTATATATAAAACGAATCTAATGCAACCTAAATGAATTCCTGATGTTCTTTAGAGAGTTCAGTTTTATTTAGTATTTGTTTCATTGCTGAGACTCCTAATTCATCGGGTATGCTTGTGTAAAGTGAAAACACATCTAATGTCATCCATCTGTAAGTTTCTTTCCATTTTAATATACTTACTTTACATATAGTGTCAGTGGAATCCCTAAGGTGAGAAGTTAGGTTAGGGACTAAAGGTTTTTTAAAAAAGTCTGCATATTCAGAGATTCTTGCTGTTAGAGAATCAATCCCTGACACTATTGGGCGACCCAGGGGATTGTTTTGATCTTCGTGAATTTTGGGCAGATGGTAAAAAATAGCCTTTTTTAGAAATTCATGCAAAAGATATTTATATTCATCTTTGTTTAATACGTGTAAATGATTATCCGTATCTATTAGTGAACTATATTGTTTCTGAAATATTTTAGTAGGGTCCACTTGT
Organism: Bombina bombina; assembly: GCF_027579735.1. Classification (NCBI taxonomy): domain Eukaryota; kingdom Metazoa; phylum Chordata; class Amphibia; order Anura; family Bombinatoridae; genus Bombina; species Bombina bombina. Next base: position 321,309,364 of record NC_069499.1, on the reverse strand, counting down.
AGTTTTTTTGCACGTTTTTGGGTCATTCAATAATTCATTTTCTAGGTATAGTTCCTCCAGAGTATTAAGTAATTCTAGGTCAGTATCAGAAATATTTTTAAGAAATTCAACATTTTCCTTGGTATTAAGTTTTTCAAAAGGTCTACAAAGAGTTAACTTTCTGATAAATTTGTTGAAATCTATAAAGATTTCCTATAATACATTAATGAGAACTCCTTTAATCTTCAGTTTACATCCAAGATTTCAAAAGAAAGCATTGAATTCTTAGATTTAGTTGTATTCAATGAAGACACAAATATACACCAAGTTATATCGTAAGATTGTAATGGATATCTGAGAGCTGACAGTGGTCTCTATAAGCCATGGATACACAACATACCTTATGGGCAATTCCAACAGCTAAAACGGAATTGCACCAAAGATAGTGACTATAATAAGGAAGCCCAAATACTAAAAGAAAAACTAATACAGAAGAAGTACCCTAAAAACGTATAGACAACTCCATAAATAAAGTTAAGAATATGGATAGAAATCAACTACTAATTTCCAACAAAGAGAAAGGTCTACCCACTAAAAAGAACAATAATGTAAGGATGATAACTACCTATGTCATGAACCAAGCCTCCAGACTAAAAAGAAAAAGAAAAGATCTGGGAGGCATTCTGCTAAGAAGGGCTGTCTGGGGATTTGAACCTGTGGCTCTGTTGTTGCTATTTCTGTTTGTTTACATGTTGAGCCACAGCCAGTTCTAGCAATAGCATGGAACTTAAAAGATCTGATAAATAACTATTTGCCTTACTTGTTATTACACCTGTGCAACACACAGGTGTTCTCAATTCTGGAATTAATCAGAACCAACCCTGTGCAAAACCTCCCTATTTAAGGATGGCTTTTAGTCTGCATTAGTGTCTTCACATTGGATCTGTTTTGTCAAGTCAGAACCTGTTTCCTGTATTTCTTTGGAGAAAGATTTCCTTTGCACCTGTTTACAAGGTATTACCAGGAGAAAGCCTTTACCTTTAAACCTGTTACCAATCTACAAGTTTGTTTCCTGCTTTATGCAATTCCTGCACTTGGCCATTGCCAGGAGAAAGATTTCCTTTGCACCTGTTTACAAGGTATTACCAGGAGAAAGCCTTTACCTTTAAACCTGTTACCAGTTTGCAAGTTGTTTCCTGCATTGTGCAATTCCTGCACTCAGCAATTACAAGGAGAGAGACTTTACCTTTAAACCTGTTACCAGTTTGCAAGTTGTTTCCTGCCTTGTGCAATTCCTGGACTCAGCAATTACAAGGAGAAAGACTTTACCTTTAAACCTGCTACCTGTTTACAAGTTGTTTTCTGCCTTGTGCAAATCTTACATTTCAGTTATTACAAAGAGAAAGACTTTCCTTTTTGAATCTGCATCTATGCTTACTAGTTTTCTTTATTTTCACTCCTGCTGTATGTGGTCTTAACATACCTGAGTAGCATATTTAAATATTCTGCAAGTATTTGCTTAAACAAAGTATTTTGTTGTTTAAATAAATTTGTTTTCATTTTCAATCAGTATGGCTTCTACTAATCTTCCTTTAAAGCAACTGTTCCAGACAATGAGGCTCTCACATGATATCCTGAGACAGAACATGACAACCTATAACGAGGCAGCCCCAGAAATCAAAAGGGTTTTGAAAAAATATTGGCCAATTTTAGAACAAGACAAATTCCTTAAAAACAGTATAGGCCCTGCCCCAAAAATCACATTTAGAAGAAATAGATGTCTTAAACAAATTCTAGCACCTAGCAGATTAAAAGAACCTATTTCTAAATCTAATTGGCTAACCTCAACCACAAAAGGGTTTTTTAAATGCAACAGGGCCAACTGCAAGGGATGCAAGCATGCCTATGATACAAAAAAAAATACAAAAATAATTCAAAGACTTTTCCACACAAAAAATGTACAATTAATAATCTAACAAAATGCAAAAGTACTTTTGTTGTATATTTATTGGAGTGTTCCTGCAATTTGCAGTACATTGGACGCACAAAACGTCCTTACAAAAAAAGACTTTTAGAACATATAAAAAAATATAGAAACAGGGTACAAAGGACATAGTGTCTCCAGGCACTTCAAAAAAATACACAAACAAGACCCAAAACTTATTAAAGGTACTATTTTAGAACATGTATAAGCCCCAATTAGAGGCGGCGATAGGTTCCAAAGGCTAAGACAACGGGAAATTTACTGGATCCAATATATGGTAACCATGAACCCAGCAGGGCTTAATGATGACATTGATTTAGCAGCCTTTCTTGAAATAATTCTTTATATACATATATTAATATCTTAGAAAAAGAAAGCTATTATTCCTATCCCTTATTATCATTGTTATTTTTTGAACACACATTGATATAACATAGGGAACAAGCATCTGTAAATTGTTGATCTTAAAGTTTAAATGACCATTTAATCAAAGCACCAGGTAGTAATAACAACTGACAAGGCCAATCTTCAGTCACCCCTTCTTTAAGATATACAATAGCATTGCAAATAACTAATAGATTACTCAATTTTTCAAATATACCAGTTCTTTAATATACGTAGAACCAAAAATAAGGGGAAATACAGTTTGTATTTACACATTCCATAATGTTCGTCACATCTAAGTCCATAATCTGTATGAAGGCATACAGTAGGGAGGTGTCAGGGTTTTTCCCTGTTTTGTTTGCGTGACCTGTTTGTGAGAGTTCCTGTGTATTACCTGGCTGCCTGTCGTCCTTCCTGGTTCCTGATCCCTGGCTTGTTCCTGACTCTGCTGTTCTCCTTGTTCCTGATTCCAGCTCGTCTGACTATTCGCTTTGGCTCCTGACTCGGCTCGTCTGACTACCAGCTCTGGTTTTGACTCCTGGCTTGTTATTTGACTTTTATATTTTTTTGCAATTAATAAAGGTGTCTCAGTCTGATTCTTGGCACCCTGACATTATGCAAAGGCCATGAATCCTGATGCTTCTAATTATCCACCTTTACCTGCCATCATTTCCAGGATGGATATACAGGATCACCGCTTGGATCAATTTGCACTAGCCCTGCAAACCCTGCTGACTCGCACTGCACATTTGGACCAAAGTCTCCTGCATGTTATGGCTGCTCCTGTTTCCGCTGCTTCACCTTTGCCTACCAGGAGCATGTCCGGTTTTGCACCTCTACCTCAGCGATATGGAGGTGATCCTATTCAGTGCAGAGGGTTTTTGAACCAGGTGGGCATTTACTTTAAGATGTTACCTCAGGCATTTCCCTCTGACAGAGCTAAGGTGGGATTTATCATCTCTTTACTCTCTGACACAGCTCTTGCCTGGGCTAATCCCTTGTGGGAGACTAATAAACCTGTGATTTCAAATTACCCTGAATGTGTGGCCTCCTTTCAAAGGGTATTTGATGTTCCGGCTCGCTCCTCCTCTGCTGCTAAATGACTCATGTCCATTCAGCAAGGTACAAGATCTGTTGCTTAGTATGCTATTGTGTTCCGTACGCTTGCCGTAGAGGTAGGCTGGAACAATGAAGCCCTTGTTGCCGGCTTCTTTCATGGGCTCTCTGGTGCGATTAAAGACGAAGTTGCTGCTAAAGATTTACCAGAGGATCTCGAGGCATTGGTGTCTTTTTTGATCCTAATTGACCTCAGACTCAGAAAGAGTCCCTCTTTCAAGGAGCGCTTGCGGAAGCCTCCTGTTCCGTTGTCTCCTACGTGTTCGTTCCCACCCATGCCTCCCTCTCCTCCCATGCCTCCTGGTCCCGAGTCACCAGGTACTGCTGAGCCGATGCAGTTGGTATTCATGCGTCTCTCCACAGCGGAGAGGGCCTTTAAGAGGAGGGAGGGGCTCTGCCTCTATTGTGGGTTACAGGGCCACCTTTTGAAGTCTTGTCCTACACGGCCGAGAAACACTCACACCTAAGGTCCTGTCGGGGTCAGACCTTGGGTGGTTTATCCTTGTCCCCAGAACCGCTTAAGGAGAAACCTTTGGTCACAGTTGTCCTTTCCTGGGTGGACTCCTCCATAGTCACTCAAGCTCTTGTTGACTCCGGTGCCGCTGGCTATTTCATTGACAGTGCTTTTGTATCAAAGCACTCCATTCCTGTTTTGCCTCGGTCCGTTCCGCTTGCTATTGAGGCCATTGATGGCAGGCCCCTTCAGCCCGCACTCGTTACTCACGAAACTGCTCCGTTTTCCATGGCTGTTGGGGCTCTCCATTTTGAAACCCCCCCAGTTCCAGGTGATAAACTCTCCACATTTTCCAGTTGTTCTGGGTTATTCCTGGCTCCAAAAACACAATCCCAGTCTCGACTGGCGCAGGTCCGAAATTTTGTTGTGGTCTCCGCAATGTATTTCCACTTGTCTTCGGAAACCAGTTAAAGTCTTGTGCACTTCTTCAGTATCTCAATTGCCAGAGGAGTACCAAGAGTTCTGAGACGTGTTTGACAAAGGTGCGTGCTGGTACGTTGCCTCCTCACCGGTCTTACGATTGTGCCATAGACCTGCAACCAAGAGCCATTCCTCCTCGGGGCCAGGTGTACCCTCTGTCTGTTGCAGAGAATTGTGCTATGGAGGAGTATGTTGCTGATGCTCTGTTGTGGGGGATCATCCACAAATCCTGCTCTCCTGCAGGGGCTGGCTTCTTCTTTGTGAAGAAAAAGGGTGGCACTGGCGAGTTAACACCATGTATCGATTATAGGGGTCTTAATCGTCTTACCATTAAGAATGCTTACCCTATTCCGCTCATTACAGAACTCTTTGACCACCTCAAGGGAGCTACGGTCTTTACTAAACTTGGTTTGAGAGTAGCGTACAATCTCGTTAGGAATAAAGAGGGTCACGAATGGAAAACAGCATTTAACGCCAGGAGCGGGCATTATGAGTATCTTGTAATGCCCTTTGGCCTATGTAATGCTCCTGCTGTTTTTCAGGAATTTATTAATGATTTCCTACGAGATATGTTGCAACAGTGTGTTGTGGTGTATTTAGATGACATCCTCATACACTCACCCACACTTGAGCTCTGGTTTTGACTCCTGGCTTGTTATTTGACTTGTGGACATTTTATAATTTTTTGCTATTAATAAAGGTGTGATTATTTTTGCACTTCTCGTCTCAGTCTGATTCATGGCACCCTGACAGGAGGAGAAAAAACAAATGTACACCTCTTTCAAAACATATAGGGAACTAGGACCCAAGGTAGCTAACATTTTCGAGACATCACAGAGCAAATGTAACGGGTTGCTATAGTTACTAGAAAAAACACGATCACTCAGGGTTCCGTAGCCATTATGACGTCACACGTCATTAGCCGTAATGCTGAGGAAGTAAAAACACGCCCACTTTTTTGCTTTTAAATTAGAACCGCCAGATACTTATCCATACAATTACCTATGATGAATAAGTCTGTTGTGACTTCGAAACGCGTAAGGATACAGCAAGTGGGCGGACAGGTCTTTCTACATTCGACTAACATTGACCCTTTGTATCACACTGCTGATACACACTAGCGCTAACCCATATTTTCTAATCCGTGTTTTCAGCAGATAGGTGGATACTATCTAATTGTTTTAACTAACTTTCCAAGAGTGTTATTGACACTATTGCTAAAAAAAATATATATTTATATTTTCTTTTATTTGAACATATGCATATTCACTTTTGTGCTTTCTAAAGATCAGCACTGGGGACATTGCCATTCTCTAACGCTTGTGAATTACACACAAGGGGTTAATATCAGTGCTGCTATATATCTGCTAACAGTAGACTCAGGGTAGAGACCCCAGAAACTTATATAGCAGGCGGTGGGAATAATCTATACTTGAGTACTTACAAAGAAGATCATGCTACTATGCGGCATCAATTGTGGCATTGAAAGTCAAAACACGAACCATTCCATCAGTGTTGGGACAAAGCTCTTATCTTACCTCATACATGATTGAGGTTTATTAATGTAAGCGCAAAACTTTGTGTATAGAATAAATCTCATTTATATTATACAGTATAACACTATGTGTTTTTCTTCTTCTTTTTCTTCTCCTGCATAACTTGGAAAACCATCTGAGAGGACAGAGATTCTCACCACCTGAGAGGAGAAAAGATTCTCACCAACATTTGAAAGAACAACAGAGAATCCAAGCTTTCCATTGAATTCATAAGGCTCTGCTAATACCAAGGGAACAACAAGCAGTCTAGGAAATTCGGAGGTCATTACTCAGGGACTAAAAGACACAACCATCTCTACCCAGAAAGAGCGAAAACCTTACCTTATATCATTGGGGTTACAGCTGGTAAGCAGGAATTACTTACTTCATTACCATACCACAAGAAGTCTCTTTCAAAATAAATACATTTCTACAGCACATAAAAAACTGTCCATAAACTGTTTTCACCTATTGGAGAAATTAAGTTTAGCAGAGCGCCTTGTTACCTTTATTGACTGCTCTCTTTTTTTTTTAATAATTGTTACAGTGACAGGGGTACACTGTGTCAATATTTAGGCAGCATGCTAACCAATTCCTATTCTAAGTATAGGTTTTTATTGATACAAATAAATCTACATCATACGGTATACATCATATACTCAAAGGCCCCAATTTATCAAAGGTCTTGCAGACCTGATCCGACACTGCGGATCAGGTCGCAAGACCTCGCTAAATGCGGAGAGCAATACGCTCTCCGCATTTAACATTGCAGCAGCTCACAAGAGCTGCTGGTGCAATGCCGCCCCCTGCTGACTTGCCGCCAGCAGGGAGGTGTCAATCAACCCGATCGTATTCGATCAGGTTGATTTCTGGCGATTCCTGTCCGCCTGCTCAGAGCGCTGCTTCATAAGTTGTGTGTTCTGGCGAGTCTGAAGACTCGCCAGAGACACGGCCCTTCAAGCTCCGTACGGAGCTTGATAAATGGGCCTGTAAGAGAGGTACACTAAAGATACCACTTAGGTTTTATTGCTGGTGTTCTCTCTTTGCATAATATATATATATATATATATATATATATATATATATATATATATATATATATATATATATATATATGTGTGAACATATTTATTTATGTATTTATATGTGTATATATGTATTAACAGAAATCGAATTCAGTTTCCAATGTACATGGCAATACAGGTTATTCTAACATGTCAAGTGCTAATGTTATGCCTGCAGTACCCGAGGTTAGTGGAACACAACAGGCAGTTATATCCAAGCATAATTTCAATCAGCAATCTACTTATGCATCAACATCTAATACTATACCTGTGTCTAATTATTACAATTCTTCAGGTAACCAGCATTTAGGTAATCAAGGTTTAATTGAACAGGATTTTCCCCAAGATCGGATCAGCCACAAAGGAGGGTGCATTACCGCAGCAGTAAAAGAACACAACAGTTCACAAGGCCAGTCCAGGTACCAACTATGACCAGCGAAACCCGTGTCCAAGTACAAGTAAATGCTGTTTATGACAATGTCATTAATCTATCTTCAGCGCCTCTCACTTCAGATCAGCTAAAAGTATTGAGTTTAGGCCTTAATTTCTCCCCTACTAATGATTTTGATGTTTTTCAAACTCTTTTAGATTTGAATAAATTTGTGAGAAACGTTACTTTACATGTTTTTCTAACTCAGTAGAGTCTGTATCTAACACATATGCAGAGCCCTCACAATCACCAGGACTATCTACTTTTTCTCAATCCTGTGATATATTAAGTAACCTTACAACAACTTCAGTTAGAATCTAGAGAAGATACGCAGGAACAACATAATAGAGATCCTTCCCTAAAGAGCAAGTCCACTTTTTACCCTATCCAGCTTCGTGGCAACATAATAGAGACATTTTACATCAGAGTTGAGCAAGATCTAATAGCTCTAAAAACCAATAAAAAGCAATCTAAAAGTAATTTGAGCCACAGAGAAAAGATTGCTGTAAAAGAACTTAAGGACAATAAACAGATCACAATACGGAAGGCAGATAAGGGAGGCATGACAGTTGTGTTGGATCGTGATTGCTATGTTGCTGAGGCAATGAGGCAGTTCAGTAATGTAAATGAGTATTCAGTTCTAAGAGGTGATCCTACCTCTGTTTTCAGAGGAGAACTTGTGGACATCTTGGATGAGGATGTGGAACAGGGATTTATTGATACAGTTACATCTACATATCTATTACTGGATTTTCCAAAGGTTCCCCTGTTCCACCACTTCCCCAAGGTCCATAAATCACTGATCGAGGTCAAAGGTCGCCCAATCGTTAGTGGGGTAGACTCATTATTGTGTAACCTCTCAGAGTGAATTGACTGCATTCTACAGCCACTTGTGACCTCTTTACCATCTTATATACGTGATACTAAGCCTGTCTTACAACTTATTGAAGAAGTACACTGGACATCAGAATCCAAGTGGTTAACTGTAGATGCAGTCTCTCTATACTCTTGTATACCCCATGAGAAGGGCCTTGAGGCCATATGCTTTTTTCTTGAGAATTTTACAGAGTATACTGAACCATTCAAGATATTCATTGTGATGGTAATTGGTTTCCTCCTTACACATAATTATTTTATGTTTGAGGGGGTTTATTATCTTCAAAAATGTGGAACAGTGATGGGGGCTAAATTCGCCCCATCGTAAGCTAATCTATTCCTTGGATACTGGGAATTTTTCCACATTTTTTTGGGATACTAACCCCTACCATTGCTATGTATCTCTGTACAAGAGGTACATAGACAACCTGATATTCATATGGACTGGCTCACAGTCTCTAGCTGGGGAATTTTGCACTTACCTTAATCTCAATGAGATGAATATCAACTTTACATTTGAATTCAATAAGCATACTATCAACTATTTGGACTTGAGGTTGATGGGGCACTCTAATGGAAAAGTGAAAATGACAGTGTATAGGAAACCTATCTCAGGCAACTCAATATTGTTTGGTACCAGTTGCCATCTGAAACATGTTCCCCAGGCTATAGCTAAAGGGGAAATGATAAGATTAAAACAAAATTTTTCAGATGAAAGTAATGTTAAGGTACTTGCCACAGATCTAGAAGCTAGACTACATCAGAGGAAATATCCCAAAAATTGTATTCTTAGGGCCAAACAAGCTGTGAGTGGGAAAACAAGAGAAAGTCTTCTTCACCCACAAGGACAGACAAGTCACAATATTACTACTAATCAACACAAAGGGGTCACTTTTGTCATGACACACAGTAGCCAATATAAACAAATATGCTCAATTGTACATAAACACTTCCAAATACTAAAAGCAGACAATAAACTGGTAGAAACAGTAGAAAATGGACTGAGGTGTTCATATAAAATGGGCCCAACTTTGGGGTCCCTTCTGTCTCCCACTATGCTGCCCACATTCACCTATAATTCCAGTTCATGGATTAAACATCAGGGCATGTACAGATGTGGTCACAGCAGATGTAAACCCTGTGAGTATGTCAAGATTTGTAATACATTCTCTAGTCATGTCACAGGCAAAACGTATAGTATCAAATCATGTCTCAATTGTACTTTAAAATATGTCATCTATCTCCTTGAGTGCTCACAATGTAAAATTCAATATGTGGGGCTCACTGCAAGGGATGTCAATACCAGAATTAGAGAACACCTTTTATCATTTAAGGTAGCCAGGTTAACCACCCCGGTGGTACAGCACTTTGGAGTCTATCATGGTGGCAATCTTGCCAGTTTCTCGTGGTGTGCCATAGAGAAGGTTGTGAAACCTAAAAGGGGAGGTTCTATCAATCGTATTTTGGAGCTGAGGGAAGCATTTTGGATATTCACTTTGGGAACAAGGATTCCTAATGGCCTCAACTCCAAATATGATATTATGAACTTCTGGTAATGCATGGCGTTCTTGTATCTTTCAATGTGTGCCTTCTAATATGTGCCCAATGTGTTTTACACACACGCTCTGTGCAGCATTAGTTTATTGTCACTAGGGATTACTATTCATCGCTATGTTTTTGATCTGTTCATGCTGTACCATTCTTCTATAGAATATACCTTTAAGTAATTTTATTGTACTTATTTACTTTATCTTTTGCTTATTCTACAGAATCTGCTACTTTTAGGTATGCTTATCTACATCTTAGAAGCCATGGTTTATATACTAGTTATATTTGGTACTTTTTCAATATAACAATATGTCTTTGTCATTAATAAAGGTGTAGCATCGATACGTTTATGTTTAACCCACACTATTGTATATATTTTTAGTCAATATCAACATTTAGTATATGTATGAGTTCTGTATTTCAACTCGCTTCTACAATGTGTCATTTGCAACTCATTTCTGTTTTGTTGCTAGCAAATTGGAGTATTTGAACAGCATGTCATTATGTATCTACTATTGATTGTCTTTAGCTGATTCCTTTAGGCAGGTAAGGGTTAATGTCTACATTGTTTATTTGCTATGGAGCAGGTGTGTTTCTATTTGTTATTAACCAATGAGATGGTTTGTGTGAGTATTTAACTTGGTGTGACACTTAGCACTACAGGCTATGATTACGGCTCCATGCCGAAATGCGTAAGTCATTAGTGCCACACCAGCTCTTTGCAAGTGTTTTATGCCATTTCCTGGTTTTAACTTTTGTGGAATAAAGAAGATTTTTATTTTACTCTCCTCGGATTTCTCTTCATTTTTGTATTCGGTGCCAGTCTTACGTGGAGACACGCTGTGGGGTGGGTGTGAGCTGCAACCTGACAAGCTAAAGGCTTAGGCAGCAGTGGATCTATGTGAATTTACTGTGTTACCCTGTATTCCTGTTTGTTCTATGCTCTATGATCGATATTGACTTGTGGCAGGCTGTATATAGTGTGTATACTCAATACTGAATATTCAAATCCAACAACTGAACTGTGAATCAGAGTATTTGGTGTGTTATGTTTGTTTTTTTTTTTTTTTTTTTTTTTTTTTTAGTGTACACTGTCTCTTTAATCATATTAGATATATTACTCTTTTTTTTTTTTTTTTTTTTTTTTTTTTTTTTTATTTTAAACAAGCTTTATTTATAAAATTAAATCAGTATACATGTTACACATCATATTCATCAATAACACAGTCACCAATACAGTACAGTCATCAAAGTATATACAGCTCATGGATCTTCTTTGAAAAGAGAAAAATAACGTCAACAATCTAGGTTAGCGTCATATTAAGATCCGCATATCATATGACTCCTCTAGTTCCAACTTATTGCAGGATAACATTGTGGTCTTATAGATGTCGGTGTATGACCTATTTTCCATTACTCTAATACTTTTTACAAAGCAATAATTTGAATAATATAGTATATCATATATCTACCTGTGAGGTGTTGTTGAAGTTTGCTAGGTATTTCTACATGGCATCTGGGTTGTGAAGTGAGGGTATAGGTTGAATAGTGTCGGCTGGCAGAGAATGTAAATATTCCTCCCAAAGAAAGGAGATGTCATGAAATTCCCCTAGTTTGCCCATTTTGATGTAATGATATTGTTCTAGCTTTAAGGCCACTGTCACTCTGCTTCTCCAAAACTGTAGTGTTGGTAGTGTGTTTTTCTTCCAATTGTAAGGGATATATCTCTTGGCCGTGTTTATCATTATCGTCAAAAGTTGAAGTCTGTACATACAACGTATCTTGGGGCGAACATTGAACAGGAGTGTCCATGGTGTATGGGGGATGGGGGAGCCCAGGGCCTTTCCTATTTCTCTTCCTATATCTAGCCAATATTGCCTTACAATGGGGCATGTCCACCATATATGTGTAAATGTACCTCTGTCCCTACACCCCCTCCAGCATTTTGCATCATAAGTGGGAATCATTTTCTCTAGTTTGTCTGGGGTGTAATGCCATCTGCAAAGTAGTTTGGTATTCATTTCAGCGACCTGTAGGGATGAGGTTGAGGAGCTCATTTGCCTGTAAATCATGTCCCATGTTTTAGGTGAAGGGCGTTCGTTTAGTTCGGCTTCCCATCTTGTAACATATGTTGGTGGCTGTGTAGTCTGATGCGCTATAAGTAGTTTGTAAGAGATGGATAAGTTACCGCTACTCGGTAATATGGCGTGGCATATAGACTCAAAGGGTGTCAGGGGCCTAGATATGTTGGCCTTGTGCGGGTGCGTCTGATGGCTGTGTGAAATTTGATGGTATGCCATCCATTGTTTATGATCAAGTCCTAGTATATCTAAGACCTCTTGCTTAGTTTTAAGCTTACCGTTTTGTAAAACCTTATACCAATGTGTAGTCTGATTTAGCGTTAGCATGTTTTGATCGCGGGTGTGAGGTAGGCTAAGGGGCTGGGTATCGTAGGCTAGTGGAGTCAGTGGAGACTGTAGGGACGAAATTGATTTATGTGACCTCAAAATCTTATTCCATACCTTGAAAGTTTCCTGAACTGTAATTGGGCATTCTGGTTGGGTAGTACCAGTATTCCTTTGATTGCTCGGTGTCCAGCATTGTCCTCCTAAGTGGGGAGTCCCACAAAGTTCAGTTTCTAAAGTTACCCATTCTTTGTGGGCAGCATGTTTGCACCAGTCCACAATCCTGGACATGTGGACTGCGCACTTATACAATTGTAGATTAGGTACTCCCAATCCTCCTTGTAATTTATTACGATACAAAGTCTGTGTGGCGACTCTTGGTCGTTTATTGCTCCATATGAAGGAGTTAATAATTTTCTGTAACTGAAATAGTGATTTGTCTGGGATGGTGACAGGAAGTACTTGAAGGAGGTAAAGGATTTTTGGGAGAATAATCATTTTTATAGAGTTAATTCTGCCTATCCAAGATAAGGGCTTTTGTTTCCAGGAAGCCAAAATAGATATAACGTGTGTTACAAGAGGGTCAAAATTCAGTGGGATTATTTTATTCAGGTAGGGGGTAATGTATACACCTAAGTATTTGAGTGCTACAGGTTGGTGTCTAAATTGGTGTACCATCAAATGATTTAACTCGTGTTGTGGAGTCCCTACATTAATAAACTCCGATTTGGAGTAATTAATCCTAAAGTACGACATCTCTCCGAATTCGTGTAAAGTTGCCATGAGTGCGGGTACTGAAGTTTCTAAGTGCGTTAAAGTTAGAATGATATCGTCCGCATATAAGGAGGTTTTGTATTCTGTGTGATTTACAGTTATGCCTTTGATATCTAGGTTACCTCTGATGTACGTGGCTAACACTTCCATTGCCAATATGAACAGTGTGGGGGACAAGGGGCATCCCTGTCGGGTTCCGTTTTTGATTGCAAATGGTTCAGATATAAAATCATTTAATTTAATTTTGGCCGTAGGGTTATTATATAGTGCAAAAATTTTAGTGAGGAACTCAGTGTTAAAGCCAAATTTTAGGAGTGTATTTTTAAGAAAGGACCAATTTAGGCGGTCAAATGCTTTTTCGGCATCCATAGATAGGACTACAGCAGGGATATTTTGTTTACTTGCATGTTCTATAAGATTAATGATTTTAGTGGAGTTGTCCCTAGCTTCTCTGTTTGGGGTAAATCCTACTTGATTAAGATGTATTAAGTTTGGAAGTACTTTGTTTAGGCGGGTGGCGAGGATTTTGGCATAGAGCTTAACATCCACATTTAGTAAAGAAATGGGGCGAAAATTTGAGGGGGTCGTGGCTGGCTTGCCCGGTTTGGGCAAGACCACAACATGTGCTTCTAACATCGAGGGCGGGAATTTAGCCCCTTGACTTATTTCATTAAAGATTGCAACCAAGTGTGGAGCCAGATCTTCCTGAAAAATTTTGTAATATTTAGTGGAGAATCCATCTGGGCCCGGGCTCTTTCCATTTTTTAGTGTTTGTATGGCCTTCTTGATCTCTGGTATAGAGAAGGGCAAATTAAGTTGTTCTAGTTGGGCCTCTGTTAGTTTGGGTAAAGGACAGTTTTTAAGGTATCTATCTAATGTATTATTGAAATGGGGTAGATCGTTAGCAGGAGATAAGTTATACAAGTCCGAATAGTAAGAGTGGAACGCCTGAAGAATTTCGGGGGTGGTTGTTAATGTTGATTTGTTTGAGGGTTTTAGTTCATATATGTGCGTTTTAAGTTTCTTTCTTTTTAGGGCCCTTGCTAGATATTTACCGGCTCTATTATTCTCATAATGAAAAAAACTATTTGTTTTATGCATAAGATTGTGGTGTTCTAATTGCAAAAAGTCATCTAGAGCTTGCCTGACTTTCGTTATTTCAGTTAGAATACTAGTGTCCAACGGAGAATGCTTATGTAAGTGTTCCAGATCTGAGAGTTTAACGGTAAGGTTATCGTATTCCACCCGTTGGGAATGTCTTAATTGGGCTCTTAATTTAATAAATTCCCCCCTGAGCGAGCATTTATGTGCCTCCCAAACCGCAAATTGGTTAGAAGTTGAAGGAACGTTTATTTGGAAATATTCCTCTATGACTTTATGTAATTTATCAATATGGTCTACCTTATTAAGTAATGCATCATCCAATTTCCATAGAAATGGTACATCTGTATGTTCAGGCCATGTGATATGTAGTGAGACAGCCGAATGGTCTGACCAGGCCGTGGGGGAGATTACACATTTTTTAACCTGTGTGAGACCTTTTTGATTAGTGAGAAAATAATCAATCCTACTGTGTGATTTGTTGGGATGGGAGTAGAACGTATAGTCCCTAGTGTTGGGGTGCTGGAGTCTCCAGATGTCATATAGCTTATGGAGTTTAAGTTGCTTCCAAAAATATGTATGAAATTTCGTCCTACGTGCTAGGCAGGGATTGTTGCTATCTAAATGTGGTTGAAAGTGTAGATTAAAGTCTCCGCCTATATAAAGTGGTCCTGTTGAGATGTCTAGAATACGATTAAACAATTGTACAAAAAAGGGTTTTGGCTTGCTATTGGGTGCGTAAAGATTGACAAATGTAACCGGGCGTCCGTATAGGAGGCCCTTCAGTCCCAGAAATCGACCTTCGTTATCTGATTCTTGTTTGATTAATGTGAAGTGTACACTCCTTTTCATTAAAATGCTCACGCCACATTTTTTGGCAGGTCCTGTGCTGTGAAAATGTTGTGTATAGGTTTGTCCTAGATATTTTGGTATGTTTCCCTTTCTAAAGTGGGTCTCCTGGAGGAAGAGTATATCGGCCTGCCTTTTGGAAATGTCTGAGAGGGCTTTTGATCGTTTGCTTCGGGAGTTGAGACCTTTAGCATTTTGGGAAAAGAGAACTAGGGAGTGTGGCTTGTTAGAGTTGTTACAGGACATTATCTTGATGTAAGTGCCAGCTAAACTTGTAAGTATTTAAATTTATTAAGCCTATAGTGACTGTACGTATGGTGAGAATTTTTTTTCTCAGAGTAACATAGTTTGAATATGTATTAGCTTCATACAAACAATAAAAACAAACAACATATTTGTGCAAAGAAACAGTGTCAACATATTGCATAATAAAGAACTGTAGAATTGTAAAAACAAACAAATCTCTAAGTCTGAAACCAGACATAAAATGAGATGTAACTCAAATGGGAGGAAAACAAACATAAGGTCCTTTATTTTGCAAACATAAAGTTCTTACCCATCCCAAAAATAGGGAAAAGGTTTAAATATTAATGTCCTGGGGCCTATATGAACTTTAGGAAAGAGCTTTGCATTACTTCATGCGATATTAAACAGTTTTTGTTATAAGTAAGTATGTTGGATACGATACCTTTCTCGTCGCAGCTTACCAGCAATCAAAGTCCAGCAAACGTCCATCAGTGAGAGAGCCCGAGGAGCGGGCCACACATAAAAGTATCCAGAAACACATATGTTATAGCTCTAGTCCTCCTCTGATTCAGAGGAACGAGTGTCTCTAGATAAGGGTTGCTGTTTTCCGGGTTTTTCTGTCGTTGATGGAGTTTTGTCCGGTCGGGGGACCTTGGTTTGCCATCTTGTAGGGTCAGTGGTTGATCTTTTGTTGACTCTTCTGTGGTCCGTCGTCAGAGGTGTTAAGTCCATTGAATGGTCAATGCCTAAATCTTTGCTGAAGTTATGCATGTCCTCAGGTTTGTTACATATCCATCTTTTATTGTCCTGTATGACCATGAGGTGGGTGGGGAAGCCCCATCTATACGGGATTTTCTTGTTGCGAAGTAATGTTGTTAAAGGAGTAAATTCTTTTCGTCTCTGCAACGTTCTCGTTGAGAGATCCTGGTAGAATTGTATAACATTACCCCTGAACCTTACAGGTTGTTGTCGTCGGGATTGATTGAGAAGCATTTCTTTTTCAAGAAAGTTTTTATATCTGATAATAATATCTCTAGGTGGGGCCCTGTCTGGAGGCTTAGGCCGGAGAGCCCTGTGGGCCCGTACCCACAGAATATCCTCTGTGTATGATTTATCCTTGATAGCGGAGAAGAGGGCCTGTAGATATTCTGGGAAGTCTCTAGGTAGAACGGATTCAGGGACTCCTCTTAAGCGTAAATTCTTCCTCCTGCTCCTGTTCTCTAAGTCGTCTATCTTATCCATTAGTGCTTCGATATTTTCCTGTTGTGAAGTAGAGCTATTATCAATACGAATAATGTCTTCCCTGATTTCATCAGTTTCTGCTTCTAGCATTTCAACTCTAGAGCTCATAGTTTGAATTTCTTGCTTGAGTTCTGTGAGTTCTTCTCGAAGGCATGTTCTGAAAATTTCTGAAATTTCCTGCTTGGATGCAAAATGAGATAGGAGTGAAGCAGGGATTGAAGTGGTCTCTTCAGATGTAGGCCCGGGTGTAGGGCTTGGGGGCTGTGTGCTAGGAGGGAGTTTATTTTTACCAGCCAAAGTATTTGTGGGAGAGTGTTCTGTAGCAAAGTATGATGGCATCGTGTGGGTTTTAGTTGCTGGCACTTTGGTGATTTTATCTGACTTGTTTAGTCTCCTGGATGCCATTTAAAAAGATTGCACACTGTCCCCTTAAATGTGGTCACTTCTTGTGAGGGATATCCCTGTCTGACAACAGTCACCCCCCGGTTTTTATAAAGTCACTTTTCCTTGTATGTTTAAGGGTGCTTCTACCCACATGTACCTCTTTATCTGTTTAATTAGCAGTTGGATGAGGCAGTATAAGTGTTATTTTAAAGCCCTGTGGTAATGGCGTTTTACAGGTGCAGTCCTCGTGGGCTAGGCTTGTGTATAAACTCACCCCTGTTCCAGCTTAAAAAACTGTGGCAGCACTCCTCTATATGCCGGACTCCCCGCTCAGTCAGCTTAAGTTAGCCGCAGCTTTCGTTAGTATTGCGCAGTAATGTGGGCTGCTCGGGGAGCGGTGTGAGTGAACCGGACCTGGTTGCAGTGTCGGTAAGATGGCGCCTGCTGCGTGTGTAGTTTGGGTCTGTGCTGACCACTTTGTCATTTCTCTTCGTGGCTTTTGAATCTGAATGATATCCCCAAGCTCAGGGAATACTCCTCTTTCCTGCTGTGGTATATGTGACCAATTTTGGCTATTGTAAGCCGCCCCAGTTAGTGCTTACAGGACCCTATGTACGGAGCTCCGGATTTATGCGGCCATCATGGTTGCTACCAAGCTCCGCCCCCTGGTGTGTTATGTTTGTATTGCAGAAATATATAAAGACATAAATACATCCGTATGCATATATACGTATATACTGTATATATAGTGAAATGGAGTCCTTTGTAGTTAAGTAGATGAAAACATGAAAAAACATATTTCTGCAATATTCATATTTAATAAAGTGTTTAACTGTGTAATTTTTGCATTTCAATGTTCTGCACATAACAGAATATGTTATATGTATTTTAAAATAGATATTCCTATATATTTTTATATATATATATATATATATATATATCTGTATATATATATATATATATATATATATATATATATATATATATATATATATATATATATATATATATATAGGTAGAGATATGTATTGTACTAAAATATATATATATATATATATATATAGGTAGAGATATGTATTGTACTAAAATATCATCAGATAAATGTAGAAATATGTATTTATTAATACATAGAACATTTTCTTCTATGTGAAGAACAGTAGAATGTGAAATATTCAAACTTTCATGTCAGGTTAATGCACTTGAGAATATGCAATCGTGATTGCGTACGAGTAAGGGATTGTTTTTTTCCACTTTTTCGCTCCATTGAATTCTATAGGGAATCTGTTATCGTGTGCCCAATTTTAAGTTCGGCTTTTTACACTTGTCAGGTTAGTGCACAGCCAAAAACAGTTTACTTTCTATGAGTGCAACCCGAAACGTTAAAAAAGCTTACTTCTAGCACATTTAATGCTCAAGCGGGATCATTAAATAACACTCCACTTGTAATCTGGACGGGGTACGCATCCTATGATTCTGCAACATGCACAGCCCTGGGTGCATAATATTTTAATATAATTAACTGACTGTGACTCTGGAGACAGTGCAGCTGCCTCAGTGTGCTATTTGAGCACCCAGGGCTGTGCATGTTTCAGGGTCCCCAGTCCAGTCTGAGAGTCTGAGAGTACAGTCACCTTCCATGTTTTGTATATGTCTAGGTTGATTACATAAGCCTGAGCACCCTTGACTTGTTCCCAGTTTAATTGATTGAGAGCTTGCATTTTTTGGCTGTTTTAGGAACCCAGGTTTTGGGAGAGACCTTGATGTGGTACCTGGGCTTGTCCCATTTGGCAAGATGCTGTAACTAACTCTACCATTTTTGCTTTTAATCTTAGTTGAGAGCTTGCAAGTGAGTGCTGGACTACCTCTGTGTTCTGTATTAATTTGTTTTGTAATTTTCCCTATGGGCCTTGCAACCAGACCTGTCTGGGGTTAACTGTCTGTGACTCTGGGGACAGTGCAGCTGCCTGAGAGTGCTATTGAGCAACTAGGGCTGAGCGTTGTATGTTGCAGAGTCATAGGATGTGTACCCAGTCCAGCCTGAGAGTGAAGTCCCCTACCGTGTTTTATATATAAATATATATATATATATATATATATATATATATATATATATATATATATATATACATATATATATATATATATATATATATATATATATATATATACAGTGGGGCAAAAAAGTATTTAGTCAGCCACCAATTGTGCAAGTTCTCCCACTTAAGAAGATGAGAGAGGCCTGTAATTTTCATCATAGGTATACCTCAAGTATGAGAGACAAAATGTGGAAACAAATCCAGACAATCACATTGTCTGATTTGGAAAGAATTTATTTGCATATTATGGTGGAAAATAAGTATTTTGTCACCTACAAACGAGCAAGATTTCTGGCTCTCACAGACCTGTATCTTCTTCTATAAGAGGCTCCTCTGTCCTCCACTCATTACCTGTATTAATGGCACCTGTTTGAACTTATTATCAGTATAAAAGACACCTGTCCACAACCTCAAACAGTCACACTCCAAACTCCACTATGGTGAAGACCAAAGAGCTGTTGAAGGACACCAGAAACAAAATTGTAGACCTGCACCGGGCTGGGAAGACTGAATCTGCAATAGGCAAGCAGCTTGGTATGAAAAAATCAACTGTGGGAGCAATAATTAGAAAATGGAAGACATACAAGACCACTGATAATCTCTCTCGATAATATCTCACCCCGTGGGGTCAAAATGATCACAAGAACGGTGAGCAAACATCCCAGAACCACACGGGCGGACCTAGTGAATGACCTGCAGAGAGCTGGGACCAACGTAACAAAGGCTACCATCAGTAACACACTACACCGCCAGGGACTCAGATCCTGCAGTCCCCCTGATTAAGCCAGTACATGTCAGGGCCCGTCTGAAGTATGCTAGAGAGCATTTGGATGATCCAGAAGTGGATTGGGAGAATGTCATAGGGGCAGATGAAACCAAAGTAGAACTGTTTGGTAGAAACACAACTCGTCGTGTTTGGAGGAGAGAGAATGCTGAGTTTCAACCAAAGAATACCATACCTACTGTGAAGCATGGGGATGGCAACATCATGCTTTGGGGCTGTTTCTCCGCAAAGGGAACAGGACGACTGATCCGTGTACATGAAAGAATGAATGGGGCCATGTTTTGTGAGATTTTGAGTGCAAACCTCCTTCCATCAGCAAGGGCATTGAAGATGAAACGTGGCTGGGTCTTTCAGCATGACAATGATCCCAAACACACTGCCCGGGCAACGAAGGAGTGACTTCGTAAGAAGCATTTCAAGGTCCTGGAGTGGCCTAGCCAGTCTCCAGATCTCAACCCCATAGAAAACCTTTGGAGGGAGTTGAAAGTCCGTGTTGCCCAGCGACAGCCCCAAAACATCACTGCTCTAGAGGAGATCTGCATGCAGGAATGGGCCAACATACCAGCAACAGTGTGTGACAACCTTGTGAAGACTTACAGAAAATGTTTGACCTCTGTCATTGCCAACAAAGGATATATAACAAAGTATTGAGATGAACTTTTGATATTGACCAAATACTTATTTTCCACCATAATTTGCAAATAAATTCTTTCCAAATCAGACAATGTGATTGTCTGGATTTGTTTCCAAATTTTGTCTCTCATAGTTGAGGTATACCTATTATGAAAATTACAGGCCTCTCTCATGTTCTTAAATGGGAGAACTTGTACAATTGGTGGCTGACTAAATACTTTTTTGCAGAAAAAACACAAATAATCCAAGAGCGCCAACTATAAGGCAAAGGAAAAATCTAACAAATACATCAGTGATTATAAAACATTATCAAACATTTAATTCAAAAACATATAGTTAAAAACATGGATCCATGTAACAGAATAGACTTGAAAAATTGAATTTCACAGTACTAACAGATAAATACTAAAAACACAATGGTAGCTAAAAACGATAAAGGGTATAAGGGTATGTCACCAATTACGGGGATATACAAAATTATAGAAAAGTCCAGATATGTCAATAGAAGTCTATGAAAAGTCCAGTGAGTAAATCCAGTGGAAATGACCAGTGAAAAAATCAGTGAAAAAATCAAATGTTAAAAATAAAATGTTAAAAATAAACTGATGATAAAAAGATCCCTTGGAGGGAGGTTGTGAAAAAAAGGGTGAAAAAAGTGATGTAAAAATTGTAAAAAATATGTAAAAAAATGTGTATTAAAATTAAAAGTGGGGGGGGGGGCGTGTCCGACTACCGACCGAGATGGCTGCTGTTTTTACATGACTGCATCAGGAAGCTGATATAACTGCTGGATATCCTTCCAAAGATCTTTAAACTTGTTTTTTTTAAGAGCAGGAAATTAAGTATTTCTTATAGAACAGTTCTATGTGACTTTTATATACATTCGTGAACAGGCAGACCCACATAGAGAAGGTGCGTAGCAGAGGCCCATAACGGCCCTCACCTCTCTATACCCCCCCATTTATCTGATAATTCAGTCCGTCCAGCCACTTGTGCTGCAGAAGTTCACTCCTTAAAACACTGTATTGTGATCAAAGATCAACATGGCTGAGCAACTCG
The DNA here is from genome assembly GCF_027579735.1 of Bombina bombina. Taxonomy (NCBI): domain Eukaryota; kingdom Metazoa; phylum Chordata; class Amphibia; order Anura; family Bombinatoridae; genus Bombina; species Bombina bombina. The sequence goes on along the minus strand of NC_069499.1, from coordinate 321,287,941 downwards.
GCTATACAATTAAGGAACTTTTATTGGCATGTTTTTCGCGATTTGAGGAGAAAATGATTGATACTATACGCTGTTGTGTACATGAGACTCCTACTACATGTAAAGTCGACCTGATTGGAACTGAATGTTTGCGATCAGATTTGGATCCCCTATGCCAAAGAGCTATAGTGCCGAAGGAAACTAGCTCTGAAGAGGCAGCAAGCACATTGAATAACCCTCAGTTTCACCCCACAGTCCTTCCGATGGTGAAAGTGTGGCAGGAGAATGAGTTATTCTGGAATTCCCCCTCACGCCAACAATCTACGTCTACTTACGAATGGAACAGACCAGGCCTGTCTAGCCTCTCTAAAGCTGGCCATGCCGTTGCTAGTTTTACTTCAGTAAGGCCTCTGGCTCCTTCCCTGTTGGGGGCTGGAGTGACACTGGGGCTCGCCGCGACGGGGCCGACCGAGATGGAAATGGTTGCTGGTCTAGAGAAGGGAGGACATGATGAGACTGTCGGCTTTGGTGAGGATCTCCCTATGAACCGGAATGCTAAGCAATGGCGAGATGAGAGGCCGGGCAGGGCCACGGAGGTGGCGACAATCGCAATGCCTTACATGGTTCCCGACAGTAGAAACTTTCCTATAGCTGGTGCTTTTGGCTGGGTTGATCGCGGTATAGCCGTGAAGGAAAACCTAAAATCCGGCATAGGATAGGAAGAGGGATAGATTCCAGTGTGAATCATTGAGAAGATGGTACCGAACAGATCCCGCTGGTGACAATACTTTTTGTATATACTATATGAGAGACCTATTTGATGAAGACTGAGAAGTCTGCTAAGTAGAAATCCAGTTCTATTTTTGCTTAACACTATGAACATTAGGTCCAGAACTGAAAAGACCCCATAAGCTGGTATATTTTGCAAAATTATTTGAAAGTTTCTGCTTCTTTTTCTTATATAGGGAAAACGTTTACTGCAATATTACTTTACAGTTTAGTATACTTGATAGGGAAGGTAGTCATACTATACTCTATTGTGGTACTTCCCCTGTGTATTGCTAACTTGTAATTCCTCACACTATTAGGAAAAATTTTCTAGGAGAATGCTTTATTAGATAATGATTAAAGGTTGACAGTCTAATCCTAGTCTATGTTATACAAAACAGATATTGAGGCAACACTCTAGTGATTGTATTGTTGTAAGTTACATATAAGTATAATCGTTAAAAGCATAGTTTGTCCTTCATACGCATAATTCCTACGCACTAGGCAAATTATACCGCTAATATATGTATATACTGGTGCTGTACTCAGAATGTTTGTAATGAATGTATAGGGCCTGCTGCACTCCATAATGTGAACAGAGGCTAAGCTAAAGGCAATGTGTTAATGTATACTCTTTCATATTATTATGCCTAGGTATATTAGCCCCCAGAATATTTATTTATTTATTTTTCTCATATCGCTTCCTTCAATGATCTGATCGCACACTAGACAGCCTTATTGCTCCCTTTTATTTTTTGTTATTGGTACTGTTATTCCTACATAGCCTCCGTTCAGGTACTGATCTTTATAAATTGACTAATAATAGCATTGGTGTCATTGAAAATTGGTGCAGTGAGAGTGAGAGTTTCACATTCCCTCTATGTTAATTATATTGTTCCTTAATGCTTTTGATATATAGTGCTCATTTATGTAAATGTACTTGTGCAGGTTTAGTTCATCTGTGTTGGAATGAGATACACCATTTGGGATCCGAAAGTGGTCCCTTACAGTATCTGATAGCCTTCTTCACGTTAAATTTGTTCTATGACCATGAGAGGCCCAAAAGTGACCTCATAAGTTAATTTGAAGGCAGATAGTTTCAATGGGCAAAAAATTATGTTTTTTTTTTTTTTTAAATTTTGCAATTGTCTCATATCTCTGTTATTTTTTTTCCTGCTTTGTTTTGGTCTCTTAGTTATGTGGAGATGACTACTCTGTACAAACTGTATTGAGATTTTTGTCTTGCATGCCCTAAATTGCATTTCAATAAAAAATTAAAAAATCAAAAAAAAAAAAAAAAAAAAAAAAAAAAAAAAAAAAAGGTTGCAACATACAGTAGATCAACCTTCTGGTTTGATATTTACTCTTACTGCTCAACTAAATAATAAATAAAACTAATTTAACAACTCAACATTATCAAGATTATAATCCAGGAACACTATTTTACATATATATATATATATATATATATATATGTGTGTGTGTGTGTGTGTGTATGTGAAAATATATATATTGTGATATGAACCAATTTTAAAGTGCAGTAAGAATGTTTCCTCCTTAAAATAATAAATATCCTGTATTTAAAAAAAAAAAAAAAAAAAAAAAAAAAAAAAAAAAATTAAAAGTGGGGGACCCCCTAAAAATAGGTGTCAAAAATATGTGTCAAAAATAGTGAAAAATATAAAATCCGGTTAAACAAAAATTAAAATTAAAAATTAAAAATATAAGAGAAATAATAAATAGTGTGTATATAGTATAAACCAAGTGAAAGTCTTAATAATTAGGTATTAGTGAATGATCCTCCTTGTGGCTAACTCCGTATGAATGATGGCGATGAACTCTTTGAGATAGATGGTTTTACCTTCCTGTTCAATATAAACTCTTGTAATCCCTGTAAATCAAAAGAATAACATAGTGCAATAAAATTTCAAAAAGCAAGAAATAAAGAAATAATGCTCACCAAAAATGTCAACGCGTTTCGGCCTCTTTAACAGGCCTTTTTCAAGACTATCTAGGGGTGAGTGCTGGTGGCTATATTTATATGTATCACAAACCTATGAATTAGCATAGTTTTGGCGGCAAAAGAGGGGAATTTGGCGCCAAAAAATGACCAGACCCGGAAGTGCTTTTATTATTGTGTATCCATTTTTTGCTTATTTGCCCCTTTTACTCAGATAATTACGGCTCTGTATTGGTCCTATAATTTGGAACGAATAAGGGGTTCTGTCAGCATTAGTTTCTCATACATTATCATGTACGTTGCCGATCGCTCTGTTTCTACATACATCAGCGTTGGGCCGGAAGTGACATAGTGTTTGTTTACTTCCGGTTTTCTCATACTTCCGGTTGCGGTAATCACAAAGCGGTTTTTCGCATATGGTGATAACTAAAGAAGGGGTATTGAAAATTTTTTACATATACATGATATATTGTAAAATTTAAAGAAGGGGTATTGAAAATTTTTTACATATACATGATATATTGTAAAATTTACACTTCATAAGACTTGATTGTACCAATTTATGTTAGTGGTATAGCGAGCAATAAAAACGAGCAATATTATTACGATTAGAAATGAGAGTAAAAATATATATGTTGGATAAATATCAGTTTGTGCATTAGTACATTTAAACCTTGTACATTATACATTAAAAAACACCAATGAAAAAACTTAAAATACAATTAAAATCGACATCTTCAATAAAATAACTTACTAATAAAATTCTTATTAAAATTGGAATCAAATTTAAATTTTAACAGAAGGGTTTATTAAAACTAGTAAAATGCAGATAAAATACGGCAATAAGCCCGAACATGGGGAATGGAAATAGATATATATATATACACCCTGTGCATATTGAAATATAAGGCAGAGATATGGTAGCTACACAGAGCTACACGAAAGACTACATCAAAGGCACAAAAGGATCACGGTATTCCTGAATAAGAGCATATCTGAAAATAATTAGAAATGGGACTTGGAATAGGACTAATAATAGGACTTCAAAATAGGGTACGTGTACTATGCTCGAGAGGCTGAATAACTCCAATTCAAAAGAAGGGACCTCAGTAAGACAAATGTATGATGATTGTAGTGACGCTTAGCTATAAGAAGCTAGTATGAGTTACCTATTGTCTAAGATCAGTGAGTATTTGTACTTACTAAGTGTGAGAGGTCCTCCCTATTATTCAAACCCCTAGGGTAAAGACAATCTATATTAAAAATCCACTTGGATTCTACCGTCAGTAAGCGCCTTTCATAGTCACCTCCCCTCCAGTTTGGTGTCACTAATTGTATACCTATATAATTAAAATCTTTGAGACTAGCTCGGTGATGGTTAGTGAAGTGTTTGTAGAGGGTTGTTTCGGTGCTTTCATGTTCAATCTTTAATATGTGTTCTCTAATACGATCTTTGAGGTGTCTGGACGTTTGTCCTATATATTGGAGTCCACAGCTGCACCATATCAAATAGACAACTCCTCTATCACTGCATCTTATGAGGTCATTAATCTTATATTTGACTCCTGAATTGTACGAGGTAAATTCTTTGGTTTTTATGCCTCTTTTACAGGCTTTACAGCCCAGACATGGGAAAAAACCTTTAATCTCCTTGCCGAATACATCCCTTGTTTTATTTGGTGTTCTTTTAGGTATACTTGGGGATAGTCTATTTTTAAGATTGTCTGTTTTCCTGTATATGAAGACAGGTCGACTTGACAGTTTATCCCCTATGATTTCATCATTCCTTAAAAGTGCCCAGTGCTTCTCTATAATTTTCTCCACAATGTGTCTGTTTTCACTATACTCAGTAATAAACGGAATAGTGAGTATGTTATCGTCAGAATAGTGAATAGTTTTTTTAGGTTTATATACCAGGAGATCTTTCCGGTCTTTCTTCCTGACCTCTTCCATGGTTTGAATTAGGGACTCTTCTTCATAACCTCTTTCTAAGAATTTTTCTTTGAGAGTAGCGGCTTGTTCTTCCCACTTTTTGGGATTGGAACAGTTTTTCTTCAGTCTTTGGAATTGGCCTTTTGGTATATTCGTCTTCCATCTGTTAAGATGACAGCTTTCCATGTGTATGTAATTATTGCAGTCCACTTTCTTAAAGAAAGTGGACGTCTCCAATTCCCCTTCGATAATCTCAATTTTTAAATCCAAGTAGTTAATTGTTTTATTGCTCATCTCGTGTGTAAATTTAAGGTTACAAGTGTTGTCATTCATGACTTCCAAGGTGTGTTCCAAGTCTTCTCTAGATCCCTTCCAAATCATAATAATATCGTCAATGTACCTGTTATAGAGGACCAGGTCCGTGCCAGCTGGGCATGATTCCCAGAAAATCGATTCCCAGTAGCCCATGTATAGATTTGCATAGCTAGGCGCGAACCTGGTCCCCATAGCTGTACCACATATTTGTTTATAAAAAATCCCATTGTTGTTAAAATAATTATGGGTTAAAATGAACCGTATTCCTTTGAGAATGAATTCTCTCTGTAGTTCAGGTAAATTGGGGTCTTTTTTTAAAAAGAAATCCACTGCCTCTATACCGCCTTCATGTGGTATGCTGGTATAGAGGGACACGACGTCACTTGTGACGAGTGTATAGTTGTCTCCCCATTGTATATTCTCCAATTTGTTGAGAATTTGGGTAGAGTCCCTCAGATATGACGGTAATTCCGTAACGTATTTTTGTAACAATCTGTCTATATATTCAGACAGATTGCTAGACAGACCCCCTATTCCTGATATTATTGGCCGACCAGGGGGTCTGTCGAGGGATTTATGAACTTTGGGGAGGTAGTATAGAACTGGAGTTATGGGATGTTTGGTGTTTATATATTTATATTCTTTTTCATTGAGAATACCAGTATTTCTGGCTTCCCCCAACATTTCTTCTAATTCTTTTTTATAAACTTCAACTGGATTTTTCCTTAATGTTTCATATGTCTGTTGGTCCGATAAGATTCTGTTACACTCGTGGTCATAATCTATTTTGTTCAAAACCACGATGCCCCCGCCTTTATCAGCTGGTTTAATAACCACGTCATGGTTATTTTCGAGGGTCTTTATGGTGTTCATTTGTTCCTTAGATAGATTATGTTTATGTCTGTTCAGTTTCTTGTGGTTGATGTCCCTGATCTCATTACAGATCAAGGTATCAAATGTGTCTATGGCATTACCCTTACTTGCCAATGGGTAAAAAGTCGATCTTGGTCTTAAATCCGTATGGAGGTAGGTATTTCCATTAGTGGTTTGAGTGTCTGAGTAAACCTTTTCGTGTCGAGTGGATTGTGTTTCCAGTGGCGTTTTCATGAAATGTCTTTTAAGAGTCAGTTTCCTGACTAGTTCTTTGGCATTTATGAAGGTGTTAAATTTGTTCAAACCCTTTGATGGGGCGAATGACAATCCATAACTTAACACAGATGATTCTTTTTCTGTGAGTTCCTTAGAGCTTAAGTTAAAAATGCCTGTAGTGGTAACCTTGGCATTTGATGGGAGGGGAGATGGTAACTCCTTTTTTCTTCTTATTCTTCTTCCTCCTCTCTTGCCCCTGTGGGTCTTCTTTTGTCTGTAGGAGTTTGGAAATCTTCTGAGTTTGGGTTCTTTCTCTTCATAGATCCTCTTTCTGGTTCTTTGAGAGTGTTCTGAGGAACCCCTAAAAAAGAATGCCCTGATGTTGTTGCTTGGTATTCTTCATTTGTGCCTAAATCCGGTATTCTCTTATTTTGTTGTCTGTCTTCTTGTTTAGACTGGGGATTCATCCCACGCATGTTTTTATCTGGTCGTGGTCCTGGGTAGTTAGATCTAGGGGGCTGATAGTTATCATTATAATGGTGATTATGCCAATTTTCACCTCTATTGTATGGCTGTCGGTGTCTGTGGTTTGGGTAGGGGTGTCTTGGATATCCTCCTTGTCCCCAAGCTGAGTCTATGTCTTCTCTGTTATTACCGTTTATTCTCCTATATTGGCTCTGGTATAATAATAATTTGAATATGGATGTTCTCGTCTCCTGTTATCATGTCTATAGGGAGAGTAAGTATAGCCTCGATTGTTGTCCCTTTTAAAAAATCCCTCACCATTATAAAAAGGATCTTGTCTTCGGTTATGTTGGTGACTGAAGCCTGGAGTGTGGGACCAATGGTTTCTATTGTCACCCCCCCAACCCCTAGAGTGTTTAAATTGGTGAAATGGGGTTCTGGGGGTTCTGTTGTCCTCTCTATAGGGAGGTTGATAGTTCCAGCTATCATTTCTAGGTGTATGTGCTGGGTTCCATGATCTATAATTGTGTGTCTGTTGATTTCTGGTCTCATGGAATCTAATGTCCTCATTTCTAGATGGTAACCTAGGTCTTTGCCCCCTCCTTTTATTGGTCACTTCTACCCATTCGCCCTCATTAATTGTATCTTTCTGTACATTTTCGTTGTTATTAGTGTTGTCGTCATTCATTAAATGTTCGTTAGTCTGATCTTTGTTTAGCTTAATCAGTTCTAACTCTCTGTTTAGTTTTTTAGATTTTTTGTTGGTTATATCTTCTCTTATTTTGGTTACCTTTTTAATCTTATTAAAGAATCTTATCGGACCAACAGACATATGAAACATTAAGGAAAAATCCAGTTGAAGTTTATAAAAAAGAATTAGAAGAAATGTTGGGGGAAGCCAGAAATACTGGTATTCTCAATGAAAAAGAATATAAATATATAAACACCAAACATCCCATAACTCCAGTTCTATACTACCTCCCCAAAGTTCATAAATCCCTCGACAGACCCCCTGGTCGGCCAATAATATCAGGAATAGGGGGTCTGTCTAGCAATCTGTCTGAATATATAGACAGATTGTTACAAAAATACGTTACGGAATTACCGTCATATCTGAGGGACTCTACCCAAATTCTCAACAAATTGGAGAATATACAATGGGGAGAGAACTATACACTCGTCAAAAGTGACGTCGTGTCCCTCTATACCAGCATACCACATGAAGGCGGTATAGAGGCAGTGGATTTCTTTTTAAAAAAAGACCCCAATTTACCTGAACTACAGAGAGAATTCATTCTCAAAGGAATACGGTTCATTTTAACCCATAATTATTTTAACAACAATGGGATTTTTTATAAACAAATATGTGGTACAGCTATGGGGACCAGGTTCGCGCCTAGCTATGCAAATCTATACATGGGCTACTGGGAATCGATTTTCTGGGAATCATGCCCAGCTGGCGTGGACCTGGTCCTCTATAACAGGTACATTGACGATATTATTATGATTTGGAAGGGATCTAGAGAAGACTTGGAACACACCTTGGAAGTCATGAATGACAACACTTGTAACCTTAAATTTACACACGAGATGAGCAATAAAACAATTAACTACTTGGATTTAAAAATTGAGATTATCGAAGGGGAATTGGAGACGTCCACTTTCTTTAAGAAAGTGGACTGCAATAATTACATACACATGGAAAGCTGTCATCTTAACAGATGGAAGACGAATATACCAAAAGGCCAATTCCAAAGACTGAAGAAAAACTGTTCCAATCCCAAAAAGTGGGAAGAACAAGCCGCTACTCTCAAAGAAAAATTCTTAGAAAGAGGTTATGAAGAAGAGTCCCTAATTCAAACCATGGAAGAGGTCAGGAAGAAAGACCGGAAAGATCTCCTGGTATATAAACCTAAAAAAACTATTCACTATTCTGACGATAACATACTCACTATTCCGTTTATTACTGAGTATAGTGAAAACAGACACATTGTGGAGAAAATTATAGAGAAGCACTGGGCACTTTTAAGGAATGATGAAATCATAGGGGATAAACTGTCAAGTCGACCTGTCTTCATATACAGGAAAACAGACAATCTTAAAAATAGACTATCCCCAAGTATACCTAAAAGAACACCAAATAAAACAAGGGATGTATTCGGCAAGGAGATTAAAGGTTTTTTCCCATGTCTGGGCTGTAAAGCCTGTAAAAGAGGCATAAAAACCAAAGAATTTACCTCGTACAATTCAGGAGTCAAATATAAGATTAATGACCTCATAAGATGCAGTGATAGAGGAGTTGTCTATTTGATATGGTGCAGCTGTGGACTCCAATATATAGGACAAACGTCCAGACACCTCAAAGATCGTATTAGAGAACACATATTAAAGATTGAACATGAAAGCACCGAAACAGCCCTCTACAAACACTTCACTAACCATCACCGAGCTAGTCTCAAAGATTTTAATTATATAGGTATACAATTAGTGACACCAAACTGGAGGGGAGGTGACTATGAAAGGCGCTTACTGACGGTAGAATCCAAGTGGATTTTTAATATAGATTGTCTTTACCCTAGGGGTTTGAATAATTAGGAGGACCTCTCACACTTAGTAAGTACAAATACTCACTGATCTTAGACAATAGGTGACACATGGCCAGTTTGCATGTATTTTCATACTAGCTTCTTATAGCTAAGCGTCACTACAATCATCATACATTTGTCTTACTGAGGTCCCTTCTTTTGAATTGGAGTTATTCAGCCTCTCGAGCATAGTACACGTACCCTATTTTGAAGTCCTATTATTAGTCCTATTCCAAGTCCCATTTCTAATTATTTTCAGATATGCTCTTATTCAGGAATACCGTGATCCTTTTGTGCCTTTGATGTAGTCTTTCGTGTAGCTCTGTGTAGCTACCATATCTCTGCCTTATATTTCAATATGCACAGGGTGTATATATATATATCTATTTCCATTCCCCATGTTCGGGCTTATTGCCGTATTTTATCTGCATTTTACTAGTTTTAATAAACCCTTCTGTTAAAATTTAAATTTGATTCCAATTTTAATAAGAATTTTATTAGTAAGTTATTTTATTGAAGATGTCGATTTTAATTGTATTTTAAGTTTTTTCATTGGTGTTTTTTAATGTATAATGTACAAGGTTTAAATGTACTAATGCACAAACTGATATTTATCCAACATATATATTTTTACTCTCATTTCTAATCGTAATAATATTGCTCGTTTTTATTGCTCGCTATACCACTAACATAAATTGGTACAATCAAGTCTTATGAAGTGTAAATTTTACAATATATCATGTATATGTAAAAAAATTTCAATACCCCTTCTTTAAATTTTACAATATATCATGTATATGTAAAAAATTTTCAATACCCCTTCTTTAGTTATCACCATATGCGAAAAACCGCTTTGTGATTACCGCAACCGGAAGTATGAGAAAACCGGAAGTAAACAAACACTATGTCACTTCCGGCCCGACGCTGATGTATGTAGAAACAGAGCGATCGGCAACGTACATGATAATGTATGAGAAACTAATGCTGACAGAACCCCTTATTCGTTCCAAATTATAGGACCAATACAGAGCCGTAATTATCTGAGTAAAAGGGGCAAATAAGCAAAAAACGGATACACAATAATAAAAGCACTTCCGGGTCTGGTCATTTTTTGGCGCCAAATTCCCCTCTTTTGCCGCCAAAACTATGCTAATTCATAGGTTTGTGATACATATAAATATAGCCACCAGCACTCACCCCTAGATAGTCTTGAAAAAGGCCTGTTAAAGAGGCCGAAACGCGTTGACATTTTTGGTGAGCATTATTTCTTTATTTCTTGCTTTTTGAAATTTTATTGCACTATGTTATTCTTTTGATTTACAGGGATTACAAGAGTTTATATTGAACAGGAAGGTAAAACCATCTATCTCAAAGAGTTCATCGCCATCATTCATACGGAGTTAGCCACAAGGAGGATCATTCACTAATACCTAATTATTAAGACTTTCACTTGGATTATACTATATACACACTATTTATTATTTCTCTTATATTTTTAATTTTTAATTTTAATTTTTGTTTAACCGGATTTTATATTTTTCACTATTTTTGACACATATTTTTGACACCTATTTTTAGGGGGTCCCCCACTTTTAATTTTAATACACATTTTTTTACATATTTTTATACTATTTTTTACAATTTTTACATCACTTTTTTCACCCTTTTTTTCACAACCTCCCTCCAAGGGATCTTTTTATCATCAGTTTATTTTTAACATTTTATTTTTAACATTTGATTTTTTCACTGATTTTTTCACTGGTCATTTCCACTGGATTTACTCACTGGACTTTTCATAGACTTCTATTGACATATCTGGACTTTTCTATAATTTTGTATATCCCCGTAATTGGTGACATACCCTTATACCCTTTATCGTTTTTAGCTACCATTGCGTTTTTAGTATTTATCTGTTAGTACTGTGAAATTCAATTTTTCAAGTCTATTCTGTTACATGGATCCATGTTTTTAACTATATGTTTTTGAATTAAATGTTTGATAATGTTTTATAATCACTGATGTATTTGTTATATTTTTCCTTTGCCTTATAGTTGGCGCTCTTGGATTATTTGTGTTTTTTCTGTTGTTCTTACTAGGGTAAGCTAGATACCCTCTATCCAGGAGCTATAAGGAACCGGGCTGAGCGCTGTTAGATATCTTGTACTCTAAATACTTTTTTGCCCCACTATATATATATATATATATATATATATATATATATATATATATGTATATGTATATATATATATATATATATATATATATATATAAATGTATAGATGTGTGCAATTATGTATTTATGTATCAGATATATACAGAAATAAACATTTAATAATACAAAATACATTATTTTCTATGTGCAGAAATGAATGTAAAATATGCATTGTGTTTCTGAAATTAGATCGTAACGCGGTGTGGTCAGCGCACTAAGAACATAGAAGGAAATTGTATTTTTTTATTTTATATATATATATATATATATATATATATATATATATATATATATATATATATATATATACATACATACAGTTGTATACAAACATTTAGGCACCCCTGACAATTTCCACCATTTTCATTTATAAATAATTGGGTGTTATGGATCAGCAATTTCATTTTGCTCTATCAAAGGACACAGCAATATTTCAGTAGTGAAATTAGGTTTATTGTATTAACAGAAAATGTGCAATATGCATCAAAATGAAATTAGACAGGTGCATAAATTTGGGCACCCCAACAGAAATATCTTATAAATATTTAGTAGAGCCTCCTTTAGCAGAAATAACAGCCTTTAGATGCTTCCTATAGCCTGTAATAAATGTCAGGATTCTGGATGAAGGTATTTTGGACCATTCCTCCTTGCAAAACATCTCCAGTTCAGTTAGGTTTGATGGTTGCCGAGCATGGACAGCCTGCATCAAATCACCCCACACAGTATTTTAATGATATTCAGGTCTGGGGACAGGGATGGCCATTCCAGAACATTGTACTTGTTCCTTGTTTTCTAATTCAATCAACCTCATTTCACTACTGAAATATTACTGTGTCCTTCAGTTATTTGATAGATCAAAATTAAATTGCTGATCCAAACATCCAATTATTTAATTATTTATCCAATTATTTATAAATGAAAATCATGGAAATTGTCAGGGGTGCCTAAACTTTTGCATACAACTGTATATATATAAATATATATATATATATATATATATATATATATATATATATATATATATATATATATTAAATAAACAGGTCCCGCGCACTCTCCGCTGTGAAAACAAAAACTTCTTTAATTGATCTGTTAAATTAAAGAAGTTTGTGTTTTCACAGCGGAGAGCGGGGGACCTGTTTAATTCATTTGTTTACTTTTCCTACCCAGAGCACCCTTGAAGTTGGAAGTTTATTGTGTGTGCAGATCCCCTGCTTGATGTTTTCCTATCTATCTATCTATGTATCTATCTATCTATATACTTGCTGTTGCCCGCGGCTTTGCTCACATGGATCTTGTGATTTGTAAAAAAATAGCGAAAAACGCGACCACTTGCAATGACGTGTGCCCTCACGTATGTGCTCACTCCGTTGCACACTCTCTGACATGAACTTCTTGAGTTTTCATTATTTCTCTGTGTTTCTTGTAATCTAAATACCAATTTTCATGCCTTTGTTTTTGGAGATATAGGTATCCTTTATAAATCAGCCCCCCCTTTTGACCCCCCTTAAGTGGGTTTTCAGGAGATGGTAAAACACATATTTTTTTTTTTTTTTTATAAAGAGAATCTAAATACCAATTTTCACATCTGTATTATATTTGTTTTTTTAGATATAGGTATCCTCATAAATCCCTCCCCTTTTGACCCCCATTAACTATATTTTTAGGAAATGTTAAAAAAGCATTTTTTAAAGGAGAATGTAAATACCAATTTTAACGTCTGTAACATCTTTGTTTTTTTAGATATAGGTAAAAATAAATCACCCCCCCCCCTTTTTACCATTCTTAAGTGGAAATGGTTTCTTTATTTTAAAACGAGAATGCAAATACCAATTTTCATATCTGTAACATTTTTGGTATTTGAGATATAAGTATCCTCATAAAACCCCCCCCCACCCCTTTTGACACCCCTTAAGTGGATTTTCAGTAAATGTAAAAGCATGTGTTTATTTTTAAAGGAGAATGTAAATACCAATTTTAACGTCTGTAACATCTTTGGTTTTTGAGATATAGGTATCCTCATAAATAACCCCACCCCCTTTTGACTCCCCTTAAGTGGATTTTTGGGAAATGTTAAAACACGTGTTTCTTTATTTTTCAAGCAGAATCTAAATACCAATTTTAACGTCTGTAATATCTTTGTTTTTTAAAATACAGGTATCCTCCTCATAAATCAGCCCCCCCTTTTGTCCCCCTAAAGTGGATTTTTGGGAAATGATAAAACATGTGTTTCTTTATTTTTCAAGGAGAATTTAAATACAAATTGTCAAGTCTGTAATATCTTTGGTTTTTTATGTATCCTCATAAATCAGCCTCCCCCTTTGACACCCTTTAAGTGGATTTATGGGAAATGTTAAAACACGTGTTTCTAAATAGGAGAATCTAAATACCAATTTTCACATCTGTAACATCTTTGTTTTTTGAGGTATAGGTATCCTCATAAATCAGCCCCTCCCCTTTGACCCCCCTTAAGTGGATTTCGGGGAAATAGTAAAACACGTGTTTCCTTATTTTTCAGGGATAATCTAAATAGCAATTTTCACATCTGTAACTTCTTTGGTTTTTGAGGTATAGGTATCCTCATAAATCAGCCCCCCTGTTTGACCCTCCTTACGTAGATTTTGGGGGAATGGTAAAACATGTGTTTCTTTATTTTTCAAGGAGAATCTAAATACCAATTTTTACGTCTTTAACATCTTTGTTTTTGAGATATAGGTATTCACATTAATCAGCACCCTCTTTTGACCCCCCTTAAGTGTATTGTGGGGACATTTTAAAACATGTGTTTCTTTATTTTTCAATGAGAATCTAAATACAAATGTTCACATCTGTAACATTGTCGGTTTTTGAGATATAGGTAGCCTCATAAAGAAAATCACCCCCCTTTTTCACCCCTTAGGGACATAATTTCCAAAAATCCTTCCTTAGTGGGTGTCTATATAAAAAAACAACGTACCTTCCAAATTTCATGTTCCTAGGTAAAATGGTTTGAGCTGGGCATTGATGAGTCAGTCATTCAGTCAGGACTTCTTTTTTTATATATATATATATATATATATATATATATATATATATATATATATATATATATATATATATATATATATATATATATATATATCTCAAAATAACAAGAGTATTGCATTGAGCAATGATACTTTTTGATTGGACTAACTATACATTTATACAAGTCTGGAGCAATACTGACCAATTGGAATTTACAGATTATATCTTAAAACACAGAATAGCTAAGAAGACAGAAAGTGCAGGGAGAGGAGGAGGTGTCGTAAAAATCATGAGGGGGGCTTAGGTAACAGGCAGACAGTGTCCAGTGTAGGAGAACAGACAGGGGAAATATATAGCTATACATAGATCATTTACTGACATAAAGTTATATATCAACATTGAATAAATAGCTATAAATATGTGAAATTGTATATACAGGGGGAATACAAAAGTTAAAAAAAGACAAAATTGCTTACATAGGCTTACCTGTGTACCTATGTATAAAGAATGTGGAATATACAATGTAAGTGACTAAATGACATTGCAAATAATTCTTATAATGTGTTAAGAATCCAGAGTCCACATTTAGTCCAGAATTAAACAAGTTGAAGTGCATTAACATTTTATTTCAAAGGTTTTTCTTTCCATGGTGTTTTTGAAGTTGCCTCTGAGAATTTTGATTTTGAGGTTTTGGATGGAGTGGTCAGGTTGGGTGAAATGGTGACCAACAGGGGTGCAGTATTTTATTTCACAGTGGTTTTTGATTGAGTGTCTGTGTAAGTTCATCCGAAGGTGCAGTTTTTGGCTTGTTTCTCCAATATAGCATCTCCCTGCACTTTCAGTCTTCTTAGCTATTCTGTGTTTTAAGATATAATCTGTAAATTCCATGGAATTGGTCAGTATTGCTCCAGACTTGATAAAGGAAGGAACTCTTCCAAAAGCTTGTCAACTTTGGACTCTGGACTAACACGGCTACACCAATCAACATATATATATATATATATATATATATATATATATATATATATATATATATATATATATATATACATTAATATAGATATAAAGTTGTGCTGAAAAGTTTGCAATCTCTTTGAGAATGGGTAATATATGTACCACTTTTAAAGGAAACGTTGGTGAGCAGGCAAAACACATTTCTTGTATTTCTTATGGGATTCATATTCAACTGTAGGTCATGACAGAATGGCACAATCATAAAAAAACATGGCAACAAATAAAAAAAATTAAATGACCCTTGTTCAAAAGTCTGCATACCCTTAGTTCTTAATACTGTGTATTGCCCCCTTTAGCATCAATGACAGCATGCTGTCTTTTGTAATAGTTGTCTATGATGCCCCATATTTTTGTAGGTGGTATAGCTGCCCATTCCTCTTGGCAAAATGCTTCCAGGTCATGCAAAGTCTTCGGTCGTCTTCCATGAACCGCACGTTTGAGATCTCCACAGAGTGGCTCAATGATATTAAGCTCTCACATCCCTCAGCCAGCCATGCTTCACTGAACCTAAACTTAAACACTCACATAAGACACATAATCATGTTCTTTCGCTCACCATATTTCTTCTTCTTGCAGCTGGGGATGTCTCGCCTAACCCAGGTCCACCCTCTGCTTCCCTCAGCTCACTACCCCAAATGACACCTCATACACCTTTCCCATGTAACCCTCTAAACCTCATTAACTGCACCTCTGTTAGTACACCCCAATTCTCTTGTGCCCTTTGGAATGCACAATCTGTATGCAATAAGCTTACATCTATTCACAACCTATTTATTTCAAGTTCACTTAACCTGTTTGCCCTCACTGAAACTTGGCTTTCCTCCTCCAACACAACTGCTGTAGCCTTTCTGTCCTATAGCGGCCTGCACTTTAGTCACACTCCAAGGCCAGGAGAAAAACAAGGAGGGGGAGTAGGAATTATCCTGTCTCCACACAGTTCCTTTCACTGCATTCATTTACCCCCTCTCTTTCCTTCTCATCTTTTGAAGTTCATGCTATCCGCCTCTTCTCCCCTCTAGCTCTTCATGTTGCAGTTATTTATTGGCCCCCTGGACAAGCATCACAATTTCAAGACCACTTTGATGCCTGGCTTCCACATTTTTTCTCTAGTAATGTCCCTTCTCTCATGTTAGGGGACTTTAACATAACCCTTGATAATCCTAACATGCCTGCTGCCACTAAACTTCTATCCCTTTCCACCTCTTTTGGCCTGTCACAGTGGAAAACATCTCCAACCCACCGTGAAGGCAACTCCATAGACCTGGTCTTCACTAATCTCTGTGCCGTCTCCAACTTCCTTAACTTCCTTAACTTCCCCTTTCCTCTCTCTGACCACCATCTACTAACTTTCTCTCTTACTCTACCTGCTACATCTCTGCAAGCCCCCAAGGAACTGCTACCTTACAGAAATTTAAATTACTTGGATCTCACAGACTTTTCCACTCAACTGAATCCTCTGCTCTCTGACATTTCATCCCTCTCTTTCCCAAACCTCATTGCTTTACAGTATAATTTGGCACTAAAATCAATAATTTATAAAGCTGCACCCTCCACTGTTCATTGTACATCAATCACTCGACGGCAACCGTGGCACACCAAACAAACCAGATATCTTCAGCAATGTTCACGGGCTGCTGAATGGCAGTGGAGGAAATCACGCACCTGGGCTGATTTCCGGCATTATAAATGCATCCTTAAGTCCTTACAACTCTGTGCTCAGCCTGGCCAAACAAGTCTATTTCTCCTCCCTTGTGTCATCTCATGCATCCAACCCCAGAAAGCTGTTTTGAACCTTTAACTCCCTTCTATGTCCACCTGTACCCCCACCCACTACCAACCTCACTGCTCAGATTATTGCTGATTACTTAAAAAATAAAATTGACACCATTAGAAAAGATATCTGCACCTCACATCCTTCAAACACCGCAATCCTACCTACCCCTTCTATTAACAAAATTCTATGCTACTTCCCTCCTGTAACAGAGGAAGAAGTCTCTATACTCCTATCCTTGGCAAATCTCACAACCAGCCCATTTGACTTTATTCCTTCATAACTTCTTCTTCTTCCCTCTCTTTCTGCTACACTAACCCGTACCCTATCTCATCTCTTTAACTAATCTCTCACCGCTGGCACATTTCCGGATACATTCAAGCATGCGTCAATCATACTAATCCTAAAAAAGCCCTCTCTTGACACCTCCACGCCTTCTAACTATCGATCAGTCCCTACTTCCCTTTGCTTCAAAATTATTGGAATGACTGGTCCACTACAATCTGGTTTCTGCCCTAAACACTTAACAGAAACTGCTCTTGCTAAAGTAACAAATGACCTGTTATCAGCTAAAGCAAAAGGCCACTACTCCTTACTAATTCTTCTTGACCTAGCTGTTGCTTTTGACACAGTTGATCATCCTCTCCTCCTAAAAATACTACATTAATTTGGCATCCGAGACACGGCCCTCTCCTAGTTTGTCTCATATCTTTCAAACCGCTCTTTTTCAGTTTCCGTAACAACATATCTTGCGATCCTATGCCTCTCTCAGTTGGATTACTGCAAGGCTCTGTCTTGGGCACCTTGCTTTTCTCTCTCTATACATCCTCCCTTGGAAAACTTATAGCCTCCTTTGGATTCCAGTACCACTTATATGCTGATGATACCCAAATCTATCTTTTCTCTGCTGACATCTCTCACTCTTTATTCAACCAGATTTCCAACTGCCTCTCAGCAATTTACTCTTGGATGTCTTCACACTTCCTCCAACTCAATCTGTCCAAAACTGAGCTGCTTCTTATTCCCCCCTCTTCAAGACATCCAACACCTGACATTTCTCTGACGGTTGGAGACTCTACTCTAAACACCTCACCCCAGGTCCACTGTCTTGGAGTCACACTTGACTCAAAGCTCAAATTCAACCCACATATACAAACACTTACCAAATCCTGCATTCAAACCTATGCAACATTTCCAGAATTCGTCCCTTCCTTACTCAAAAAACTACAAAAATACTTATTCATTCCCTCATTTTGTCACGCATTTATTATTGCAATCTACTCCTAAATGGCCTTCCAAAACACTGCCTCTCCTCCTTTCAATCTATTATGAATGCTTCTGCTAGATTCATCCACCTAAGTCGCTGATCTACATCAGCTGCTCCGCTCTGCCCGTCTGTACACTGACTCCCATACACTCCAGAATACAATTTAAAGTATTAACCCTAACTTAAAAAGCACTAAACAGTCTAGCTTCCAACTATATTTCCTCTCTCATCGTGAAGTATTCCCCATCCCGTCCTCTTCAATCTCCTATGTTTCTCCACTCCTGTTATCTCTACGCCCCACTCCCGCCTCCAAGACTTTGCACGTGCTGCTCCTGTCCTCTGGAACTCTCTACCCTGCTCCATAAGACTGTCTCCAACCTTGTATAGCTTCAGACGCTCCATGAAAAACCACCTATTCAGAGAGGCATACCATCTCTCCTTCATCCCTCATTGGAACCAAACTAATACATGAACTGCCTGACTCACTGCTGCAACTACAACCAATGTAACAAGCTACCCCAACCTTATGTCTCTGCACACTAAACCTGTAGACAATGAGCTCTCCAGAGCAGGGCACTCTTCCCCTGTACTAGATTTGTTTAGTTTTGTTATTTTTTGTATTTTATAAAAAATCTTTGTCATTGTATACCCTTATCATTGTACCCAGCGCTATGGAATTTGGCGGCACTATACAAATAAATGATAATAATAATAATAATAATAATAATAATAACAACAATAATTAAGGTCAGGAGATTGTGATGGCCACTCCAGAACCTTCACCTGTTTCTGCTGTAAACACTGGAGGGTCAACTTAGCCTTGTGCTTTGGATCAACTTGGCCTTGTGCTTAGGGTCATTGTCGTGCTGGAAAGTCCAAGAGCATCCCATAATCAGCTTTCATGCAGAAGAATGCTAATTGCCAGTATTTTCTGATAACATGCTGCATTCATCTTGCCATCAATTTTAACAAGATTCCCTGTGCATTTAGAGCTCACACACCCCAAAGCATTCTTTTCACTACAGGCCTTGTTGACCCCTCTCCAAACATAGCGCTTATGGTTGTTACCATAAAGCTCTATTTTAATCTTGTCACTCCAAAGTACAGTGTGCCAGAAGCTTTGAGATGTGTCAAGGCGTTGTCGGGCATTTTGTAACCAGACTTTTTTGTGGCATTGGCACAATAAAGGCTTCTTTCTGGCAACTTGCCCATGCAGCTAATTTTTGATCAAGTATTGGGTTATTGTGCTCCTTGAAACAAACACAGCCTCTTTATCCAGAGCAGCCTGTATTTTTCCTTACGTTACCTGAGGGTTTTTCTTTGCATCCCAAACAATTCTTCTGGCAGTTGTGGCTGAAATCTTTCTTGGTCTACCTGACCTTGGCTTTGTATCATGATATACCCAAATTTTCCACTTCTTAATTAATTGAACTGTACTGACTGGCATTTTCAAGGCTTTGGATATAATTTTATATCCTTTTCTATCTTTATAGAGTTCTATTACCTTGTTACGCAGGTCTTTTGACAGTTCTTTTCTGCTCCCCATGGCTCAGTATTTAGTCTGTTCAGTGTTAACAAACTCCTTGGCTATTTATACACATACATTAATTAAAATTTAAGAAGCTACAGATGTGGGAAATTAACCTTTAAAGGGACATGAAGGGGACAGA
Source organism: Bombina bombina (assembly GCF_027579735.1). NCBI lineage: Eukaryota > Metazoa > Chordata > Amphibia > Anura > Bombinatoridae > Bombina > Bombina bombina. The sequence continues at coordinate 321,267,908 of NC_069499.1, read as the reverse complement.
GCCGGACCGGGAAAAGAGATGGCAGCATAACTGAGTTGCTCCGTGCAGGACACTGACAAAGGAGGCTAAAAAAGTTGGTTAAGCATAGTGAACAGGCCTAAGCTGTCAGCGACCACCATTCTGACTGACAGGGAGGAAGATGTGACTTCCCCGGAGCCCGGTATGACAAGCGCCGAGGTGGTTTAGAGGAGAAGCTTCTCAGGGAGAGTTAAGAAGAGACGCCATCTTGCTAACCCACATGGGGAATAACTGTGACACAGCAGAGAGGAGTATAACTTTGCTCCAGGTTGTAAGTTTATTTACAAGTACTTGTCATCTTACTCAGGTCCGGAACACAGTATATGCATAATGTCAAGGTCATGATCTACTTTAAATATGTGCAAGGATAATATCTGTTGCGCTTCAGTTGCGAGGTGACTACCATAGAGAAGCAGGTTTTACTGCACCATAAGGCATCATTTATTTCATTTCAAACAAAAAGAGGTTGAGATATAACTGGGAGACGAAGGGGTGAAGAAGGTGCCCTTAGAAAGGTCAACATTTGAACATTCTGGAAAAGTTAAGAAATGGCATTCGAAACAATAAAACACTCTAGCTGCGCTTAAGCAGGTCTGCTTCAGGATTATAAAGTGGCCAGGCCCAACATACATAAATGTAAAGACACCTTTATGAGAAGAATCTGCCTGCTTTGTAGGTTTACCCCTGGCCACAGACAGGTTTAACAACTAAAACTACAAGAAGCAGTCCCATCCCATCAGACAAATTCCTGGGCTGCAGAGGGATTAAATAACATCAGAGATAATGGCAGCCAGAAAATTAAATAAACCTACCACTTCAGGGAAAGCAGCAGCAGCTAGCTTATTTTTAAAGTCTTCTAAAGGGGAGAAATTGGTGGAACCCTTAGATTCAGAACAAATGGAAGCAGATTCAGAATCCCAGACCTGTGAAGCTGATTTAATCCCAGTTACTCATGATGATATTAAAATGCTGGTTTCTAAGAAAGATATCGATAAGAACTTTGAGAAACTGTGGAATAAAATGGATTCCTTTCAAGCCACCATCACTAACAGTCTTACAGAAATAAAAGAATGAGATGCAGGATCTGGGGGCCAGAGTTTCCACACTGGAAGAGAATGAGAATAATGTGGAGGAGAAAGTGACTGCTCTGAATCAGCGAACGCAAGACCATCAGTTTGAACTGGATACTCTCCAGGACAAGATGGAGGATTTGGAAAATCACTCACACAGGAGTAATTTGAGGCTGAAGGGAGTTCTGGAGACCATATTGCAGCCAGACCTCCAGAGCTACTTAAAGCAACTATTCAGGGTGATTACTGGATGCTCAGAGGAAGATAACTTCCAGATAGAGAGGGCTCATAGGGCCCTGAAAGCAAAACCTAAAGGGGGCTTTCTGCCCAGAGATATAATAGTGAAATTACTTCGTTTCCCAGACAAAGAGGCAATTCTTATGGTGGCCAGGAAGAACCCAACCTTCAAATATCAAGGGGCAGTTGTGCAGTTCTACCAAGATTTGTGTACACGCACCTTGATGAGGAGAGGCTCTCTTTGACCTCTCACACAACTGCTCCGGAAGCACCAAATAAATTACAGATGGGGGTTCCCCTTCTCAGGGGAAAACCCTTTCGATAAAAGAAAGGAAAGATATCCCAGAAATCTGTGAATATCTTGGCATGGAACCACCGTATCTACCAATCAACAGCCACAAAAGAGCCAAATGGGTTAAAGTCACTAAAAAGAAGCCAAAACGACCGTTAGCACAGCTGATGATTCCTGAACCCCAAAAGGGCACGACGCCGGCCTACCTGGTGCGACAAGTGGCAGATGAGTATAAAAAATTATCTGTCTTAAGATATTTTCTCTCTTAAAAGTAGAACTGCATTAGCAGAGACTCTATTGATATAATAAAAGACAGTTTTACTTGGAAAGCTATAGCTCTGAACATTATGAATTGTATTCAGTGACCAAGTCTTTGTTTCACTACAGATTAGAAAACCTTTGTAGTACAGTTAGTTTTACTTAAGATGTTCAGATGTCCTGCACGTAACTAATTACCTAAAGTTGATATTCCGTTTCGGTGTTCTCTCCCTCTGTGTTTGTTCCTTTATTTTTTTCACAGGGGTTAAGATCATCATAAGAACATCATTTGTTTTAATTGGGCGATGAGCCTGAATAATTGTTTTGTTATAATAATATTATAATGTTCAGTTTCTTTTTTAGGTTGTTTAGTCTGTGTGGTCTAATGGGTTATTGGGGTTTGCACAGGTTCTTATTAGTCCTGGCAATAGTGCCACCAATATAACAAATGACACATACACTCACAATCCTCTCACATAATGTGAGGGGCTTAAATACAAATATTAAGCGCAAGATAGCTATTAATCAATACTTGAAGCTAAAAGCTAAAATTGTCTTCCTCCAGGAAACACACTTTACTCAAGAATTGATTCCCAAATTCTGGCATAGGCATTTCCCAACACACTATCATTCCACCACTGATAAAAAAAAAGGGGAGTGTCGATTCTAATCCATTATTTCTTACACTTCATAAAAGAAGTAATAACCGACCCCGATGCTTATGGGGAAACGTGCACGAGCACATCAAAACACTGCTTGTTTTTGGTGCGGTATGGAGCTCAAAATCTCCATACCGCCCGCACAAGCCGGATTTTTTTAAACTTGGAATGGCAGCACTATAGGGGGTTAAACTTTTGTTGCGTTCTTTACTTTCCCTATAGCGCTCAAAACTCGTAATCTAGGTGATTGTTTTTTTTCTTAAGACTATGGGGCCAATTTATCAAAGGTCTTGCGGATCTGATCCAACAGTGCGGATCAGGTCCACAAGACCTCACTGAATGTGGAGAGCAATATGACAAGAGCTGCTGGTGCAATGCCACCCCTGCTGACTCATGGCCAATCGACAGCCAGCAGGGAGGTGTCAATCAACCAGATCGTATTCGATAGGGTTGAATTCCGACGATTCCTGTCCGCCTGCTTAGAGCAGGCGGACAGGGTTATGGAGCGGCGGTTTTTAGATCGCTGCTTCTTAACTGCTGTTTCTGGCGAGTCTGAAGACTCGCCAGAAACACGGGCCCACAAGCTACATTTGGAGCTTGATAAATGGGCCCCCATGTCTTAACAGAGTTGGGGAAGCCAGCATCCTATTATGAGGGAGCTTAGGAGAGATAATTCAATTGTGAGTGTCTTGGACCCTAGCGGCTCAGCACAGTAGGGCTTATAAATTGAATATCTCTCAAATTTCCCCTAAACCTTGGGAACTTTTGGGGACTTATTAAACAGATAATAGGCTAGTGTTGCTGAAAGAAGGAAAGAGCATTAAGTAAGCATAATCATGTGGCTCGATAAACAAACATATTAAGGTGGATACTGTCAACATCTAAAGAAATGTGTCTTTAATTGTTGTTTTTTAGAAATAATTACACACATGCTAATACTGCACCGTCCCACACTTTTTCAGTATATCATGGATATCAAATAATATATATTTACATTAAGTCTTTTTTTGACTTTTTTTATTTTGGGACTGCAGTATACTGAGCGTGTTATTTCTAACAATCCCCCTAATGTGTACCCAATTTTTCCTATATGTGCAGTTTCCCCATATTTGCCCTGTTTTGCTTACATATAATTGGCTAGGCAATTACCTAGGAGGAGTTTACCTGTGCATATAAACCTTGGAATTATGGGTACACACTAATGGTCACTGAGGAGCTAAGGAGCTAATGCTTATTATGTGCTTAATGCACTAAGAAACGCGTCTGCCCTTTTTGTTTTTTCCTAACCTGACCTGAGCTGCCAGCCGTATTATTTTTGATGCCTAAACATTTGTAATGTGATTTGTTACAAATAAACGAGTTGGATCAAATATTATTTCTCTATATTTCTTTACCTACCTGGGTGCGCTGACTACTAACATAACTGATTGAATTTGGAGCGCAGGTGGAACGTTCCTGTCCTCGCACCAGTCGGGTGAAGCTGTGACGTCATTACGACGCATTGGAGGGGGTGTGACTCTCTACGTGAAGGCCACTGCAGGGTTCCTGGTAACCTTTTGCCGCATCGAGTGCAGTGTCTGAGCGCTTCCTGGAACTTTTGACTGTTTGTTTTCCGCCGCATCGGAGGGTAAGCTGCACGGACACTAGTCTGATTTCAAGGCATTATTATTGACTGCATGTGATGTAAGCCGTAGACACACCCTGAAGATTGTTATTGCTTCATAATTGATATTTACACAGTGTTAGGCATCTGTTATTGCAGTATACGGTATGGCAGCAGGGGGATATGTTTTACAGCAGTTTGCTGATGAAATAAGTGACAGTGAGGATTTGTTCAATACTGATATTATGGAACAGGAGGCTAACACCAATTTGGACAATCTGTTTTTTAAGATGGATACTTTGCTCAAACGAGATACCAGAATAGAACTGGATATTAAGAGCTTTCAGATGTATCAAAAAGCCCAGCGTATACCACGTGGGCTGCGTATTAGGAAGTTTCCTTCTTTCCAAGTTACTAATCAGGTGTTTATTGAAAAATGGAATAATGTTTTGACAACTTGTTCTTTGGCACTAATTGATCTCATAATTGAATTTAAAAAGACATTACGTCAAGAGTTGACTGTTGAAAAATTAAAACTGCAATCATTTTTGCGCCCACTTAGTGAAAACCCTGAATTCAATAAATATGACAATAAACTTAATAAAGTGATTACTGATTTTAAAAAGGATCTCTGGCACTTTAAGAAACAAAAGATACTTAGAGATAAGCAAGATTATGAACTTAACAAAGTTTACAAGTGGACCGTGTCAGATACTAGGAGACGGTATAGGAGGAACTCCAGAAATATAAATGCAGATAATAAGCAAGTAAGGTTTGCAGACACTGACACGGAGTATGATTATGACTCTTCTGATCCTGAGACCACAAGTTTAATAAAAGAGTCTACTGCAGCAATTGGATCCTTTTCCCTTGGTACTGATGTTGTGATACCCACTCTTTCACAGTCAAAAAACGGGCAGCGCCCACAGAAGTCCCATGTACGCAGAAAAAAGTACGCAGAGGGGGCCGAGGAGGGTCGCGCAGACCAACACCAAGACTCAGAGACATTAACACCGAAGTCTCGTCGATACCCACAGAGGAGGAGGGCCAATCCATCTCAGAAATATGCTTAGACACTGAAAATGTTATTAATCTTTCCTCCACAGTACTTACCAAACCACAGATAGAGGTACTATCCTTAGGTCTTGTTTTTTCCCCCACGTCACACTTTAAACTATTTGACACAATAGTTGATCTAAATAGATTTGTTAGATCTATTGTTCTTAAAAAGCATTTTTTGGGCTCAACTAGTCAGAGTATAGAAGTGGGGGAAAAACATGTTCAAAGAAAGTTTGGTTTTGATTTTTCAGATGAATGTTCAGCATTAGATCTTTTGGCACTAGATAGAGAGAATTTGGATTTCTCTGATGTTCAGGCATCTGGTGATGTACAGGATATCACCAGGCTCAAGAGAAAATCAAAATTTTATCCTGTCCAGGCACGATCTAGTGCCATTGAAGTTTTCCAAAAAACAGTTGAACAAGAGTTAAAGAAATTGTCTGGTAGGGCTCTTAATCCCTATAAAGATAATTTGTCTAAGGCACAAAATTTTGCCATTAAGCAACTACAGGCTAACTGTGAGTTAGTCATACGTAACTCTGATAAAGGGGGTAAGGTTGTTGTTTTGGATCGGCAGGCGTATCTAACTGAGGCATATAGACAATTGTTGGACACTACAGTGTATGAAAAGCTCAAATTTAATCCCATTTTCTTTTATAAATCTGAGTTACGTAACATATTGGTTACAGCATTAAATGAGGGAATTATCAAACAATCTAACTTTGACTTTCTATACACTGAGCATCCGGTTATGGCCATTTTTCACTATTTGCCGAAGGTCCATAAGCAAGGTACCAACCCCCCAGGGAGACCCATAGTGGCAGGGATTGGATCCCTCAATGAACCACTTTCGGAACTCATTGATGGCTATCTTCAACCATTTGTATTGAACCTTACAAGTTACATTAAGGACACGTCAGATGTTATTAGCCAGGTTGAAAGCATTCAATGGCATAAAGAATTTACTTTTGTTACCATTGACGTGTCCTCACTGTATACTTGTATACCACATCAACAGGGCATACAAGCAATTGAATTTTTTTTGAATACTTATTCAAAATATGATGAGAATTTGAAGTTGTTTATCAAGACTGCTGTGGAATATTTGTTGACACACAATTTTTTCTTGTTTGAGGGGGAGTTCTATCTCCAGAGGCGTGGGACGGCTATGGGGGCCAAATTTGCCCCCTCCTATGCCAACCTTTACATGGGTTGGTGGGAGCTGTCCCACGTCTATGGAGATAGAAACCCCTTCAGACAATTCATTCAATATTATGGTCGGTACATTGACGACATCCTTCTCATCTGGAAGGGCCCAATGGATCTTCTTGAACAGTTTCAAATCTATCTCCAGGACAATTTGTTGAATCTTAAATTCACCATGGAGGTAAACACATCTTCGATTTCATTTCTTGATATCGAATTATGTGCTAATCTACATACCTCCACTATAGAAACACAATTGTTCTGTAAATCCAGTGCAGGAAATACTATTTTGAATGCCCGGTCATGTCATCCCAGACATACTATAAATTCCATACCCAAGTCCCAATACATCAGGGTTAAACGTAATTGCAGCAATCAACAGACTTATTCAAAATTTTCTGCAGAACTAACAGCCAGACTTATTGAGAGAGGTTATTCTAAGGACCTTCTTGAACGGACCAAACAGGAAGTAGATCAGTTTGATAGGAAAACTTTTTTCCAATCAGAAAAATCTACCAAAATGAGTGGTTTCAATAAACTCAAGTTCATCACTACGTATAGTGTTGAATTTGGGCAAATCTGTGATATAATAAGGAGAGCGTTACCAATCTTAGATACCGATGAGAGCCTTAAAAGCATTGTAAGAGATGGCACTTGCTTTGTGTCACGCAAATCACCAACTCTAGGGAATCTTCTCTCTCCCTCCATGTTGCCACGAGTACCACATACACAGAATTGGCTTTCAATTAAGCCAGGGTTTTTCAAATGTGGGAGCAGGAGGTGCAAATCTTGTTCTCATGCCTCTTTTGGGACAAGCTTTGTATCTTCTGCCAATGATAAGAGTTTTCAAATTCGGGAACACATGACTTGTAATTCTTGTTATGTCATCTATCTTTTGACATGCAAGGGTTGTTCAAGGCAATATGTAGGTCAAACTACACGTGCCTTGAAAGATCGCTTTCTTGAGCATTTACGCTCTATAGAGGACCCTGAGTCCACTACCCCAATATCTTTACATTTCAAAAAATGTCATAACTCTGACATTTCCCTCTTGACATTCCAGGGTATCCAATGTATCCCGAGACACCCCAGAGGGGGTAATAGAGGGATAACCCTCAGTAAAAGAGAGGTTTTTTGGATTTTTCATTTGGATACTCGAATGCCAATTGGTCTTAACTCAGAGTGGGATGTTAAGCTGTATGTGGATCAATAGTAAGCCTGATTTGAATCTTTATTTATGATTATTTTTTCAAAACCGTTTTCAAAATTTTTTTTTAATTTTAATTGTTCATTACTGTACCTTTAAATTTTTCATCACATTCTGCATCTAAAGAAATGTGTCTTTAATTGTTGTTTTTTAGAAATAATTACACACATGCTAATACTGCACCGTCCCACACTTTTTCAGTATATCATGGATATCAAATAATATATATTTACATTAAGTCTTTTTTTGACTTTTTTTATTTTGGGACTGCAGTATACTGAGCGTGTTATTTCTAACAATCCCCCTAATGTGTACCCAATTTTTCCTATATGTGCAGTTTCCCCATATTTGCCCTGTTTTGCTTACATATAATTGGCTAGGCAATTACCTAGGAGGAGTTTACCTGTGCATATAAACCTTGGAATTATGGGTACACACTAATGGTCACTGAGGAGCTAAGGAGCTAATGCTTATTATGTGCTTAATGTACTAAGAAACGCGTCTGACCTTTTTGTTTTTTCCTAACCTGACCTGAGCTGCCAGCCGTATTATTTTTGATGCCTAAACATTTGTAATGTGATTTGTTACAAATAAACGAGTTGGATCAAATATTATTTCTCTATATTTCTTTACCTACCTGGGTGCGCTGACTACTAACATAACGGATACTGTCAAGCCATGCCAGAGTGTCTCAGTAAGATTAGTTGTAATAGAGGCATGAGTCTATGGTAAGATATGCAGTATTGAATGAGGTCAAACACCACTGCGTAAAGGCATAAAGTCAGGAACTATCATTAGGACTTATATCAGTAGAGCATTATACAGAAGTAGAAAAAGCTCACCTGCAATAGGATATGGATATCTACAGCTTACTCTATAAGACATGTGGACAAAAGGATAAAAGCATAACATATCAAATATTAAACATAATCTAACTATACCAAAATAAAGTAACCTTAATATATGTTAGGAAGGGTTCTGGCAAAATAAAGGGAGTCAGCCGGATTGCAGTAGGATATGCCAGCTATGATCGTAAATGGGAAAAGTGATAGAGGTATTTAGTCGGTAACAGTCATTTTAGGTGTCTTAGGATCCCTAATGAGACAGTGAACTTGAGGCTTCAAACCGAATAGCTCTCAAAAAAAGTTCCATCAAGTAGATTCATCGTAGTAAATCTTAGCGGGCAATTTTTAAGAGTTTGTATGGACACTGTGAAAGTACTGTCTAACCCCATGCCTGCTATCCATTGCTTAAGTCCCCTTAGAGCATCGCATAGCAGCAACCTGTCACATCTGTACAGGACCGATGGGCACAAGAATATGAACTTTAAACCTGCTTTAGAGGTATTTAGCCACATATCATGATTTGTAAGGGAAAGCAGTTCCTCTTTGATGCGGTTGATAGCTAGCAACATAATCCGACTGTTGTTTTTTATATTCAGCGACACCAGTTGGAAATGATTGCTGCACAGTGTTTTCAAATTACTTATTACTTTTTGATTCAATTCATGTTAATAAACAGTGTGTATATTTAGAAATCCTAAACAAAGTTTTAAAAATATAAACAAACTTTAACTTTTGGAAAGAGTTATCAAATTGCTGGGAATTCATTATTTAAGAAACCATTTTTTTCCAGAGTGGTGTTAGACTTTATCTATGTATTTATTCTTATTACTTATTCGTTCATAGTTGAGTAAAAAAGTACTATATATTATCTGTTTAGTTTCCTATATGTGATAATAAATTAGAAACATTTTTGTCACAAATGTATCCTGTTTGTAATACATAAAAAGATCAAGAAAAAATGTAACACCACAATTACTAAAAGTGAAAAAAGATGCGGATATTAGTCCTGCTGTGTATCAGAAATCAGAATATTTCTACAGACTATTATAATAATGCGAAAGCAGTTGGCTGCAAATAAAAGCTAAAGAATATGAATAATTAATATGTATAATATCCATATTCTGGCTGATTTTTGTAAAATATTTTGAAAATTATTACAGAAATGCAGCTAGATCAATGTCTTTATTGAGACCTATTGGTTGCAATGTTTTAATACGGTGAATCCAATAGATCTCTCTTTTTCTTAGTTCCAGTAGTCTTTCTTTACCTTTAGAGATTGGTATTTGCTCAATTGCTCTAACTGTGAAGTTGTCACTATTTTTATTGTGATAGTGTTTTCTGATGCCGTATTCGGCATCCTCATTGTTATTTATATGTTCAAACACTCGTCTCTTGAGACTTCTTTTTGTATGCCCTATATAGAATTTCTTGCATGAACATTCTAGTAGATACACTATAAATTCAGATTTACAGTTTAAGAAACTCTCTATGGATACCTGTTCTTCTTTATTGTTGATGATCCATTTGTTAATTTCTTTATTTTTGTTTATGTGGCTGCAGCACACACGGCTAGATTTAGAGTTTTGTCGGTAAAGACCCGCATAGCTAACGCAGCTTTTTTTCCTACCGCTGCTTCCAAACAACGCTGATATTTAGAGTTGTCTGAAGGGCTGCGTTAGGCTCCAAAAAGGAGCGTTGAGCCTAATGTAACGCCACTTCAACCCTAAATACCAGCGTTGCTTACGGTAGCGGTAAGCTGGCAAAACGTGCTCGTGCACGATTCCTCCATAGGAAACAATGGTGCAGTTTGGGCTGAAAAAAAACCTAACACCTGCAAAAAAAGCAGCGTTAAGCTCCCAACGCAGCCCCATTGTTTCCTATGGGGAAACACTTTAACCTCGAGTCTAAACACCCCTAACCTTACACTTATTAACCCCTAATCTGCCAACCCCGCTATAGCTGACAGCCGCCACCTACATTATCCCTATGAACCCCTAATCTGCTGCCCCTAACATCGCAGACACCTACATAATATTTATTAAACCCTAATCTGCCCCCCCAACCTCGCCGCTACCTAACTTCAAGTATTAACCCCTAATCCGGACCTCGCCACTACTATAATAAATGTATTAACCCCTAAAGCTAAGTCTAACCCTAACACCCCCCTAAGTTAAATATAATTTTAATCTAACGAAATAAATTAACCCTTATTAACTAAAGTATTCCTATTTAAAACTAAATACCGTATTGTCCCAAGTATAGGCCACACCTGATTATAGGCCGCACCCTTAAAGTTGGGTGCCATTTTAAAGAAATTTACTTTTTAGCTTTTAAAGAAAATATGAGTGAAGACCTTGATTGAAGTGTTCTGTGGGGGCAAAAACGGCATTTGGAGCAGTATATTTGTGGATCACTAACACCATGTCAAAAATAAGATAATAGATAAGGATGCACACGTTATCCGACTTATATAAATTGCACTACATGAAACCAAAATAGTGCAGAATTATATAACATTATATTAGCCAAACTTTGTAAATCATAATATTCCCTTTTTATTTTGTAAAAATACCGCTGTTTTACAGACCCGCTCTCTGTACTCTGCTGAGCGGGTCTGTTGTTTTTACTGAGCACATCGGGCCAGCTGTATAGTCACAGCCCGGCCCAACCGCGCCATTAGACACAGTGCAGCTCGCCTCCCGCTGTCAGACAAAGCAGGAGCGAGCTGCACTGTGTCTAATGGCGCGGTCGGGCAGTAAAGAATGTTGTAAAATATTAGGTAGAAATAACAACAAAAATGTATGTACAACACAGAGTATTAACTCTGTGTTGTACATACATTTTTTTGTTGTTATTCCTACCTAATACCGGTATTTTGCAACGTTTTTTGCTGCCCTCTCCTACACATTACTGTGTCAGCACAGCTGGATGTCCTCTTCTGCCCCATCGGATGAAGACTTCGGCCCGGCTGGGTGAAGACGACTCAAGGTAGGGAGATCTGCAGGGGGGTAGTGTTAGGTTTTTTTAAGGGGTGTTTGGGTGGGTTAGAGTAGGGATATGTGGATGGTGGGTTTTAATGTTGGGGGGTTGTATTTTTTTTTACAGTCAAAAGAGCTGATTACTTTGTAATGTAGAATAGGGTAGGGACTTTTATTATTTTTTTTTATTATTATTTTATTAGGGGGCTTAGATTAGGTGTAATTAGTTTAAAATTCTTGTAATATTTTTTTATTTTCTGTAATTTTGTGTTTTTTTGTAATTTTGTTTAGTTTATTTAATTGTAGCTATTGGTAGCTAATTTATTTAATTAATTTAATGATAGTGTAGTGTTAGGTTGTATAGTAACTTAGGTTAGGATTTATTTAACAGGTACTTTTGTAATTATTTTAACTAGGTAGCTATTAAATAGTTAATAACTATTTAATAGTTATTGTACCTAGTTAAAATAAATACAAAGTTGCCTGTAAAATAAATATAAATCCTAAAATAGCTACAATGTAATTATTATTTATATTGTAGCTATATTAGGGTTTATTTTACAGGTAAGTATTTAGTTTTAAATAGGAATACTTTAGTTAGTAAGAGTTAATTTATTTTGTTAGATTAAAATTATATTTAATTTAGGGGGGTGTTAGGGTTAGGGTTAGACTTAGCTTTAGGGGTTAATATATTTATTATAGTAGCGGCGAGGTTCGGTCGGCAGATTAGGGGTTAATACTTGAAGTTAGGTAGCGGCGACGTTGGGGGGGCAGATTAGGGGTTATTAAATATTATGTAGGTGTCGGCAATGTTAGGGGCAGCAGATTAGGGGTTCATAGGGCGTTCATAGGTGGCGGCGATGTGCGGTCGGCAGATTAGGGGTTAAAAATATTTATTATAGTGTCGGAGATGTGGGGGGACCTCAGTTTAGGGGTTCATAGGTAGTTTATGGGTGTTAGTTTACCTTAGAGCACTGTAGTTAAGAGCTTTATATACCGGCGTTAGCCCATAAAGCTCTTAACTACAGCCTTTCCATGGGCGTTAGGAGTCTTGTCGGCAGAGGCTCTACCGCTCACTTCAGCCAAGACTCTAAATACCGGTGTTAGGAAGATCCCATTGAAAAGATAGGATACACAATTGGCATAAGGGGATCTGCAGTATGGAAAAGTCGTGGCTTGAAAGTGAGCGGTACACCTTTACCTGGCCAACTCTAAATACCAGCGGGCGGCCAAAAGCAGCGTTACGACCCCTTAACGCTGCTTTTGACGGCTAACGCAGAACTCTAAATCTAGGTGACAGTTTTTTCGTCCACATTTGAAAAAACCTTTAATTGGCAGATTTTTTTCTTTGATTTTTGTTTTCTTTAGGATGGTGGGAGCAAGGATGTGTTTTATACTCTTGTTTTTCCTATGTTACTTTTGATGGTCCAGTAAGAATATTTGGTAATACAGTATCTTTTTTCAGGACCCCCCCAGTGTTTGTTTAAAATTTTCTCTTTTTGTTTAGCACCATTTGTATATGTGGTGATATATCTGGTGGTTACATTTTTATTTTCAAATTCAATGTTAGTGGTTTTGGTTTCTAAGAGACTTTTCCTGGTGGTGTTTTTTTACTTTTTTGTAAGCTTTTTCCACTACATTTTCTGTATAACTTTTGTCTTTAAATTTTAGTTTAAGGATTTCAGCTGCACTTTCAAAGTCCCTATCCTTGCTAAAACTTTGTTTAGCTTTCTAACTATACACACTGTTTATTAACATAAATAGAATCAAAAAGTAATAAGTAAACTGAAAACACTGTGCAGCAATAATTTCCAACTGCATCCAATGAATTTCACTTTGGAGCTCTGCTCCGCTATAAAAGTGCTCTTCACTGCTATGTGGGCATACCCTCTGATGAAGTGAACGTTGTTCACGAAACGCGTAACAGAACGCCCACCACTGACGTCACTTCTGGTCCGGCAAGACCATTGTTCAGCATACAGCCAGAAATGGACCCTGTCACAGACAGGTTTTTCAATCCACAGCCATCTGAATCATTGCATGTTTTCCAGACTCCACCAACTACCTAGACACATAAGTGTGTTTATTAGATATCATCTACATCACATATTGGATCCTGGACTTCAATTAATTCGGCCAGTTTGGCAAAAAGGACATTCACATACTCAGCACTAACTTTCTTTTACCAGCTCATTTCCTTTTGGGACTGTTCAAAAAGGAGGACTTCATCAATATGCATTGTATATATATACATCTAATATATTTTTTTTAACCATTATTAAAATAGTTTTTTAACAGCTACTCGGTTTGTTCCTACAATCATTTGGCTTTGCATAATTTATGCACCCCTCTTTTTAACATATATGAGGATTGTTCAACACCACCATTTCAGTGTATACAGTAGGTTTTGATCTATACATGAGAATTACACCATACTCCATAGAGGAGAAACTTATCAACAAGAAGCAAATATTGTCCCATACTCCATAGAGGAGAAGTCGATTTACAAGAGGCACACCTGATTCCACGGATACTGGTGAGCAATATTTCACTTTTTTGTCACAAAACACACCAGTGTTGTCATACTGCACCATAATTAGTTTCTTTGTTTTTTTTTCTCTCCCTTCTATGAGCTCTGACTTCTGAAACCCCATTCTTCACCCTTTACTTCACATTCCATTGATGATAGTGTAATAATCAGAACTAGCTGCCATTGAAACACATCAGGAGGAACTCTTTTAAGCAGAATAAACATTTGCTACATACACAGCGCAAGTCAAAATACCAAACACAATATATATATATATATATATATATATATATATATATATATAAAAGCAAACAAATGCACTCTCAGGTCTTCTTAGTAGTGGGTCAATAGCACAAATTTATTGACGTTTCAGGGTTCAAACAGACCCCTTCATAAGAATACAAATAAATGAATCACATCACAAACTTAAATAGTGTTTCATACAGTGTAACAATCAAACACAAATCACCTGTGAACTGCCATAAGGTCCCTGAGTTACACAATGGAATGCATGCCATGCTTTCCATTGAAACCGGAAGTTACCTCACTTCCGGTTTTACTCATGTGGTTATAATTATCAGGTAAAGACATCAACAGAAATGTTTAATAAAGTATGTCTATTTAGGCATGATCTATTGGTTAACAAGATGAAACTAATAATTCACCTCATCCAGTTATAGTGAATAATTGTGAATGGAATACTGTTCGTATCTGGAATGCATATATGCGTACCGGAAGTGATGTCACTTCCGGTTTTACGAGTTATTATTATCTCTATTTGACATTAATATCACATAGTGGTTTTCATACCTAATACTATACTTATGCCTTGGCATTGTGTGGGCTCTCCCTTTACTCCCTCCATGCCTAGGTGGAATGCATGGACCGCTCCTCTGTGTTGTCCCAGACCGGACCGGAAGTGCGAAAATCAGAGGACATTAACCCCTTCTATTATGGGCTAAATTCTATGTGATATGAGTATATACAGTCTCAAACCAACCTCAGTGTTGCCCCTACATTCAAAAAGTGTGACAATTAAATCATTAATATTACACAAACATATCTCCTAAATATTGGCTATACCGATTGTTTACTTAACTATTCTACATTGTTCTTACTAAGTTGTGCCGTTTTTAGTTCTAACAAGGTTCTTTAGATACGTCGCCTATAAATAATTCTATTCAAATAATTCCTATAGGAAATCATGTGCTATAACAAATAATTTTGTTGTTTGTTCAGTGTGTGAAAACTCAAAATATTATACATTACATCATACTCATATCACATAGAATTTTGCCCATAATATAAGGGGTTAATGTCCCCTGATTTTCACTGAACTGGAAGTGATGTCACTTCCGGTCTGGGACAACACACAGGAGCGGTTCATGCATTCCACCTAGGCATGGAGGGAGTAATGGGAGAGCCCACACAATGCCAAGACATAAGTATAGTATTAGGTATGAAAACCACTATGTGATATTAATGTCAAATACAGGGAGTGCAGAATTATTAGGCAAGTTGTATTTTTGAGGATTAATTTTATTATTGAACAACAACCATGTTCTCAATGAACCCAAAAAACTCATTAATATCAAAGCTGAATAGTTTTGGAAGTTTGTTGATGTCTTTACCTGATAATTATAACCACATGAGTAAAACCGGAAGTGAGGTAACTTCCGGTTTCAATGGAACGCATGGTATGCGTTCCATTGTGTAACTCAGGGACCTTATGGCAGTTCACAGGTGATTTGTGTTTGATTGTTACACTGTATGAAACACTATTTAAGTTTGTGATGTTATTCATTTATTTGTATTCTTATGAAGGGGTCTGTTTGAACCCCGAAACGTCAATAAATTTGTGCTATTGACCCACTACTAAGAAGACCTGAGAGTGCATTTGTTTGCTTCTATATTCATTTCATTTCTGCACCCAGACAGTTGACTCCGGAGGGTGAATTCACTTACAGGAGAGTGTTATATATATATATATACATATACATATGCAGTCATGGCCAAAAATATTGGCACCACTGCATTGCTGTCAGATAATGCACCCCTTGCAATTACAAAATGTTTATGAATTCTCATGTTTATTTATTTTCTTTGTATTGGTATGACACAAAATAGTGGGGAAAAACAGCCAAATCTGACATATTCCATTCCATGCAAAACTCCATTATTGGAACCCTCAATTTAATATTTGGTAGCACACCCCTTGTAAAACATAACTGAAATCCTGTAACCATCAATGAGTTTCTTACACCGCTTTACTGGAATTTTGGACCACTCTTCTATCGCCAACTGCTCCAGGTCTCTCAGATTTGAAGCATTCATTTTTCCAACTGCTGTTTTGAGATCTCTTCATAAGTGCTCTATGGGATTGAGATCTGGACTCATTGCTGGCCAGTTCAGTACTCTCCAGCGCTTTTTATTAAATAATTTCTGGGTGCTTTTTGAAGTGTGTTTTGGGTCATTGTCCTGCTGTAAGACCCATGACCTCTGACAGAGACCCAACTTTCTGACACTGGGCCCTACATTGCACAACAGAATTCTTTAGTAGTCTTCAGATTCCATACTGCCATGCACACAGTCAAGACATCCAGGGCCTGAAGCAGCAAAGCAAACCCAAAATATCAGTGAACCTCGACCATGTTTGACTGTAGGGACAGTATTCTCTTCTTTAAAAGCCTCATTTCTTTTTCTGAAAACAGTAGAATGATGGGTTTTACCAAAAAGCTGTAATTTTGTTTCTTCTGTCCACAGCACATTCTCCCAAAAGGATTTTTGCCTCCACCAATCTGGCTTTTTATGTTTCTGTGTCAACAGTGGTGTCCTCCTGGGTCTCCTATCATTGCGTCCTTTTTCATTCAGATGGCGACTTATAGTGCAAGCTGACACATTTGTACCCTATGCCTGAAGGTCAGCATGAATTTGTCTGGAAGTTAATAGAGGTCCTTTATCCACCATTCGAACAATCCATTGTTGCAATCTTTGATCATTTTTTCTCTTTTGCCAATGTCCAGGGAAATTAACTACAGTGCCATGGGCTATAAACTTCTTGACAATGTTGCGCACAGTGGATACAGGAATATTAAGATCTCTGGAGATGGACTTCTTGAGATTGTCCATGAGATTATCCATGTTTTTCCACAATTTTTGTTCTTAATTACTCAGAGAATTCTTTGCTGCTCTTTCTTTTCTCCATGCTCAGTGTGGCACACAGAGACACACAACAGAAAGGTTGAATACATTTTTCACATTTTAACTGGTTGCCAGTGTGATTTCTATATTGTCAGCACCTGTTATTTGATACAAATTAGAGGAGCATCACAAACTTGGAATGCAATAATTTCTTACAATTTTGAGAAGATGCCAATAATTTTGTGCAGTTCATTTTTGGAGTTTTGCGTGGAATGTGTCAGATTTGGGTTTTTTGTCTCCACTTTTTTTGTGTCATACTAATACAAACAAAATAAATAAACATGAGAATGCCTAAACATTTGTAATTGCAACAATCTTCTGGGTGAAGTGGTGCATTATCTGACAGAAATGCATGGGTGCCAATATTTTTGGTCATGAATATATATATATATATATATATATATATATATATACAGTATATATATATATATATATATATATATATATATATATATATATATATACACATACAGTATATGGGTGTATATATAGTTATAGATAATTTTTTAATGATTCCCTATGGGCCTGTCACCCAGGCAGTCAGCTCAGTGGTTAACTGCCTGGATTGCTGGGAACTGTGCTGCTGTCTGCCAGTGTTCAGTGCTGTGGAGTTTACAGTGACTTAGGATATGTACCCGGTACAGACTGAGAATGTAATCGATTTCTGTGTTTTATATTTACTCTGGGGAGATTACAAAAGCCTGTGTCCCCCTTGGATATTCCCAATTGGTTTGTTTGTGTGCATTGTGTGGGTGCTGGTTAGGGTCCCAGGAAGGAAGAGACCTTGACATGGTCCTGGGCTTGATCCCTTGGTGCCAAATGCAACCGACTCTCCCATTTTTGCTTTTATACATTACTATGTGCCTGCTGGTGAGTGCCAGGTTTTCTGTGTGTTGTGTGTGTGTGTGTGTGTGTGTATATATATATATAAATATATATATACACTTAAATTTTCCATTCCCTTTAAATGTCTCACAAACAATGATATCAGCTTGTTAGACAGTTAACTGGACACTAAGGAGTGGAAATAAGAAGGGCGACTCCTAGTGCAGAGCAATATAGTAAAGCGGAAAGAGGAAAATTAGAACCTTTTTATATTGATAGGATTTTATAGTTACTCCTATAGTGTTTTATAATATAATATGTTGAGTATATCAGTAAATCCTATTAAACACTTGAGGAGCAGTGCGTAAGCATGGGGATACAATTTAGTACTGTTTATGACTACTTCTGCTGGTGAGGCAGGTTAGCCATTGGAAAAAAGAATGCTTCTATGCACTGTTATAAAATTTATTTTGGTAGTATAATTCGGTTACTGTGCCTTGAACAACTAAAGTGATATTGTACGTTAAAAATTAACTTTTATTAGTATCTTTTTAAAAAGACAGCTTTGGTGGATGATAGAGCTGCCCTAAATACTTAAAAACACTCTCACTGTGCTAAGTGAAAAAACAGCATGTTTTAATTATGATATAGAAGTAGAACTTGTAGTACTTAAAGCAGTAGATTTTAACTACAAACTGGACTCAAGAGCTAACATAGAGAACTATAGCCTCTTGGGCCTATGTTACTCTCAATAGTGTCTAATTTGCTATGTATATATATGTAATTTATGAGCTTTATATTATAAGCAGTATATATTGACACTATCCAGTATTCCTTGGACTTTGAAATCTAAAACTGCTAATATATGTAGGTGCTAAAGATATAGATGCTGACTATGGTGGCAGCTTACAGTTAGTAAATATGTCTATCTTGCTGCTTGTGGTTGTTTATTGCATCAGCAATAGTAGAAAATAGATACTGAAACAGTATTGTGCAGAGATAAGAGATATTGTTTTGAGGCTGTACACTCTATATAATATCACTAGTTATGATATAGTATATCACGATCTTATACTATAGTATTAGTAGCATACCGTAGTATTAGTAGAATATTACCATAGGGAGTGATCTGAAACACTGCAGGATGTGCATTAAATTTTTGAGAGTGTTTTTAAGTATTTAGGGCAGCTCTATCATCCACCAAAGCTGTCTTTTTAAAAAGATACTAATAAAAGTTAATTTTTAACGTACAATATCACTTTAGTTGTTCAAGGCACAGTAACCGAATTATACTACCAAATAAATTTTATAACAGTGCATAGAAGCATTCTTTTTTCCAATATAGTAAAGCATCCCTGTATCCAAATCCCAGATGTTAGGGTACTCACAATTGGAAGCACACACAATAGTGCAAATGACACCTACTAGGTTATTATAGTGACCCAGTGCACATATCAATCACAGAGGCAGATGTAAGCCTGAGGAAATGGCATGGTTAGCGCCGAGAAACGCGTAGCATATAATACTGACTTGTTTTTATGATTGTATCACAGTTTATTGTAACCCCTTTTTTATATTGATTATCTAAAGTTTTTTTTTTTTACTTTTTTTACATTTTCCTGAGTCTCCTTTTTCATACAGCCTCCATCGATCAACAACCAAGAATACACTGGGACTGCTTACATCTGTCATTGTGATTGATATGTGCACTGGGTCACTATAATAACCTAGTAGGTGTCATTCACACTATTGTGTGCGCTTCCAACTGTGAGTACCCTGACATCTGGGATTTGGATACGGGGATGCTTTACAATATTGCTCTGCACTAAGAGTCGCCCTTCTTATTTCCACTCTTTAGATCGCTGAATCTTTCACTGATTCCAGGAGGAGCTGCCCTTGTCTGTGCACAGTTAGCTGGGACACTGCCAAGTTCCTAGACCGTCTCCCTAGGCATTATCTTTGCCTTCTCATATTGTGAGTATACCATCAGCAATTACACATCTATCTTGCACCCTATTAGCTACAGTAGGAGGCGCCCTTTCATTTTCTATCAACTGGGCAATAAAGCAAGGGATAAAACGTCTTAAATCCTTTATGTAGGTATATGATCGTAGACTAGCATTGAATATGTCACATAATGTGTTACTGCTGAGATAGATGAGATTGTTTATTGAGATAGCTATTTATCTTAAAATATAGTAGGGGATTGAGTATCAGCATCAACAGACAATCATGTAATCAGGTACTTTAGAAGTAGCTCTTTAGAATGCATTTACTGCTGCAATTTTTTTTTTACTTTATTGTCAATAACATGTTGAGAAAAGGATGGCACCCTTTATGACTCGCTGGCATGTAAATTTAATTCTGCACAGAGCATGCATACAAACTATCAGACTATCAGTATTATAGAGCTGCAGTACCTGTCTGCTGTGCCCTTTTCGTTTTTAAGGTAATGTATTCAATAAATTGAACGTTTTAACTTACAGAATCACTAAAATTACCTGGGGGCAGAGTGGAGAGCCCCAGCGGTCTAGGTAAAACCGCCAATGCCAGTCTAACAGTGTCTGCACCAAAGCGAGGCTACACGCTCAGTGTGAGTTGGGCGATACACGCCACAAGCAGTGGAAAGCAGATGCTCTCAACTAACGGAGATAACAATTGGAAGAAAACTTTCCATAGATTCTCCTGACAGGACTTTGCTTAGTGCAGTAAGCCTTTGTTTTTATACCAGTTAGTAAATCTGGGACACTTTACATTACATATCATAACGTAACCCTGTGAAACCCGCAACAGTGGGACTCAGAGAGAGTTGGAATTATGGGGTTATATCTATATAACCATTACACCCGCTCAGTCTATATTATTGATGGGCTATCAGTATTTTAGCATGTGAGTGCAGCCTGTGAGGGGAATCTCCTTGGTAGCAGCTCGCTGAGAATAGCTGAGGAGTGGGGTAGGGTAGAATAGGTAATAATAGAGGTTAAATAATGTATCTGCAATATAAATATGTTTAAAATGGGGCACAAATATTGTTTTCTTTTGTTTCTGTTCTATTTATTTAAATATATAGGGCTAGATTACAAGTAGAGTGGTAAAAGTTAAGCGCAAGCGAAAATGGGTTTATTGCAGGTATTTTTGCACATGTTGGGTTTAGCGCTCATATAAGTTGAAAGTAAACGCGATCACTTGAGCGCAATTCAAATTAACGTTCGTCGGGACAGTATTTCCTCAGAGCTCTGGTTAACCGCTTCGCAAAACAAAAAGTGTCACAAAACACATCAAAAATATATTACAACATACAGTCACACTCATAATAACACTATCTGATAAAAATGTTTAAATAGATATTGCACAAAAACATTATAAGGGCTCAAAGATATGAGGTCTCACAGAAAAAATGACTTTTCCAAATAGGTGGCGGAGCGTGGGGAATTTGAATTTCATATTTATATTAAAAAGCAAGTTATAGCACATCTTCTGTACAACTGATTAATTAAACTCCATCTAAAGTTTCACTAACATTTTAGATCTGTTTTTATAAAGGGAAGAGTTTACCATCACTTTAACAGATAGTTTGTTAAAAATGTGTTCTATTTTTTTTAAATTTAAGTCTAAAGAGAATAACTCAAAGTTCATGAACATTTATTTATCACACTTTAATAACAATTTTCTTCTGACTAACTGTCTGCATCACTTGTTTGTACACTGCCACAAATGTACCAGGAAATACACATTTTAAAATAAGGCATTTGCATACCAGTTTAGCCTAATTGATTAACAAAACAGTTAAGTAAATGTAAGTAGCTATAAAAATAGCAAAGGTAGTAAGCTGAACATATGGCATTTCATAGACCTGAGGGTCTCTGTAAAGATGATCATTATGTGTCTGCTCAGAGTGACTTCTGTGAGTGTCAGCATGAATTGCACAGCAGCACTGTGATTACAAGTTGAAGAAGAGTTGTAGAAAAAGGCACCCGAGAGACTGCAGCTTAACAAATGATTTACATTATTTAAAATACAAGAGGATTATTACAAAGAGAAATACATGATAAGCAAGGGAGAGAATATTATTTTGTTTTGAGTGACAGATATTTATCATTATGTGCATTTGTTACTGTTTTCTAAATATTTTATTATGTTGAATAAAATAAATGTATGAATATATTAAGCATTATAGCAAGGTTTAAGTCTAAAAACTTACAAAAAGATTATTCTGTTTATTTTTTGACTGATTTGTTTTGTATTTAGAAATGTGATGTTTGCTTTGTAAACAAAGGTGGACCTAAACCATACAAATTAGGAAGGCAGATGCTTATCTATCTATCTATCTATCTATCTATCTATCTATCTATCTATCTATCTATCTATCTGGCTGTCTATTTAGTACACAATTTGTTTAAAAAGTCATGGATTTCAGACCTCTTTTTTAAAGTCATTCCAATCCATTAGTAAAACCACTCAAATCAGTAAATTATAAAACAATAAAATATGTATTTAGAATTGTGATATTTGCTTTGTAAACAGAGGTGGTCCTAGACCATACAATTTAGGAAGTTATCAAAAATGATCTATCTATCTATCTATCTATCTATCTATCTATCTATCTATCTATCTATCTATCTATCTATCATCTGTCAAACTACTGTATCTATCTATCATCTATCTATCTATCTATCTATCTATCATCTATCTATCATCTATCTATCTATCTATCTATCTATCTATCTATCTATCTATCTATCTATCTATCTACTGTATCTATCTATCTAACTACTGTATATCTATCTAACTACTGTATATATCTATCTATCCATCTAACTACTCTATCTATCTATCTATCTATCTATCTATCTATCTATCTATCTATCTATCTATCTATCTATCTATCTATCTATCTATCTATCTATCTACTGTATCTATCTATCTATCTATCTATCTATCTATCTATCTATCTATCTATCTATCTATCTATCTGCCTTTCTGTCTATCTATTTGGTACAATATACTTACAGGGATCCCAACAGTGCACAGAATATTGGTTAAAAAGGAAAGTAATGGATTTCAGACCTCCTTTTCAAAGACATTCCAATCCATAAGAATAACCATAATTTGAATTAGTAAAACCACTCAAATCAGTAAATTATAAAACATTTATAAAAAAGTAAGAACCCCCCAACAGAAAAAAAGATATCTTTCTATTAATCTATCTCAAAAAAGTTTATATAAAAATATGGGAAATTCCTGGCATTTAACCTATCACCAATTAAAAAATAAATACAAAAAATCATATAAATATTAAATTTGAAATTAAAAATGGTAAAAAAGATCAAGGTTCATTGATTTTAATAAGCATGTTGGTGGTTGTTGTTTTTTTTAGAAGAAGCAGAAGAAAACTGAAAATGTATATATATACTCACCAGCCTCTTTATTAGGTACACCTTGCTAGTACCGGGTTGGATCCCCTTTTACCTTGATAACTGCCTTAATTCTTTGTGGCATAAATTTAAAAAGGTGGTGGAAACATTCCTCAGAGATTTTGGTCCATATTGACATGATAGCATCACGCAGTTGCTGCAGATTTGTCGGCTACACATTCATGATGCGAATCTCCGGTTCCACCTCACCCCAAAGGTGCTCTATTGGATTAAGATCTGGTGACTATGGAGGCCATTAAAGTAAAGTGAACTCATTGTAATGTTCAAGAAACCGGTTTGAGATGATTTTAGCTTTGTAACATGGTGCATTATCCTGCTGGAAGTAACCATCAGAAGATGGGTACACTGTAGTCATAAAGGGATGGACATGGTGAGCAACAATACTCAGGTATTCAGTGGCGTTAAAACAATGCTCAATTGGTACTAAGGGGCTCAAGGTGTGCCAAGAAAATATCCCCCACACCATTACACTACCACCACCAGCCTGAACCGTTGATACAAGGCAGGATGGATCCATGCTTGCATGTTGTTTACACCAAATTCTGACCCTAACATCTTATTGTCACTGCTAAAATTGAGACTCATTAGACCAGGCAACATTTTTCCAATCTTCTATTGTCCAATTTTGGTGACCCTGTTTGAATTGTAGCCTCAGATTCCTGTTCTTAGCTGACAGGAGTGGCACCCGGTGTGGTCTTCTGCTGCCCATCTACTTCAAGGTTTGACGTGTTTTTCGTTCAGAGATGTATTCTGCATACTTTGGTTGTAACAAATGGTTATTTGAGTTACTGTCACCTTTTTATCATCTTGAACCAGTTTGCCCATTCTCCTCTGACCTCTGACATCAACAAGGCATTGTCATCAACACAACTGCCACTAACTGGATATTTTATCTTTTTTGGACCCTTCTCTGTAAACCCTAGAAATGATTGTGCATAAAAATCCCAGTAGATCAGCAGTTATTGAAATAAAGACCAGCCCGTCTGGCACCCATTCTGATGCTTGGTTTGAACTTCAGCAAGTCGTGTTCACCACGTCTAGTTGCGTAAATGCATTGAGTTGCTGCCATGTGATTGCCTGATTAGCAATTTGTGTTACCAAGCAATTGAACAGGTGTACCTAATAAAGTGGCAGGTGAGTGTGTGTGTGTATACAGTATATATATATATATATATATATATATATATGTATATATATATATATATGTATATATATATACATATATATATATATATATATATATATATATATATATATATATATATATACAGGGAGTGCAGAATTATTAGGCAAATGAGTATTTTGACCACATCATCCTCTTTATGCATGTTGTCTTACTCCAAGCTGTATAGGCTCGAAAGCCTACTACCAATTAAGCATATTAGGTGATTTGCATCTCTGTAATGAGAAGGGGTGTGGTCTAATGATATCAACACCCTATATCAGGTGTGCATAATTATTAGGCAACTTCCTTTCCTTTGGCAAAATGGGTCAAAAGAAGGACTTGACAGGCTCAGAAAAGTCAAAAATAGTGAGATATCTTGCAGAGGGATGCAGCACTCTTAAAATTGCAAAGCTTCTGAAGCGTGATCATCGAACAATCAAGCGTTTCATTCAAAATAGTCAACAGGGTCGCAAGAAGCGTGTGGAAAAACCAAGGCGCAAAATAACTGCCCATGAACTGAGAAAAGTCAAGCGTGCAGCTGCCAAGATGCCACTTGCCACCAGTTTGGCCATATTTCAGAGCTGCAACATCACTGGAGTGCCCAAAAGCACAAGGTGTGCAATACTCAGAGACATGGCCAAGGTAAGAAAGGCTGAAAGACGACCACCACTGAACAAGACACACAAGCTGAAACGTCAAGACTGGGC
This sequence comes from Bombina bombina, assembly GCF_027579735.1. Lineage (NCBI taxonomy): Eukaryota > Metazoa > Chordata > Amphibia > Anura > Bombinatoridae > Bombina > Bombina bombina. Next base: position 321,242,613 of record NC_069499.1, on the reverse strand, counting down.
CAAGAAATATCTCAAGACTGATTTTTCTAAGGTTTTATGGACTGATGAAATGAGAGTGAGTCTTGATGGGCCAGATGGATGGGCCCGTGGCTGGATTGGTAAAGGTCAGAGAGCTCCAGTCCGACTCAGACGCCAGCAAGGTGGAGGTGGAGTACTGGTTTGGGCTGGTATCATCAAAGAAGAGCTTGTGGGGCCTTTTCGGGTTGAGGATGGAGTCAAGCTCAACTCCCAGTCCTACTGCCAGTTTCTGGAAGACACCTTCTTCAAGCAGTGGTACAGGAAGAAGTCTGCATCCTTCAAGAAAAACATGATTTTCATGCAGGACAATGCTCCATCACACGCGTCCAAGTACTCCACAACGTGGCTGGCAAGAAAGGGTATAAAAGAAGAAAATCTAATGACATGGCCTCCTTGTTCACCTGATCTGAACCCCATTGAGAACCTGTGGTCCATCATCAAATGTGAGATTTACAAGGAGGGAAAACAGTACACCTCTCTGAACAGTGTCTGGGAGGCTGTGGTTGCTGCTGCACGCAATGTTGATGGTGAACAGATCAAAACACTGACAGAATCCATGGATGGCAGGCTTTTGAGTGTCCTTGCAAAGAAAGGTGGCTATATTGGTCACTGATTTTTTTTTTTTTTTTTTGTTTTTGAATGTCAGAAATGTATATTTGTGAATGTTGAGATGTTATATTGGTTTCACTGGTAAAAATAAATAATTGAAATGGGTATATATTTGTTTTTTGTTAAGTTGCCTAATAATTATGCACAGTAATAGTCACCTGCACACACAGATATCCCCCTAAAATAGCTATAACTAAAAACAAACTAAAAACTACTTCCAAAACTATTCAGCTTTGATATTAATGAGTTTTTTGGGTTCATTGAGAACATGGTTGTTGTTCAATAATAAAATTAATCCTCAAAAATACAACTTGCCTAATAATTCTGCACTCCCTGTATATATATATATATATATATATATATATATATATATATATATATATATATATATATATATATATATATATATATATATATATATATATATATATATATATATATACAATAGCAAGTGGTGAATGATCCAAACGCATGGGTTCCGTATCCAGCAAAAACTTCACACAGCAGACACAGCAGGAATATATAATCCGTTTAATGTGTAAATAACCATGGTTATTTACACATTAAACAGATTATATATTCCTGCTGTGCCTGCTGTGTGAAGTTTTTGCTGGATGCAGAACCCATCCATTTGGATCCTTCACCACTTGCTATTGTTTGTTTATTTAGAAGTGCACCAGGTTGTTGCTGTTTTGAGGAGTGCCGTTTCCACTACCGCTCTTTTTATATATATATATATATATATATATATATACAGTATATATATATAAATAAATATATATAAATGTATAAATATTACTACAAGCCTCTGATGAAGCGGATGTTTCCGTGAAACGCGTAAGGCCACGCCCACCTTATGTCACTTGCGAATTACACGGCAACAGGAGCAAACGAGAGCTCTGTTCTAGACGCTGCTACGTGGAGTTACAGACCCACGCTGTTTTGCAGCATTCATTTACCCATTAGCCTTGGTCCGGACTACATACTATAGGAGCGGTAAGATTGACTGGACATTTAAAATAACACCAACCGCTACCTTTGAACGATACTGAGGACTTTTTCAATAAGGAGATTCTCCTATGTCATTGGGACTTGCTTGCTAATACCAAGTGGGGACACTTCTCTCTGACTGTTGCCATTAATAAGTGGGGACACTTTAAGGATCCGACAGCCATAACTTACCTCATATGATTGGGGTTTCTTTTGTGAGTAGGATTCATTCCTAAATGTTGAATATATGTTATATGTTTTTATAATATTAAATTGATTTGCACTATGAATAGTGTATCTGTGCGCTTGTTCTTTTAGATTCTTGCAGCTGTACCTCTTTCACTCAAATTGAACCTTGAGTGGTATTCCAACGAGCAGCACGGACACACCAAGCAGTCTGAAATTTCATCACATCTGACCCTCAGAAGGACATTATTGTTTTCTTTCTCTTTCTCTCCTATTCCAGGAATATTGCAGAGTGTGATAAGTATACTTTTATTATTATTGTACTATTTTCTTGTATGCATTAATCTGACTGCTATATATAAGAAATCAGTTCAAACACATTATTTTTCTAACATTGATTTTGGTGTTAAGATCTTACAACAACAAAAATCTCTTACAAGTGTGCGCAGCCTTGGCTCCCAGTAGTGATACTCATTTTTTGAGTTCACCCCTGTGATCTTATAGTTATATATATATATATATATATATATATATATATATACACACCCATAAAATAGTTCGGACTGTGGTCCTAGCAATATTTAATACCTTTACAAGTAAAATCCTTATGAGAGATTTGAGTTATACGTTACTTTTTATGGTGCTACAGAAGGATTAACATACTCATGTAGCTAAAGTCTTCTTGCCGTTGCTTTATCTGATTATCATACTGTACATTTTTGTTTACTCACAATTTTAAAAAAAAATTAGGATTGTTTGATATTTTGAGTTTGCAATGCATTTTTTGTAGTCCTCTTTGAAACATCAATAACATTAAACAGGTTTCAAAACATTGAACGTATGTAACTGTCTTTTTATTTGCTAAAAAAAGTTTGTATTGTTTGAAATTATTATAATAAAAGCTGTATCAGGGGCATGCACAAGTATTCTGTGCATACCCTCTGTTTTCAAACACAACTACTTCGGGATTTAATAGTGTTATTAGTTCATGTGGATTCCTTTTTCATTACAGAAGCCACTAGTAGCTGTCTATAAATGTGTGATCTTTGGTTATAGTTGTGCACACCATCCACAGCATATCTGTGTATGTTGCTAAACAGTTATACATTTTCCTGCAAACATAGGCCTAGTTTCCATTGATGTGGTAAAATATATTAAAGTTATTGTAACGTTACTGAATAATTAAATATAGATGATTTAGTAAATAATGTATTATTATTAAGGAACATTAGTTAAAATGATATATGTACATCTGCTTTTCACATTTTAATAATTTTATTTTTTAAAGTGCTTGTAAAGTTTCTGAATGTAATGACAGTATATATAATTATTCTGCAAAATAGGGGCACTTTCAGTGATTACATTTTTTAAGACGCTTTATTTGTAAAATATTTACCATTTAGTGTTGGTGAACATTGTGCCATTCCTCTGCCCGCATCTCATTCTTCATTTAGCTCTGCGATAACGAATCCGGATTCATTCAATCCTTGTGTGCCCCACAAGGCGTCCAACTCATGGGGCACGCAACAATTGGATGAAGCCGGTATGCATAAAAGTTTAGGGTTTGCAAAAATGTAATGAGCCTTTTATGCTCTTAATGAATGTTCAATTACAGATTGTTTGCAAACAATAGTTTTTAAACCATATATGGTGACAAATAATGGGGAATTGTTTCCTGCCATATATGGTGGAGTTTCTAGCCATATATAGTATTAGACAATAGTTAAGAGTTAATGATTTAATTAATGTATGAACCATTCATTAAAACCATATATGGTAATTAACAGATTATTCAACAGATTTCTTATTAAACAATTGTTAAGAATTACAACCTTTATTTAAACCTTTAAGGGTCAAATCGCCATGACTTCATTCCCATCTTACCCAATAAAGACACAGACACATATTTGGAGGTATAAGACCGTGAAGCAAGGTCGCGTTTATTAAACAGAACCAGGCAAACTCTAAACTTATTAACTTGAGAAGCTTAAGGCTTATATATATATGGGTGGCGGCATCTGAGGCTAAACTATATTCTAAGCCTAACCATAATTTAGTATATATATATATACAACCAGCGTAGTGAGGTCACTGGCCCGGATTGGTTGTTGCAATGCTCCTGCCGAGCATTGCCCTTCAGAGGCTGGCATCATCCACAAGGGGTTTCTAGGTCAGCAGGCCCGCGGGGAGAGGCGTTACAAGCTGCGACTTGCAACATCATGCCCCTCCCATTAGCTCGACCACACCCTCGCGGAAACCATAAAAATTATTCGGCCGGGACCCCGCCACGCCAGCCGATGATTTCTACTCTTATGCTAGCAAATTGCTCCGTGCCCATAAAGGTCATCATTTAGACGTAAGACGCACAACATACGCCCATGATGTGGAGCTAAAAATTACCACTTTGGACTTAAGATCAGCTAGCCTGAGTAGGCATGCCCCTGCCAAAGTCCTAACAAAACCACCCTAATGGCAGCTGTTCCCTCAGTGCCGCCCCCCTTCCTGCAACAAAATATCAAACATGTTAACAACAAGGGAGGGATGGGAGGGGAAAAAACCTTTCTCCAGCAGTTGCAGACAAGAAAGAGGAAGTGTTCCAGCATCCATGCATCTTTATAACAGGTAAGAGTCCCCACCCCACGTATTGCAACAATTGTTGCAAACTCACACACTGCACAGCTTCACATTTCAGTCAGGCAGCATAACCCTTAAGACGCTACATGCACAAATATGCCTTCCACTACCATAAGGGTCAAATTGCCATGAGTTCATTCCCATCTTACCCAATAAAGACACAGACACATATTTGGAGGTATAAGACCGTGAAGCAAGGTCGCGTTTATTAAACAGAACCAGGCAAACTCTAAACTTATTAACTTGAGAAGCTTAAGGCTTATATATATATGGGTGGCGGCATCTGAGGCTAAACTATATTCTAAGCCTAACCATAATTTAGTATATATATATACAACCAGCGTAGTGAGGTCACCGGCCCGGATTGGTTGTTGCAATGCTCCTACCGAGCATTGCCCTTCAGAGGCTGGCATCATCCACAAGGGGTTTCTAGGTCAGCAGGCCCGCGGGGAGAGGCGTTACAAGCTGCGACTTGCAACATCATGCCCCTCCCATTAGCTCGACCACACCCTCGCGGAAACCATAAAAATTATTCGGCCGGGACCCCGCCACAAGAGATACCACCTGACTCCCATAATGGAGCTCTTGCCGCCACACCTAGGGATAGCTAACTGACATGCCACCTCAACGCGCCAGCTAGATTAGCCAAAAATAGCTCTAAGCCCTCCTCTGTTAAATGAACCCCGTCCAGCCTGTACAGCCGCTTGCAGTCCCCCCAAGATGTTATCGTGCCTGATTACAAAACCACCTTCCTCCACGATCAACCTCCCCACATCCCTGTTCAACTTCTTCCGAATACGGTAGGCTGAACGGTGCACTCTCACATGCCGCCACTGCAAGCGCGCAATCACATTTGACCAGGCCACTCGCACTCCCGGGAAACGCACTTTCAACCAACGTACATCCGATTGAATGATGTTCACCAACTCCAACACAGACAAACTCCCCACATCATTTCCCCCAAGATGCAGCACTATCAATGAAGGCCGCCCCCAACGAAGGAAGGCCTCCTCCAGGAGACCCGGCAAATCACTCCACAACATTCCCCTTTTTCCCAGCCATCTAATTGAAACCGCATCTGGATGAAATCCCAGCTGCTGGCCGCCCGGGCGCTTCAAAGCGTGAATGGCTGCCCAGTGAACATATGAGTGGCCAGCTATCCACGCTCTACAAGGAGGGGCTCTTACACCTAAAATCAACAAAAATCCACATTACTAAGTCCCCGTCCACTTGTCCATACCCCCCCCTTTTCCAACTATCTACACTTTACTCTGAAGGGGTCGAATGTATGACCTATACCACTTGGAACTCCACCTTCCTAATTTCTTAATCTCTCGCTCTGATGCCCCAGCCGCAGCTGCGCTGGTGGCCGCTCCAATGCGAAAGGAGTGGGGAGCGATGAGCCCAGGGTCCAAGCCGACCCTCTTAGCCGCTTCCTCCAACACCCTCCAAAACTGGAATCTGGACAAATTGGACCCATCCGCATGAATAAAATACTGCCCTGAACTCCCTGGCCTCCTAACCGAAAATTCAGAAGCGAGCCGGACGGGGCAACACTCCACAGTGTCCTGCTGCTGTATGGATAACCATACACCTTTCCTTTCTTGATCTGTCTTAGATCTGGGGATGAACAACAATAGCGCCTGCATGTCAAACCTGACATGCTGCGCTTGGACACCGCATCTACCGTCGACCTGGTTAGACTAACTATCTCGCCTACTCTCAAAGCCCCGAAGAAAGCAACTGCAAACGCCGCCCTAAACAAAGCAACCTCATACTCATCCACGCACACTTCTGGCAGCGCTGCCAATAACGCCCCCAGCCGCTGAATTGTAATGGGCTCTCGCCGATCTGCTGACTTAGCCTCTATCCTACCCCAACCTTTCATTACCTGCCTAACCAGGAAAGCCTTCGTCCCATCCTGGATACCCCTCCATTTGGCAAAGAAGGATAAAGCAGCTAGCCTTCCCTGCATGGATCCTTTCCTACAGCCACCTTCCTTCAAACACACCATCCACTCAAGCAACAAAGCAGGCGATCCGGATTCCACCGAGACGCCCTTACCCTTGAGGAAGACTTCCCATTCCGCCCAGTACTTGCCGTAGGCCTTCCAGGTAGCAGGTGCCAGTGACGCCTGAACCATCGAAGTCAGCACGTCCCCCCTTCTGCCACCTGCCAAAGAAAGGAAGGACAAGGAGTACCAACCTTTGCTGCCCTTGGTGCCAATTTCCTGAATGCCTCCCACTGGCCTCGCGACAACGCGTCTGCCAATACGTTATCAACCCCAGGCACATGCCGCGCCGTAAAGTCAATGTTGTGCTGCAAGCACCGCAGCACCACCCAACGAAGGTAATGCACCACAATAGGGGAAGAGGCTGAAAGATTGTTGATAGCAAACACGATGCTCAGATTGTCGCACCAGAATATTACATTCTGGTTTGCTAATTGCCGCCCCCATAACTCAATGGCTACGACAATAGGGAACAACTCCAGGAGTGTAAGGTTTCTGGTCCATCCCCTCTCAACCCAGGCCCCAGGCCACTCCCCGGCACTCCAGGCGCCATTGAAGTAAGCCCCATAACCCTTTGCTCCCGCCGCGTCTGTGAACAGATGCAGAGCCTGACTAGATGTCCTCACTTGCCTCCATAACAAGACCCCATTGAAATCCTCCAGGAACAACTCCCAGATTCTCAAATCCTCCTTCATATCTGGAGACACCGGACACGACTTGCGGCTTCCGCTATCCCCTTTTAGAGGGCCCTCCAACCTCCTGTTGAATACTCTGCCCATCAGGATAACTTTGCATGCGAAATTGAGCAAACCCAGTAAACACTGCAACTCCTTTATCGAGAGCCGGTCAGCCGCCACAGCCGAAGAAACCGCGGCCAGCATTCAAACCACCTTATCCTTTGGCAACCTGCACTGCCTTTCTACAGTATCGATCTCGATACCCAGAAATATCAGGCAAGTGCATGGCCCCTGGGTCTTGTCCTCCGCCAATGGGACCCCAAAACGCGCAAATAGGGCTCTCATCACTGACATGAGCCGCGCGCACTCAGACGACCCAGCTCTGCCAATTAGCAGAAAATTGTCCAGGTAATGGGCTATAAGCCCAACCCGCGCTTCCGAAAACACAGCCCAGTGCAGAAATGTGCTGAACATCTCGAAAAATGCGCATGAGACCGAGCAACCCATCGGGAGACAACGATCTACATAGTAAGCACCTTCGAACCAGCATCCCATCAACCGAAAGGATTCAGTGTGAATAGGCAACAAGCGGAAGGCCGACTCAATATCGAGCTTCGCCAGGAGTGCCCCAACACCAGCCTGTTGCACCAAAACCATTGCTTGGTCAAACGACTGATAAAAAACTGAGCTAACCTCCGGGTTGATTGCATCATTGACTGAATTACCTTTCGGGTATGATAGATGCTGAATCAACCGGAATTTCCCTGCTTCCTTCTTCGGAACAACCCCCAGTGGGGAGACCACCAAACCCTCAATGGGCGGCTCCCGAAAGGGGCCCACCATCCGACCTAAACTCAGTTCTTTGCCCAGTTTATCCCTCACCACGTCAGGGTAGTCATCGCTGACTTGAGGTTCCGCTTCTGATGCGCCCCAATCACCGGACCTACCACCGGAATGAGGAAACCCTCGCGCAGCCCGGCCAGGAGAAGCTCCCCAGCCCTCCTGTCTGGGTATGCCCTGAGCCATGGCTCAAGGGCGGCCACCCTCAACGGCGTTGGTGCCCTTCGCCCCAGCATCCCACCTGCCGGCTCCGTGGCCCCCCGTCTCTTTTCGTCTAGCACATTCGGTCCCTGGGTGACCAGCTCCGCAGTATATGCAGGAGTGTCGAAAGGAGCAGCTCGCTCCTCGGTCACACTTCCCGTCATTAAACTTCCAACACTCACGCCCTTTTCTCTTGACTCCTCCCATCTGCTTACTCCCCCCTGCCCTTGCACCTGAAGGGGGGAGGGGGAGCGCTCCGAACCCAAGCGCTGCCATAAATGCACATCCATGGTGCCAAAGGTCAGCAAAGGGTTCCCCACCATCTTACGTCTATAATCCGCGTCATAAGACCGCCACACACCCTCCTTATACGTCTTATGAACAAACTCAATAGTTTCCATATATTTTAACACGTCAACACGCAGCTACGGCTTCGCCTCTACCAGGCAAGAAGCCAAAACCCTAAAGCACGTGCGCCACTCATCCATTGTCTCCAGTCTCTTGACCTTTTTTGGACCGGAGCCGTCCTCGCTCCGCTCCTTGGCCTTATGGGCCTCCAGCGACAAATCGAAAATGTGCACATAATTGCCATCTCTAATTTTTTTGATCGTCTTAGCTTTAAGGTGAGAATGCAATGAATGCACATTGCAGGGGTAAGCAACCCCTTGCAGCGTCACTTTCCTGTCTGCCACCGCCAAGCTGACAGCCCCTGACCCTACCTGCTGACCAACACTCACTGAGTCCCCTATCTGCACTCCCCCACCCGGAGCTAGCCTCAATTCCTGCCTCTGTTGCCCGGCTACCAACCTACGCAGATACTTCAATACCCGTTTTTGAGGTTTGGACACTGGCCCTAAGGAGTCGTCACTCTCAGAGCCAGTGTCTCTAGATGACCCACCCGCACCCTCCCCCCGCACCCCACACAATGCAATCTCACCTGCTCCTGTCGCCGCCGGGGGAAGAGCCTCCTAGCTTGGTCCGGTCCTCTGAGTCACTTCTCGCCTAGCATCAGGTCCCACTGCCACCACAGCAGCCTCGCTCACCTGGGGAGACAAAACGGAATCGGGAGCACCAGGGATCAAGGAATGGGCACCACCCCCTCCCGCTACAGAACTACCTTGCTGACCACCCACCGGGACCCCAACTCCCAACTGCACTGCTCCACCCGCCCCTGAGTTTCCAACTGCTGCCCCATGACCACCCGCCCACCCCCTGCGCCCAACTCCAACATGACCAGGGTCCAACCCCCCAGCCCTGACCGGCACAGTATGCTGATGCCCTCCCACCCCGGAGGGACCCCCGTGCGCCCCTTGGGACAAAATTGATGCCAACCTAAAAATTTCCCCCATCACATCCTACTGTCCTCTCCCTAGAGGCTCATGCCCAACTTGCAGCCCGCCAAGCATCTGATTACTGCCCCCAGCAGGGCCAAACTCCAGTCCCCCACTTCCACTCAAACCCGGCACTGCCATAGCTGCCCGGCCCTCCCCGCCCCAGTGCCCCGCACCAACAGGTCCCATATTACCACAAACACCAAGGCCCATGGAAGCCCCAGCCTGATGCTCGGACCCACCATTGCCAGTACCCATATGTCCACCATGCGCCCCCACCATTGCCCCCATCTGCCAAGTGCCTGTCCCCTCGAGACCGCTCACCGCCGCAGCCTGTCCGGTGCTGCCCCTCCCGGATCCCTGTGCTCCCGACTCACCTCTCGCGCCGCCATCCGTCGCCTGCACTCCGCCGCGCTCAAAACCGGAAATGACGTCACACGCGCGGTGCCTGGAAGTGACGTCACCAGCGCGACTACCGAAAGTGACGTCACCCGCGCCTACCACCGACCGGTGGACTCCGCCGAGGGACGAAGCACCGCCCGCCGCTCCGGCCTGAACCACGCCGCCGACCGCCGGAACACCCGCCGGACCCCCGGAGACGATGCCGGACTGCTCCACACCCGCCGCAACGCCCGGGCCCGCTCCCGCCGAAAGGGCCTGGATTAAGGACACGACCGCCGCCCGTGCCGCCTCAGGGACAGGTAAGTTAGGTAAGTACCCGTCCCAAGGAGGGGCCGCAGACCCACCGATACCACCACCGACAGAGGGGGCACCATGCAGGCCGCGATCAACGCCGCCTAAAGCCACCGGGGCTGGGGAGGGACCCACTAGGCCAGCAGGTGCAACCACGCGGTGTAGGCCCGAAGGCCCCGCGCTCAGATTTAGGCCCACCCGCTCCCCCTGCAAATCAAGGCCCTCACGTTCCCGGGCAACTAGCGACCCTGCAGGCCCAACACATGGCCCACCTATTGGCCCACGGCCCTGCGCCACGCGCCCCCGCTCGGGGCCTACCTCAGCCCTAAACACCTCCGGGAGGCCGATTGAGCCAACCGGAGACACTTCCACTCCCCCATCGCTTCCGCCACCCCCTGAAACCAACCCTGAATCCCCCAAATCCTCCCCCTGGGACCCAGGGAAAAGGGAAGGGGAGGAAGACACCCCAGAGGGATCCCCAGAATCCCGGGAAGGGGTGAGGCCTACCCCTTGAGAAGGGCTAGGGCCTACTACCTCACTACCTAAACTGCCACCTCTCCAACACACAGATACTCGCCGTGTCACTGGCGAAGACTCCCTCATCCGCTTTGGAGGAACTGACTGACGCCTAGGCCACACCATCTTGCAAGCAAAACAGAAAAAACCTTTCTCCAGCAGTTGCAGACAAGAAAGAGGAAGTGTTCCAGCATCCATGCATCTTTATAACAGGTAAGAGTCCCCACCCCACATATTGCAACAATTGTTGCAAACTCACACACTGCACAGCTTCACATTTCAGTCAGGCAGCATAACCCTTAAGACGCTACATGCACAAATATGTCTTCCACTACCATTGTTTGTTTTTTAAACAATCTATTTAATTTAACACTAATTAAGAGCAAATAAGTATCAATATTTGTATAAAAGCTTTTCTTTAACTCATAACCAGGCAATCACATATTTGAAACTTAATTAAAAGAAAGAAGGCCTTTAATCAAAGGGATAAAAGTGTTAGCACTACAATTGTTCAAAATATATGTGTAACATATGTAAAGAAAATAAAAAGGAAACATATGTAAAAGTATCATGTTGATGAAGAATATCACAATACCAAAATACTGTCAACTTATTTAATTAAGACATTTAAATAAGATGAAAACACGTTTAATGTCAAATCTTTTTTTTATAACACATTTAAATAAGGAAGATGACGACACCAGATTCATGACAAATTGTTTATATTCAGATAATTTTTTTTTTTTTTTTTTAAAGAATTCCTTGGTTATGAATGATACATTATAGTGAATAATTGGTTGTGGTACATTAATTATTAAAATGATGTAGTACATCAGATAAAATTATATTCATCTGAATAAATATAGCAAGTGCATGTTAAGGCACAAACTATACCTTTGTATACAAGTATTATTTGCCTCTCAAATAAGAACTAAGTTTAATTTAGTTTAATGGCATACTATTCTTCCATTACAGAATGGTAAATTTATTACAAATCCATAATGCATGGAAAACATGGAAATAAAAAGTACAATGTCTCTTTAATAATAATGAGTGCAACTCAATTGGACTTGGTCCGAGAGGGCAAGAGTAGGCATAAAAAAATAAATAAAAACATAAATAAACATGTACACACCACCACCACATATATAATTATAGTAATATATATATATCTTTCATTTGACCATAGATTCATTTAGTAAATTCACCATAATTCATAAACATGTTACCAGGATACATATTTAATAAACATCAGGCTAAAGTTGCATGGGCCCATTGAATTGACATATGTAAATTTTCTTTTCAGTATCAGTCACCCATCTCCCATAGCCTGAGTTTAAACAAAAACACTCTATGAGTGCAAGTGTTTGTGTTAGAGTATAGCATAACATGGTCCACAAGACATTTGCAATTATGTATTGCCAGAAATGCATCAAACATGTTTCTTCTTTTTAATAAAATTAAAAAAAACATTACAAATATTGTACAGTTTACACTTAGACGACTACCCTTCAAAAGATGTCGCAGTCGTCTCTTCTTCTCCTGGGACACTGGGCCCTTCCGTCTCAGCCATTCTGCAGTGCAGCAAGTCCTCCCAACCACTATATACAATGTGTTGGCCTCCATTTTGTATTCATTCTTCCTCCTTCTTCATCTTTTCCCTCACCACCAGCTGGCAATCTCTGCACTGATGCTTAATGCATGCCATGGTGCGGGCCCCATTAATGACAGCAATGCAAGCCTCCCTGATTTCCTCCCATAGCGGAAGTTGAATGTTGCCGGCTAAATCATGCCTCTCCAACTGCGGGCTCTCTGCACATAGGCCTCTATTATCGCCAATTTCTCATCCTCACTGTACCACTCCACCCTATTCCTGGGCTTTTGAGCATGCCCAGCATGCCGTTCTGTGATGAGGGACCAGCCTTCTCTCCCTGAACTGTCCCTACAACCTGAATCCTCCTATCCTTTCCCCTACCCAATACAGACTCAGAACCAGGCCTCCCTCCCTCTGTTACTACTCTATACTCCGCTATCCTACGGTGGGCACTCTACCTCTCTCCTCCCTCCCCTTTGATCCTAACCGACTAGGCAGCATGAAGCCACCCCCAGTGCTTAAACTATCCCTCCCTCTTTCTATCCCCCTATCTACCTCACCACCTAACCCTACCTGACCACCCCTAATATCCCTGCTAGCAACTAAAGCTGCATTATCAATCCTTCAGCCTCCTCCACCCCCCCCTACCTCTCTCTCCACCCCTCCCTCTAATACTATCACTACCACTATCCATAACTTTAACACAAAAACACTCTTAAAAAACAATAAACAACTGTGACAATAACCTAAACGCTAAAATTAAGACAAAAATAGTTTTTAAGAAAAATACAAAAAAATACAAAAAAGCAACAAAAAAACAACAACAAAAAACACAACTCCTAACACAAAATACTTAGGGGAAAAGTTTTTAAAAGAAAGAAGGAAAAAAAAGAAGTCAAGGGAAAAGAAAATCCAAAATATATCCAAAATAAAAGTTATGAAATGAAATAAAAACAAAAGGCAAGGTTTAATGAAAGTTATTCTGTTTTAGGGAGGGAAAGGGTTAAGTGAAAGAGAAGGTTAAAACTGCCATGGGGAGAAGGGGTAAAGTGTGGGGAGGGGAATGTATGTGTGTGTGAAGATGTATGTAGTGTAGCCCTAAGTGTATATTTAATTAAACACTCACCTAGATTTAGGGTTTTGCGTTAGAAGGGGTGCGTTAGCTACGCGTGTTTTTTTCCCCCCGCACCTTTTAAACAACACTGGTATTTACAGGGAGTGCAGAATTATTAGGCAAGTTGTATTTTTGAGGATTAATTTTATTATTGAACAACAACCATGTTCTCAATGAACCCAAAAAACTCATTAATATCAAAGCTGAATATTTTTAGAAGTAGTTTTTAGTTTTAGCTATTTTAGGGGGATATCTGTGTGTGCAGGTGACTATTACTGTGCATAATTATTAGGCAACTTAACAAAAAACAAATATATACCCATTTCAATTATTTATTTTTACCAGTGAAACCAATATAACATCTCAACATTCACAAATATACATTTCTGACATTCAAAAACAAAACAAAAACAAATCAGTGATCAATATAGCCACCTTTCTTTGCAAGGACACTCAAAAGCCTGCCATCCATGGATTCTGTCAGTGTTTTGATCTGTTCACCATCAACATTGCGTGCAGCAGCAACCACAGCCTCCCAGACACTGTTCAGAGAGGTGTACTGTTTTCCCTCCTTGTAAATCTCACATTTGATGATGGACCACAGGTTCTCAATGGGGTTCAGATCAGGTGAACAAGGAGGCCATGTCATTAGATTTTCTTCTTTTATACCCTTTCTTGCCAGCCACGCTGTGGAGTACTTGGACGCGTGTGATGGAGCATTGTCCTGCATGAAAATCATGTTTTTCTTGAAGGATGCAGACTTCTTCCTGTACCACTGCTTGAAGAAGGTGTCTTCCAGAAACTGGCAGTAGGACTGGGAGTTGAGCTTGACTCCATCCTCAACCCGAAAAGCCCAAATCAGTACTCCACCTCCACCTTGCTGGCGTCTGAGTCGGACTGGAGCTCTCTGCCCTTTACCAATCCAGCCACGGGCCCATCCATCTGGCGCATCAAGACTCACTCTCATTTCATCAGTCCATAAAACCTTAGAAAAATCAGTCTTGAGATATTTCTTGGCCCAGTCTTGACGTTTCAGCTTGTGTGTCTTGTTCAGTGGTGGTCGTCTTTCAGCCTTTCTTACCTTGGCCATGTCTCTGAGTATTGCACACCTTGTGCTTTTGGGCACTCCAGTGATATTGTAGCTCTGAAATATGGCCAAACTGATGGCAAGTGGCATCTTGGCAGCTGCACGCTTGACTTTTCTCAGTTCATGGGCAGTTATTTTGCGTCTTGGTTTTTCCACACGCTTCTTGCGACCCTGTTGACTATTTTGAATGAAATGCTCGATTGTTCGATGATCACGCTTCAGAAGCTTTGCAATTTTAAGAGTGCTGCATCCCTCTGCAAGATATCTCACTATTTTTGACTTTTCTGAGCCTGTCAAGTCCTTCTTTTGACCTATTTTGCCAAAGGAAAGGAAGTTGCCTAATAATTATGCACACCTGATATAGGGTGTTGATGTCATTAGACCACACCCCTTCTCATTACAGAGATGCACATCACCTAATATGCTTAATTGGTAGTAGGCTTTCGAGCCTATACAGCTTGGAGTAAGACAACATGCATAAAGAGGATGATGTGGTTAAAAATTCTCATTTGCCTAATAATTCTGCACTCCCTGTAGAGTTCTCTGAAGGGCTGTGTTAGGCTCCAAAAAGCATACAGGCATATTTACCGCCACTGCAACTCTCAATACCTGCGTTGCTTACGGACGCGGCCAGCTTCAAAAACGTGCTTGTGCACGATTCCCCCATAGGAAACAATGGGGCAGTTTGAGCTGAAAAAAAACCTAACACCTGCAAAAAAGCAGCGTTCAGCTCCTAATGCAGCCCCATTGTTTCCTATGGAGAAACACTTCCTATGTCTACACCTAACACCCTAACATGTACCCCGAATCTAAACACCCCTAACCTTACACTTATTAACCCCTAATCTGCCACCCCCGCTATCGCTGACCCCTGCATTTTATTATTAACCCCTAATCTGCCGCTCCGTACACCGCCGCAACCTACATTATCCCTATGTACCCCTAATCTGCTGCCCCTAACATTGCCGACCCCTATATTATAGTAATTAACCCATAATCTGCGCCCCAACGTCGCCGCTACCTTACCTATACTTCTTAACCCCTAATCTGCTGACCGGACCTCGCCACCACTAAAATAAATGTATTAACCCCTAAACCGCCTTACTCCCGCCTCAAAAACCCTATAATAAATAGTATTAACCCCTAATCTGCCCTCCCTAACATCGCCAACACCTAACTTTAAGTATTAACCCCTAATCTGCCGACTGGACCTTGCCGCTACTCTAATAAATGTATTTACCCCTAAAGCTAAGTCTAACCCTAACACTAACACCCCCCTAAGTTAAATATAATTTAAATCTAACGAAATAAATTAACTTTTATTAAATAAATTAATCCTATTTAAAGCTAAATACTTACCTGTAAAATAAACCCTCATATAGCTACAATATAACAAATAATTATATTGTAGCTATTTTAGGATTTATATTTATTTTACAGGCAACTTTGTATTTATTTTAACTAGGTACAATAGCTATTAAATAGTTAATAACTATTTAATAGCTAGCTAGTTAAAATAAGTACAAAATTACCTGTAAAATAAATCCTAACCTAAGTTACAATTAATCCTAACACTACACTATCAATAAATTAATTAACTAAACTATCTGCAATTATCTACAATTAAATCAACTAAACTAAATTACAAAAAAAAAACGAACACTAAATTACAAAAAATAAAAAAAGATTACAAGAATTTTAAACTAATTACACCAACTCTAAGCCCCCTAATAAAATAACAAAGCCCCCCAAAATAAAAAAATGCCCTACCCTATTGTAAAATAAAAAGTTAACAGCTCTTTTACCTTACCAGCCCTTAAAAGGGCCTTTTGCAGGGCATGCCCCAAAGAAAACAGCTCTTTTGCATTTAAATAAACATACAATACCCCCCCAACATAACAACCCACCACCCACATACCCCTAATCTAACCCAAACACCCCATAAAAAACCTAACACTAAGCCCCAGAAGATCTCCCTACCTTATCTTCACCATGCCGGGTATCACCGATCCCTCCAGAAGAGGGTCCGAAGTCTTCATCCTATCCGGCAAGAAGAGGACATCCGGACCAGTAGACATGTTCATCCAGGCGGCGTCTTCTATCTTCATCCATCCGGCGCGGAGCGGGACCATCTTGAAGCAGCTGACGCGGATCCATCCTCTTCTTCCGGCGACTCCAGAAGGAATGAAGGTTCCTTTAAGTGATGTCATCCAAGATGGCGTCCCTCGAATTCCGATTGGCTGATAGGATTCTATCAGCCAATCGGAATTAAGGTAGGAAAAATCTGATTGGCTGATTGAATCAGCCAATCAAATTCAAGTTCAATCCGATTGGCTGATTGGATCAGCCAATGAGATTGAGCTCGCATTCTATTGGCTGATCGGAACAGCCAATAGAATGCGAGCTCAATCTGATTGGCTGATTGGATCAGCCAATTGGATTGAACTTGAATCTGATTGGCTGATTCAATCAGCCAATCAGATTTTTCCTACCTTAATTCCGATTGGCTGATAGAATCCTATCAGCCAATCGGAATTCGAGGGACGCCATCTTGGATGACGTCACTTAAAGGAACCTTCATTCGTCGGGAGTTGCCGGAAGAAGAGGATGGATCCACGTGGGCTGCTTCAAGATGGTCCCGCTCAGCGCTGGATGGATGAAGATAGAAGACGCCGCCTGGATGAACATGTCTACCGGTCCGGATGTCCACTTCTTGACGGATAGGATAAAGACTTCGGACCTTCTTCTGGATCTCTTCTTGCCGGATAGGATGAAGACTTCGGACTCTCTTCTGGACCTCTTCTTGCTGGATAGGATGAAGACTCGGACCCTCTTCTGTACGGATCGTGATACCCGGTGTGGTGAAGATAAGGTAGGGAGATCTTCAGGGGCTTGAGTAAGATTAGGGATATGTGGGTGGTGGGTTGTAATGTTGGGGGGGGGGTATTGTATGTTTATTTAAATGCAAAAGAGCTGTTTTCTTTGGGGCATGCCCCGCAAAAGGCCCATTTAAGGGCTGGTAAGATAAAAGAGCTGTTAACTTTTTATTTTAGAATAGGGTAGGGCATTTTTTTTATTTTGGGGGGCTTTGTTATTTTTTAGGGGGCTTAGAGTAGGTGTAATTAGTTTAAAAATCTTGTAATCTTTTTTTATTTTTTGTAATTTAGTGTTAGTTTTTTTTTGCAATTTCGTTTAGTTGATTTAATTGTAGATAATTGTAGATAGTTTAGTTAATTAATTTATTGATAGTGTAGTGTTAGGTTTAATTGTAACAGGTTAGGATTTATTTTACAGGTAATTTTGAAATTATTTTAACTAGGTAGCTATTAAATAGTTATTAACTATTTAATAGCTATTGTACCTAGTTAAAATAAATACAAAGTTGCTTGTAAAATAAATATAAATCCTAAAATAGCTACAATATAATTATTTGTTATATTGTAGATATATTAGGGTTTATTTTACAGGTAAGTATTTAGCTTTAAATAGGATTAATTTATTTAATAAGAGTTATTTTATTTTGTTAGATAAAAATTTTACTTAACTTAGGGGGGTGTTAGTGTTAGGGTTAGACTTAGCTTTAGGGGTTCATTCATTTATTAGAGTAGCGGCAAGGTCCGGTCGGCAGATTAGGGGTTAATACTTGAAGTTAGGCGTCGGCGATATTAGGTGGGGGGCAGATTAGGGGTTAATACTATTTATTATAGGGTTTTTGAGGCGGGAGTGAGGCATTTTAGGGGTTAATACATTTATTATAGTGGCGGCGAGGTCCGGTCGGCAGATTAGGGGTTAATAAGTGTAGTTAGGTAGCGGCGACATTGGGGGGGGGGGGGCAGATTAGGGGTAATAAATATAATATAGGGGTCGGCGATGTTAGGGGCAGCAGATTAGGGGTACATAGGGATAATGTAGGTTGCGGCGGTGTGCGTTCGGCAGATAAGGGGTTAAAAAATTTTATTAGAGTGGCGGCGATGTGGGGGGACCTCGGTTTAGGGGTACATAGGTAGTTTATGGGTGTTAGTGTACTTTAGAGCATGGTAGTTAAGAGCTTTATAAACCGGCGTTAGCCCATAAAACTCTAAACTCCTGACTATTTTCTGCGGCTGGAGTTTTGTCGTTAGAGTTCTAACGCTCACTTCAGTCAAGGATCTAAATACCAGCGTTAGAAAGATCCCATTGAAAAGATAGGATACGCAATTGACGTAAGGGGATCTGCGGTATGGAAAAGTCGCGGCTGGAAAATGAGCGTTAGACCCTTTCCTGACTGACTCTAAATACCAGCGTGCGGCCAAAACCAGCGTTAGGCCCCCCTAACGCTGGTTTGGACGGCTAACGCAGAACTCTAAATCCAGGCATATGTATGTATATAGAAGTGTGTACCTAGATAAATATAAGTGTATAATATAACGAAATATGAATTTGAATTTGTTCTAACAAAATCCAACAATCACTATCTCTCTCTAAAAAATCTCTAATCTCTCAATCAGCTCCAATATACCTGTGCCTAGCATGCTTAGTCGATCACAGGTGATAAGATTGCGCAGTTCCATAACTTTTATAGCAGGAAGGGGCTAGGCAGTTAGCACACAGAAATTCCTTCCCCCTGTACTGTAAAGGAAAGTATTTAAGTGCGCTCCTTCCAACATATTACTGCCACTTTTTCATGTGTATATACATTGTATCAATAAATCCTGAAATATTTTACTAGCATGTGCGCTATCCCAATAGGAGTTATATTAGGGCACATTATGTATGTATTTGATATAAAATAATTAAATATTAATAATTACAAATTATTATTTTTGAGGTTCTTATAAATTATAATTAGTCATTATTATCAACACTGACATATTTTAATAGTTGTATTACTTATTATTCATTATTAATATATATTTTTAATATTTGATTTCAAATACATACTTCATACACCCTAATATAACTCCTGTTCGCTATAGCGCACATGCAAATTCCTATGTTCTTTATGTGTGCGCTATAGTCGAGTATGAAAATGTTAATTTTAACGGTACATGAAACCCAATTTTTCTTTATCCTGATTCAGTTAGCGAATACAAAGTAAACCAATTTTCAAATTACTTCTATTATCTAAATTGCTTCATTCTCTTGGTTTCTTTTGTTGAAGAAGCAGCAATGCACTACTAGGAGCTAGCTAAATGCACTGGGTGATCCAATAAAGTGAGACATAAGTGTGCAGCCACCAATCCCCACCTCCCCAGTCTACTTTTCAATAAAGGATATCAGGAGAACAAAACAAATTAGATAGCAGAAGTAAATTGGAATGTTGTTTAAAATTGCATGCTTTATTATACATTTTAAGAACCTCAATATTAATAATTTGCAATTATTATTAATATTTATTCATAGTTTATATCAAATAAATACATTACATACCCTAATATAAGCCCATGCAAATTCCTATGTTCTTAATGAATGTTAAGCTGAAGTTTATGCGACATATTTGTTTTTATGGAGTTAAGCTTGCTATTTCAGCTCTTATATGTATCTCACAGTTGTGCGTGAGGTCTGGCGAGGATAATTTCACCAGGAAAGTGAGCGTTTTTTTTATTTTTTATTTTAGACTAATGTATAAAACACTTGAATTTTGCATCAGCTTAAAGGGACACTGAACCCAAATTTCTTATTTTGTGATTCAGATAGAGCATGACATTTTAAGCAACTTTCTAATTTACTCCTATTATCAATTTTTCTTCAATCTCTTGGAATCTTTATTTGAAATGCAAGAATGTAAGTTTAGATGCCGGACCATTTTTGGTGAACAACCTAGGTTATCCTTGCTGATTGGTGGTTAAATTCATCCACCAATGAAAAACTGCTGTCCAGAGGTCTGAACCAAGAAAAAAAGCTTAGATGCCTTCTTTTTTATATAAAGATAGCAAGAGAACGAAGAAACATTGATAATAGGAGTAAATTAGAAAGTTGCTTAAAATTGCATGCTCTATCTAAATCACAAAATATTTTTTTTGGGTTCAGTGTCCCTTTAATGTACCACAGTCTAAAAAAATAGCACAACATATAAATCCTTCCATGCCATGGCCCAAATGGTGTCTCTATAAATGTTACCAGTTATATCTTACTATAGATCTAATATCATGTGCACTGTTAGTATAATGGTATAAAAGGAGTTACAAACAGAACTGACATAGAATGGAACAAATTCTTTTTATATCATTCAGCATACGAACACAGTGCCTTGTATTTAAAAGAACAATGTACAGATGTCCCCTGGTAAGGCTGCAAAATGTCTCCAGTCTTTAAACAAAGACCTTTAAAATTACTTTGAAAATAAAGCAACATAAGCATTTAGTGTCTAATGAGTTCCTTTGTGCACTCTGTACATTGGAAGATTAGTTTTAGAAGTTTAATTATTTTGAGATTCAGGGACTAATTTCTTATGCAAATCTAATTGCCATGGTATATTTATCATTCTATCTTTCTACACATCTATGCATTGACATCTATCTAATCTAATATCAGAATTAAATTTCCTTCACAAAAGTAAATACGTCTGGACATTTCTGGCTTTCAGTTATAGCCAATAGCAAATCTAAATGTAAACCCACTGCTACCCAACCCTGCAGGCACGAGCAAATAAAAAGAACCTTCACTCATGAACTAATCATTTCACAAGAAACTGATTTGTTATTGAAAAAATTCTAAGTTGAAAATATTTGACTTTTGACTAAATTAGCAAAAAAATAAAATACAAAAAGTACTATGCAACAATGTGTCTCTGAATATAGAGATGATACTGGTATCAATATCCACACTTTTATAAGGGAGTTTACCCTAATAATCCCTTTACCTACTATCATCTTACCCCCACAAGGCCACTTATCTTCAGTGACCCAAAAAACATCCCCACAGTATTAACACTTAAAACACAATCATCTATCACAATTTACATAAATCCCTGACTATTTTGTAACACTAACTAACACCCACACTAAATTACAACCATTACATGAGCCCTTAAAGGGACACTAAATTATAGATATAATGGTTAGGGATGGGCGAATGTGTTTATATCCGAATTCGAATGTTAGAACGAATGTTATTGTAGAAATTTGATTTACATAATAGAATGTTGATAAGAACGAATATTCTTAAAAATTAAATTTTTGAATGTTATTTACAGTTTTCGAATGTCACATTCGAATTTGAATGTCACATTCGAATTTGAATGTCACATTCAAATTCGAATGTTACATTCGAATATCACATTAGAATTCGAATATTACATTTATAAAACACAATTGTAGACTAGAAACACTATTTTGAATGTCACATTCAAATCGAATATCACATTCGAATCGAATGTCACATTCAAATTCGAATATTACATTTATAAAACACAGTATTAGACTAGAAATACTATTTTGAATTTGAATATCACATTCGAATTGAATATCACATTCAAATCGAATGTCACATTTAAAACACAGTATTAGACTAGAAATACTATTTCAAATTCGAATGTAGCATTCGAATTCGAATATTACATTTATTAAACACAGTTGTAGACTAGAAATACTATTTCAAATTTGAATGTCACATTTCGAAATTGAATGAATACATAGCTAAACATTCTATTATTCGAACAAATATTTTTGAATTTTATTGAAAAATTTGAAAACGAAAATTCGAAAATAGAATGTTAGAATGCTATATAAACAAGTCAAAATAACAGAGTAAACCTTAAACATCACACTTTGGCCTGGAATATAGGGCCACTTTTGGACCCTTGGACTGGATAATGAATAAGAGAACATAAATATAACATTCTTATACACATCATTACAAATTATGCAAATATATAATCAAACTATTAGCTGAACTCAATATAAACATCTCAGTATATAATACATTATAAAAAATTTACATTTGGAACAGCTCTAGCAAGTCAGTATATATCTTTTAAGACATATGAGTGCATAAAATATAGTTTCACGAATAACCAATCCAGATAAAGTATAAGTTAAAACAAGGAAAGGGTTATATTATAGAATGTAGCTTTGGTTTCACAAACTAAACCTAGGCCAATATTATATCTTACTAGCACTCATAGCCTATATCTTCCTCATTTTGTCTTTTATAGGAAAGGGAATATTATGGGCCGCTATTTCATATCAAGCATCTGGCAAAGAATAGGAAAATGCTATGGAATCTGCGTTCCTAAGTTTACATTAGTAAACAGATACTAAGGGAAAACCCTTAGGGGGGAATAAAGAGCCAGTTGAGATAGCATAAACAATGAGAATATATATAGGATAAAATTTATGTTGGTATGCACATGAGAAACCCACAAGTTTATAAGATAACTACTCATATTAGGTATAGAATTATATAACATTAATTAACCTCGAAAAAGATTGCTTTGGATCCTCTGCTATGAGGAATTTATGAGCCATTGGGATTGTAAGAGAGAGGCATGTTATATTTTAAATGCATAATACTAGGTGTAGAACTAAGTTTAAGGTCTATAATATTGTTGGTGAGAAAACTTATAAATTGATTTGCGTCCTGGCCGCAGACAGTTCACTATTTATGGTATATAAATTAGTACAGTCAAATAATAACCACTTAAATATATAATATTGTGTTTTGGGAATATAATTGTCGATGTTGGATATGTACAGTAAGCTAAAAAAGTGAACCATATTTGTTGAATTTCAATAACATAAGTAGACAATAACCCATATACTAAACTCAACTTAAAACACAAATAAACCAAACATAGGCCTAGATTTAGAGTTGGGCGGTAGCCGTCAAAACCAGCGTTAGAGGCTCCTAACGCTGGTTTTTACCGCCCACTGGTATTTGGAGTCAGTCAGGAAAGGGTCTAACGCTCACTTTCCAGCCGCGACTTTTCCATACCACAGATCCCCCTACGCCATTTGCGTATCCTATCTTTTCAATGGGATCTTTCTAACGCCGGTATTTAGAGTCGTGGCTGAAGTGAGCGTTAGAAATCTAACGACAAAACTCCATCCGCAGAAAAAAGTCAGTAGTTAAGAGCTTTCTGGGCTAACGCCGGTTTATAAAGCTCTTAACTACTGTGCACTAAAGTACACTAACACCCATACCTATGTACCCCTAAACCGAGGTCCCCCCACATCGCCGCCACTCTATTAAAATGTTTTAACCCCTAATCTGCCGCTCCATACACCGCGGCCACCTACGTTATCCCTATGTACCCCTAAACTGCTGCCCCTAACACCGCCGACCCCTATATTATATTTATTAACCCCTAATATGCCGCCCCCAACATCGCCTCCACCTACCTACAATAATTAACCCCTAATCTGCCGACCGGAGCTCACCGCTACTATAATAAATGTATTAACCCCTAATCCGCCTCACTCCCGCCTCAATAACCCTATAATAAATAGTATTAACCCCTAATCTGCTCTCCCTAACATCGCCGACACCTAACTTCAAGTATTAACCCCTAATCTGCTGACCGAAGCTCACCGCTACTCTACTAAATTTTTTAACCCCTAAGGCTAAGTCTAACCCTAACACTAACACCCCCCTAAGTTAAATATAATTTTTATCTAATGAAATAAATTAACTCTTACTAAATAAATTATTCCTATTTAAATCTAAATAAACCCTAATATAGCTACAATATAAATTATAATTATATTGTAGCTATTTTAGGATTAATATTTATTTTACAGGCAACTTTGTATTTATTTTAACCAGGTACAATAGCTATTAAATAGTTAATAGCTATTTAATAGTTACCTAGTTAAAATAATTACAAAATTACCTGTAAAATAAATCCTAACCTAAGTTACAATTAAACCTAACACTACACTATCAATAAATTAATTAAATAAACTACCTACATTTATCTACAATTAAACCTAACACTACACTATCAATAAATTAATTAAATACAATACCTACAAATAAATACAATTAAATAAACGAACTAAAGTACAAAAAATAAAAAAGAACTAAGTTACAAAAAATAAAAAAAATATTTACAAACATTAGAAAAATATTACAACAATTTTTAACTAATTACACCTACTCTAAGCCCCCTAATAAAATAACAAAGCCCCCCAAAATAAAAAAATGCCCTACCCTATTCTAAAATTAAAATAGAAAAGCTCTTTTACCTTACCAGCCCTGAAAAGGGCCCTTTGCGGGGCATGCCCCAAAGAATTCAGCTCTTTTGCCTGTAAAAAAAAACATACAATACCCCCCCCAACATTACAACCCACCACCCACATACCCCTAATCTAACCCAAACCCCCCTTAAATAAACCTAACACTAAGCCCCTGAAGATCTCCCTACCTTGTCTTCACCTCACCGGGTTCAGCGATCGGTCCAGAAGAGGGTCCGAAGTCTTGATCCAAGCGGCGGCTGAAGAACTCCATCATCGGGCTGAAGTCGGAATTCCATCATCGGGATGAGATCTTCTATCAAGCGGCATCTTCAATCTTCTTTCTTCCGGAGCGGAGCGAAGCGGAGCCATCTTCTTCCCAGCTGGCGCGGATCCATCCTCTTCAACCGACACCTACTCGCCGAATGACGGTTCCTTTAAATGACGTCATCCAAGATGGCGTCCCTCGAATTCCGATTGGCTGATAAGATTCTATCAGCCAATCGGAATTAAGGTAGGAATATTCTGATTGGCTGATGGATCAGCCAATCAGATTCAAGTTCAATCCGATTGGCTGATCCAATCAGCCAATCAGATTGAGCTCGCATTCTATTGGCTGATCGGAACAGCCAATAGAATACGAGCTCAATAACGATCCCCTAGATTAGTGTTCCAGACCATGTACTCACCCATATAAGTTATAGGGCGTATGTCACACAAATTACTGAAAAAAGCTGCAGAGCCTGCTACCTCCAGACGTTCATGCAGATGATCTAGGAGCTGTAAAAGTTTTATACCGCCCGAGAAACTAGCTACTTCTGCAACAAGCACAGTATCTCCTCTTGAATTGCCATGATGCTCCTCTGCTTTTGTACCAGGAGCGTGGTCTTTCTTTATCTCGGCCGCGTACAGTTCCTCTTTCAGGCCAGCAACACCCGGAGTCACCTCAGTGTCATCTTCGGTATCGCAGCTCTTTGCTGACTCACCATGGCCCTGAGGAAGTCGAGTGTCTCCATGACGTATTGTAGGGCTGTTTGGGATGTTTTCTTTCAGCTGATGCTGGAGACCACCATAGTATTCATTAAGAGTAGTGAACTGTGGTACATCGCCATCTTGGGAAGTGTGATGCATGTCTATTTTCTCTTGCCACTTCATGAGTATTGAGCGTAGATCAAGCATATGATCTCTTAGCAAATTGCAGAGTCTGTCTTCAGGTGCCTCCACCAACATTGTCCCATGATAGAGACCCCCACAGATCTCTTTAATGAAGGTATCATCTTCTATATCAGCTACCGCTGTCTCCTGTTCAGTGCAAGTAGCGTCCTGGCTTAAACATTTAAATTATCTTCTCAGTCTGTTTGAAGACTGTAATATTTGTTCTCAGCTAGGGATCTGAATTTGAGTTAGCAAATATTTTAAGGATTAGCCCCAGAAAAACTCAAAATTTTATTTCGAAGCCAGGAGCTCCTGAAATGTGCTGCTATTTGTTTAAAAATTTAAGAAATAAGAGTAAAGAGTAAGGCCCCCATTTTTTAACCAATATGTCAGCTATTAGCTGGCAGATTAACCCTTTGAGTAATAAGCACTTATCCACCTAAGTGCTAAGCTGTTTAAAGTTTTTTATTTTATTTTTTAAATATTTTTTTTTTACTTTTTTTTAAAGATCCCCAAGACTTACACTGTTGGAAAAGTTAGGCGATTACAGGCTTCTAAGCAGCATGCCCCTTTCTCCTATTCTTAACATTGTTATTTTTAAATAAAGTTGTGTAGTGATGTCATCACATAGTTGCCCGTGATGCCACCACGCATAACATGAAGCCCCGGCAATACCTGTCACTATACAGGCCCGATCGCCGGGGTAGGAGCGGGTGGGAGCCCCTAGATCTCCATCCAAGTGGGAGAGTGCTAGCAACGGCTCTGAGCCGTCGTTAGCACCTGAGTTTGAAACTCTGCGATGGCTCATAGCCGTTGTAAGCACTGAAAGGGTTTTTAATTAACCCTGAGTAGGATAGCCCCAGGGTGATTGACAACCCCTACTCAAGCGATATTGGGCAATCGCAAGCAGGGGGTGGCATTGCACAAACACATCGTATTTTGCAATCCCGGGCGCACAGTAAGGAGCATCTCCATGTTGTAACCTATTTTTCCTTTTTTTTTAAAAGTCTATTACATTATTGTATTTAATCTGCCAAGGTTAGTAAGGGGCAGTTATAAAATAAGACAGCAAAAAGTATCAGTACACATCCAACCACTTAAGTCCACTCTTTCATGGCATATTTGTATATGCTTCTGTCTGTCAAATATACTTACATAGCTTCTAATAAGATTGGGATCAACATCTCACAATAATATTAGCTTATATTTGAGCTGCAAAAACAAATATACTTCTATCTGCTAAATATACTTACATAGTTACAATAAAATTAGGATTAACATCTCGCAATAATATTGACTTATATTTATGCTGCAAAAAATTGCCTGTTTAAATTTAAATAAAATAGGGATCTTAGTCACACAATATGATCATATTCTGCTAAGTCAGTCACCACTCTGGCTTAGCAGAATATGATCATATTGTGTGACTAAGATCCCTATTTTATTTATATTTAAACAGGCAATTTTTTGCAGCATAAATATAAATCAATATTATTGCGAGATGTTAATCCCAATTTTATTTGAACTATGTAAGTATATTTTGCAGATAGAAGTATATTTGTTTTTGCAGCTCAAATATAAGCTAATATTATTGCAAGATGTTGATCCCAATCTTATTAGAAGCTATGTAAGTATATTTGACAGACAGAAGCATATACAAATATGCCATGAAAGAGTGGACTTAAGTGGTTGGATGTGCACTGATACTTTTTGTTGTCTTGTAATTGTTTTGGTCACTTCGGTAGCCCTCCCACAATATGTGTGCTAAGATTAAACAGTCCTTTTGTGGTGTGCTTAACCAAAAAAAACCTTTGTTGCAGTTATAAAATAGCCGTAAAGTATAACAATTTTAAAAAGTTTAATGTCCCTTTAATAACCTAAGATTTATGTGGAGATTGTCTGTCTTAGATTAGACACAACATGAATTTCACCAGATTGTTTTTACTTCTTGTTCTACATTTATATTTTTTAAACAACACTATAAAAATTACAATATATCAGACGATATACAAAGTGCAGTAAGTCTTGAAATGCAAAGAAAGCAATGCAGCTTGTGTACAGTTCTATTATATGCACAACTGTTCAATGAAAAGTATACAACTATAAAAATAGTATAATAAATAGTTTTAATAAGTCCCACCTGTCTCAATAGTTTAAAAAACTACTATAACAAAAAGGTAAGTTTAGTGAATTAGGTGCCCCTGTTTTTAAGAGTATTTTTAGATACTGGGCTTTAATTGATTAAAATTTACAATCACTTTAAGAATTGCCATTATACAAATATCTTCATCATTTATATCCACTTCTTACTGTTTCTTTCTTCTTCTAGTTTTTCCTCTTTGGTCTGGTTCCCTCCCTCCTCCATTTCAATTATTTTCTAGTTTACCTTTCTTTTTTCAATTTTTCAGATTTAAGGAAAGTCATTCAAATGATAACAGTGTTTATTGATTATTTTGTACCATCTCCGCATCTGTAGTTTATTGATTATTTTGTACCATCTCCGCATCTGTAGTTTATTGATTATTTTGTACCATCTCCGCATCTGTAGTTTTAAATATTATTTTTAGATATTGGGCTTTAATGCCTTAAACTTTAGAAATCACTTTATAATCTGTGTGATAAAAGGAGCTTCTAGGACTTGAGATCATATGTATACTTGCAATGTTTCCCAATAAAACTTAATGTCTTGAAACTTGATCAGTTTTTTTTTTTTGAAGGTATGCATATTCTTCGAGAACCATTT
Source organism: Bombina bombina (assembly GCF_027579735.1). Classification (NCBI taxonomy): domain Eukaryota; kingdom Metazoa; phylum Chordata; class Amphibia; order Anura; family Bombinatoridae; genus Bombina; species Bombina bombina. The sequence continues at coordinate 321,214,060 of NC_069499.1, read as the reverse complement.
ATTCTTGAATTCTATCTTTCAAATCAATTATACTGGGAGCTGAAGTCAGTTGCTATCAGGGAACGGGCATTATTTAGGCCGATTTGGAGAAGGGCTAATCTACGTTTACATTTATGTTTGGGGTTATCATTAAGTAGGATGATTAAGGGTGTTAGTGAGAATGAATCTCCCATAATGTTTTTAAAACCAGTTCAATGAAATCCCATAAATTTTCCCAAAGGGGACATGACCATCAGATGTGGGTTATAGTGCCTATTTCTCTGCAATTTCTACAACATTTCGGGGAAGATGTCGGGAATATAAGTTTAAGGTGAGCAGGTGTTAGGTATGAACGTGAAGGTATTTTATAGTTCATCTGTAATATATGTGGAGACAAAACAAGTGTAAAAAATACTTTAAAATAACATTTAAAAACTCATAATAACACTATTAAAAATCATTTTAAAAAATATTGCACAAAACAATTATAAAGATATGAGGTCGCAGGTGCTGTAAAGGGCTTTACCCTAGAGATACATACATATACATGTTTAAATATGTATATGCATGTATATACATGTTTATATGCATGTAGCAACATATAAACACATAAATACATATGTATACTTATATGCAGTCAAGAACATGAAAACATGTTAAAGCATATTTATGCAACATTCATATTTAATAAGGTGCTATACTGTGTATTTACAGTAAATATTTCATATTCCAATGTTCTGCAGATAGAAGTATATATTTTGGGACCTATCGGTACCCTTTAATATTGGTATTTTGTCTAATATGTGCAGCTAGATGTTCTATAGCTAGGATAAAAATAATTGGGCAGAGTGGGCACCCCTGTCTCATTCCATTTTTAATTTTGAATGTGTCCAAGAGGATGCTGTTCACTTTGATCTGGGCTGAGGGGTTACTGTATACAGTAAATATACTATGTAGCATTTGAGGGCCAAAACAATACCCCTTTAATGTAGAGAGTAAGAAACACCAATTAAGTCTATCCAATTCTTTTTCTGCATCAGTGGTGACCGGGACAGATTCCATCATATGTAGCACTCTGATAGTGTTGTCTCTGGTCTCTCTGTGTAGAACTTGATCTACATGAACTAAAATGGGTAATATTTTATTGAGACATGAGTCTTTTTTGAAAATATTTTTGTGTTGTTGTTTAGGAGTGATATCGTTGATCATTTCCTGGTTCAAGGGGTGATTTGCACAGTTTAGGTAGTAACTTAACCCTTTAAGGACACAGCTTTCAGTTTGCTCAATGGTTTTATGACAGAAAAATTTCGTCATATGTCCTTAAGAGGTTAAAGGGACAGTCAAGTCCAAAATAAACTTTTATGATTCAGATAGGACATGTCATTTTAAACAACTTTCCAATTTACTTTTATCACCAATTTTTCTTTGTTCTCTTGCTATTCTTAGTTAAAAGCTAAACCTAGGAGGTTCATATGCTAATTTCTTAGACCTTGAAGGCAGGGCCAGATTGACCTGCCAGGATGCCGGGACTTTTCCCGGTGGGCCGCTGCAGTGCAGGGCCACATCATTTGGGAACCAGCTGAGCAAAGGGAAACCCCATAGCGAGGTTTATGCACACAGTGTATCTTGCAATTTTGCTCAGTTCCTGGCATACAAGTTTAGTGGCTGCAGGTAGGGGTGCAGATACAGGGCTGCATCTGCAGCACTGCCTGTATGAGGGAAGTAATTCTGATCTTACTGAAAAGAGGGCGCCAGGCCATGGAGCAGCATAATCTATTTTTAAAAAAAAAAAAAAAAATATTTTTCTAGTAAACCTAACTAATTTTATGTTGCATTAATAAAGTGTGTGTGACTGTGAGGTGTCTAGAGCGCCCACCCTGAACCGTTCTGCCTGTCTCCCCCCTCTCTATGGTGCCTGCAGCCCTCTCCCGTGGTGCAGAGACCCCCCTTTCTATGGTGTCTGTAGCCCTCCCCTGTGGTGCATGGATCCCCCTCTCTATGGTGCCTGCAGCCCTCCATCAGTATGCCTCTATTCTCCAAGCACACTGATCTCCTCATCCGCGATCAGACAGGAAGTGGGAGGCGCTGAGGCAGCATTGCAGGCAGAGAGAGGGAAACAGGCACAGGAAAGGAGAACTGGTGAAGAAATGGTGAGTACTGTATGAGTATGTATGGAATGTGATAGGGGTAAGCAAGTTGATAGCCAGCTGGTGCAGAGATGCATATGAATTCATATAAGAGATAAAAGATAGCAAACAAGGCTGATGCTGCAACTTTACTTCAGGAAAAATGGTATTTGCTTTTTTTTTGTTGCCCTTAGTAAACTGGTCCATCAAAGATATTTTATAAATGGTGTGGGAGACAAATTCAGGGGACACACAGCTCATGCATACATGTGGCACTGCAATGCTGGTCTAATACTTCTTAATGTAGCACTTCCCTGGTTACCTCACACAACTATAGTACAATGCAGTACTGCATGCATACAGTTTTCTTATGTGTCCAGGATTAGATGCAGAGAGGTGGCTGTAGGAGGGTTAATAAACACATATGGGTGAAGGCTGGAGGTGTCATTGCATAAAACCCAGGCTACATACATACAGTTCCACATGAAGTCAGGCTGATTACCCTGCCAACTATTGAAAAGACCACCTCTCCATCTTTGCTGTTACCTGGGAAGCTGCACTACTATTGAATGTTATGTAGGAGCTCCACATCCACTTTGTAGTAAGTTATCTTGGCAATGTATCTCCAGAGCTGTTTGAGTACATAATGCCACAGTAGTGCAGTATAGTAAGGTATAGTAAGGTATGATATATATATATATATATTCCCTTCCATGTTTTGTATTTTCTATGGGTGATTACATCCACCTGTGCACCCCTTCTTTGTTCTCAGTTTGTTTGGCTTTGTGAGCTTGCATGATGGTGTGGCTTTGTTAGGGACTCAGGCAATGGAAAGGACCTTGACGTGGTGCCTGAGCTTTCCCATTTGACCAGATGCGGTGACTAACCTTTCCAGTTGTGATTTTATCTTAGCTGTGAGCTAGCTGGTGAGTGCTGGGTGTTTCTATGTGTTGTATTACTTTTTATTTGTAATCCCCTTGTTTCTTGCACCCATTCCGGACAGGGGTTAACTGCCTGTGGCTCTGGTGAAATCACAGCTTTTTTGGATTGCTATTTAGCACCCAGGGCTGGATGTTGCTGAGTCACAGGATGTGTACCTGATCCGGTCTTGTAGTGCAGTTCCCTTCCATGTTTTGTATTTTCTATGGGTGATTACATCCACCTGTGCACCCCTTCTTTGTTCTCAGTTTGTTTGGCTTTGTGAGCTCGCATGATGGTGTGGCTGTGTTAGGGACTCAGGCAATGGAAAGGATCTTGACGTGGTGCCTGAGCTTTCCCATTTGGCCAGATGCGGTGACTAACCTTTCCAGTTGTGATTTTATCTTAGCTGTGAGCTAGCTGGTGAGTGCTGGGTGTTTCTATGTGTTGTAATACTTTTTATTTGTAATCCCCCTTGTTTCTTGCACCCATTCCAGACTGGGGTTAACTGCCTGTGGCTCTGGTGACATCACAGCTTTTTTGGTGTGCTATTTAGCACCCAGGGCTGGATGTTGCTGAGTCACAGGATGTGTACCTGATCCGGTCTTGGAGTGCAGTTCCCTTCCATGTTTTGTATTTTCTATGGGTGATTACATCCACCTGTGCACTCCTTCTTTGTTCTCAGTTTGTTTGGCTTTGTGAGCTCGCATGATGGTGTGGCTGTGTTAGGGACTCAGGCAATGGAAAGGACCTTGATGTGGTGCTTGAGCTTTCCCATTTGGCCAGATGCGGTGACTAACCTTTCCAGTTGTGATTTTATCTTAGCTGTGAGCTAGCTGGTGAGTGCTGGGTGTTTCTATGTATTGTATTACTTTTTATTTGTAATCCCCCTTGTTTCTTGCACACATTCCGGACTGGGGTTAACTGCCTGTGGCTCTGGTGAAATCACAGCTTTTTTGGAGTGCTATTTAGCACTCAGGGCTGGATGTTGCTGAGTCACAGGATGTGTACCTGATCCGGTCTTGGAGTGCAGTTCCCTTCCATGTTTTGTATTTTCTATGGGTGATTACATCCACCTGTGCACCCCTTCTTTGTTCTCAGTTTGTTTGGCTTTGTGAGCTTGCATGATGGTGTGGCTGTGTTAGGGACTCAGGCAATGGAAAGGACCTTGAAGTGGTGCTTGAGCTTTCCCATTTGGCCAGATGCAGTGACTAACCTTTCCAGTTGTGATTTTATCTTAGCTGTGAGCTAGCTGGTGAGTGCTGGGTGTTTCTATGTGTTGTATTACTTTTTATTTGTAATCCCCCTTGTTTATTGCACCCATTCTGGACTGGGGTTAACTGCCTGTGGCGCTGGTGACATCACAGCTTTTTTGGAGTGCTATTTAGCACTCAGGGCTGGATGTTGCTGAGTCACAGGATGTGTACCTGATCCGGTCTTGGAGTGCAGTTCCCTTCCATGTTTTGTATTTTCTATGGGTGATTACATCCACCTGTGCACCCCTTCTTTGTTCTCAATTTGTTTGGCTTTGTGAGCTCGCATGATGGTGTGGCTGTGTTAGGGACTCAGGCAATGGAAAGGACCTTGACGTGGTGCCTGAGCTTTCCCATTTGGCCAGATGCGGTGACTAACCTTTCCAGTTGTGATTTTATCTTAGCTGTGAGCTAGCTGGTGAGTGCTGGGTGTTTCTATGTATTGTATTACTTTTTATTTGTAATCCCCCTTGTTTCTTGCACACATTCCGGACTGGGGTTAACTGCCTGTGGCTCTGGTGAAATCACAGCTTTTTTGGAGTGCTATTTAGCACTCAGGGCTGGATGTTGCTGAGTCACAGGATGTGTACCTGATCCGGTCTTGGAGTGCTGTTCCCTTCCATGTTTTGTATTTTCTATGGGTGATTACATCCACCTGTGCACCCCTTCTTTGTTCTCAATTTGTTTGGCTTTGTGAGCTCGCATGATGGTGTGGCTGTGTTAGGGACTCAGGCAATGGAAAGGACCTTGACGTGGTGCCTGAGCTTTCCCATTTGGCCAGATGCGGTGACTAACCTTTCCAGTTGTGATTTTATCTTAGCTGTGAGCTAGCTGGTGAGTGCTGGGTGTTTCTATGTGTTGTATTACTTTTTATTTGTAATCCCCCCTGTTTCTTGCACCCATTCCAGACAGGGGTTAACTGCCTGTGGCTCTGGTGACATCACAGCTTTTTTGGAGTGCTATTTAGCACCCAGGGCTGGATGTTGCTGAGTCACAGGATGTGTACCTGATCCGGTCTTGGAGTGCAGTTCCCTTCCATGTTTTGTATTTTCTATGGGTGATTACATCCACCTGTGCACCCCTTCTTTGTTCTCAGTTTGTTTGGCTTTGTGAGCTCGCATGATGGTGTGGCTGTGTTAGGGACTCAGGCAATGAAAAGGATCTTGACGTGGTGCCTGAGCTTTCCCATTTGGCCAGATGCGGTGACTAACCTTTCCAGTTGTGATTTTATCTTAGTTGTGAGCTAGCTGGTGAGTGCTGGGTGTTTCTATGTGTTGTGTGTGTGTATATATATATATATATATATATATATATATATATATAGATAGATAGATAGATAGATAGATAGATATAGTACTAATGTTTGCATATATCAGTACATTATTGCCATATAGCACTGGAGCAAGTGTTCACAAAAAATTTAACCAAAGGGACTTGAAACCCAACATTTTTCTTTCATGATTCAGATAGAGAGTGCAATTTTAAACAACTTTCCAATTATATCCTATTATCTCATGTGCTTTATTCTTTAATTATCCTTTGTTAAAGAAGCAGCAATGTACTACTGGGAACTAGCTGAATGCCTTCAGTCAGTCAATAATATGAGTTATATATGTGCAGCCACCAATCAGCAGCTCCATCTAGGTATCTTTTTCAATAAAGGATATCAAAGGAACAAAACAAATTATTATAATAGAAATAAATTGGATAGTTATTTAAAATGACATGCTCTGTCTGAATCATGAAAGGGAAACATTGGGTTTCATGTTCCTTTAACATCTTACATTGAGCAAAATTTTTAGTTATATATTTTTGTTGTTGCTAAGTACTGCAGTTGTTTTTATATTAGATATTTAAGGCTGATTTTATATATTGAATTCATGTGAATATGTGTAAGTAAATACAACTGTATTTTATATATATATATATATACACACACACGCATACATGCATATACACACACACATCTCTACTGGTTTCTAACTAGCTTAAAATGTCAGGGTTAGACTAGGCTCTACTGAAAACACTTAGGGGTATATTTACCAATGTGCGAGCGAACATGATACGAAGTAGCGTATCATGCCTGCTGCACATTGCTGCACATCGTTAAATGCCCACAGCATACTCTGTTGGCATTTATCATTGCCCCAGCACTGCTGGAGCAATGCTTGCCCCTGCAGATTCGGGGTGTCAATCAAACGGATCGTATTTGATCGGGTTGATTTCTGTCCGTCGCCAAAGAGCAAGTGGACAAGTTATGGAGCAGTGGTCTTTAGGGGTCTCAAGCTCCATATGGAGCTTGATAAATATGCCCCTGAGGCTATTACCTTTTATTTTCTTTATAACTTGTAAATGTATTAAGTTGTTTATACACTAAACTAAATTTTATATTTATGAGTTGCCACTTGCCAGATTCATTAGCATAATGTCCCTAAGCTGCAAAATAGCTCCTCATTACATGATTTTTGTCTCAGTTTATGCTATGCATATTGGATAATATAAATCAGGCAAATGAGGTTAGGTTGCAGGCACAGAATATTAGAAATGTATTTATGTGCTTGCTGTATGCTATGCCTAGTATGTGCACATATATGTAGTATGCTGTGCGGTGGGTGTTGCTATGTGTGTGTTTTGTAGTGTGTGTTAAAATGTGCGTACATACTGTATACGTGTGTATGCTGTGTATGTATGTAATGTGTGTGTACATGTATGCGTGGGTACGCTGTGTATGTATATGTGCGTTGTGTAGTGTGTGCACGGTGTATGTAATGTTTGCAATTACTTAAAGCAGGACTAAATCTAGCTCGCAGGGGAGCTTAGAATTGTTTTCTGCTCCTGTGTGTGCGCATAAAGTTACAATACCATACGGAATATTTTGTGTGTGTGTATATATATATATATATATATATATATATATATATATATATATATATATATATATATATATATATATATATATATATATATATATATATATATATATGCATTTTATGGACCTGATAGAATATAGGGCTGGTCCTTAAATTTTTCCAGGGCTGCTTTCCATCTCCAGTCCGGCCCTGCTTAAAGGCCTCCTCTAATCTGAATGCATTTTGTCAGTTTTTCACCACTAGAGGGCGTTAGTTCATGTGTTTCATATAGATAACATTGAGCTCACGCACGTGAATTTACCTAGGAGTGAGCTAAAATGCAAGTCTGCCGAAAGAACTAAAATAAGGGGGCAGAAGATTGCAGAGTCTTAGATACAAGGTAATCACAGAGGTAATTTATCCAATCACAAAATACAATATATTCAAATTATAGAATTTAACTAAATACTCTACCCGTGCTAATCTAGTGCTGGACTACATTCACTACATATCAACCACTGTTTTCTTAGAGGGGAATACATTAGTCTAGCAGGGTCAATTCTCCAGCGCCTCATCTTTCTCACTACCAGTTTAATCACAGAGGTAAAACATGTATTATTATAACTGTGCTGGTTATGCAAAACTGGAGAATGGGTACGGCTATGCACGTCGCTAGTACTCACCCACCTTGAGGTCAATCTAGGGGCACCCATCGACTCCCACTCTGGGCTTCATGCATTGCGTGGTGAAGTCACGTGCAATGATGTGATAATGTCACCACACAACTTTATTTAAAAAAACAATAGACAGTATAGGGAAATGGGGCATGCTGCTTAGAAGCCTGTATCTCAGACATCTAAGCAGCTACAGACCCCCAAGACCCACCGCTGGAAAGGTAATCGCCCGACCTTTACAATAAGTCTTAGGGATCTGAAGAAAAAAAAAAGTTAAAAAATATATATTTAAAAAAAAAAAAAAAAAAACTCAAATCCAGCTTAGCACATTGGAAAGTGCTTAGCACTCAAATGGTTAAACAACTAAAATTCTGGTGTTGACTGTCCCTTTAAGGTGTGCTCACCCAGAGACTGAAATACTGTGGCTTGATGGAGAGCCAAAATTAGTTTTAATTGCTTATAATATGCGTTAGAGAAGCCATCTGGTCCCAGAATACTTTTTTGGGGGTGGGGTGGGGGGGGGGGGGGATAGTGCCTCTGTAGCCTGAATAACCTTCTGAACAGATATCGGATCTTCTAACTTTTCTATATCTTCAGGCACAAGGGTTGGTAAGTTGGCATCTTTAATGTAGGATTCTATTTTGTTTATATCCTCAAAAGAGTTAATGGTAGGCAGATTTTATAAATTATCATAATATGCCATATTTGCTTGATTATAAGAAGACCCCCCCCAGCTGTGGATATTAAATAAAAGACCTTAATTATAAGACTAGTTCCCTTTGCCTCACAAATAGCCCCCTCTGTGTCTTCACCTTCACCCTCTTAATCCTTAATTCTGAACCCCTCTCTCTGCTTCACCCACAACTGAGCTGCTTCCCTTCATCATGAATGATTCTCATTCCAGTAAGATGTCACCTCATATTTACTGGTATTACCTGGTAGCTAATCTGCAGCTAGAATGATTCAGTTTGCTAAGGGACCAATCATGTCACTCACTGCAGTCACATGGCTTCTGTCTGCAAAGTGAGTATTTTTGCCGGTCCTTTAGCTGCACGGAATCTAGCTGCTGCTGCTACTACCTGGTATGCCTGGTTTTAATTTTACTGTAGGGAAGAGACAGGTGCCGGTCAAAGGTAAATCTAGCTGCTATTGAGCTCTGACTCACTGCATGATTAATTACCGTTATACTGTAGTGAAGACAGGGGCTGGTGTCCATTCATTATGAATGTGTCAGATTTCAGGCTTGATTATAAGACGACCTCGATTATAAGACAATGTCGGTTTTTCAGAGTTTTTTTCTGAAAAAAAACATAGTCTTATAATCGAGCAACTACAGTAATTAAAAGATTTCTGGAATACCTGCATCATAAACAATAGTATTATTAGGAGAAAACAGCTTAGTTATGAATAGAATATAAGTTGTTTCCAGCATTCCTGCCTTGTTCCCCTCCGCAAAATATATATTTTAAACTAAGACTGCTTTCCTCTGTGCTTCTTTTTGTAAAAAAGCATTATGATTTTGTCTGGCTTTTAGTAATTGTTTGGAAATGGCTTTGTCTTTGGGTGCTCTTTTATATTTAAGTCCAGCCTCTTGTAGACTAAAAAGTAAGGCTTTATATTCTGCTCAATTGGACCACTTTAACAGTGCTTTATGTTTTAACAGGTCCCTGTGGATTATTGCTTTATGCCCATCTCAAATCAAAATGGGACGTTACTGGAAGTCATTCAGTCTCTATATAAATTGTGTTAGCAGTGCCAGGATATTTCTATAGTGACCATTAAATGGTCGGACCATGGAGTTTTCTGAATATTAGAAGATTCTGTAAGATATATTAATCTTAAAAGAGGTAGTCAATTCTAGAATACATTTTTCTAGGATTGGGGGAAAAGGTAAAATTCCTAGTATGAAGGTGTTGAATTCACCAGACGTCTGTTAGGGATAGGTTCTGAATCATGGTGGACTGGTAATGCTCTGAAGAGTGGATATTGGAATGTTACTACGCATATGGAAACAGTCCCATATAGGGTCTAGGGCCATGTTGTAATTGCTTGCTAAAATAACCTTTCCCTTAGTAGTTAGCAATTACATATAAGTCAACTTATGAAAGAAGGCAGCCTGTTTGGTATTCAGTGCATAAAAATCCACCAGGGAAATGGGTTGATTATACAGAATCCCTGAGATTATAAGGACTCTACCTACATCATCTTGGTCTTGTGATATTGTTTGGAAAGGGAGTCACCTGTAAAGCAGGATGCAAACCCATTTTTTTTTTTTAACATTATGAGAGTGAAAAAAGCTAATAGTTATGTATGTAGCCTAAGAACATTTTGGGGTGTTGGAGGTACTGAAATGGGTTTCTTGGAGAAAAACTATATCGCCACCAGAAAAATCTCACCTAGCTGATATTGTTCTTTAAACGAGTACATACATGAAAATTCTCCTTCATGAAGATATTAGAGGGAAGAGAGGGAAGATCGGAAATGAGAAAATAAGAGGTTTAAGGAGACGTTTGGTTTCCTGAAACAAAACAGTTAAGAACATAGTAAAATACAAACAAATAAAAATATGTTATAGTGGGCACCTAGTATAGGAATTAAAACTAGCTAATAGGTGGGGCGCCTATAAACTACACAAAAAAGGGGGGTGGAGCAATTAGCTCTGCTACTGAAAGCCAGACAGAGGTTCAGTCTAAGTACAACAGTGAAAACATCATGTGGTAGAATTTCACAAGATTTTCTTTAAGGGGTATATCCCTGAAAATCTGTACAATATTTAAGGCCTTACAATTTTGGAAACAGAATTACAGTATATTAAGACGTTTTTTTAAATGTCTTTTGTTGGCAGAATATATATATATATATTTTACATTGCAGTGCTTAATTGCTGACATATGCCGCCCATAAATAAAAATGTACATGTATGATTCTTGAATGGCATTATAAATAAAAATATTTAACAATTTTTAAAGCGACAGTAAAGTCAAAATTGAACTTCCATAAATCAGGAAGAGCACATAATTTTTTTTTTATCCTTTATTTATAATCCAAGACTTTGTCAAAAGAAAATAAAAGTAATATGAACAACATGACATAATCAAAAAATAATAATAGGTTCATCCAAATAATACTATATTCATTTATACATATAGATATATCAACATATTGACATAGCATGATCAATTTGTTCTCGACAATGCTTGGGGTTTTTGTTTTTCACCCCCTTCCCCCCCCTAAAGAATATTATAAGCAGCATGACATAATCAGAAAATTATTGTAGGTTCATTCAGATAATACTATGTTCTTTTATACATATATACACTAATCAACATATTAATATAACCTAGTCAATTTAATCTCGGTAAGTGCTTGGGGTCTTTATTTTTCACATCCTCCCCCCCTCTCGTTCCCCCCTCCCCCCCTGTGCGGAAGAGCGACACAGCTGGTTCACCGCCAGGAGAGAGAAAAAAAAAAAAAAAGGAAAAAAATGGCTCTCTATCTCTGTCACCTTCTTCCTCCTGCTTCTCTACCAGTTTCCTAATAGAACAATTTCTGTGTTCCTGAAGGGAAAGATTATATGATCTATTTCTGTGGCGGGAAATATTTTTAAAAAGGCTGCCCATTTATCAAAGAATCTTTTAATGTCCTGTTCATTGTTTATATCCGTACCTCTCTGCTCTAAAATGCACTGCTTTTTCATGCAGTTTTTAATTTCAGAGATACTTGGTATTGTACAGCTTTTCCACTTTTTACAAATTAGATATCTGGTGGCAAGAATAGTGGAGATTATTATTCTTTCACTATTTTGTCTGCCAGAATCTTTTTTGAGACAAAGTATTATCTGATATAGTGTGAAAGAAACATGTTCTATCTTTAGTACCTTCTTTAGCCAATATTCAACCTTGATCCAGAGATTTTTAATCTTTGGACAGTACCAGAACATATGTATTAGATCAGCTGCCTGATAAGAACATTTAGGACATTTATTAAACCCCATATTAGCACACTTAAAACCTCTCTCAGGGGTAAAGTATGCGCCATGAAGAAGCTTGATATGGGCCTCTCTCCAGGTTGCAGATAGTGTCACCTGAGTAATTTTTTTAATTGACCGTTGTATAGTTTTTGACTCAATACTATTCTGAGGAATTAATGTATTCCAATAGGAGGCCAATTTTGCCAAGACCGGCGCCCCTTTATTCGCACAGAGAAGATGATAACACGGTGCAACTGACATATGGCCCCTTTTTGTTAAGATAAGCCAATCCTCCATTTTACCTAATCCCCATTCCCAGCCTGCTTTTTTAACTAGGTCCTGAACAAAATGTCTTAATTGCAAATATGCAAAAAAGTCTTTATTGGACAGGTCGAAGTCCCTTTTTAATTCCTGAAATGTTTTAATGCATTTCCTTCCTCTATCTATTACTTGATATACCTTTGTTAATCCGGAAGAATGCCATTTTCTAAAAACCTCTGAGTGCAAACCAGCTTGGAAAGTAGGGTTACCTAGTATAGGCAAGAGACAAGAGGCCTTGTTATTAATTGAAAGAAGAGTTACTATTTTATGCCATGCCTTAAGTGGATTGAGAATTGTTTTAAATCTTTTGATTTCTGCTGGAAGTTCTTTAGGTAATAAAAGTAGTAGCGCAGTCAGAGAATACGGATAACAAACGTTGGTCTCAAGATAATTGTTCAGAACATAATTGTTGGATGAAATCCAGTCTGCTACGACTCGAGCAAGAAAAGAGAGATTATACAGTCTTATGTCTGGTAAAGCTAAGCCTCCATTTTCTTTTAATACCGAGAGTTTCATAAGAGAGATCTTTGACCTCTTATTCTGCCATAGGAACTGTATAAGTGAGGTGTTAATTGCACGTATATCCTTTCCTAGAAGAATTATTGGTGTATTTTGAAGTATATACAATAATTTCGGCAAAAGAACCATCTTAAAAAGAGCGATTCTTCCAGAAAGCGATAATGGAAGGTTTCGCCACAACAGAAGCTTTTCCTTAATCGTTTTTACTACTGGAGGGATATTCAAAGCATAAAGATCTGCACTCCTTGTTGGGATATGAATCCCTAGATATTTAAAAGAATCTGTTACTTGGTGAAAAGGGGTTTTTAGTATGGAGGTGCTATTTTTCCTGAGCCAGAATATCTCTGATTTTGTTGTATTTACTTTATATCCAGAGAATGAACCGAATTGTTCCAATATGTGAAAAAGTTTTGGTAAGTTTAATTTAGTGTTAGCTAAATATAGCAGCAGGTCATCTGCATATAATCCAATTTTTATTTCGGAGTTACGAATTTTTATGCCATCCAAGTGGTGGCGGATCTTAATTGCCAGAGGTTCAATAGAAACATTAAATAAAAGCGGGGAGAGAGGACAGCCCTGCCTCGTTCCTCTACCCAGTAGAATAGGAGGAGAGATGTTGTTATTCACTATTAATCTTGTAGATGGTTGTTTATATAGATTCTCGATAAATTCAAGGAAATTACCTCTAATTCCGAAATGGCTTAACAAAGTTTTAATATGTTCATAAAAGATTGAATCGAAGGCTTTTTCAGCATCTAAGGAGATAATGGCAAGATCAGGTATGTCCTCTCCCCCACTATTTAGATTGGACAGAACCTCAAAATATTCTGTCACTAATAAAGCTTCTCTAATTTTTGCAGCCGAATTACGGTTATTTAGAAAGCCTGATTGATCAGTGTGAATGATTTCTGAAAGGATCCCTTGAAATCTGGATGCTAAGATTGCAGTTAGGATTTTATAGTCTGAATTTAGCAGAGCAATCGGTCTGTAAGATTCTTTGCACTCAGGATCTTTTCCACTTTTTAATATCAAAGTTGTGTGAGAGTTACAGAATGAAGAAGGAATCAATTCGCCATTAATGAAAAAACTATTAAAAAGCGTACAAAGATGTGGGGTTGCTTCGCTAACCAGGATCTTATAGAATTCACTGGGAAGACCGTCTGGGCCTGCTGCCTTGTTTAAAGAAAGTTTAGATATTGTTTTCTCTATTTCTTCTATGGAAATAGGAGCGTTAAGACTGTTAGCCATTTCTGATGTGGCTATAGGATATGTGATATCCCTCCAGAAGTCAGCAGATTTCTGTATGTCACTTGTTTTAAATGAATATAGTTCCTGATAATATTCTTGGAATGCCTCCAGAATATCATCAGCTTTTGAAAGCTGTAGTCCTTTGTTGTACAATTTATCTATGATTGGTTGTTTTTTCTCATTTCTAATAAGTTTAGCCAACATTTTACCTGATTTATTACCGTATCTGTATAGCTTAGCCTGCATTTTTAATTCTTTTTGTGTCTCTTGAAATATTACAAAGGTATCCCTTTCATTTTTTGCTTTGACATATTTTGCCCAATTTAAAGGAGTTTTATCCAGCAGATACTGATTGTAAGTATTAGTCAGATATCAACATGACTCTCTTTCTCTATACCTGATTTTCTTATGTAAGGCAATATTATATGAAGTAATCTCCCCTCTCATTACTGCTTTCGCGGTATCCCAGACTATTCCAGGAGAGCTTAAATAGTCTTTATTGAAATGTACATATTCCTTATATTTATTTATGAGCCAGTTCTTAAATTTTATCTCAGACATCAAATAATAAGGGAAGAAAAAGCGTAGTGAAGTAGGATGCAGATGTGAAAGTTGAAACTCAAGAACAATCGGCGCGTGGTCCGAGAGAAGAATAGGCATTATATCTGATTTTACCCCTCTTGTTAGCATACGCTCATCAATTAAAAATAGGTCAATTCTAGAAAGTGTCTTATGCGCCTTAGAAAGACAAGTGAAGTTCTGTATGGAAGGATTCTGATGCCTCCAGATATCTCGCAGTGCTAGATTCTGTGTAATCTTTTTGAGCATCTTACATTCTAAATTGTCCTTTTTTTGTTTCAATTGTTTGACGCCGTGTCTTAACCTGTCAATTGGACACTGAGGTGCCATATTGTAATCTCCGCCCATAATTAAACAGCCTTCCGTGTAAGATAAAAGTTTAGTCTGCAAAGTATTCCAATATTTTGGATCAAAAGCATTGGGGCCATATGTGTTGCACAGCGTATACATCTCCCGAGCAATCTTTATTTTCAAAAGAACATATCTCCCCCCTGGATCAGCCTCAAAGTGTACCACCTCCGTATTAATTTTTTTTCCTATTAGTATCGCTACCCCCTTCTTTCTCTTGACACTAGGTGCAAAATATACTTCCTTTACCCATGTTGATTTAAGTTTTAAAGATTCTTCTGCAGATAGGTGGGTTTCTTGAATAAAACCTATATCAGTCTTAATTTTCCGGAGCTGAGTGAGGATCGCTTTCCTTTTTATAGGGGTGGATATGCCACCTACATTCCATGACACTATTTTACATTCATCCTTCCGTAGTGCCATTTATGAGTTTAGGGGGGTAGAGAAGGAAAAAGGGGCAGAGAAGGAAGAAGGGGCAGAGAGAGAGAGGAAAAAAAAAAAAAAAAAAATTTTTTTTATAATAATTGCATAGTAGTAGAATCTTTCCACACGGGGGGGGGGGGGGTGTGTTTAAATCTTGAGTCTCATATTTAAAAAAAAACACAATCGTCCTCAAAAACATTTATCTACATGTTATACCAAATTGAAATATTCAGCCATGTTGTCCCTGAACCAAGGGATCCAATGTATTATAGAAGTTCTCAGCCAAGTGGGCTTCTTCAAAGAAATGAGTAACCTCTCTAACTTTAACCTTTAATTTATAGGGATATATTATGGTTGCCTGGTATCCTTTTTGTATTAGCTTAGAGCAAACAGGGGCAAGCTCCCTTCTCTTTGCTGCGGTATCCGCAGAGAAATCCTGAAACAAAAGAATTGTAGCATCACCAACCTTAACCGGCTGCTGTTTTCGATAGTACTGGAGTAAAGTAAGTTTATCTTGAAAATTTAATAGTCTAGCTATAACAGATCTGGGCCTGGTTCTACCTTTATCGCCTATATGAGGTGGGCCTAGTCTATGCGCTCTCTCTACTGGAATGGGATAGAAGGTGGATGGCATTTTTAAAGTTGCAGGCAAGATTTCTGATACAAAATTGACAAGGTTTTCATACTGCTGTTCTTCCGGTAGACCCACTATTCTTACATTATTTCTTCTAGAGCGGTTTTCTAAGTCCTCTAATTTATTTTGAATTTTTTGTAAATTAGTATTTACCACTTCAAGATTTGAACTATGTGTTATTGTTAGGTCTTCCAGGTCCGAAATTCTTTGTTCGGCTTCTTGGAGCCTGCTAGAGAATTGACGAACCTCCTGTGTCAAGGAGAGAAAATCTTGCTTAATTTCAGCTCTAAGAGCTTCAAATTTAGGAGAGAGCGCTTCAGATATACTAGCAACCAAGCTATGGATATTAGTTATTTCTTGTACCGCTGATATGTTTAACAGTGAAGGTTGTGCATCCGTTGCGGTCTCTTGGTTAGCCTTCAATTTCCTATCCCTCTGTCTTGCTGCCATGTTTGGAGAGGGATTCCTAGGTGAAGTGTGAAGGAATTTGTCCATGTGCCGAAAGAGAAAACAGCCGAGAAGGGGAAAAGAAAAAATAAATACACCAGAATTGTGTTACGTGAGATTGGTGCAGGGGTTTACAGTGGTTATAAGGTTAAATTTCGAGAGGGCGAAGCGATCTCGAACGGACAAGTGAGGGCAAGTATGTGCACGGTGATGATATCAAGTGAGGAAGAAGGGTAGGAGAGAAAAAAAAAAAAAAGGGGATTTTAAAAGAGGGGGGGGGGAGGGAAGAGGGAAAGGGTAAAGTGAGAATTAAACCAGTGCTAGTTTAGCGTGTGCATAAGTCCAAACATGGATGCAAGGGCCAGGAGATAATATAAATGAAAGAAGACGCCACGTTAATTTTTACCAGCGGTATTAACAATGTGTCCCTTTAAGGTTCACCCAATTTCCTGAAAAAAGATACAAGGAACATAAACCGAAAAAGAAAAAAGAAAAGGAGTGCCCCCAAGGAGACTAGTATAGTTAGCCTACTTGAGTTGAATTCAGCAAGGATCTAGTGTTATTCCAACAGATGGAAACTATATGTCTTACAGACACATAGAAATATACACTGATCTGTCTGTACCTTATTTCAACAGGTCCTTTTTATGTCTTATATTGTAGGTATAAATATAGCTTTAGTTAACTTTTCTGTTTCCTTTTCTGAGCGGCACCCAGCTTCTATTAAGCAGGTAGCATGCTATATAAGTCGTGTGATATATATGAAGAATAGATTAGCTCTTGGGAACTTCTAAGAATTGAGTTACATCAGTTCACACCAGGTCCTAATTATTACAAAGAAAAAAATAGAGGCAATTGCTGGTCTTAAAAATTTATCCTTACAAATGTCTATTTATATGAAATTTCTGTTAAACTGTATCCTAGAAAGAAAAAATAAAGTATTTTAATCTGCCGCCCTTGCTTTTTCAATTTATATTTATGGATATATAACCTTTTAATTTTCAACCAGGCGTAAATCTAGAAGAGAAAAAAAAAGAGAAAAAAGGAGCCTGCACTACTTTAACACCTAGGTTGTTAAACACGATTTAGCCAGAGCCTAAAATCAGGCCCTGCTGCAAAAACAAATTGTATGGCCATATTGGGCTGATCAGTGATATTACTTAGCATCTAATACCATTAAAGTGGTGAAAACAATAAAATAATTATGCCTTTTTTAAAAGAGAAAAAAGAAAAAAAATAATTTGCATAATGTAAAAAACATACAATAACAGTTAGAAAGACAGGGAACAACCCCAGAATTAGTGATATGATATTATATTTGTGGGGGTTAGCGTCCATCTACCAATAGTCATGTATTTTATGCCAATGTAGATGTATTGCGCCAGATCCAAGTAGAAATATTAAGGAAGTCCAATATTATAGACAATATACAGTTATGTCCTCTTATAAACTTATGTCCATGTTAAGCCGTGTTAAGCAATGTTCATTTAATGCTTTTTTAACAGTCTATGACCCCCATATATGAAATAAAAGGGAGATGACATATAGTCAATTTTAACATTACCCGTTGTTGGCTCCTGGCTTGTCTGCGGTAAGTGAGAGAGCCTTTCTCCAGTGCGGCCCCCCTCACGCAGCACCGGTGGGAGGGGGATCGCTTGATCAAACTACGCCCGGATCAAGGAATGCTACCCAGTGACCTCCAAACCAGGCCAATACCAGGGAACGAAGAAGCAGCTGGTCCAGATACAGGAGAGGCAAGAGAAACGATCCGCGTCCCTCACGCAGCACTGGTGCCAGGGAACACTCGGATGAGGAACAGCCGTCTCCAGAGCCCCTCTATTCCCTCTCTTCCCACAGGCAGGTGTAGCAGGGGAGTGCCCGGAACCCCTCCATCAGGTAAGAAGCTTCAGTTCTGCAGCCAGGTATCGAAAGCAGGGGGATCCAGTCTAGGAGCAGGAGAGGTGAAGGTAAGAGTCCGTGCCCCTCACGCAGCACCGGTGGGAGGGAGCACCTGGGAAAAAGACAGCCACTTCCAAAGCCTCTCTTCCCTTCCTGCAGGCAAATGTAACCCGGGTCGGCCTTGGACCACTCTGTGCGGTAAGAAGCTACGGTTCTGTAGCCAGGTATCAAAAAATGTAAGCAGGGGGAACCAGAGGGTTGCGGGTGTCACAGACCCGGTGTACAAAAATAGCACTCCAAATTCAGTGATTTGCCGTTGCTTTGGCCATAAGGGGGATATCAGCCAGGTAAATCTCTAATTGTCAAACTAAGCCGTCCTCGACTCCCATTCAGGTGTGAGATCAAATTAACACAAGCTAGGTAAATTTTTCCCAATTTACCGCAACAGTCTCTTTTCTGCAGTGTTAAATTTGCGAATAATGTTCTCAAATAGCTGCAGCCTGCAGCTCAGTGCAATGTTATGGCACTGTGTGGTTCCAGAAGCGGTGGATTAACTTTATCAAGCCACCCAGGTCTGAAGGTTTTAGGTGCAAAAAATTTCACCAGCAGCTTAGTGTGGAGGTAATGCTAGACAGGTGCAACAGACGACCATACACCTGAGCTCCTCCTCCGGAACCACCTCCCCAGGGCGTGTCCAAGAGCACATCATTTTAAGCAACTTTCTGATTTATTTCTATCATCCACTTTGGTATCTTTTGTTGAAAAACATAACTAGCTAGGATCAGGAGCAGCACTGCACTACTGAGGGCTAGCTGCTGATTGGTGGGTGTACATATATACATTGGAACACCCAATATGTTCAGTTAGCTTCCAGTAGTGCATTGATGCTTCTTTAACAGAGGATACCAAGAGAATTAATCAATTTGATTATACAATGCATTGTAAAGTTTTATAAAATTGTGTGCTGTATTTGAATTATGAACAGTGCCGGTTCTAGACAAATTTTACTGCGGGGCCAAGGTGCGGCCAGTGTTTAATCAGGGGGGCACATTAAAAAACGGAAACAAATTATAGATATATATACAGTATATATATATATATATATATATACACAGTATATGTGTGTATCAATATATATATATATATATATATATGTATGTATGTGTGTGTGTGTGTGTATTTATATATATATATATATATATATATATATATATACACACACATACATACATACACACACACACATCCATTCACATATACACACACACACATATATATATATATATATATGGGACAAAGGGAATATCAGCGCTAAAATATAGTAATCAGAAACTGCACAATGTATCAGTGTAACCTCTACAATCTATAGATATATTACATATGCAATTAGAGAGAATAAATGACCACAATCTGGGCCAGTTATTTAATATTGGTAAACACTGTCCTTTACTCAAATATTATGGTAAAATTTACCACAAAAGAGTCACTTTTGTTATTGTCAAGGTAGAAATAGTTTCTCTTGCAGCCTTTCTCCAAATTAAAAAACCAAGGGTCCTCAAGGAGGTCTTAGTAGAATCTGTAATGGGTGGAAGAGGGGAGGGGCGCACAGAAAAACCAGATCCTAGTGCAGCAAATTATGGCAGCTTGATATGACACACATACATAAATGTACAGATGGACACTCACTTGTTTAGACCTCAATCCAAATGAGGTAAGGGATTAGCGTGGAGGCTATATGCAGCCTGAGGTAGATGTGAAAGTTGATGTCCAGTATACAGCTTACTGCCCCATTAAGACCGGTGCCAGAGGATGGATTTGTCACACTTATTTTCCTGATCACTCAAATCACCTTGTCAGTCTCTCCTGGATCCCCTTTTCGAACTGTATAATGTTCACTCTGTAAGGGGTATGGGAGGGTGGAGGTGGGGGCAGTACTACTGATAAGATGGACCAAAATAGTTACTGTAATTTGAAACGCGTCCTCCAGAGCAGTGGCACTAGGCACTGGGGCAGGTCAGCAGCTATTTTTACTCTCTGACTGAGTTCTAGGTAGCTTGGCAGAGTCAAGACTCGGCAGTGGCAACAACTCAGTCTCTTATCCGGTGGTATTTGGATGATGTTCACTTGTTCAATATACTGCACCATTTTACACAGAAAGCAGCATTATTACGGCCGATAGTTGGCACACTCTTCATCCTAAATCCTCTTGGTATGTACATCTTACGGTGATATTCAGAAAGAAAACTGCCATGCAGTGCCAAATCAGTACATCTCTTTTTCAATTTGAGTAATTTGGCATATAAGTGGTCAGGTTGTTCCTTAGTGTCTCTGGATGGTAATGCAGCAAATCTGATGCGATCTGCATCCTCTTGAGTGAAATTAAATATTGTGGCCCCAGGTATATCCTGCTCAGGATCATTGTCAGTATCCATGTCATATTCAGATGCCGTGTCAACCATAGTAACAAAAAATCCCAAGTTCAAAAAACAAGTGGCAAGTGCCCAAAAAACAAAGTGAAATGACTTGGTGGGAGGCAAGCAATATTAAAGAGGGTGCTAGAGCTAAATATAAATATGCAAAAAAATGTTCCAGAGCTCTGCACTCACTGTTCCATGGGTAGTTAGTGTGCCCAGGGTGCATCAAAGGTTAACATACATAGTAGAAAAGGACGCACTCGCCGGGTCTTGCAAATATTGTAATTTAATACAAATAAATACAGTAATGTTTCGGGGTAATTAGCCCCGTCCTCAGACCATAATACAAACATTAGAATGAGTGAAATATATAACCTTACCCTCCACCAAGTGTGAGCTGTGAAACCAGAACTAACCATGGCGTTCTCCCTGCACCACTGCGCAGGACCGGGGGTAGCTATAGCAACCAGTGTATACATTCATCATATCGTATCAGCGCTTGCTCTAGACCAAACAGGCACGCCAATCTGCACTGTCAGTGCCAAAGGTTGCCTAGGTAACCATGAGACGCTTCCTATGGGGACACGTTAAAAATACATACATGAACATATTGAGAAAAGCTGAATGGAATGGACATTAGATAAAAAAAACCTGTTGGGAAAAAAATATTTAATTTAATCAAAACATTGAGGAAAAATAATTAATTAAATTAATAAAAGCCTGTGGGAAAGAATTAATTTAGTATCAATATAACATATAACATAGACTGGTCCATATCGTTATGATGAGTATATGGTATATTGATAGCCTATTGCTAAATTAATTTTTTACTACAGGTTGCTAAATTAATTCTTTCCCACAGGCACACTAACTACCCGGGCACACTAACTACCCCTGGAACAGTGAGTGCAGAGCTCTGGAACATTTTTTGCATATTTTTATTTAGCTCTAGCACCCTCTTTATATCGCTTGCCTCCCACCAAGTCATTTCACTTTGTTTTTTGGGCACTTGCCACTTGTTTTTTGCACTTGGGATTTTGTGTTACTATGGTTGACACGGCATCTGAATATGACATGGATACTGACAATGATCCTGAGCAGGATATACCTGGGGCCACAATATTTGATTTCTCTCAAGAGGATGCAGATCGCATCAGATTTGCTGCATTGCCAGCCAGAGACACTAAGGAACAACCTGACCACTTATATGCCAAATTACTCAAATTGAAAAAGAGATGTACTGATTTGGCACTGCACGGCAGTTTTCTTTCTGAATATCACCATAAGATGTACATACCAAGAGGATTTAGGATGAAGAGTGTGCCAACTATCGGCCGTAATAATGCTGCTTTCTGTGTAAAATGGTGCAGTATATTGAACAAGTGCTCCTTAGACCTCATTCTCCTTGTAATTGAGGAGGTACAAACACTTATGCGAGCAGCTGAGCAGGGGGTTCAGAAATTTGAAGAACAACATAAATTCACCCTGGAAGCTGATACTGTGCATAACTGGCTCACTAAGTTGGAACAACAGGTTACACAATATCAGCTGGAATTGACCTCCTTTAAAAATAGGAAATGGGATATGGTCACTGCTGACTACAAGGACAAGCGGGTTTACCGCTGGCTACTTAGTCCAGAGGAGAGGAGAGTTTTCACTGATGCTCGCCAACTACTGATGTTGCGAACCTAAAAATTTCGCTTCTCGAACGTGGACTCGAACTTCCGCAACTGTTCGCGAACCGGCGAACCGGGCGAACTGCCATTGACTTCAATAGGCAGGTGAACTTTAAAACCAACAGGGACTCTTTCTGGCCACAATAGTGATGGAAAAGTTGTTTCAAGGGGACTAACACCTGGACTGTGGCATGCCGGAGGGGGATCCATGGCAAAACTCCCACGGAAAATTACATAGTTGATGCAGAGTCTGGTTTTAATCCATAAAGGGCATAAATCACCTAACATTCCTAAATTGTTTGGAATAACGTGCTTTAAAACATCAGGTATGATGTTGTATCGATCAGGAAGTGTAAGGGTTACGCCCGCTTCACAGTGACAGACCAAACTCCCCGTGTAACGCACCACAAACAACCGCAAACAGTCCATTTGCACAACCACGAGATAGATAGATTTGATAGACAGATACATAGATTACATAGATCAATAGATGCAATATACATTTGATAGATATGATTGATAGTTAGATAGATTTGATAGATAAATAGATAGATTTAATAGATATATAATTTCCCAGACAGAGAATTACAAGATGTGCGTTCTGGGACCCATGGTAAGGTTCCCAGAGGCAGTTGCGGCACCAGAGGAGGTGTATATGGCATGGATTTTAGGAACCGGGAGATGGAAAAAGATGCTTGGTCGGTCCTCCTACTTCAAATTTGGGGCACTGCGCGTGCAATCTACTGTGGCACCAGATATGAGTGGTGTGTTAAGTAGTACTATTCTGATCAGTTTAATACCTGTTACTCCCCCTATCGGGGGAGGTGTATATGGCATGGATTTTAGGAACCGGGAGATGGAAAAAGATGCTTGGTCGTTCCTCCTACTTCAAATTTGGGGCAGAGTGCGTGCAATCGTCTCCAGACTTTTAGCCGATGGCCATTTGGCCGACGGACATTTGTCTGACAGACATTTGGCCAAAACACAAGTGACTGTCACAAAACAGTTTGGCCACGAGATAGATAGATTTGATAGATAGATACATAGATTACATAGATCAATAGATGCAATATACATTTGATAGATACGATTGATAGTTAGATAGATTTGATAGATAAATAGATAGATTTGAAAGATATATAATCTCCCAGAAGATGCCGCCTGGATGAAGATGTCTACCGGTCCAGATGTCCTCTTCTTGCCGGATAGGATGAAGACTTCGAACCCTCTTCTGGACCTCTTCTTGCCGGATAGGATGAAGACTTCGGACCCTCTTCTGGACGGATCGGTGATACCCGGCGTGGTGAAGATAAGGTAGGGAGATCTTCAGGGGCTTAGTGTTAGATTTTTTAAGGGGTTTTTGTGTTAAATTAATGGTATGTGGGTGGTGGGTTGTAATGGTTGGAGGGGTATTGTATGTTTATTTAAATGCAAAAGAGCTGTTTTCTTTGGGGCATGCCCCGCAAAAGGCCATTTTAAGGGCTGGTAAGGTAAAAGAGCTGTTTAATTTTTATTTTAGAATAGGGTAGGTCATTTTTTTTTATTTTAGGGGGCTTTGTTAGTTTTTTTAGGGGGCTTAGAATAGGTGTAATTAGTTTAAAATTCTTGTAATCTTTTTTTTATTTTTTGTAATTTAGTTTAGTTGATTTAATTGTAGATAATTGTAGGTAGTTTAGTTAATTAATTTATTGATAGTGTATTGTTAGGTTTAATTGTAACTTAGGTTAGGATTTATTTTACAGGTAATTTTGTAATTATTTTAACTAGGTAGCTATTAAATAGTTATTAACTATTTAATAGCTATTATACCTAGTTTAAATAAATACAAAGTTGCCTGTAAAATAAATATAAATCCTAAAATAGCTACAATATAATTATTATTTATATTGTAGCTATATTAGGGTTTATTTTACAGGTAAGTATTTAGCATTAAATAGGATTAATTTATTTAATAAGATTTATTTTATTTTGTTAGATAAAAATGATATTTAACTTAGGGGGGTGTTAGTGTTAGGGTTAGACTTAGCTTTAGGGGTTAATACATTTATTAGAGTAGCGGCGAGGTCCGGTCAGCAGATTAGGGGTAAATACTTGAAGTTAGTTGTCGGCGATGTTAGGTGGGGGGCAGATTAGGGGTTAATACTATTTATTATAGGGTTTTTGAGGCGGGAGTGAGGCGGTTTAGGGGTTAATACATTTATTATAGTGGCGGCGAGGTCCGGTCGGCAGATTAGGGGTTAATAAGTGTAGATAGATAGCGGCGACGTTGGGGGGGCAGATTAGGGGGTAATAAATATAATATAGGGGTTGGCGGTGTTAGGGGCAGCAGATTAGGGGTACATAGGGATAATGTAGGTTGCGGCGGTGTACGGAGCGGCAGATTAGGTGTTAATAATATATAGCAGGGGTCAGCAATAGCGGGGGCAGCAGATTATGTGTTAATAAGTGTAAGGTTAGGGGAGTTTAGACTCGGGGTACATGTTAGTGTGATAGGTGCAGACTTAGGAAGTGTTTCCCCATAGGAAACAATGGGGCTGCGTTAGCTGAACGCTGCTTTTTTGCAGGTGTTAGGTTTTTTTTCAGCTCAAACTGACCCATTGTTTCCTATGGGGGAATCGTGCACAAGCACTTTTTTTAAGCTGGCCGCATCCGTAAACAACGCTGGTATTTAGAGTTGCAGTGGCAGTAAATATGCCTGTACGCTCCCTTTTTGGAGCCTAACGCAGCCCTTCAGAGAACTCTAAATACCAGCGTTGTTTAAAAGGTGTGGGGGAAAAAAGACACGCATAGCTAACGCACCCCTTCTAACGCAAAACTTTAAATCTAGGCGTATGCACTTAACTAGTGCTACATAGTTCAGATAGCACATTCAATGAAAATGGTGTCAAATAATTATTTACATAAATTAGAAAAATAAGGAAAACACTCCAGCAGTCATTATAGAGTTGTGGAGATAAGCGGGTAGACTTTCATCTCTTCTGTTCTGACAGTGTACAGGCTAGAGAGAACGTCTGCAAAACCAACCAGTGACACTTCTGGAACTCTTGTCTGCAGCTGTAAGACGCCCCGCCCCCACAACAACCCGGGAACTGTAGCACATCTCTGAAAGGGGAGGGGGCACAAGTTTTACTTCACTTTTTTAACCCCACACTTTGACTAGACAGTGTTTCAGGGACAGGGAAGCAGATAAATAGCCTTGATCTTGTCCAGTATTTTTCAGTCAGCTCAGTGGCCAGCTCAGGGGGGCCACAGGGGGGGCAAGGGACATTTTTACATGGGCACTGGCCCCGGTAGGCCCCTGTGTAGAACTGCCCCTGATTATGAAAGAAGAATTTGGGGTTTCATGTAACTTTAATTCCTATTATTTGCCACCTATACTACAAGGCAATTATATATTATCTACCTTAAAGAATAATTCTGAAAGTTAATTTTAGCAGTAAACCAAACTCATTAAATAAACATGTCAGAGAACATTAAAAGCAACAGTCATAAGAATTACAACCTTTAAGCTATAAAGTAATTTTAGTTTACCACGTAAATATAAAAGCAACAGAATTATAAACACAACATATACAAAGTCAGGGAGGAAGAAACCTTGACGTGGTCTTGGGCGTGTTTTTGTCTGAGGAAGGGACAATTGTGTGTTTGTGTGTGTGTGTATATATATATATATATATATATATATATATATATATATATATATGATATTAAAAAGCAGCCTATGTCATTTAAATGAGGATATTTGTGAATTTTGAGTTTTGAAACAAAAGCCTATGGCCTCTATTTATCAAAGGTCTTGCGGACCTGATCCAACAGTGCGGATCAGGTCCGCAAGACCTCGCTAAATGCGGAGAGCAATACACTCTCCACATTTAACATTGCACCAGCAGCTCACAAGAGCTGCTGGTGCAACGCTGCCCTCTGCTGACTCGCGGCCAATCGGCCGCCAGCAGGGAGGTGTCAATCAACCCGATCGTACTCTTTAGACCGCTGCTTCACAACTTGTGTTTCTGGCGAGTCTGAAGACTCGCCATAAACACGGCCCCTCAAGCTCCGTACGGAACTTGATAAATATGGGCCTATGTCTCATTATAAAAGGGAAAACTACAAAATAGGTAGGTAAGTGATTAAAGAGTGTAGGGCGGTGTTTATAAACTCCAATCCTCAAATACCTCTAACAGGCCAGATTTTCATGATATCGGAACTAGGCCACAGGTGACATAATCATTTTATCAACAACCATGGCTACTAATCTGCCTACAACCATTTCATCTGATTACGATTTCACCTGTGCTCTAGTTTAGATATCATTAAAATCTGGCCTGTTAGGTATGTTTAAGGACTGGAGTTGAGAGACATTGGTGTGGGGGACAGGACAACTGCTGCTTTGAATGGTACAGGTTTAGTTACCACTCAAGTAATTTGTTTTTTATTTTTTATTTTAATAGTTATGTATGAGAGATCAAATGAAATGTTCAAAGATAAGGTGCATTAATTATTTATGGAAAAATAATAAACAACAATAATCTTTATCACAAAGAGACATGAAATGCAATTTTATTTCTCTTGTATGTTAAACCTCTGCAAAAGTTTCCCACTTCTGAGTAGAAAATGAATTGTGGCATTATTATTGGCACTAGAATTTCATATATGGGAGTCTAGAACATCTACCACTTTATATAATCTTTAATTACAAAGGCCCTTTATGTGCCATTTTTGGGTCACTATTTTGAGAATGTCTTATTCATTATGCCTGTAAAATATTATCATAAAGAATTAGCTGTTAAATATTGTCTCAATATCAGCTAGATTACGAGTTTGGCGTTATGATTGAAAAAGCAGCGTTATAGCTCATAACGCTGCTTTTACCCTAATGCCGCTATTACAAGTCTTGTAGGTATAGGTGTACCGCACACCTTTTATCCTGTCACGCAACGTCAGTACCTTTTTCAATGGGACTCTCATAGCGCCGGTATTACGAGTTTACCTGGGAGGCCAAAAAGTGAGCGGTACACCCTATACTTACAAGATCCGTACCGCCATCGAAAGTCAGCAGTTATGAGTTTTACGCTACAAAGCTGTACCATAAAACTCAAAACTAAAGTGTTAAAAAGTACACTAACACCCATAAACTACCTATTAACCCCTAAACCAAGGCCTTCCCGCATCGCAAACACTATAATAAATGTATTAACCCCTAATCTGCCGCTCCTGACATCGCCGCTAGGAATGGGCGAATGTTTCTAAAAATTCGAAATTTAAAACAAATTTTTATACATTTGTTTGTTCGAATCAAATTTCGAATGTTTATATAACATTCTAACATTCTATTTTCGAATTTTCGTTTTAGAATTTTTCAATAAAATTTGAAAATATTCGTTTGAATAATAGAATGTTTAGCTATGCATTCATTCAATTTCGAAAGGTAATATTCAAATTCGAATATGACATTCGAATGTCACATTCAAATTTCAAATAGTATTTCTAGTCTAATTCTGTGTTTTTTAAATGTAATATTCGAATTCGAATGTGACATTCGAAATTTGAATGCTACATTCAAATGTCACATTCAAATTTGAAATAGTATTTCTAGTATAATACTGTGTTTTAAATGTAATATTCGATTCGAATGTGATATTCGATTCAAATGTGATATTCGATTCGAATGTGACATTAGAATTCAAAATAGTATTTTTAGTCTAATACTGTGTTTTATAAATGTAAAATTCAAATTCGAATGTGACATTCGATTCGAATGTGACATTCAAATTTGAAATAGTGTTTCTAGTGTACAATTGTGTTTTATAAATGTAATATTCGAATTTAAAAGTGACATTCAAATTCGAATGTCACCTTCAAAAAATGTAAATAACATTTGAAAATCGAATTTTTTAGAATATTCGTTCTTATCAACATTCTATTATGTAGATCGAATTTCTACAATAACATTCATTCTAACATTCGAATTCCAATATAAACACATTCGCCCATCCCTAATCGCCGCTACTATTAAAATATTAACCCCTATTCCGCCGCTCCCTGACATTTTCGCCACTATAATAAACCTATTAACCCCTAAACCACCGCCCTCCCACATCGCAAACACTATTTAAATATGATTGACCCCTAATCTGCCGTCCGCCCACACCACCACTATAACAAAGCTATTAACCCCTAAACCGCAAGCCCCTCACAACGAAATATACTAAAATAAACTATTAACCCCTAAACCTAAAGACCCCTAACTTTATATTAAAATTACAATTTCCCTTAAATTACATTAAAACTTACCTGTCAAATTAAATAAATTAATTTTAAACTAACAATTAAAGTAAGATAATTATTAAACTACAATTAATCTAACTACCAATTAAATTAAACTAAACTACACATTAAAAAAATCCTAACACTATTTTAAAAATTACAAAAAGTATATAATTACAAAAAAAAAACTAAATTACAAAAAAACCCACTAAATTACGAAAAATAAGAAACAAATTATCAAAAATAAAAAAAAATTACACCTAATCTAATAGCCCTATCAAAATAAAAAAGCCCCCAAAATAAAAAACCCTAGCCTATAATAAACTTTTGTGGGGCATTGCCCTAAAGAAATCAGCTCTTTTACCTGTAAAAAAATACAAACACCCCTCCAACAGTAAAACCCACCACCCCCACAACCAACCCCCCAAATAAAATAACTATCTAAAAAACCCTAAGCTCCCCATTGCCCTGAAAAGGGCATTTGTATGGATTTGTATGGGCATTGCCCTTAAAAGGGCATTTAGCTCTTTTACATGCCCAGACTATGAATTAAAAATAAAACCCACCCAAAAAACCCTTAAATAAACCTAACACTACGCTACACACACTGTCATGCAAAAGAGACTCGTTAGCTAAGATTATGAACGCACAAGACAATAGAGCCATAGTGAAACTTAAGGCTAAATATTTTATATATGCCAATAAGCCAGATAAATTTTTAGCTCATAAGCTCAGAGAAAAATTTAAATCAGCTAACATACCACTTATTGAAACACAAGACGGCACTACAACTACCCACCCCCAAGAGATAGTGGACACGTTCAGGAAATTTTATGTGGAACTGTACGACGGTCATAAAGTTAACCACAACCCAAAAATAGAGAGCCTCACAAATACTTCCTTAGAAACAATTTCACTAGAAAAACTAATGGAAGCAGACAAAAAAATGTTGAACGAACTCAGAACAAAATTGGAAGTAGTTCTTGCAATTCGAGCCTTAAAACCAGGAAAAGCCGCTGGACCAGATGACTTTCCTGGAGAATATTACAAGCTTTTCAGGAACAGCCTAGTCCCTCACCTAACTAAGTTCTGTAACTATGTCATGAGTGGGTATTCACTTCCCCCCGAACTTTTACAAGTGAAAATTATAGTAATACCCAAACCAGGCAAAAACCCAAAAAAATGCTCTAGTTACCGCCCCATATCCTTGATCAATCAGGACTTGAAGATTTTCACCAAGATTCTGGCCAATAGACTGACACAAATTTTACCTAAACTAATACATAAAGACCAGGTGGGTTTTGTGAGAGATAGGGAGGCCCCAGATAATATTAGACGCCTAGTAAATATAGTCCACTACTTTTGTGAAACAAAAACGCCTTCTCTGCTCCTCTCGCTGGACGCGGAGAAGGCGTTTGATAGAGTTGACTGGAAATATATGAGAAAGATTTTGACACAAATGAACTTTGAAGGCCCCTTTGTGGATGCGATACAGGCCATATATACTGGCCCTTCAGCTCAAGTATCCTCTAACGGCTACAAATCAAAAACATTCCCGATCCTAAACGGCACCCGGCAGGGGTGCCCATTATCCCCCCTGCTGTTTGCGCTATGTGTAGAACCCCTAGCGGCTAAAATAAGAGCTAACCCAAACATATCGGGAGTCAGAGTGGGCAAAACTGAATATAAATTAAGCCTCTTTGCGGATGACATTCTGCTCACCTTGACCAGACCTATGTCATCTTTGCCCAAGCTATATGAGTTGCTGGAGAGTTTTTCGTTAATCTCAGGTTATCGAATCAATGTAGATAAGTGTGAGATGCTGCCGATAAACTTTGAATTGAGAGAGTCAAGACATTCCTTAAAGTACCTAGGAGTAAATTTGACAGCACAGACACAACACCTATATAAAACTTATTATCAACCTATGTTCAAATCCATAAGAAAAGATTTACAAACCTGGAGAAACCATAACTTCTCCTGGGTGAGGAGGATGTCAGCTGTGAAAATAACCATTTTACCCCGATTGCTTTACCTCTTTAGAGCCCTACCCATAGGTGTTATATACCCTGATATTGATAAAATCCAATCTGAAATACTAGCTTTCATACGGGGTAAGAAAATAGCCAGAATAGCGGGGAAAATTATGACTAAACATAAGAGTCTGGGAGGATTGGGAATCCCTAAACTAATAGACTACTACAAAGCAGCTTGACTAGCACAGGATGCGTTGATACTCAGACACAAGGGGGAAGCTCTTTGGATACAATTAGAGTCAGATATAGGACAATGGGATAAACCAGACTCCATTCTATGGAATCATAAAAATACCACATGAGAAGTGAAACAGCATTACCCTATGACAAGCGAGACAATGCAACATATCTGGGCAGAATTAGCACATAAAAAGGGATGTGCCCTATAGGATCACTAATGCGGCCTATTAGATACCTACTACACAGGGAGTCACAAAAAGAAATCAATAAATGGGAAAACAAGGGGTTATACCGAGTGGCAGACCTACTAATACAGAATAAAACAATGTCCTACACCCAAATAAGAGAAAAAGTGTCCCCACTCAGGGTACACTGGTATTTGTATCTTCAGCTGTCTTCATCCATATGAGCATTTCTCCAGACAACACCAACCAGAGGTAGATCCAC
This sequence comes from Bombina bombina, assembly GCF_027579735.1. Taxonomy (NCBI): domain Eukaryota; kingdom Metazoa; phylum Chordata; class Amphibia; order Anura; family Bombinatoridae; genus Bombina; species Bombina bombina. The sequence goes on along the minus strand of NC_069499.1, from coordinate 321,182,856 downwards.
TTTGGGAGATATATGTAGCTCACCATCTAGACCAAAGCATTCCATCTCCAGACTATATCTAGATATCCAAACACCAAAGACTAAAACTGAAACCGCACTCATGCTTAGATGGGAAACTGACCTTGAGACAACTTTAGAGCCCGACGAATGTTATGAGACCTTTGTAGCAGCTACAAGGGGTTTACTAAGCACAGATCTTAGAGAGAATACACTGAAGACAATGTTTAGATGGTACCTGACACCCCTCAGAACCTCACACATCTCACAAACTAACTCAGGGTTATGTTATAGGGGATGCAGAGAACTAGGTACATTCCACCATATGATATGGGAGTGTGTAAGAGTCCAGGATATATGGAAGTCACTTTTTAACCTGATCAGCTATTTGTTAGATGAACAGATATGGCTTAGCATAGCACATGCACTACTCCACAAATGAATTCAAAAGTACAATAGACCAATAAACACTTTTATCAGAATATTGTGTACAGTGGTGAGGACATGCATAGCAAAACACTGGAAAGAGGGCACACCGACATGGCAGGAAATTAAATGCAAGATTCAGCACACGTACAATATGTATGATCACGCATCATGGTAGCTGGGTACGAAAAACAAGAATGATGAAATATGGTTCTACTGGAACTATAAGAACGGATTTAATTACCCCAATTAAGAATGTTAAACATTGACTAAAGACAAGACAGATAGAAAGATAGGGAGCAAGTAGATACAGGGTAACTTTAGCTTCTATAAGCAATAGATAACCACAAGCTTGGCAGACCACTCTCTGGCATCCAGTTATTGAATACTTCAACCTCGACTTAAGGTAATTAGCGCCTTTTTTTTTTATTATTTTTTTTTTCTCAGGTTCTGTTTACTGTTTAATATAAAAGTTTTCTGTAAAAACTACTATAGCTTCTCAACATTGTAGAAGCAACAATCAGGAAATCCTCACAATTTCTTGGCAGACTTATTGATGTGTACTTCAGTCCGAAAATGACATGCCAAACCACATTAGATTTGTACAATTTGAATAATTTTGTTGTTACATGTATCAATGCTTTTCTTCTCAATAAAAATGATTTAAACATAAATAAACCTAACAATTACCCCCAACGATCCACTTACAGTTACTGAAGTACCGCTTGAAGGATCCATCCAGGCAATCTCTTCAATCTTCATCCAGCCGGTATGCATGGATAAGTGAAGGGTAGATGTGTATGAATGAAGAATGAACTTTAAGTGGATGAAATCAGGTTCAGAACAAGAGTTCCTCCAGACTTGCTCAGCAGTGCAAGAGCATTTTTGCATGTATAACATTTGCTGAGAGTGCCAGGGCTGTAACTGTGTGGGGTATTGCACAGTTGGGGAGGAGCAAGAGTTTCTAGTGCAGAAGAGAGTATTGTTACAGTAGGCTATAGGTAGCAAATTATGGGCAGGTTATAGTAGAAGTGTGAGGAAAAAGATATTGAATACGTTTGGAAAATTAGAGAGGATCCACAGTGTACAGATTTCTATAGGTGTGGGGGTGAGATGGAGGAGTGGGTTTAGTAGATAAATTAAGATTGTAGGTGAGTAGGTGGTGGTTTGAAATGGGAAAAGGGTGACAGGTGAAGTCAGATATAAAGCAGAGGTAGGAAAATACCAGGGCCTCGATCCGATATACAGCGTCACCCGCAAAAGCCGGCAACGCCAAAATTTGCGCGTATTTGGTACCCTATATACGGCATAACCTAGAAGTTACGCTCGTATATTTCTACCTTCGCCCGTAGTTTTTTGGGCCATAGGCAGGTATACCAAACCCGCGCAGTTTGGTATCCAATATACAGCGTAAGTACTTACGTGGAGAAAATGGAGAAATCTTACTCCATTTTCACCTCGCCACAAAATGCAGCCATAGTAAGCTTTACGCTGAGTATTGGAGCCCCGTAACTCCCTAAACTAACACCTAACGCATGCGCAATGTCTATCTACCTGTCAACCGCGATCCCCCGCCGCAATCCCTAATAAAGTATTTAACCCCTAAACCGCCGCTCCCGGACCCCGCCGCCACCTACATTAAAAGTATAACCCCCTAATGTGAGCCCCTTACACCGCTGCCACCTACATTACATACCCCCTAATGTGAGCCCCTTACACCGCTGCAATCTACATTAAACTACCCCTAATGTGAGCCCCTTACACCGCCACCAGCTACATTAAACTACCCCCTAATGTGAGCTCCTACCCCGCCGCCAGCTATATTAAATGTATTAATCCCTAATCTAATCCCCCTACACCTCCGCCAGCTATATTAAATACATTAACCCCTAATCTAATCCCCCTAAAGTAATCACCTCTTTTACCAGCCCTTAAAAGAGCCTTTTGCGTGACAATGCCCCAAAATAACAGCTCTATTGCCAGCCCTTAAAAGGGCTTTTTGCGGGGCATGCCCCAAAGAAATCAGCTCTTTTACCAGCCCTTAAAAGGGCTTTTTGTGGGGCATTGTCACAAAGAAATAAGATCTTTTACATCTAATCTAAATTCCCCTACACCGCCGCCACCTATAATAAATGTATTACCCCCTAATCTAATCCCCCTACACCGCCGACACTTATATTAAATAGATTAACCCCTAATCTAATCCCCCTATAACGCCGCCAGCTATATTAAATAGATTAACACCTTATCTAATCCCCCTACACCGCCACCACTTATATATTAACTATATTAACCCTAATTATATTAGGGTTAATATAGTTAATATTGTTATTATATTATATATATTATATATATATATATTAAGTATAATAACCCTATCTAACTCTAACATCCCTAAATAAATTCTTATTAAAATAAATCTAATTAATATTATTAATTAAAATATTCCTATTTAAACCTATATACCTACCTATAAAATAAACCCTAAGATAGCTACAATGTAATTAATAATTACATTGTAGCTATTTTAGGGTTTATATTTATTTTACAGGTAACTTGGTATTTATTTTAACTAGGTACAATAGCTATTAAATAGTTAATAACTATTTAATAGCTACCTTGTTAAAATAATTACCAAGTTACCTCTAAAATAAATCCTAACCTAAGTTACAAATACAACTACACTATCAATAAATTAAATAAACTATAAATATCTAAACTAAAATACAATTAAATAAACTAAATTAAATTACAAAAAAATAAAAAAATTATAAGATTTTTAAGCTAATTACACCTATTCTAAGCCCCCTAATAAAATAATAAAGCCCCCCAAAATAAAAAAATTCCCTACCCTATTCTAAATTTAAAAAGTTAACAGCTCTATTACCTTACCAGCCCTTAAAAGGGCTTTTTGTGGGGCATGCCCCAAAGAAATCAGGTCTTTGCCTGAAAAAAAAAAACAAAATACCACCCCCAACATTACAACCCACCACCCACTACCCCCCTGAAGATCTCCCTTCCTTGTCTTCACCCAGCCGGGCCAAACTCTTCATCCGATCCGGGCGATGTCTTCAATCAAGCGGCAGAGAAGAAGTCTTCCATCCGGGCGATGTCTTCAATCAAGCGGCAAAGAAGAAGTCTTCCATCCGGGCGATGTCTTCAATCAATCGGCAAAGAAGAAGTCTTCCATCCGGGCTATATCTTCAATCAAGCGGCATCTTCAATCTTCTTTCTTCGCTCCTCCGACGCGGAACATCCATCCGGCACGACGACTTCCCGACGAAGATGGCGTCCGTCGAATTCTGATTGGCTGGATCAGCCAATCGGAATTAAGGTAGGAAAAATCTGATTGGCTGATTGAATCAGCCAATCAGATTCAAGTTCAATCCGATTGGCTGATTGGTTCCGATTGGCTGATTTTTCCTACCTTAATTCCGATTGGCTGATAGAATCCTATCAGCCAATCGGAATTCGATGGACGCCATCTTGGATGACGTCATTTAAAGGAACCTCATTCATCATGCCGGATGGATGTTCCGCGTCGGAGGAGCGAAGAAAGAAGATTGAAGATGCCGCTTGATTGAATATATAGCCCAGATGGAAGACTTCTTCTTTGCCGCTTGATTGAAGACATCGCCCGGATGGAAGACTTCTTTGCCGCTTTATTGAAGACATCGCCCGGAAGGAAGACTTCTTCTCTGCCGCTTGATTGAAGACATCGCCCGGATCGGATGAAGAGTTCGGCCCAGCTGGGTAAAGACAAGGTAGGGAGATCTTCAGGGGGGTAGTGTTAGGTTTATTTAAGGGGGGTTTGGGTTATAGTAGGGGTATGTGGGTGGTGGGTTGTAATGTTGGGGGGTGGTATTGTGTTTTTTTTTAACAGGCAAAAGAGCTGATTTCTTTGGGGCATGCCCCGCATGTGGGTTTTTTTGTAGTTTAGTTTATTTAATTGTATTTTAGTTTAGATATTTGTAGTTTATTTAATTTATTGATAGTGTAGGTGTATTTGTAACTTAGGTTAGGATTTATTTTACAGGTAAATTGGTAATTATTTTAACTAGGTAGCTATTAAATAGTTATTAACTATTCAATAGCTATTGTACCTAGTTAAAATAAATACCAAGTTACCTGTAAAATAAATATAAACCCTAAAATAGCTACAATGTAATTATTAATTACATTGTAGCTATCTTAGGGTTTATTTTATAGGTAAGTATTTAGATTTAAATAGGAATATTTTAATTAATAATATTGATATTAATTAGATTTATTTTAATAAGAATTTATTAAGGGATGTTAGAGTTAGATAGGGTTATTATACTTATTATATATGTAATATAGTAACGATATTAACTATATTAACGCTAATATAATTAGGGTTAATGTAGTTAATATATATAATATAATAACTATATTAACTATATTAACCCTAATATAATTAGGGTTAATATAGTTAATATAGGTGGCGGCGGTGTAGGGGGATTAGATTAGGGGTTAATCTATTTAATATAGGTGGCGGCAGTGTAGGGGGATTAGATCAGGGGGTAATACATTTATTATAGGTGGCGGCGGTGTAGGGGGATTTAGATTAAATGCAAAAGAGCTGATTTCTTTGTGACAATGCCCCGCAAAAAGCCCTTTTAAGGGATGGTAAAAGAGCTGTTACTTTGGGGCAATGTCACGCAAAAGGCTCTTTTAAGGGCTTTTAATAAAGGTGATTACTTTAGGGGGATTAGATTAGGGGTAAATGTATTTAATATAGCTGGTGGCGGTGTAGGGGGATTAGATTAGGGGTTAATACATTTAATATAGCTAGCGGCGGGGTAGGAGCTCACATTAGGGGGTAGTTTAATGTAGCTGGCGGTGGTGTAAGAGGCTCACATTAGGGGGTAGTTTAATGTAGGTGGCGGAGAGGTAGGAGCTCACATTAGAGGGTAGTTTAATGTAGGTGGCGGCGGGGTAGGAGCTCACATTAGGGGGTAGTTAATGTAGGTGGCGGCGGGGTAGGAGCTCAAATTAGGGGGTAGTTTAATGTAGGTGGCAGTGGGGTCCGGGAGCGGTGGTTTAGGGGTTAAAACATTTTTTATTATTAGGAGAGTGAGGGGGGATAGCGCATAGAGGGTTAGACATGTCGGGCTATGTTTGGGAGGCGTGTTAGACAGTACGGGAGATTTAATAATTTAGTCAGGTTTTGTAGGCGCCGACAATTCCTAAAGTGCCGTAAGTCACTGGCAACTCCAAAAATTTGTACTTACGCAGATTTCTGGACATCGCTGGTTTGTCAGACTTACGGCACTTTAGCATCTGACGGCGCCATATATGTGATAGCTCGAGTTGCGAGCTGAAACTACCGGCGGCGGGGGTTCCCTCGCTTGCGCCGCAAACTACCATCTATATCGGATTGCGCCCCAGGTCAATAGAGTGTCCATCAGGGTGAATAATAGGGTTGAGTGTGAGAGACCAAATGAGGATGTGAGAGAAAATGTTTAGAAGCAGCAGGGGCAGATGAGTTACTAATGGGGATGTTGAAGTACCCAAGCAAAATTGTCAAGGAATAGGGAGTTTGGTCCAGGAGGGCCATAGATTACTGCTACTCTGAGAGACAGAGGGGAAAACAGTGAACTTCAAAGGAGGAGGAGGAAATAAATGAGAGTGTAGGCAAGTACTGATAGGTGCAGGAGTGGGAGAGCAAGATCCCAATACCACCACCATGTCTCTCATCTGGTTTAGTGGTATGGCTAAAGTGGTGACCCCCATGTGTGAGAGCAGAAATGGAAGCAGTGTCAGAAGGTAACCAGGTTTTGGTATTGATAAAAGGTTGAAACAAATAAGTCAGGAATGGTTGTAAATTTGTTGCAGACAGAGCAAGCATTCCAGAGAGCAAAAGAAAAGAAAGGTGATAAGCGCTGTGCATAAATGAAAATGAGACTGTTGGAATGGCGTGACCTATAGTTTTTACTGTGGGAGACTGAGATATTGTGGAAGTTTGGTAATTGCTGTGCTCCAAAATCATAGCCATATGTGTGTATGTCTCAAAGGGATATTATCAATATAGAGGGCCTTTGTGTTTGTTGGGTTATGGATCTAACTATTTTTTATTACAGTAAAAGTATTTCTTATTTTATATATTTTAATTTATTGAGCAGGTAGTGTTTGGAGACGATTCTTCCTAACATCCTCCAATACCGTGGGGTTAATGGCAATGTGTTTTGTGCATTACATTTTAGCTATGGAATTCGATAGGGGAAAAAGTACCTGTGAATGTGTCATTAAAGGGACATTCTGGTCAAAAATAAACTTTCATAATTTAGATATAAATTAAAAACAACTTTCCAATTTAATTTTATCATCAATTTTCTTTTCTTGGTATTCTTAGTTGAAAGCTAAACCTAGGTAGGCTTATATGCTAGTTTCTTAGCCCTGAAGGTTGCCTCTTATCTGAATGCATTTTGACAGTTTTTCACCACTAGAGGGCATAAATTCACGTGTGTCATATAGATAACACTGTGGAGTTACCTAGGAGTCAGTACTGATAAGCTAAAATGCAAGTCTGTCAAAAGAACTGAAATAAGGGGGCAGTCTGCAGAGGCTTGGATAGAAGGTAATCACAAAGGTAAAAAGTGTATTAATATAACTGTGTTGTTTATAAACAACTGGGGAATTAGTAATAAATTGATTATCTACCTTTTTAAACAATAAAAATTATTGTGTAGACTGTCCCTTTAAATTTTGAGATTTTGGATCTCAGATTTGCCACAAGTATAGCTACATATTTCACCAAACCGATAACCCTTTAAGGACACAGCTTTCAGTTTGCTCAATTGTTTTATGACGGAAAAATTCTGTCATATGTCCTTAAGAGGATAATAATACATTTGCTGCTGATAAACAATGGAAATGGCTTATTGTGATTGCATTGACAAGGGGCTCCACTGCAGCCATTTGCATACAGATAAATACAGTATAAAGATAGATTGTGATCAACCTCGATGATTTTTGCACAAGTTTTCTTTATCTTGCTTATTACTAAGCTTCTTCTTGTTAGAGCAAGTCAACAGAATAAAATACAAAAATCAAGCTGCTACTTGATTAGAAACTCTTGAAGTTTTTTTTTTATTTTTAAATGAAGTTATCTCTGTAATTTATTCGCCATCATTACACATAATGTAAATCTGTTTTCTTATAAAAGCTTTAAAAATGTCCCATACAAGGCTGCATATTAAGAGGGAGACAGAAATAGTATTTTTTATTTCTTATTTCAAGAAAATATGTTAACAAATAAGCTTTGTGTGTTGTGTTAATTGGGACACAGAATTGCACCTAGTAATTGTGAGCACACAGAGAATAATCTAAGAACTAGTGTTTTATTGAAATAAGAAATATAAATAATATGTAAATTAATATGGATAATTTTCAAAGAACCAATGGAAATCAGTTGTATAGGCATTTCAATCAAATCTATTTTTTAAACTAGCTTTTGCTGTGTCACTCATTCACCACATTACTCAAATTATGATCATAATGCCTAGATAATTAAATTACAGGATGCTTCTTTAAACTTAGTAACCAAAGTAAGCATTGGATCACAATTGCACAGCCTCTAATTTGCAATTAAGGGTTTACTTTGAATAATAAACTAGAAAAAAAAAAGAGTGCAACAAAGACTAAATAAATAAAACTTTTAATACATGAATACATTTGCTACAATAGACAGACATTATCAGAATTAAATGTAATAAAAACAATAAAAACATAGAACACACAAATCCTGCAGACTGTGCCTGGAGTAGATCCCAGCTGCTCAAATTGTTTACCTTAATTGGTGCTTGTATCCTCACTTTAATCCTACTTGTCTTGTGAGAGTGTATCATATGTCACTTGTCACTTGAACCCGAATGTCCTTTAAATCAACATGCTCTCATTGAGCTTTTGTGCCATAGTTTTGCCAATCCCTGCTATTAAAATTAATTTAAAACCGCAGATACACCCTCCTAGAGGGCAAGTGATATGGCTTACAATTGGCTGTATCACTCTATAGTATGACATTTAAGAATAAAAATGAGGGCCCAATGATCTAATGCTGTTTGGTCTGATGATAGCTAAGAAGTCTTGTTAGTACTGGAAGGCCCCTCAATTAATTTAAAAAATACAATTTTAGTTTGAGGGCTGTTTATCTCACTGTGCAGGGTTCTGGATGTGAAGGCAAGACATCTACATTACAATTCAATGCTTAAAAAATGTAATTATTTTTCTCTATACCAGCAATTGTTTGATCATTTAATTCGTAGATGGAAGAGTCTTTCAACAAGTAGAGCAATTAGGTAATTTTTATTAGTTTTTCTATTTTTTAAACTAATATATACTAATTCCAAATATGAAGGAGCTGTGTACTAAAAAAGATATAACACATCAAACTAAAACTGTATTCATTAACATTATTGAATCAATTATTTGTCATATTTTACATATTTTACTACTTTTGTATATTTTGGTTCGGTGGTGGTCTGTGAAAAATCCTTGAGAAAAAAACTCATGAAAAATTCCTATAGTTTTTCAATATAGAATTGTTAATTCTGAACTTTTTGTACTTTAATAAAATAATTAAAGTTTAGTTATTTTATTAGTAAAATAATTCCTGTTTAGTTATTTTAGATCAGCCTTTCAAGGTTCTAGACAGAGAAAAATGACTCTAATCATTGCTTTATTGTTGAATATATTCCCATGTTATTTACACATGTGCTCTCTTATTGCATAAATATTAGCAAGTGGAAAACAGAATTTATGTTTACCTGATAAATTACTTTCTCCAACGGTGTGTCCGGTCCACGGCGTCATCCTTACTTGTGGGATATTCTCTTCCCCAACAGGAAATGGCAAAGAGCCCAGCAAAGCTGGTCACATGATCCCTCCTAGGCTCCGCCTACCCCAGTCATTCGACCGACGTTAAGGAGGAATATTTGCATAGGAGAAACCATATGTTACCGTGGTGACTGTAGTTAAAGAAAATAAATTATCAGACCTGATTAAAAAAACCAGGGCGGGCCGTGGACCGGACACACCGTTGGAGAAAGTAATTTATCAGGTAAACATAAATTCTGTTTTCTCCAACATAGGTGTGTCCGGTCCACGGCGTCATCCTTACTTGTGGGAACCAATACCAAAGCTTTAGGACACGGATGAAGGGAGGGAGCAAATCAGGTCACCTAAATGGAAGGCACCACGGCTTGCAAAACCTTTCTCCCAAAAATAGCCTCAGAAGAAGCAAAAGTATCAAATTTGTAAAATTTAGAAAAAGTGTGCAGTGAAGACCAAGTCGCTGCCTTACATATCTGATCAACAGAAGCCTCGTTCTTGAAGGCCCATGTGGAAGCCACAGCCCTAGTGGAGTGAGCTGTGATTCTTTCAGGAGGCTGCCGTCCGGCAGTCTCATAAGCCAATCGGATAATGCTTTTAATCCAGAAGGAGAGAGAGGTAGAAGTTGCTTTTTGACCTCTCCGTTTACCAGAATAAACAACAAACAAAGACAAGTTTGTCTGAAATCCTTAGTAGCTGCTAAGTAAAATTTGAGAGCACGAACTACATCCAAGTTGTGCAACAAACGTTCCTTCTTTGAAACTGGATTAGGACACAAAGAAGGCACAACTATCTCCTGGTTAATGTTTCTGTTAGAAACAACTTTTGGAAGAAAACCAGGTTTAGTACGCAAAACCACCTTATCTGCATGGAACACCAGATAAGGAGAAGAACACTGCAGAGCAGATAATTCTGAAACTCTTCTAGCAGAAGAAATTGCAACCAAAAACAAAACTTTCCAAGATAATAACTTAATATCAACGGAATGTAAGGGTTCAAACGGAACCCCCTGAAGAACTGAAAGAACTAGGTTGAGACTCCAAGGAGGAGTCAAAATTTTGTAAACAGGCTTGATTCTAACCAGAGCCTGAACAAAGGCTAGAACATCTGGCACAGCTGCCAGCTTTTTGTGAAGTAACACAGACAAGGCAGAAATCTGTCCCATCAAGGAACTTGCAGATAATCCTTTTTCCAATCCTTCTCGAAGGAAGGATAGACTCTTAGGAATCTTAACCTTGTCCCAAGGGAATCCTGCAGATTCACACCAACAGATATACCAAATTATGTGGTAATTTTTCTGGTTACAGGCTTTCAGGCCTGAACAAGAGTATTAATAACAGAATCTGAGAACCCTCGCTTTGATAAGATCAAGCGTTCAATCTCCAAGCAGTCAGCTGGAGTGGGTCGAACGGACCTAGAACAAGAAGGTCTCTCAAAGGTAGCTTCCATGGTGGAGCCGATGACATATTCACCAGATCTGCATACCAAGTCCTGCGTGGCCACGCAGGAGCTATCAAAATCACTGACGCCCTCTCCTGATTGATCCTGGCTACCAGCCTGGGGATGAGAGGAAACGGCGGGAACACATAAGCTAGTTTGAAGGTCCAAGGTGCTACTAGTGCATCCACTAGAGCCGCCTTGGGATCCCTGGATCTGTACCCGTAGTAAGGAACTCTGAAGTTCTGACGAGAGGCCATCAGATCCATGTCTGGAATGCCCCACGGTTGAGTGACTTGGGCAAAGATTTCCGGATGGAGTTCCCACTCCCCCGGATGCAATGTCTGACGACTCAGAAAATCCGCTTCCCAATTTTCCACTCCTGGGATGTGGATAGCAGACAGGTGGCAGGAGTGAGACTCCGCCCATAGAATGATTTTGGTCACTTCTTCCATCGTTAGGGAACTCCTTGTTCCCCCCTGATGGTTGATGTATGAACTTGGCCCTCGCTAGCTGAGGCCAAGCTTTGAGAGCATTGAATATCGCTCTCAGTTCCAGAATATTTATCGGTAGAAGAGATTCTACCCGAGACCAAAGACCCTGAGCTTTCAGGGATCCCCAGACCGCGCCCCAGCCCATCAGACTGGCGTCGGTCGTGACAATGACCCACTCTGGTCTGCGGAAGGTCATCCCTTGTGACAGGTTGTCCAGGGACAGCCACCAACGGAATGAGTCTCTGGTCCTCTGATTTACTTGTATCTTCGGAGACAAGTCTGAATAGTCCCCATTCCACTGACTGAGCATGAACAGTTGTAATGGTCTTAGATGAATGCACACAAAAGGAACTATGTCCATTGCCGCTACCATCAAACCTATCACTTCCATGCACTGCGCTATGGAAGGAAGAGGAACGGAATGAAGTATCCGACAAGAGTCTAGAAGTTTTGTTTTTCTGGCTTCTGTCAGAAAAATCCTCATTTCTAAGGAGTCTATTATAGTTCCCAAGAAGGGAACCCTCGTTGACGGAGATAGAGAACTCTTTTCCACGTTCACTTTCCATCCGTGAGATCTGAGAAAGGCCAGGACAATGTCCGTGTGAGCCTTTACTTGAGGAAGGGACGACGCTCGAATCAGAATGTCGTCCAAGTAAGGTACTACAGCAATGCCCCTTGGTCTTAGCACCGCCAGAAGGGACCCTAGTACCTATGAGAAAATCCTAGGAGCAGTGGCTAATCCGAAAGAAAACGCCACGAACTGGAAATGCTTGTCCAGGAATGCAAACCTTAGGAACCGATGATGTTCCTTGTGGATAGGAATATGTAGATACGCATCCTTGAAATCCACCTTGGTCATGAATTGACCTTCCTGGATGGAAGGAAGAAGTGTTCGAATGGTTTCCATCTTGAACGATGGAACCTTGAGAACTTGTTCAAGATCTAGAGATCTAAGATTGGTCTGAACGTTCCCTCTTTTTTGGGAACTATGAACAGATTGGAGTAGAACCCCATCCCTTGTTCTCCTAATGGAACAGGATGAATCACTCCCATTTTTAGCAGGTCTTCTACCCAATGTAAGAATGCCTGTCTTCCTATGTGGTCTGAAGACAACTGAGACCTGTGGAACCTCCCCCTTGGAGGAAGCCCCTAGAACTCCAGAGAATAACCTTGGGAGACTATTTCTAGCGCCCAAGGATCCAGAACATCTCTTGCCCAAGCCTGAGCGAAGAGAGAGAGTCTGCCCCCCACCAGATCCGGTCCCGGATCGGGGGCCCGCATTTCATGCTGTCTTGGTAGCAGTGGCAGGTTTCCTGGCCTGCTTTCCTTTGTTCCAGCCTTGCATAGGTCTCCAGGCTGGATTGGCTTGAGAAGTATTACCTTCCTGCTTAGAGGACGTAGCCCTTGGGGCTGATCCGTTTCTGCAAAAGGGACTAAACTTAGGTTTATTTTTGGTCTTGAAAAGACCTATCCTGAGGAAGGGCGTGGCCCTTGCCCCCAGTGATATCAGAGATAATCTCTTTCAAGTCAGGGCCAAAGAGTGTTTTCCCCTTGAAAGGAATGTCAAGCAATTTGTTCTTGGAAGACGCATCCGCTGCCCAAGATTTTAACCAAAGCGCTCTGCGCCACAATAGCAAACCCAGAATTTTTTCGCCGCTAACCTAGCCAATTGCAAGGTGGCGTCTAGGGTGAAAGAATTAGCCAATTTAAGAGCACGAATTCTTCCATAATCTCCTCATAAGAAGAAGAATTACTAATAATCGCCTTTCCTAGCTCATCAAACTAGAAACACGCGGCTGCAGTGACAGGGACAATGCATGCAATTGGTTGTAGAAGGGAACCTTGCTGAACAAACATCTTTAGCAGACCTTCTAATTTTTTATCCATAGGATCTTGGAAAGCACAACTATCTTCTATGGGAATAGTGGCGCGCTTGTGTAGAGTAGAAACCGCCCCCTCGACCTTGGGGACTGTCTGCCATCAGTCCTTTCTGGGGTCGACTATAGGAAAACAATTTTATAAATATGGGGGGAGGTACTAAAGGTATACCGGGCCTGTCCCATTCTTTACTAACAATGTACGCCACCCGCTTGGATATAGGAAAAGCTTCGGGGGGCCCCGGGGCCTCTAAGAACTTTTCCATTTTACATAGTGGTTCTGGAATGACCAGATAATCACAATCATCCAAATTGGATAACACCTCCTTAAGCAGAGCGCGGAGATGTTCCAACTTAAATTTAAAAGTAATCACATCAGGTTCAGCTTGTTGAGAAATGTTTCCTGAATCTGAAATTTCTCCCTCAGACAAAACCTCCCTGGCCCCCTCAGACTGGTGTAGGGGCCCTTCAGAAACCATATCATCAGCGTTCTCATGCTCTACAGAATTTTCTAAAACAGAGCAGTCGCGCTTTCGCTGATAAGTGGGCATATTGGCTAAAATGTTTTTGATAGAATTATCCATTACAGCCGTTAAATGTTGCATAGTAAGGAGTATTGGCGCACTAGATGTACTAGGGGCCTCCTGTATGGGCAAGACTGGTGTAGACGAAGGAGGGGATGATGCAGTACCATGCTTACCCCCCTCACTTGAGGAATCATCTTGGGCATCATTTTTACTAAATTTTTTTATGACATAAAATACATATAGTTAAATGAGAAGGAACCTTGGTTTCCCCACAGTCAGAACACAATCTATCTGGGAGTTCAGACATGTTAAACAGGCATAAACTTGATAACAAAGCACAAAAAACGTTTTAAAATAAAACCGTTACTGTCACTTTAAATTTTAAACTAAACACACTTTATTACTGCAATTGCGAAAAAGTATGAAGGAATTGTTCAAAATTCACCAAAATTTCACCACAGTGTCTTAAAGCCTTAAAAGTATTGCACACCAAATTTGGAAGCTTTAACCCTTAAAATAACGGAACCGGAGCCGTTTTTATATTTAACCCCTTTACAGTCCCTGGAATCTGCTTTGCTGAGACCCAACCAAGCCCAAAGGGGAATACGATACCAAATGATGCCTTCAGAAAGACTTTTCTATGTATCAGAGCTCCACACACATGCAGCTGCATGCCATGCTGTCCTCAAAAACAAGTGCGCCATACCGGCGCGAAAATGAGGCTCTGACTATGATTAGGGAAAGCCCCTAAAGAATAAGGTGTCTAAAACAGTGCCTGCCGATATAATCATATCAAAATACCCAGAATAAATGATTCCTCAAGGCTAAATATGTGTTAATAATGAATCGATTTAGCCCAGAAAAAGTCTACAGTCTTAATAAGCCCTTGTGAAGCCCTTATTTACTATCTTAATAAACATGGCTTACCGGATCCCATAGGGAAAATGACAGCTTCCAGCATTACATCGTCTTGTTAGAATGTGTCATACCTCAAGCAGTAAGAGACTGCACACTGTTCCCCCAACTGAAGTTAATTGCTCTCAACAGTCCTGTGTGGAACAGCCATGGATTTTAGTTACGGTGCTAAAATCATTTTCCTCATACAAACAGAAATCTTCATCTCTTTTCTGTTTCTGAGTAAATAGTACATACCAGCACTATTTTAAAATAACAAACTCTTGATTGAATAATAAAAACTACAGTTAAACACTAAAAAACTCTAAGCCATCTCCGTGGAGATGTTGCCTGTACAACGGCAAAGAGAATGACTGGGGTAGGCGGAGCCTAGGAGGGATCATGTGACCAGCTTTGCTGGGCTCTTTGCCATTTCCTGTTGGGGAAGAGAATATCCCACAAGTAAGGATGACGCCGTGGACCGGACACACCTATGTTGGAGAAACATTGATTAATGGTAAGCAGAGATATGACATATTTTCAAGTTCATATTATTATTATTATCATTTATTTGTATAGCGCCGCCAAATTCCGTAGCGTTCATATTAAAAAACAAAACATATCCATGATTATCTAGGGGCGAAAGCCATAATTTGAAGGAAAATATGCTGATTGTTTCTGTTAATTAACAGAACAGAAACTAATTAATTAACAGACACATCAATTAAGCAGTAGTTGGTGCTAACCTTATTTTATGATGATGGGGGGATAAGTGCTCTCTGCTGTTGAAGTTGGTGATCTGTTGAGGATCTGTTGAGATACAATAGTGTTAAGATTCAATTGCCAAGATTATAATTGATGACACTGATTTACCCATTTATGGATGGACATCCGACCTTAAACACTAACCTATAGTCATAACGAGGAGGAATAATTTTAAATTGGTAATACATATGAAACTATTCCACCTGAAGAGTTACTCCTAATAAAATTTATATTGTTGCATTTATTTAATGTTTTCCTATATTTGATCAGATGAGCTAATACATTCTGGTTGACCATTTATAGTAGCAGATGTTTTTCTTAGATAATTATTTTCACCTGATCTACTGTATTGAGAATACCACTGGATCAGTCAACAATATGGTAATAAGAATTATCTGTTTTCACAGTCTGAAGTGATTAGTGATTTGTTTACTTAATCCTTTTTAGGCATGCTGAAATCTTGAACGAATCTATGGTTTTCTGTTAACATACAAGCTCCTGCCAATACGAATGATTTAGAAGATGTTTTGGGTGATAATAATTACATTTGTTCAAATTGTGTATTATTTGTTTTCTCTAGTCGTCATTTAATTCAGTGATTCATGCTTTAACAAAAAACATTTTGGGAACATAGTAGTGTTTTAAAATGATATTTTGATTAAATTGTTATTGCTTGTTACTGATTATTTCTGATTCATATCATACAACTATTTTTGTTTATTAATTTGGTCTTGGTTTAATAGTTAGATTTGACAGAGCTAAAATGTTTCAGGATTTATATGTATTTCCTATTGCAAATAATAGAATTCAGTGGGGTTTTGTTTATTTGCACACAACTCTTCTATGCACGACCACTTACAACAGTGGTAACCACTATTTAATTGTTAAAATATTAATAATTATTGTGTTGTAATGCATACTGTGTGGGTATTAATCTCATATCACATTTGCACACACTAACAAAAATCTTATTACATCTTTAAACTAATTTTGAAATGAGTTTCAAAATCTTTCATCTGGTTTGTTGCATCTAAAAATGTGTTCTAAATATAAGCTCCCTTACATCAGTATAACACTGAAGGAACTTGACAGTACAAAGTTAGTTCCTGTTTGTTACTTAGTGACCCTTGTAATGACCATCTAAGTTAGTCTCTATATAAGTTATAACAATTAAAAAGGTAAGAAAAACCCTTCATACAAAATAAAGTTATAATTATGGTAACCATATAAGTACAGACAACTATTTATCAATATTTCATTGTTTATTGTACACATTATGAGTAGTGAGCCCAAAACTATATATACAATAACTACCACTAATAAATTTGTCCTAACACTTGCTAGACAAAGTTGTGAAGTGACAACCTGGGGGTCGATCCGATATAAATCGTCGCCCGCAAAAGCCGGCGACGCCAATATTTACGCTGATTTGGTATCCTATATACGGCGTAATCTAGAAGTTACGCGCGTATATTTCTGCCGTCACCCGTAGTTTTTTGGGCCATAGGCAGGTATACCAAACCAGCGCAGTTTGGTATCCAATATGCAGCGTAAGGACTTACGTGGCGAAAATGGAGAAAACTTACTCCATTTTCACCTCGCCACAAAAAGCAGCCGTAAGAAGCCTTACGCTGACTATTGGAGCCCCGTAACTCCCTAAACTAACTAGAAAATAAACCTAACACCTAACGCATGCGCAATGTCTATCTCCCTGTCAACCGCGATCTGCTAAATAAAACCTAACACCTAACGCATGCGCAATGTCTATCTACCTGTCAACCGCGACCCCCCCCCCCCGAAATCCCTAATAAAGTTATTAACCCCTAAACCGCCGCTCCCGGACCCCGCCGCCATCTACATAAACTAACCCCCTACTGTGAGCCCCTAAAACCGCCGCCATCTACCTTATCTATCCCCTAATCTGACCCCTTACACCGCCGCCACCTATATAAAAATTATTAACCCCTAATCTAATCCCCCTATACCGCCGCCAGCTATATTAATATTATTAACCCCTAATGTAAGCCCCTTACACCGCCGCCATCTCTATTAAAATGATTAACCCCTAATTTAATCTACCTACCCTGCCGCCAGCTATATTATCTATATTAACCCTAAGTATATTATAGTTAATATAGGTATTACATTATATATATTAACTATATTAACCCTAATTATATTAGGGTTAATATAGTTAATATAGTTACTATAGTATTTATATTAACTATATTAACTCTATCTAACCCTAACTAAATTTATATTAAATTAATCTAATTCATTTATAAACTAAAATATTCCTATTTAAATCTAAATACTTACCTATAAAATAAACCCTAAGATAGCTACAATATAATTAATAATTACATTGTAGCTATGTTAGGGTTAATATTTATTTTACAGGTAAATTGTTAATTATTTTAACTAGGAATAATAGATATTAAATAGTTATTAACTATTTAATATCTACCTAGTTAAAATAATTACCCAATTACCTGTAAAATAAATCCTAACCTAAGTTATAAATACACCTACACTATCAATAAATTTAATAAACTACAAACATCTATCTAAAAATACAATTAAATTAACTAAACTAAATTACAAAAAAACCAAACACTAAATTACAAAAAATAAAAAAAAGATTACAAGATTTTTAAGCTAATTACACCTATTCTAAGCCCCCTAATAAAATAATAAACCCCCAAAATAAAAATAATTCCCTGCCCTATTCTAAATTAAACAAATTTCAAAGCTCTTTACCTTACCAGCCCTTAAAAGGGCCTTTTGTGGGGCATGCCCCAAAGAATTCAGCTCTTTTGCATACAACAAATACAATACCCCCCCCCCCATTACAACCCACCACCCACATACCCCTATTCTAAAACCACCCAAACCCCCCTTAAAAAAGCCTAACACTACCCCCCTGAAGATCTCCCTACCTTGTCTTCACCACACCGGGCCGAACTCCTGATCCGATCCGGGCGCTGTCTTCCTCCAAGCGGCAAAGAAGAATTCTTCCTCCGGCGACGTCTTCCTCCAAGCGGCAGCAAAGTCTTCATTCTTCCGGCGGCATCTTCAATCTTCTTTCTTCGCTCCGCCGCCGCGGAGCATCCATCCCGGCCGACTGCTGTACTACGAATGAGGTACCTTTAAATGACGTCATCCAAGATGGCGTCCGCCGAATTCCGATTGGCTGATAGGATTCTATCAGCCAATCGGAATTAAGTTAGAAAAATCTGATTGGCTGATTGAATCAGCCAATCAGATTCAAGTTCAATCCGATTGGCTGATCCAATCAGCGAATCAGATTGAGCTCGCATTCTATTGGCTGATCGGAACAGCCAATAGAATGCGAGCTCAATCTGATTGGCTGATTGGATCAGCCAATCGGATTGAACTTGAATCTGATTGGCTGATTCAATCAGCCAATCAGATTTTTCTAACTTAATTCCGATTGGCTGATAGAATCCTATCAGCCAATCGGAATTCGGCGGACGCCATCTTGGATGACGTCATTTAAAGGTACCTCATTCGTAGTACAGCAGTCGGCCGGGATGGATGCTCCACGGCGGCGGAGCGAAGAAAGAAGATTGAAGATGCCGCCGGAAGAATGAAGACTTTGCTGCCGCTTGGAGGAAGACGTCGCCGGAGGAAGAATTCTTCTTTGCCGCTTGGAGGAAGACATCGCCCGGATCGGATCAGGAGTTCGGCCCGGTGTGGTGAAGACAAGGTTGGGAGATCTTCAGGGGGGTAGTGTTAGGCTTTTTTAAGGGGGGTTTGGGTGGTTTTAGAATAGGGGTATGTGGGTGGTGGGTTGTAATGGGGGGGGTATTGTATTTGTTGTATGCAAAAGAGCTGAATTCTTTGGGGCATGCCCCACAAAAGGCCCTTTTAAGGGCTGGTAAGGTAAAGAGCTTTGAAATTTGTTTAATTTAGAATAGGGCAGGGAATTTTTTTTATTTTGGGGGTTTATTATTTTATTAGGGGGCTTAGAATAGGTGTAATTAGCTTAAAAATCTTGTAATCTTTTTTTTTATTTTTTGTAATTTAGTGTTTGTTTTTTTTTTGTAATTTAGTTTAGTTAATTTAATTGTATTTTTAGATAGATGTTTGTAGTTTATTAAATTTATTGATAGTGTAGGTGTATTTATAACTTAGGTTAGGATTTATTTTACAGGTAATTGGGTAATTATTTTAACTAGGTAGATATTAAATAGTTAATAACTATTTAATATCTATTATACCTAGTTAAAATAATTAACAATTTACCTGTAAAATAAATATTAACCCTAACATAGCTACAATGTAATTATTAATTATATTGTAGCTATCTTAGGGTTTATTTTATAGGTAAGTATTTAGATTTAAATAGGAATATTTTAGTTTATAAATGAATTAGATTAATTTAATATAAATTTAGTTAGGGGTGTTAGGGTTAGATAGAGTTAATATAGTTAATATAAATACTATAGTAACTATATTAACCCTAATATAATTAGGGTTAATATAGTTAATATATATAATGTAATAACTATATTAACTATAATATACTTAGGGTTAATATAGATAATATAGCTGGCGGCGGGGTAGGTAGATTAAATTAGGGGTTAATCATTTTAATAGAGATGGCGGCGGTGTAAGGGGCTTACATTAGGGGTTAATACTATTAATCTAGGTGGCGGCGGTGTTATGGGCTCACTTTAGGGGGTTATAGATATAATATAGCTGGCGGCGGGGTACGGGAGCGGCGGTTTAGGGGTTAATAGCTTTTTTATTGTTAGGCTAGTGAGGGGGGATAGCGGATAGAGGGTTAGACAGTGCGGGCTATGTTAGGGAGGCGTGTTAGACAGTGCGGGCTATGTTAGGGAGGCGTGTTAGACAGTGCGGGTGTTTTAGACTTTAGTCAGGTTTTATAGGCGCCGGCAGTTTCTAACGTGCCGCAAGTCACTGGCGACGCCAGAAATTTGTACTTGCGCAGATTTCTGGACATCGCTGGTTTGTCAGACTTACGGCATGTTAGCATCTGACGGCAACCTATATGGGATAGCTCGAGTTGCGAGCTGAAACTGCGGGCGACGCCGGTTCCCTCGCTTGCGCCGCAAACTGCGATCTATATCGGATCGCGCCCCTAATTGTGAAGGTCAGGATTCAGGGACCCTTTTCCAAATATCTACCAAGAAACGTGAGAAAATAAAATACAATTTATTGAATAATATAGATAGACATACAGACAGATACAGATAAATTCAGATAGCTAGACAGATAGATAGAGACATAAATAAATATACATAGATGATAGCTAAATAGATAGATTTGTTTATGTCTAAAAGAACTATAACCACTTAATGACAACACCCTACTATATGTCCTTATCAGGGCAATTGTTAAAGTGTGTTTTTTTTAAGGTAGTCTTTGTATTTGGGGGTGGGGTATTACTTTGGTTTTAGAAAAGGGGTTATTATTTGCCAAGTAAAAGAACTAGATCATATCACTTTAGGGCATTGCCCTACAAAATGTACTTATCAGTGTAATTGTTAGAGTAAATTTAAGTGTTAGTTTAGGGTTTTTATTTAGTGGTGGGTTTAAGAGGACTTTAGTTTTAGGATAGGAATAACAGTTTTATTTTATTTTAAATAGTGCTTTGTTTTTTTTGTTATGTGTTTTTTTATATTTTGTGTAATTTGAATGCTTGTTAATTTGTGTAACATAGGTGGTGTGAGGTTAGGGGTCTTGGGCAGCTTTTAGGTGGTTAAGTAGTGTAGGGATAGTTTTCTTTGGGGATTTATGGTGGTTTAGGGGTTAATAGGTTAGGGAATGTTTGTGATGGGGTATTTGTGGTTTAGGGGTTAATTGTTGGTGTTTGCAGTGGGCGGTTGTGACAGTTTAGGGATTAAAAGGTTAAGGAGTGGTTAGGTTAATATGTTACAGCCGATAAAGTGTTAATAATGTAGCTGAGTTACGTTGTGCTGGGAGTGAGGGTGCATAAGGGTATATGAATTTACAATGTTACATTATATGCATTTTCCTGTAATGCAAGTATTGTATAGATTTAAAACATGTTTTTTTTTTCTTCATGTTAAAAAAATATGTTTAACATCTATACAATACTTAAATTAATATGCATTATACTGGATAATGCATATGCTTTAAACATTGTATATACATGTATCAACATAGCCCCTATATTTATAATAGGAAGGTTTTTTTTGTCTTTATTAGTTAGGTATAGCAAAGATATGACGTATATGTCTGCATTTTGTGGGAGTTTGCTGGGCGTTTCAGAGTAGTATTCATTTTGATTGGGACACATCACCAGTAGTGCGATATATTCCAATCTTTGAAGTCCAGGTTACGTGTAGGGTTTGAGCTATATTTGTCTTTCCATCTTTTCAGTGGCAAGATTTTCCAATTAGAGGCAGCTAGTGTAAGTGTAGTTACAGTTAGGTTATGTATTTATTATTTGAAGTGTCTCTACCTAGAAACCATTTTTTTATTTTCAGTCTGTACAGTGTAGGAGCTCTTCAAATACCTTTTTCATTGTTGGGCACACTGGAACAGCCAGAGGGAAACCTACACATGCTGGATATAGCTGTATTGGGTAGTGCTTTCAAACACCTCTATTTTAGCATACGCTGTCGGCATTTAACATTGCACAAGCATTTCTTGTGAAATGCTTGTGCGATGCCGCCCCCTGCACATTGGTGTCAATCATCCCAATTGGATCGGGATGATTTCAGTCTGCCACCTAAAAGATCTTACAACCGCTGCTTCTTAACTTACATTTAAGGCGGACCAGAAACTTTGGGCGTAGAAAGCAGCATCCGTTGCTTGTTAAATCTACCTCATAGTCTTTATTGATACCTACTGGCAGCAAAGCATTCAGTTTGAAATTCCAGAAGTTTTCCCTTTCCTTGAGAATTATCTCTCTATTGATCCCCCCCTCGGGAAAGGTGTGACCTGTTTCATTTTTTGAAATCTGAGTTGCATTATTCAAATTATTGAATCGGTTACAAATGTTGTTTCCTGAACAATTATGAAGGTAAGATTTTCTGTATGGCCACACTGTGATGGCAATCTTGGAAACCCTGTACCATATTTGTAAAGGCAAACCCATACACTTTCCTTACACCATGAGGACTGTTTGCAGGTGGGGCACACACATGGGCAAGGCATGATGCAGGTGGAGCCGAGGTCCCACAAGGGCCCATGTAGCTAAATAAATAATTACTGCAGGGCAAGATGAGTCCCCTAGAGGTACAAGCCAGGTCTGAATTGAGGCCACTGAGATATTTGTAGTTATGCCCCTGGTTTACTGCAAAAAAAACAGACAATGTTTTGCTAATTGTAAGAAAATACTACAGAATTCTAAGAAAATACTACAGAAAATAACAGCATAAAAACTCATTGTAACAGACTAAAAAATGGCAATAGTTAAAATCATTATGTGCTTTAGTGAAAATGTATTATATATATATATATATATATATATATATACATACTATATATATATATATATATATATATATATATATATATATATATATATATATATATATATATATATATATATATATATATATATATATATACACATACTATATATTATAGATATACATATTGAGTCCAGCACTAGACCTGCATGTAATTTACTCAATGTATGCCTGTCACAATGTAGTCCATATATGTTATGTGACAGCACCACAGCAGTTTTTAAAGGTGAAAAATCCTTTTATTTATTTACAGAACCATAGAAGCGACGTTTTGGACCTACATGATCCTTAATCATGCATAGTTAAAACAACTAAATACAAACACTTATAAAGGCTACCTGGGCCATCACATCTCTCTTTGCAATTCAGTTTAACCCCTACCTATCTAGGTTAGGTTCATTTTAGGAATAGTGACATCTAGTGGCATTAAGAAGCATTAAACAAAAACATTATAAAAACAAATGTAAATCATAATCCCTATTCAGACCATATGGATGGAGTGCATTTAAGAATTTTATCCACCATACCTCCTTTTGTTTTAATTTAAGTTCTCTATTCCCCCCTCTCCTGTATTGTGGAATATGATTAATGACCTGGAACCGGAGCTGACTGACTGTATGACCCATTTGTGTAAAGTACGCTGAAACAGGTAAAGACACATCTTTAGATTTAATAGAAACTTTATGTTGGCTAAATCTATCTCTGGCGGCCTGGGTGGTCTCCCCAATATAACACAACCCACATGGGCATTTCAAAAGGTAAATAGCATAATCAGTTTTGACATGTGTATCGGCTTCTAATAGTTAGTTGTTTCCTACTATCATTTTGTGCCAGAAATGTACCTTTAATAATGAAATTACATTGCAAACAATGTAAGCAAGGGTAGCATCCGTTATTAGGGGTAGTTACATAATTAATGGTGGTAGGTTTAGTTGTATCCACATCTGACAAATTGTCCCTAAGATTCTTATCCTGCTGGTAAGAGGGCATAGGAGGCAATTTAAATGTTTCAACCTCTGGATTATCTTTGGACAAAAGGTACCAATGTTTTCTAACAACCCTAAATATGTCCCTACTCCTATCACTGTATTCTGTTGAAAATACCAACCTGTTAGTCTTATCATCACATATATCTTTCTCCTTTTCCAAGTCAATGATAGTATTCTCAATGATTTTCTGGGGTAACCCTTTTTTACAAATTAATTACCCCTAAATTCCAAACTATCAGATCACTTTTTCTGATCTTTGACAATTCTCTTAGTGCGTAACAATCGACTTCTACGTATTGACTTAAAAACGGAATCTGGATGAAAACTTTCATACATAAGAAGTGTGTTTTTATCGGTTGATTTTGTATAAAGATCAGTACTTAACTTATTGCTTTCCTTATACACCATAGTGTCTAAAAAGCTAATTTCATGCTGAGAATAGGTAAGGGTAAATTTAATGATAGGTATGGATTGTAGTGTGTGTGGCATATTTATTTTAAATATAAAGTACAAATAGTTAACCGTTAAAAACAATTAAAACTATTACAAACTGTTAAAATCATTCAAACAGTACAAGCTGGTTAGCATGGATCCATGTTCACGTTAACAATGTTATACACATACATATATAGTAAGATATAATTAATATACAATTGACAATGCTTCTATATATATGTGTGGATCTCCTTTTAAGCGGCACTACACCACCTTTGTGGCTTTCAGATGTAGCACTGGGCCCCTATCGGGGTCTCCACAATCGTGTGGTAAAGGTCTCCAAGAGGTTTTATATTAGTATCTTGGTTTATCTAAATGATCAGGGGTGCCAAATCAGTCAATCTGTTAAGTGTTGTTTGTAATCCCAGAGTAGGTGAAACTTCCAATGTAGGATTCCAAAGGTGTATTTACAATGAAATAAAGTAAAAAAATAAAATCCAATTTTAACAAAAGGATATTATAGTCTATACAGAGACCACTACCTCTACCAACAGAATAGGAATTGGGAAAATAGGGGCGAATATACATACAATCAGAAAAGATTTAAAGGGAGACAGCAACATGACACACACTTTAATAATGAGAGATGGAAAAGGGGACAACAAAGACACAGATAACATAAGGAAGAATAGTCCACCAATTGGGATAGAGATATGAGACATAGTGATAGATACTATTACCATAACGAGACCCATAATCATTCAAGAACTAGAGGATATCAACAACATTCCCCAAAGGAGTACCAATAGAGGAGAAAAATATACCAATCTAGAAAGACACATTATTAATCAAAAAGATATGAAGACAGGGACGATATTTACCCTGGAGATAAAGATATGTATAGGATACCAACATGCAAGGGAGATTATTCAAAATCACAAAACGAACAACAATATGGGAAACATGAAGGCTATAACAAAAAAGATGAGTGGAAAGCTCAACTTCATAAGAGGATAGAATAGATCAAATGAAACCAACCACATCTGGTGCAACCCAATCACCCTCTTTTTTAGAGTTGGACCAACCATGCACCAAGGGGAAAGAGAAAGCACTGATGAAATAGAAAGACATTGAGATATAAGTTTCAAGCTCATCAAAAGCAAAAAGATAACCCACAGAGGGAGGAGAGGAGGTGTCCGAATAAATAGGAATAAAGACAAAAATGGAAATAATGGTAGAGACGAAGACAATATGCTGCCTACTAATGAAGAGAGGAACAGCAAAGGGATTTTTAACCTAAGCTCTCACATACTAACATGGAATGAAAGAACTATCCTAGAATTCGGGCTCTCATTTACACCAACAAGAAGTCTGGACAAGTTCCAAACCTTTGTAAATACCAAAGAATTTATCAGGAAGTTGACTCTGAAAAGATTCTTTCAAAAAATCTGCATTGGAAAGAATAATGTCTGCACCAAAGGGACATAAATAATATAATCACACGGAACTGAAACCTGAATCTAATTTTTTCCCCATAAGTAGCAAGGGGAACGCCATTGAGTCATTCAAAACCATAGTATGCAAGGAAATCAGAGACATACCCTCAAAAAAGTTCAAGAAACTGAAATATAACCTATCAAGTAAACAGATAGAAACCATTAAGAAACTTGAAAATAACCATGGACTTACAATGAAACCTGCTGACAAAGGAGGAGTAATTGTAGTCATGAACAAAAAGGACTACACTTGGGAAAGTGAATGCATTCTGAATGATAAGATGACTTATCATAGGTTACAAGAGAACCCAGTGGATAAATATAAAAAAGAACTGGATGAATTACTCAACGGAGCTATAACACTGGGGATACTAAATGATAAAGAACACAGATACATCAGTGTGGACCACCCTATAACCCCAGTGTTTTACCACTAACCAAAAATCAACAAATCTATAAATGATCCCCCTGGAAGACTGATCATTTCGGGCATAGGCTCTCTGAGCAGTAACCTGTCGGAATATGTAGACAGAAACCTGCAGAAATACGCCAAGCAACTACCTTCATATCTAAGAGACTCAACTCAAATTTTAAACATTCTAGAGAGCATCCCTTGGAAAGAGGAATATATACTAGCAATGTGTGACATTGAATCGCTGTATACAAGCATTCCACATAAGAAAGGCCTAGAATCAGTCAGCTTCTTTCTACAAGAAGATACATAAGTCCCCTTTGTACAGGGTGAATTCATCCTGAAAAGCATAGAATACATCCTCACTCACAAATATTTCTGTGATGAGGGAAAGTTCTATAGACAGATATGTGGAACAGTGATGGGGACAAGGTTTGCACCAAGTTACTCAAACCTCTATATGGGGAAATGGGAGGGCAACTTCTGGGAAGCTTGCTCAGTAAGTGCAGACCTGGGCCTCTATCGCGCTACATAGATGATATAATTATCATATGGGAAGGGACAGTGGAAGACTTGGAATATACAATACAGGTCATGAACAACAACACAGTGAATTTAAAATTCACATATGAATGGAGTCATACAGAACTGACCTTTTTGGATTTAAGGTTGGAAGTGAAATATGGGAAACTGGAAACGTCTACCTATTTCAAGGAGGTTGACAGCAATAATTATATACATAGAACAAGTTGCCATCACACAAAATGGAAGGACAACATCCCGAAGGGGCAACTATTAAGGATGAAGAATTGCTCAAACCCAATAAAGTGGGAGGAACAAGCAAAGATAATTAAAACTAAATTCATCGATAAAGGATATGATGAGAGAAAACTAAACCCAACAGTAGAGGAAGAAAGAAAAATTGAGAGACAAGCACTAACCAGATATAAGAACAAGACCCCAAAAGGAAATCAAGAAGTCCTTGATGTTCCACTAATAACGGAATATAGTGAGAACAGACACATCATAGAAAACATCTTCCGAAAACATTGGCCTCTATTAAAAGAGGACAATGTTATAGGAGAAAAAACTACCCATAAGACCCAGGTTCATTTACAGGAAAACAGACAGCCCGAGGAACAAAATAGTACCTAGTATACATAGGAAAGAAACAATGGGAGTCAAAGATGTATTTGGAAAAAAAGATCAGGGGCTTCTTCTCTTGCCACACATGCAAAGCATGTAAATGTGAAATAAAATTTGAGAAATTCCAGTCTAACAATTTGAAAAACTAAACATTTTAACCGCTCTGTATAGACATTTCTCTACAAAACACCAAGGAAATGTTAAAGATCTGAAATTCATGGGGATCCAAAAAATAAATAAGAACTGGAGAGGCAACTATGAAAAAAAGTTACTGACAGCAGAATCCAAATGGATATTTCAACTTGACTGCCTATATCCTAAGGGCCTTAATAATAAATAGGACTTGGCACACCTCCTGAATTTGAATTTATGACAATAAGAATGATATACCAAACCCACCATCTGAAACATGTGAAGAAACTAAGCCTATTCTATACTTCAGGGGTACATGTTTAATCCTACTAGTTCCCACAAAAGTATATGATTGAGACAACTAAAAGACTAACACATAAGAAGGGACAAGATCTCTCTCCCCTCTGGTTCTGTTTACTTCCTCCACAAAATCTTTCTGCCTTCACTACTTAAAGATTATGCTTAAAATCAAGATAGATTACTCATCCTAACATTTGCCCACACTTCCTCAAACCCCTATTTACAATATTACAGACTGGGTATGCTCCCTGTAAAATCACATCTGGAGTGATATACTCCAGAATAAGTGACGTTACTTAAAAGAGAAGGAGCTCCAATTGAGTAAGGTCCCCTAGTCGACTGAGTAGAGGTTATAAATCCCCCCATCCCCAAAATAAATATACTAAAAGGTGTAAGGACACTTCGTATTATGCGGACTGTAGATGGCGAACTATCTGGTCCACTTTTATTGTGATCAATATCAGTCTCTAAAGTTATATCACAAACAACCACAGGTTATACTTATTTTTAGCACCTATCTCACTAAATGTTACTATCCTTTATTTAATATGACAGACATCATACTAGACTTATTGGAAGTTTTTACCAAACCCAAAGTTGATCACCATCTCCTATTACTTAACTAACTTGATATGGTATACATCCAGCTTGAGATGTAAACTCTAGCTAGTATGTATCCTATGAACATCAGTCTTATTGTAAGTTCCAACCAAACATAACTTAGATCTTTAAGATCAAGATCTGCCTGTCATGTATTATTTAGTATACTCAGGCAAGCAAGTCTTGATTATCAGTACCCCAGGAACTTAAACTAAAGGATATTGTCTACAATGGAAATAGAAAGGAAAAGCTTAGATTGCTAGTATCCCAAAAACATTTTTAGAGCAGGAAGGGCACCCTATTCCACCTTTACACATAATGATTATATCAGCTGGAAAAGACCACAATATCCCAATAGGAGTAATCGTTATACTGGAGGAAAGCTAATCATCCATTAACTGAAAACCAAGTCCTTTTATAGCTGTATATACCCACCATACTCTCCATTCTAACACGTGGGAATTGTAGTACAGCAGGTGGGTTAGACGATTTAATAATGCAGCACTTAGACCAATATCATCAGAAACACTATAGCAATTTGTTTTAACTGTACATTGTACGTACAGCACACTGCCAATAATATTGTGACAGAAGATGGAATAATATAGATAGTAATTACAGTTTAACCACTCTGTTCTATAACACAGTATCTGGAACAATATCTGTTGACATTTTGTGATCAGAACTCTTTACAATCACCCCACATTAGAACATCACATATTACAAACTCTAATACTATAAACTATTAACACTAATGTGACAAAAGATAGGGGATGGGGTTTTCACCCATATCCAATCAGATGCAGTAATCATAAACGATATAGGCTAGAAATATACTCCCACCACTAGTGTGCATACAGCGGTGACGTCACAGCCAATCAGAAGAGCCGAAAATCAGCAATAAGAAATGCGGGTATAGACAATAGTTAAACAATAATGGTATTGTCTAACAGCGTAACATATGGAATAGCAATCAACCACGTGTTAAGATTGGAACCCTTCATCTCAAAAGATGTTACAGCCCTTAACCGTAATCTCCCCATACTAGAATATCATATTGACATTATAACTGTGACAGGAGATGGGAACTTAACACATCTCCAATCAAATGCAATAGAAGTAAATTAATATCCAATGAACACAGGCTGGAAATACACACCCACTGCTAACACACTATAGTGGTGACATCACAGCCAATCAGAAGAGCCAAAAATCGGCAATAGTAAACAAATCAGGTATAAACATAGAATACTTAATAGGGACAGACACAGTGCCCCTTAACACACTGATAACAATACCCTAACTAAATATAGAATAAAGAATAAAGAAATGACACACAAAAAACTATTTTGGAAAAAGAAATCGTACTGGATGTGACATCACCACTAAGAAAGTAATAATACCACAAAGGATATAAATGATTGAAAAGATATATAATTATATACAACAAAGTACATGTATATGCTGCATAGCATTTTATCCTTTATATTGTATTTCAGTAAGTAGAATATATTGTGCTGTATTTCAAAAAGCTAACCTATCTCAAAAAACAAGCTTAATGGCACTTCCGGTTTCACTGACCTCTGACCTCACAAAGCAAACAATTGGAATCAGAAATTAGGTATAAAAGGACCCCAGTACACACAGCAAACCAGTCTTGAGAAAGGCCTTTGAGAGGCCGAAACGCTTTGACCAAACATCTGGTAAGCCTTATTCTTATATTCAAACTTGTACTTGAACATACTACACTATATTCATTATCTTTCACAGAAGAATCCACCTAGGAACAGGACAGTCCTTAGAAAATCTGGCTTTCTAATTTTTGTCACAGCATTAGTCCTGCAGACTCCAACAGCCCCCCCCACAATTGGATTTTTGAGAGACTTATCTTTTAATCACATATTTTTATCACTCAATTTTATTACTTTGTTTTTTCATGCGTACTAGTGTATTTTTGTATTTTTTGTATTATTTTTATTTTTCACCTTATCTTTGGTTGAAAAACTTAACATTCATCACATTCATTCTCATTTTTTACTACTATCAGTGTGGAGCCACCTTTAACACAACACAATTGGATTTTATTTTTTTATTTTTATTTTATTTCATTGTAAATACACCTTGGGAATTCTACATTGGAAGTTTCAACTATTCTGGGATTACAAACAACACTAAACAGATTGACTGATTTGGCCACCCCTGATCATTTAGATAAACCAAGATACTAATATAAGACCTCTGGGAGACCTTTACCACACGATTGTGGAGACCCTGCTAGGGGCCCAGTGCTACATCTGAAAGCCACAAAGGTGGTATAGTGCCGCCTAAAAGGAGATCCACACACACATATATATATATATATATATATATATATATATATATATATAAGCATTGTTAATTGTATATTGATTATCTCTTACTATATATGTATGTGTAGTAACATTGTTAACGTGCACATGGATCCATGCTAACAGTTTGTAATTGTTTTAATTGCTTTTAACGGTTAACTGTTCGTATTTTATATTTAAAATAAATACGCCACACACACTACAATCCAAACCTATCATTACATCCTAGCCCCCACAGAGGTGAGGCGCTCGGGCTATATATTATTATAATCTCTGAATTTTCAATTGGCAGCTATAGGTTAAACATAGCCGGAGCATATAGGATTCACACAGGCACTAGGTGTATATATACTTTCAAGGGTAAATTTAAAACCTATCATAGACATGTTGATATCTTCTACAAATTGTAGTAGGGACTCCAATGGGCCCCCCATATACATACCATAGACATACTTTTTTTCAAAACCACTCATGAACAAATTGGCATATGAAGGGGCCACATTGGAACCCATAGCTGTACCTCGTTTCTGCATATGTGTCTTGAAACAGAAAATAGTTGCAATAAAGCGCAAGTCTCAAAAGATAATCTACAAAATCACCTTGTAAATGGTTATATACCTTACTATCATCTAGAAAACATTTTATTGTGGTTAATCCTTCCTCATGGGGGATGGAAGTATATAAACTCACCACATCAAGTGAAAAAATAAACCATGTCTGTTCAATTTCTATGTTTGCCAGTCTTTCTATAAACTTATTAGTATCCTTAAGAAAGGATCATTGCTTATTAGCAATAGGAAAAAGAATCCTATCTAGAAAGATAGAAACTTTAGAAAAAAATGATTCTGTACAGGCCACAATGCGCCGTCCTGGAGTAAAAAATATTTTTTTTACGAATTTAGGCAATGTATAAAAAAGAGGTGTTATAGGAAATTTTTGCCAAAGAAAATCATAAACCTGTTTTGAGATAACATTATGATCAAAGGCCCTATCCAAAATAACCTTCAATTCTTTCTGGATTTCTGGGAGGGGATTATGAACTCAAATCTCATATACCCCACCATCTAATAATAAGGAGGTGTGGTGGATAAAATTCCTAAATACACTCCATCCATTTGGTCTGAATAGGGATTATGCTTTACATTTGTTTTTATATTTTTTTCTGTTTAATGCTTCTGGTACCACTAGATGTCACTATTCCTAAAATGAGCCTAAACCTGGATAGGTAGGGGTTAAACTGAATTGCGAAGAGAGATGTGATTTGATTGGCCCAGGTAGCCTTTTTAACTGCTTGTATTTAGTTGTTTTAACTTTGCATGATTAAGGACCATGTGGTTCTGTATCTAAATAAAATAAATTTTCACCTTTAAAAACTTCTGTGGTGCTGTCACATTTAATCTCAATCAGTATTTTATTTTATTTATTGCAGTAGTGATGGTAGAATAAATCTGCCAAAATGCCTCTTTTATGTTTTGCTTTGCTTTTTTTCTGCTAAAATCACTCACAAACAAGCCATATTGACAACATTAGTGCCTTTTGAAATTAAACATCTCCATATTTAATAAATAGCTTTGAATACTTAAAATATCACTCTATCCCACAACAAAGAACTTTCTTGGTTTTCATACCTAATGCTCTCTATCCACATAGCTATAGACTGGCATCTTTTCTATTAATGTGATACCTTGTTTATGGTGTAGATAGGATTTATATATAATAGATGGTTCTTTGTATTTTTTTTTTTAAATTCTGATGTTATTTATTGTATTGGAGCAGGTGTTGTATTTCCATTAAAGGGAATGATATAATGGATATGTTACCTGTCTAGTATTAAAGGTAATTATTTACCTGCCATAAAAGTACATTTTATTTTCTATTTTCCCAGTACCTATTTAAAGTTGCTATTACTCAGTGGTTGTGTAAGAATGAATATGGGCTGTGTCCTGAAAGTCCCTTATGACTATGTGGGTCTCTCTGTGAATAAAATTATATTGCAGGTAATATTGATGGTGCGGCTCCAATGTGAACTTTTGCTACTGGAGGTTCATGACAGACAGAAAATGTACAGTGTCCTATTTAGTACTTTTTCTTCATATTTTATTAAGTAAACATTAAACTTGAATTTAATTAATCATAGTAAAAAAAAATTGCATTATTTGTTATACCTGTTATTCTTGTAATTTAATATTTTTTTCTCATTCTTCCCAGAGAGGTTGTAGTACATTTTGCAGACTTTAAGTCCTTATACCTAAAGCTTGTTTGTATTTAACTGTAAAAAACAGTTTTGAGCAAGCAGACTGTAGGATTAAAGGCACAGTCAACACAAAATTTGGAATACCTTATTCCTATGTAGTTGTTAATGTTGTTTTAAACCTCCTTTAGACCATAGTTAATGCATATCTAGTTTTTGTTAAAAATCACTTAATTTGCATCCTCCGGCCAATTTGAAATTGTATTTTGATTGTCAAGGGGGGATTTTAAGGTCCAACAGCTGAGGTACAGTAAACTGGTCCACAGGCTGAGCTTCAGTATACAGGTCTGCCACAAATGAGAACCGCAACTGAGCAGCATTCTTTCGTTCTGGGTTTTAAAAGCCCTCCTTGACGATCAAAATACAATGGGCATGCACAAAATACTGTGCACAAGCAAGAAATGTCTTGCTATACACGGAGAACATTATTTTCAACAGAGCCTTCAGTGAGTCAGGGAAAGGAAGGGTCTGGAGGCCATTTCATATCTGAATTAGAAAAAAATTGAAGGCACTACATATGTAATAGGGGATTAATAACCACTAAGTATATCAATTGGCCTTCAAAAAGCTATTATGGTGGTTGGGATGTGCTATGTGTCAGTAGAATAAGTTACAAATATTCAGTTATAGAACTGAACAGAAAAGCGATAGTGTATAAGCACTCAAGGTCACCCCTTGTTTAAATATATAAAGGTGTGTTTAATAAGTAATTTAAAACATAAACTTTATTAAATTTCTTAAAATAATGGGTAAAAAGAGTTCAAACCAAAATGCTAGCAAAAATTAAAAATCCACATAAAGTCTATAGATTTCTTGGTACTAATACAGCAATCTGCAAAGATATATAGCTAATGTGATTTAGCACAGTAGGGAGGTTAGAATATTCTGCAAATATGCACCAGCTATCGTATAAAGATAAACAGCTGATGTAATGCTAATTAGTAATTCTTCTGTTTACTGCACAGTATTAAAATAAGTAGGTAGCTCCTGTGTGACCCAAAAGGTTTTTCATAGAATTAGGTAATAGCAGAAGAACCTGCGGTGATAGTATCAGTTAAGATGTTTATCGCATCTCAATATAATATGCAGCAATCGGTTTAAGGTAAGATGACTTCTATGGGGCTGATATAACATGTCCGCCGCACATAGATAAATTTATCATTGCACAAGCATTCCTTGTGAAATGCCTGTGCAATGCTGGCCCTGCAGATTCGTGGCCAATTGGCCGCTAGCAGGGGGTGTCAATCAACCCGATCGTATGCGATCGGGCTGATTGCTGTCCACCACCTGAGTGGTGGCGGATGAGTTAAGGAGCAGTGGTCTTAAGACCTCTGCTTCTTAACTCCTGTTTCCGGCGGGCCTGAAGGCTTGAGCGGAAACAGCTGCATCAAGCTCCATACGGAGCATGATGTATTGGCCCCTATGTGTTTACATTAGTATCAGTAACTGGTATTGCAAATAAACCGAATGGAGGTAAATTTACAGTAGCCGGTATTATAATGTGTCCAGCATCTAAACAACAACACCGTTTGCCCTAAAGATAGTTTCAATTGCTATAATACCAAATACGTTAGTATGGCTCAGTTGAAGGTATTCAATAAATGCTGTAAGTTAGATCTATTAGTTATAGGTTAGATTGTACCATCATACCGATAAAGGCTCAGCCTTACAACATACTAAGAAGCCATAATGAGTTAACCAAATCTGTTTACAGATCATTGCTGAGTACCCTAGTATCAACTATATAGTGGTATTTATATTCCAGTTAGCAAGAATACATCACTTCCATTCTTGAACAGAACTCCTGACATATCCCAAACCACTCCTTTCCTACAAAGCTCTATCCCACACCACCTTCTTTATAATAAAGGCGAAATCCAACCACAACAGACATTATGTGATACCCTTGGGGCTAACTTCCAAAACTGGTACACTTATACACAACTGAAACACTACCTAACAACACACACCTCCAGACTCCAATTTAAAAGGCAACTCTCGCATTTTGAAGCAATTTGCTTCCATCCCCACCCACAGAGAGGAATTCTATCAGTAACATATAAAATACTGTCGCGTGTGTCCCACTCGGTACCCCCTGCATACGTAGCTAAATGGGAAAAAGACTTAGGGGTCGCCCTGGACCCACCAGACTGGAATATCATCTCTCATCAGATGACAAAAGCTTCATCATCCATCTCGATGCTGGAAATGAATATCAAACTGCTAAGCAGGTGGTACTACACTCCAGTTCGATTGCATCACCTATTCCCCAACACGACCACCATGTGCTGGAGGAACTGCGGAGAGCCAGCCACTTTTGCACATATCTGGTGGACATGCCCGACAGCATCATCCTTCTGGTGCTCCCTTAGACCCGAGATTGAAAAAGCTATGGGTGCACCACTTCCGTTTACCCTATGGGTTTTTCTATTCAACAAATTCCCCAAAATTCCATGCAAACTAAAACGAACACTTCTCACAATTATGATCAACTCTGCTAAAAGACTAATACAGCTTAATTGGAAAAAATCAGACCTGCCATCCCCCGCGGTCTGGAGGTCCAGGGTGACACACTATCTCCAGCTGGAGAAATACCATTACACCAGCACCAGACGGGTAGAAGAATTCCATAACATAACATTTCTATGGGAAGAATATATCAATAGCCAATAACATCCCACTCCCTTGCCCAACCCTATCAACCTACTATAAAACTGCACTCCCGTATGTAATATCCCTACACTTAGACTCTAAACACACTCACAACACAGGGCCACGTCATGACAGTCAGAAGGAGGTCATAGACATTCCCGCAACGGTCATTTTCAGCACAAACATATCCATTGTATACTTTTTATTTTTGAGTGTCAGCTGATTGGTACCTGTGGCCTAATCCAGTAATATTAATCAACCTCGAGTCCTATTGTTATAAACCTACTTGTCTAATTGTAACAAATAATAATCTATTTTAACACTTGATGTTAATTTAACAGTTTTTCTAATGCTTTTCTATGTATATCTCAATAAAAGAATTAAAAAAAATAAAAAAAATAGTGGTATTTATATTTAAGCACGCTGAAAGTATTAAAATCATTGGAGCTCCCACCAGTCCGCTC
Source organism: Bombina bombina (assembly GCF_027579735.1). Classification (NCBI taxonomy): domain Eukaryota; kingdom Metazoa; phylum Chordata; class Amphibia; order Anura; family Bombinatoridae; genus Bombina; species Bombina bombina. The sequence goes on along the minus strand of NC_069499.1, from coordinate 321,146,871 downwards.
CCCTCCTTAATATGTTTCGCCGGGTAACTGAATTTATGAAAAGGCGAGATGAGCGTCCGCGGCAGCTTTTTATGACGTATGTCACTCCTATTATTTTTCTTTGATGAATCGTATCCTCAGAATATCAGACGCATCCGTTGACTGACAGATCTATTATTTATGTACTCATATTCATTGTTGAGCAGTAGAATTTAATGTCTCAGTATGGAGGGTGTTATTCAAACGAGGAGTATAACGTTGGTATTTATAGATTAAGTTAGATAATCCCAGCTAAGTGTTCTAAGATTTGGTCATTTTTAGTTTTTATCTTTACTGGTCTAAGTTTGAGTCAATTTATGTAGAGTTGAGATCATAGAGTGCCTTAATAGTTAGGGTTAAATGACCTGCATACAGAAACATTGCAGAGTCTATGGCCTAGATTTGGAGTTTGGCGTTAGCCGTGAAAACCAGCGTTAGAGGCTCCTAACGCTGGTTTTAGGCTACCGCCGGTATTTGGAGTCAGTGATTAAAGGGTCTAACGCTCACTTTTCAGCCGCGACTTTTCCATACCGCAGATCCCCTTACGTCAATTGCGTATCCTATCTTTTCAATGGGATCTTTCTAACGCTGGTATTTAGAGTCGTTTCTGAAGTGAGCGTTAGAGCTCTAACGACAAAACTCCAGCCGCAGGAAAATAGCAGGAGTTAAGAGCTTTCTGGGCTAACGCCGGTTCATAAAGCTCTTAACTACTGTGCTCTAAAGTACACTAACACCCATAAACTACCTATGTACCCCTAAACCAAGGTCCCCCCACATCGCCGACACTCGATTTAAATTTTTTAACCCCTAATCTGCCGACCACCACCTACGTTATACTTATGTACCCCTAATCTGCTGCCCCTAACACCGCCGACCCCTATATTATATTTATTAACCCCTAATCTGCCCCCCTCAACGTCGCCGACACCTGCCTACACTTATTAACCCCTAATCTGCCGAGCGGACCTGAGCGCTACTATAATAAAGTTATTAACCCCTAATCCGCCTCACTAACCCTATAATAAATAGTATTAACCCCTAATCTGCCCTCCCTAACATCGTCGACACCTAACTTCAATTATTAACCCCTAATCTGACGACCGGAGCTCACCGCTACTATAATAAATGGATTAACCCCTAAAGCTAAGTCTAACCCTAACACTAACACCCCCCTAAGCTTGGATGAAGAGTTTGACCGGATCATGGACCTCTTCAGCCCCCCGCTTGGGCTTGGATCAGGACATCGGAGGAGCTCTTCAGGACGGATCGGTGAACCTGGATGGTGAAGACAAGGTAGGAAGATCTTCAGGGGCTTAGTGTTAGGTTTATTTAAGGGGGGTTTGCGTTAGATTAGGGGTATGTGGGTGGTGGGTTGTAATGTTGGGGGGGGGTATTTTTTTTACAGGCAAAAGAGCTGAAATTCTTGGGGCATGCCCCGCAAAGGGCCCTGTTCAGGGCTGGTAAGGTAAAAGAGCTTTTACCTTTTTTAATTTAGAATAGGGTAGGGAATTTTTTATTTTGGGGGGCTTTGTTATTTTATTAGGGGGCTTAGAGTAGGTGTAATTAGTTTAAAATTGTTGTAATATTTTTCTTATGTTTGTAAATATTTTTTTATTTTTTGTAACTTAGTTCTTTTTTATTTTTTGTACTTTAGCTAGTTTATGTAATTGTATTTATTTGTAGCAATTGTGTTTAATTAATTTATTGATAGTGTAGTGTTAGGTTAATTGTAGATAATTGTAGGTAGTTTATTTAATTAATTTGTTGATAGGGTAGTGTTAGGTTTAATTATATCTTAGGTTAGGATTTATTTTACAGGTAAATTTGTTATTATTTTAACTAGGTAACTATTAAATAGCTATTGTACCTGGTTAAAATAATTACCAAGTTGCCTGTAAACTAAATATAAATCCTAAAATAGCTATAATATAATTATAATTTATATTGTAGCTATATTAGGATGTATTTTACAGGTAAGTATTTAGCTTTAAATAGGAATAATTTATTTAATAAGAGTTAATTTATTTCGTTAGATTTAAATTATATTTAACTTAGGGGGGTGTTAGTGTTAGGGTTAGACTTAGCTTTAGGGGTTAATCCATTTATTATAGTAGCGGTGAGCTCCGGTCGTCAGATTAGGGTTTAATAATTGAAGTTAGGTGTCGGCGATGTTAGGGAGGGCAGCTTAGGGGTTAATACTATTTATGATAGGGTTAGTGAGGCGGATTAGGGGTTAATAACTTTATTATAGTAGCGCTCAGGTCCGCTCGGCAGATTAGGGGTTAATAAGTGTAGGCAGGTGTCGGCGACGTTGTGGGGGGCAGATTAGGGGTTAATAAATATAATATAGGGGTCGGCGATGTTAGGGCAGCAGATTAGGGGTACATAGGGATAACGTAGGTTGCGGCGGTTTATGGAGCGGCAGATTAGGGGTTAAAAATAATATGCAGGGGTCAGCGATAGTGGGGGCGGCAGATTAGGGGTTAATAAGTGTAAGGTTAGGGGTGTTTAGACTCGGGGTACATGTTAGAGTGTTAGGTGCAGACGTAGGAAGTGTTTCCCCATAGGAAACAATGGGGCTGCGTTAGGAGCTGAACGCTGCTTTTTTGCAGGTGTTAGGTTTTTTTTCAGCTCAAACAGCCCCATTGTTTCCTATGGGGATATCGTGCACGAGCACGTTTTTGAGGCTGGCCGCGTCCGTAAGCAACTCTGGTATCGAGAGTTGCATTTGCAGTAAAAATGCTCTACGCTCCTTTTTTGGAGCATAACGCAGCATTTGTTTGAACTCTCGATACCAGAGTTAAATTTATGGTGCGGCCAGAAAAAAGCCCGCGGAGCGTTAACAGCCCTTCTACCGCCAAACTCCAAATCTAGGCCTATGTGATCTTATAAGATAACTGATAATAAAATAGTGTAAACTCATAAGAGCTGTGATTAAATAAAAATGTCTAAAAAAATCAACATATTCAAATTCAGTGTGATATTCTGATATACAGAATTATATGTGATAATAATGAACTTCATTACTGGATATGAGTGAGTTGGAATATTTAACATACTTGAATGGTGTAAATATAATATAGATTATTAGCAAATTACAAATATATATACTACTAGTGTGTATGTGGTAATATCAAACATAAATTAATAAAGAATGAGACCCCAAGCAATGAAGGTCCAGAATGGTAGTGCTCAATACATAATGAGTGTAATATGTGTGCTACCTAGGTAGTTGCCCCATATATGTAGCATAATTTGAAAGAAAAAATATATATAATAACAACGAATAACAGTTGATAGTTATAATTAATCTCAGATTAGATGTAAATGGGTTTACACTGCAAGTTTTATGATTGTATATGAGCATCTCAAGATCTATTTATATGATGCTAGTAGAGGTATGTAAAGAAATTGTTTTTTTTTTTTTAATTGAGACTGTGGGATTGGACTGCATTAAGGAGATAGATCCAGAGACTTTCTTCTTTTAGCAAAACTTGTTCTACATCTCCTCCTCTGATTCCAAGTTATATTGTTCTGATGCCAAATCAATTGAATTCTGATGTTTGAGCTTGATGAAATTTAATGAATTCAATTGCTTTGGCATCAGAACAATAAGACTTGGTTAACTCGTTATGGCTTCTTAGTATGTTGTAAGGCTGAGCCTTTATGGGTATGATTGTACAATCTAACCTATAACTAATAGATCTAACTTACATCATTTATTGAATACCTACAAATGAGCCTTACTAACTTATTTGGTATTATAGCAATTGAAACTACCTTTTGAGGCAAACAGTGTTGGTGTTTAGATGCTGGACACACTATAATACCGGCTACTGTAAACTTACCTCCTTTCGGTTTATTTGCAATACCAGTTACTGATACTTATGTAAACACATAGAAGTCATCTTAACTTAAACCGATTGCTGCATATTATATTGAGATGCGATAAACATCTTAACTGATATTATTACCGTAGGTTCTTATTTAACTACTTAAATGCTGTGCAATAAATATAATTACTAATTAGCATTACATCAGCTGTTTATCTTTATACGATAGCTAGTGCATATTTGCAGAATACTCTTACCTCTCTACTGTGCTAAATCACATTAGCTATATATCTGTGCAGATTGATGTATTAGTACCAATAAATCTATAGACTCTGGGGGATATTTATCAAGCCGTCAACCACAAATACACTGGAATTCCGCAGCATAATTGTGGCGAGCTTGATTTGACCTAGTTATCAAAGCCTACAGACTGGCAAAAGTTGAAATCTGTGACGTAACATACGATGCGCCGGTCTCAATCCAACACAGATCGATGCTTACGTCATTACATTCGGCACTATTTGACACTTTTTCAAAGTTATCAATAGCTAACTGGTACGTTCGCGGCTATTCCGGCAAAGCGTACCTGGTTTTCAATCCGCCACCCTGGAGGCTGCGGATGCCATAGGAATCAATGGGAGTCTGAAAGTAGCAAAAGCTTATATTCGATATTGCCAGATATTCCATTGATTTCTGGGGTAGAAAACCAGTAACGTTTACACCTAAAACAAAAACATAAACCCCGAGTCTAAACACCCCTAATCTGCCGCCCTGACATCAACGCAACCTAAGCCGGGAGAAGTCCTCAATGAAGCCGGGAGAAGTCTTCATCCAATCCAGCAGAAGTGGTCTTCCAGACGGCATCTTCTATCTTCATCCTTCTGACGCGGAGCGGCTCCATCTTTAGGACATCCGGGGCGGAGCTCCTCTTCTATTCATGGCTAACGATGAATGAAGGTTCCTTTAAATGACATCATCCAAGATGGCATCCCTTGAATTCCGATTGGCTGATAGAATTAAAAATCCTGATTGGAACAGCCAATAGAATGCAAGATCAATCATATTGGCTGGTTGGATCAGCCATTTAAAGGAACCTTCATTCGTCGTTAGCTGTGGAAAGAAGAGGATGCTCCGCGCTGGATGTCTTGAAGATGGATGCGCTCCGCGTCGGATGGATGAAAATAGAAGATGCCGTCTGGATGAAGACTTCTGCCCATCTGGAGGACCACTTCTGCCAGATTGGATGAAGAATTCTCCTGGCTTCGTTGAGGATTTCTTGCCGCTTGGATGAAGACTTCTGCCGGCTTCGTTGAGGATGGATGTCCGGTCTTCAAAACTGTAAGTGGATTTTCGGGGGTTAGTGTTAGGTTTTTTAAAGGGTTTATTGGGTGGGTTTTATTTTTAGCTTAGGGTTTGGGCACTGAAAAAGAGCTAAATGCCCTTTAAGAGCAATGCCCATCCAAATGCCCCTTTCAGGGTAATGGGGAACTTAGGTTTTTTTAGTTAGGATTTTATTTGGGGGTTGGTTGTGTGGGTGGTGGGTTTCACTGTCGGGGTGTGTTTGTATTTTTTTGTACAGGTAAAAGAGCTAATTTCTTAGGTGCAATGCTATTGGTAGTTTAGTTTAGGCTGGGGTATTTTTTTATTTTGCGGGGCTTTTTTATTTTGATAGGGCTATTAGATTAGGTGTAATTAGTTTAAATATCTGATAATGTCTTTTTTTATTCTGTGTGATTTAGTTGTTTTTTTTTGTAATTTAGGTAATTGGTTTTAATTTAGATAATTGATTTAATTGTAGTGTAAAGTTAGGTGTTAGTGTAACTCAGGTTAGGTTTTATTTTACAGGTACATTTGTATTTATTTTAACTAGGTAGTTAGTAAATAGTTAATAACTATTTAGTAACTATTCTACCTAGATAAAATAAATACTTGCCTGTAAAATAAAAATAAACCCTAAACTAGATACAATGTAACTATTAGTTATATTGTAGCTAGCTTGGGGTTTATTTTATAGGTAAGTATTTAGTTTTAAAAAGGAATTTAGGTAATGATAGTAATTTTTATTTAGATTTATTTTAATTATATTTAAGTTAGGGGGTGTTAGGGTTAGGGTTAGACTTAGGTTTAGGGGTTAATAACTTTAGTATAGTGGCAGCGATTTTGGGAGCGGCAAATTAGGGGTTAATAACTGTAATGTGGGTTGCGGCGATGTTAGGGACAGCAGATTAATAAGGGTTAATAATATTTAACTAGTGTTTGCGATGCGGGAGTGCAGCGGTTTAAGGGTTAATATGTTTATTCTAGTAGCGATGTCGGGAGCGGCACATTAGGGGGTTAATAATTTTATTTTAGTGTTAGCGATGTGGGAAGGCCACGGTTTAGGGGTTAATAGGTAGTTTATTGGTGTTAGTGTATTTTGTAACACTTTAGTTATGAGTTTTATACTACAGAGCTGTAACGTAAAACTCATAACTACTGACTTTAGAATGCGTTACAAATCTTGCGGGATAGGCTGTATCATTCACTTTTTGGCCTCCCAGAAAAAGCTTGTAATACCGGCGCTATGGAAGTCCCATTGAAAAAAGACTTTACGCAAATTGCATAAGTTGATTTGCAGTACAGCCAAAAAAGTGTGCGGTGCCCCTAAATCTGCAAGACTCGCAATACCAGCGGTAGTGAAAAAAACAGCGTTATGAGCCTTAACGCTGATTTTTTACTCATACCGCAAAACTCGTAATCTAGCCGCAAGTTACAAAAACAAACAAACCACAGTATCAAAAATAAAAACGAATTACACCTAATCTAATAGCCCTATCAAAATAAAAAAGCACCCCCAAAATAAAAAAAACCCTAGCCTACAATAAACTACCAATGGCCCTGAAAAGGGCATTTGTATGGGCATTGCCCTTAAAAGGGCATTTAGCTCTTTTACCTGCCCAGACCCTAATCTAAAAATAAAACCTACCCAACCCCTTAAATAAACCTAACACTAACCACCAACAATCCACTTACAGTTTTTGAAGTTTTGCTTGAATGATCCATCCAGCCGGCAAGAAGTCCTCATCCGGGTGGTCTCTTCTATCTTCATCCATCCGGCGAAGTCTTCATACATGTGGCCTCTTCCATCTTCATCCATCCGGCACAGAGTGGGTTCATCCTGAAGACATCCAGCGCGGAGCCCCTCTTCAATACGGTCGCCGTCGTAAAATGGAACTTGAATGCAAGTGACGTCATCCAAGATGGCGTCCCTTGCATTCCTATTGGCTGAAAGGTTCCAATCAGCCAATAGGATTAGAGCCCTAAAGAAATTAGCCTGAAAAAAAAAATACAAACACCCCCCAACAGTAAAACCTACCACCCATCCAACCAACCCCCCCAAATAAAAAACCTATCTAAAAAACCTAAGCTCCCCTTTGCCCTGAAAAGGGCATTTGTATGGGCATTGCCCTTAAAAGGGCATTTAGCTCTTTTACCTGCCCAGACCCTAACCTAAAAATAAAACCTACCCAAAAACCCCTTAAATAAACCTAACACTAACCCCCAACAATCCACTTACAGTTTTTGAAGTTTTGCTTGAAGGATCCATCCAGCCAGCAAAAAGTCCTCATCCGGGTGGTCTCTTCTATCTTCATCTATCTGGCGAAGTCTTCATACATGTGGCCTCTTCTATCTTCATCCATCCGGCACAAAGCGGGTCCATCCTGAAGACATCCAGCGCGGAGCCCCTCTTCAATATGGTTGCCGCCGTAAACTGGAACTTGAATGCAAGTGACGTCATCCAAGTATGGCAACCTACGAGGAGGTAGTGATGTAGTTTAGCATCTAGGACTGCACTCTCCTAGAAGGATGAACACCGTGCATACAAATAAATATAGGAAGTAGAAAATATACTACAACGTGAGGAAACAAGATCTAGGCTAAGACATAGGGCATGTTGAAATTAGGCTTAACGTAACAATTGATGTGAGGTGTTGTGATGGCAGTATAATGATATAAGTAAGCTTACTATTATATTCCTATTTAAAGTAGCACCAAAACCCTCTTAACTCATAAACTGGAACGGAGCTGGTCCCCCATGATATCCACACAAAGAAAGAAACATTCAAATGTAACATAGTTTTGCGAACAGTTTGACCAAACATCTCATTTGTGTGTATTAAATACAATAACAACAAAATTATCTGTATAGTTCATAGGGACTCGTCCTATTTCCAGTAATGGGCCGTATGTAATTTAACCAACTCCTTTTCGGTATACTTGGGAACTGTTCCTGGCATACCTCCATGAGCCGACTTTACTGCGTTGCCAGGGCTGAGAAATGGGGCCGCAATCTGTAGGAATTCCTGTAAGCAAAAGTTTGTTAGCAGCGCCCATCGTGAAGCCGATTGTTGTCCCCATATAGTTAGTAATGTTGTAGCTGGCGCCTCTCTCATTGATGCAAGGGTATGGATCAATGGAGCCAGTGATACTCCCAGTCTCTAGTTGAGGGCCGGCACACCACCCCCAGGTTCCCACTGGGATCCGGACCTTCTCTTCAGCTGGAAGGTGAGTGGAGTCCTGCAAAGTGTAGGTGCCTATGAGTTTTTCTCCTTTGGCTGCTGATAAGCCAGTGGGTAGATCCACGCTGTTACTGCTTGCTATGGCTGTATTGGTTGTGGATGCAGCTTGGTAAGGGATCATCTCTGTCACACTGTCAGTAATTGGTGCAGCATGGTACATGGTTCTTCAAATTGAGCAAGATGATATAGCAATAGATTCTCCAGCTCTCGAAGGATTTGCACATCCATGTTTGCTGTATCTAGTGAGTAGTGGTTAGCAGTGTCAAAGCACTTTATACCCGGCGTCAAGATACCGGGGGAGGGGGTTGAGTGCCTCTCAGTAATAAGCCTGCCTTAGGCCCCAATGCTCCAGATCGGTGAACAAAGGTACGATTCCTCAGTGTGGCATATCATCAGAATCAGCTTAAAGTACTAACTCTGAATATCCACGAAAGAGTGTTAGATGGGCAACTATATCACTGATAATAGGCAGATTATCTATGATTTACTCAGAGCCACTGATATTGTGACCATTGAAGGTGCTGCCTAGAGAAACGCCCCCAGGGTTAGAGTTTTTTAAAATGTAATAAAGTTAATTTAATTGATAGTTTAATGTAATTTTAGTATAATAGTTAGGGTAGGTTAATTAATAGTTAAATATAGTCTATTTTAATTCTAAAGGTAAGTTTTAATTTATTATAAGAGAGGGATGTTTTTAATGCAATTTTAATGTAAAGTTAGCGGGTTGTTTAGGGGTTAATAGCTTAATTTAGTTTATGGCGATGTGAGGGGCTGGTGGTTTAGGGGTTAATAGGTTAAGTAAATGGTAGTGATGTGGGAGGCCAGAGGTTTAGGGGTTATTACGTTTATTTAGGTGGCGGCGGGGTCAGGGAGCAGCGGGATAGGGGTTCATAACTTTATTTAGGTGGCGGCTTGGTCCGGGAGTGGCTGAATAGGGGCTAATACATTTATTAGGTGACGGCAGGGTTCGGGAGCGGCAGGATAGGGGTTGATACGTTTATTTAGGTGGCGGCGGGGTCAGAGAGCGGTGGAATAGGGGTTAATACATTTATTTAGTGGCGGCGGGGTCCGGGAGTGGCGGGATAGGGTTTTATAACTTTATTAAAGTTGCAGCAACGGGATAGGGCTTAAACATTTTAGTATAGTGGCGGCGTTTAGTGACAGGGTATAAATAAATTTGGTAAAAAGCCGAATAGCAGAGAGATCGATGACTGCTAGTTAATAACAGTCAGATGCTCATCGCCCCGTACTTGGTGCGCGGCTTTTTGTCAGCTTTTTTTATAAATATGGAGATCATATTCAGGTCCGCGGCCGCAATGTTAGGCGAGCGTATTGGTGCCGGCGAATGCAGCATAGTTGAGGCTTTGATAAATATCCCCCTCTATGTGGATTTGAGATATTATTGTAAAGCTATGTGGATTTGAGATATTATTGTAAAGCTAAATCTCACTAGCATTTTAGTTTTAACTCTTTACACATTATTTTAAGAATTTTCAATAAAGTTTATGTTTTAAAATATTTATGACACACACGCCTTTATACATTTAAACAAGGGGTGACCTTGAGTGCTTATACAGTATTGCTTTTCTGTTCAGTTCTATAACTGAATCTTTGTAACTTAGGCCATTTCAAATCTTCTGGAGGATGCAAAGTAAGGGATTTTTAATTAAAACTAGATATGAATTAACCATGGGCTAAAGGAGGATTAAAACAACATTAACAATTACATAGGAGTAAGTCATTCCAAATGTTGTGTTGACTGTCCCTTTAATTGTCACAGATACCACAGGAGGATTTTTTTTTTTTTTTTAATCAATTTCTTTAACACATGGATCAGTGGAGAGATTATTTTTTGAAAGTTGCATGTAGCACTTATTAGCAACAGCTATAATTCTCACACTCCTCTTCTTTAAGTTTAAATATATCATGCACATATGTTACCAACAGTTTTATGGTGCCATAGCAGTAATTAAAAAAAAAAAGTTTAGCATATGTGTGAGCCATATTGGCCAATTGTTGTCTCAGGGAGTAATGTGTATCTAGCTTGTAGTTAATTTAAAAAAAAAAAAAAAAAAAGGTTTTGATATTAAATATACAAAAGCAGCATATTATTGCATATTTAATTTCAGAGGATTGCACTGTAGTAGACAAAACAATCCATTTGGAAGCAGATATTGTACAGTATGTACCCATATGTTTTACAGTTCATGCTTTAGATCAATTAAAGGGACAGTTATTACTTTGTAATTACAGGTAGAAAACCCATTTTCCAAACTGCTTGGGACTGGAAAAGGTTTGAATTTCGGAATAGTTTGGATTTTGGAATATTTGCATATTTAATATTAGACAGTTTGCAGAGGGGATGGGACTAAGTGTAAACAACAATATCTTATGTGAGAAACCTCAGAAAGATATTACAGAACTGTAATCTAAAAGGTAATATTTTTTGCTTTATAATAAATATAGACAATTATCTGCACAAAAAAAAACAAAACAAAGACACAGCCAGAGAAGATTGTGACTCACAGGCAGGGTAAAAAAAAAAATATATATATATATATATATATATATATATATATATATATATATATATATATATATATATATATATATATATATATATATATATATATATATATATATACAGGGAGTGCAGAATTATTAGGCAAATGAGTATTTTGACCACATCATCCTCTTTATGCATGTTGTCTTACTCCAAGCTGTATAGGCTCGAAAGCCTACTACCAATTAAGCATATTAGGTGATGTGCATCTCTGTAATGAGAAGGGGTGTGGTCTAATGACATCAACACCCTATATCAGGTGTGCATAATTATTAGGCAACTTCCTTTCCTTTGGCAAAATGGGTCAAAAGAAGGACTTGACAGGCTCAGAAAAGTCAAAAATAGTGAGATATCTTGCAGAGGGATGCAGCACTCTTAAAATTGCAAAGCTTCTGAAGCGTGATCATCGAACAATCAAGTGTTTCATTCAAAATAGTCAACAAGGTCGCAAGAAGCGTGTGGAAAAACCAAGGCGCAAAATAACTGCCCATGAACTGAGAAAAGTCAAGCGTGCAGCTGCCAAGATGCCACTTGCCACCAGTTTGGCCATATTTCAGAGCTGCAACGTCACTGGAGTGCCCAAAAGCACAAGGTGTGCAATACTCAGAGACATGGCCAAGGTAAGAAAGGCTGAAAGACGACCACCACTGAACAAGACACACAAGCTGAAACGTCAAGACTGGGCCAAGAAATATCTCAAGACTGATTTTTCTAAGGTTTTATGGACTGATGGAATGAGAGTGAGTCTTGATGGGCCAGATGGATGGGCCCGTGGCTGGATTGGTAAAGGGCAGAGAGCTCCAGTCCGACTCAGACGCCAGCAAGGTGGAGGTGGAGTACTGGCTTGGGCTGGTATCATCAAAGATGAGCTTGTGGGGCCTTTTCGGGTTGAGGATGGAGTCAAGCTCAACTCCCAGTCCTACTGCCAGTTTCTGGAAGACACCTTCTTCAAGCAGTGGTACAGGAAGAAGTCTGCATCCTTCAAGAAAAACATGATTTTCATGCAGGACAATGCTCCATCACACGCGTCCAAGTACTCCACAGCGTGGCTGGCAAGAAAGGGTATAAAAGAAGAAAATCTAATGACATGGCCTCCTTGTTCACCTGATCTGAACCCCATTGAGAATCTGTGGTCCATCATCAAATGTATATATATATATATATATGAATAAGACCTTGAAATAAAGATATGGATAAAACTAATAATCTTCTTTATATCTGAAAGTAAGGGAATTCAGCACTCTTTTATTTGAAAAAACAGGGCTTTTTATTTGTGTTTTTAATTTCAAACATGCACCTGTTTGCAAGATATCCTCCTAACAGACGGCCAGATTACGAGATTTGCGTTATGAGCGGCTCTGTAATAACTTGCAAGTTATTTCCACTGCTCACTAGCATTGTGCTCGTGCACGATTTCCCCATAGACATCAATGGGGAGAGCCGGCTAAAAAAAAGCCTAACACCTGCAATAATGGAGCGTAAAGCACCATAACGCAGCCCCATTGGTTCCTATGGGGAAAGAAAATTTATGTTTAAATATCAGCCAATAGGATTTTTAACCTTTTAATTCCGATTGGCTGATAGAATTCTATCAGCCAATCGGAATTCTAGGGACGCCATCTTGGATGATGTCATTTAAAGGAACCTTCATTGTTCAAGAACCATCGAAAGAAGAGGATGCACTGTGCCGGATGTCTTGAAGATGGAGCCGCTCCACGTCGGAAGGATGAAGATGCCGTCTGGATGAAGGCTTCTGCCCGCCTGGAGGACGACTTCTTGCCGCTTGGATGAAGACTTCTCCAGGCTTCGTTGAGGACTTTTTGATGCTTGGATGAAGACTTCTCCCGGCTTCATTGAGGATAGATGTCCGATCTTCAAAAACTCTAAGTGGATCTTTGGGGGTTAGTGTTAGGTTTTTTTAAGGGTTTATTGGGTGGGTTTTATTTTTAGATTAGGGACTTTGGGCAATGTAAAAGAGCTAAATGCCATTTATTTTAAGGGCAATGCCCATCCAAATGCCCTTTTCAGGGCAATGGGGAGCTTAGGATTTTTAGGTAGTTTTTTTGGGGGGGGAGTTGATTGTGTGGGTGGTGGGTTTTACTGTTGGGGGGTTGTTTGTATTTTTTATTACAGGTAAAAGAGCTGATTTCTCTGGGGCAATGCCCCACAAAAGGCTCTTTTAAGGGCCATTGGCAGTTTATTGCAGGCTAGGGTTTTTTTTTATTTTGGGGGGCTTTATTATTTTGATAGGGCTATTAGATTAGGTGTAATTAGTTTAAATATTTTATAATTTCTTTTTTATTTTGTGTAATTTAGTGTTTATTATTTTCTGTAATTTAGATAAATGTGTTTTGTTAATATAATTTATTTAATTTTAGTGTAATGTTAGGTTTTAGTGCAAGACAGCTTAGGTTTTATTTTACAGGTAAATTTGTATTTATTTTATATAGGTAGCTAGTAAATAGTTAATAACTATGTATTAACTATTCTACCTAGTTAAAATAAATAATAAAAATAAATAAATACAAACTTACCTGTAAAATAAAAATAAAACCTAAGATAGCTACAATGTAACAATTAGTTATATTGTAGCTAGCTTAGGGTTTATTTTACAGGTAAGTATTTAGTCTTAAATAGGAATTATTTAGTTATAAATTGGTTTTATTTAGATTTATTTTAATTATATTAAAGTTAGGGGTGTTAGGGTTAGGGTTAGACTTAGGGTTAGGTTTAGGGGTTAACATATTTATGTAGTGTTAGTGATGTTGGAGGCCAGAGGTTTAGGGGTTAATAACTTTAGTATAGTGGCGACAACATTGGGGGCAGCTGATTAGGAGTTAATAATATTTAATTAGTGTTTGCGATGCGGGAGTATGGAGGTTTAGGGGTTAATATGTTTATTATAGTGGCGGCGATGTCCGGAGCGGCATATTAGGGGTTAATAATTTTATTTTAGTATTTGCGATGCTGATGGTCTCAGTTTAGGGGTTAATAGGTATTTTATGGGTGTTAGTGTACTTTGTAACACTTAAGTTATGAGTTTTATGGTACAGCTTTGTAACGTAAAACACATAACTACAGACTTCCAGTTTACGGTACGGATCTTGTAGTTATGGGTTGTACTGCTCACTTTTTGGCCGGACAAGAAAACTCGTGATACCGGCGCTGTGGAAGTCCCATTTTTAAATGGTGCGGCAGTTACGTTGTGTGACAGACAAAAAACTGTGCGGTACAGCTGTACCTACAAGACTCGTAATAGTAGCGGTAGTGAAAAAACAGCGTTATGCGGCTTTTTCACTCATAACACAAAACTCGTAATCTAGCCGAGAGGTTGCTACAAACCCATCAGAACATAGAAGTCAGAATATTCAACATTTGATACATAATCATCATACCATAACATCCTAAAATAATCTAAACTGCTAGCAAGACTAATGCCCTTAAAAAGTGTATGCATATTGATACTAAACAATCTTACTTTGTTGCAAGCAATATTAGCATACTGTCACTTTAAGGAAAGCAAAAAACGTTGATGCACATTATAATGGAAATTTTCCCTTTTCATCAAAGGCAGTCCCATTAAAATAAAGAGGTGCATCTCATTTTTTATATATGAAACTCTCATAAGGAATTTAAAGCTGGGGTACGTTTAGAGAAATTAAGCCTGCTGTCTGCAGTTTCCACAGGACTTATGGTCTATAGGCTGCTTCTTTTTTGAAGTGTCCCTTTTTATTAAAGCAGTTAGTTTCCCCACAATTTTTTCACATAGGATCTTACTTATGGGGCTAGTCACTGTGAGTTTACATATTACCTCCTCCAGAGCTGCTTAAAATGTTTACTGTTCTCCACCTGATCATCAGTTATGTTGCTAACAGCTGAATCCACACTGTTTGAACCAAATGCCCTGCAACATATGCTCTCCTGAGCCAATTACTGGTTGTTTAGAAAGTGATCATCTGGGTCAGGTAACTGGTTTTTGATGTCATCTTTTCTTTTTCACTTAAATGTGAGAACCCCAAAGTGATCCTTTTATGAACAAACAAAATTGAATAAAATGTTTTTCTTTTCCTCTTACTTGATGCTCATTCCTTTATTCCTTAGAGAGATTAGCTTGCTCCTTAGCTTGGCATTCTTGCAGCAATGTTAGTATCCATTCAAAAGAAAACTGTCCTCTCATGAAGACTCTTTGCCAACAACATGTTTGAATTGATCTCATTAACAAATTGTTTAAGGGACAATTTGTTAATGAGATCAATTTGTTAATGAGATCAATTCAGCAGTGAGAGGCCAAGAGTTTTCGGTAGAATATAGCGAGGAATCTCTAACTTTTTTGGACACCAGAGTATCCAAGGAAGGTTATAAACTAACGTTTGACTTTCATAAGAAAAAAATGAACAAAAATACTCTACGACTACTCAGCTATGACAGTTTTCATCATAAGGATTTAGTGAATTCACTAGCAAAAAGCAACTCTTAAGAGTAGACAGAATTGTGAGCAATGAGAACACAAAAAAGAAAAGAATGGAGGAAATTAAACAAAAGTAAGGGATACCCAGAGCCCCTACAGAACAAACAAATAGTTAGTCTCAAGGAAACACCGGGTATTAAGGACAATAAAAATACAAATAAGGATAGATTGGTACTAGTCACACAGTATAGTCCTCATAGTGAGAGAATAGCATGTGTCATAAGAAAACATTGGCACATTTTGCAGGACTGTAATAAAGAAGTAGTGGAGTTAAACCCCCTCCCCCTTATGGCCTATAGAAGGGTTAAGAACCTAAGGAATCTTAAACAGTACTGGAATAGGGTCTAATAAGAAATTTAAACAAACTTTCCTAAACAAAAAGAACTTGGGCTGTTACCCCTGTTTAGGGTGAATGAGCTGTGGCTCTATGATCAAGGGGAATCACTTTTTCCATCCAAGAAAAGGGAAAAAGTATCAAATTAAAGACTATTACACATGTGAGTCCACGTTTGTGGTTTATTTAATTAAATGTCTCTGTTCCTTGATCTATGTGGGTGAGACCACCCGCATGGTCAGAGACAGGATGAGCCAACACCGCTCTAACATAAAGTGTAATAATAAAGGCGCCCCGGTTTCTAGCCATTTCTTACAGTGTGGGTACCAAATAAATCAACTAAGGTGGCAGGTCATAGATAGTGTAGGCCGCCAAAGGAACAGGGTTAATTGGGAAAAACTCCTTAAACAAAAATAAATGTTCTGGATTCGAGAATTAGGCCTCTAGTTATCAATGTCTGATGGACCTGATCCGACAGTGCAGATCATGTCCGACAGACATCGTTGAATACGGCGAGCAATACGCTCGCCGTATTCAGCATTGCACCAGCAGCTCACAAGAGCTGCTGGTGCAACGCCGCCCCCTGTAGACTCGCGGCCAATCGCCCGCCAGCAGGGGGGTGTCAATCAACCCGATCATACTCGATCGGGTTGAATTGCGGCGATGTGTGTCCACCTGCTCAGAGCAGGCAGACAGGTTATGGAGCAGTGGTCTTTGTGACCGCTGCTTCATAACTGCTGTTTCTGGCGAGCCTGCAGGCTGGCCAGAAACACGGGGCATCAAGCTCCATTCGGAGCTTGATACATATGCCCCTTAGACTGCATGATCCCAAAAGGCCTGAATAGAGACTACAATTGGTCAGTTTTTCTGTAGGTAGTGAAACTTTTTTTAGGCAAGCAACTAAGATAGGATAATGCTGGTAGGTAGTTACTAGAGAGGCATTTGCCAATAAATGAAGAGGTATATGTCTCTAGCATGAAGTAATATAAAAAATAAAATATAAGAAATAGGATAGTTAATGTGTAAGCTATTCATCTATGTTTTTAAAGGGACAGTAAAGTCAAAACTAAACTTTCATGATTCAGATAGGGCATGCAATTCTAGACAACTTTCAAATTTACTTTTATCATCAAATTTGCTTTGTTCCCTTGGTGGTATTTTTGAAAAGCTAAACCTAGCTAGGCTCAAACTGATTTCTAAACAGTTGAAAACCGCCTCTTAGCTCAGAGCATTTTGAAAGTTTTTCACAGTTAGACTGTGCTAGTTCACATGTGTCATATAGATAACATTGTGCTCACTCCCGTGAAGTTATTTAGGAGTCTTCACTGATTGACTACATTGCATGTCTGTCAAAGTCACTTAGATAAGGAGGCTGTCTGCAAAGGCTTAGATACAAGGTAATCACAGAGGTAAAAAGTATATTAATATAACTGTGTTGGTTATGCAAAAACGGGGAATGGGTAATAAAGGGAATATCTATCTTTTTAAATAAGAACATTTTTGGTGTAGACTGTCCCTTTAACTATGGTGTAGTAGTGTTTTTACCAGTTGGTGGCAGCAGACCCTCACATATGCGGTTGTAGTGCAAATTTGAATGGTTTTCAAAGTGAGAAACATATTGTATAATTATAACGCATGAATAAGGGTGTGCTTAAATAGAGGTGTGTTTAAATAGAGGTGTGTTTAAATAGAGGTGTGTTTAAATAGAGGTGTGTTTAAATAGAGGTGTGTTTAAATAGAGATGTGCTTATATAGAGGTGTGTGTAAATAGAGGTTTGCTTAAATAGAGGTGTGCTTAGGCAGAGGTGTTCTCAAGTGCTTTTTGAGCTTCATCTTGTATAGAAAGTGCATTTGTGTTAATACAAATGCATAATACAAGCTTGTATCATGAAATTTAAATTTTACACATTCAGCGACGCAAAAATATGAAGTAAAAAAATGGAACCACTAAGAAATTTCATGGGACCACTAACTCTTGGGCAACTTTTTCAACCCCTGTATAATATATATATATTTAAAATTAACTTTAATGCCCCTTTAACACACATTTCAGTTTGAATACTTGGCTGAGATGGCTTTGTTCTGTCTTAGAGATGTTAAGCTGACACTGCAAAGAAAACATGAATGTCAAGATTATTATAACATGGGATTTTCAACCTTATTCTGCTCTTTCTGAAGTGATTACAGAATGATGTCTCTTTGGAAAAGCTAATTATTTTTCATAGGAGCAGCAGATTAAGTAGCAGCAGGTGTGCATTAATTCCTTGGCTGCCAGTTCTGATATTAACAGTGCAGAAAAGTGCAGGTTTCTGTAAAGAGATGTCGTTCATTTTAGTTGAGCAAGATCTCCCTACTTTCCTGTGTATTTTGTTTATCCCATACAGCCCTCTACTGCTGAACAAAGAAATGAACTACACTCTTAAACTGGAGTGGGTGGGTACAAATCTCCAACAAAACTCACTGCTCTTGGTGCTCACCAGAACTCACTGACAGTTGTTTTATCATTCAGTGATTCAGTCAGTAAACTCCAGTCAGGCCTGAGTGCAAAGTACAATAGGAAAAATCACATAAAAATATAAAGCACAACACATAAAGGGCTAGATTAAAAGTGGAGCGCTAATGTATTGCATGCCCGTAAACAGGCTAATTCACACACGATAAATAAACAGTCATTACAAGTGGCTGGTTATTGCTACTGCAAGCTCGCAGTAGCAATCAGCGCTCCGAAAATTAACCAGAGGTCAGATCTTAATTTTAATTTTCCAAAAGTGCCCCAATTGCTCCCAAAATACAGTGTAGTGTAGTTTTACAAAATAAAAAATGAGTAGCATTTTTATTGTTTAGCTAATAACTGCACAAAGCAGTTATAAAGGGTTAAAGTAAGCGGAAGTGGTCCTGAAAAAATGCCTTTAAATTGCGGTCTATGGGGACTGGGTGTTCCCTGTAAATATATATGTGTGCTTATATATTTATTTGTTAATATGTGTATGTACACATAAATATATGTATATAAGCATATAAATGTATAATATGCTGCCCATCACTGCATGACTTACCCACTTTGCTTCTCTAGGCTCTCATGGCATGAACGAGGCTCCCATTACTTGTAATACCAGCGCACATAGGGTGCTTTGGTAATCTGGTCAAAAATAAGCCAGTGCTCCATAAGATACAAACATCTAGACTAAAAGAATACAATGAAAAGTTAGTTACAGCATTTGTTTAAATTGCGATAGACCCAAAAATAGCGTCAAAGTATTTTTTTTTCACCTGAGTTCCTAATGTACAGTCAAACTTTCTAGCTTCCAACCAAACAGAGTTTCAAACAAGAGTCACAGAAAATGTTGCAAGACAGGAGGATTCATATTTAGCATACAATTATTTACAGAATCCCAACAGCAGCAAAGAGTGACATTATAGCAGGAAAAATGAACAACCAATAAGACCACTGCACCATTGGCGAGATGACATATATGTTGAAGGCTTCAGCGTAATTTCATAATTACCTGAGTCACTAGTAATTTCCCCTTGCACATCGGGGAATCACATAAACCCTGCCGGCAGTTCATAAAGTGCCATAAATCGGATAAAGTAGCGATGTCCAGAAATGTGCGTCAATACAAATTTCTGGAGTCGCCAGTGACTTACGGCACGTTAACAAACTGCCGGCGCCTAAGAAAATAAAAAAATACGTCTAACACACCTCCCAAAAATAAACCCAACACTTCAAAACCCCTATATCTGCAATCCCCCCACATTGCAACTAATAATAAAAGTATTAACCCCTAAACCAACAACCCCCCACAATGCAATATGCCTAATTAAACTATTAACCCCGAACCCGCCATTCACCCACATCGCGATGTCCCTGATATATGTATTAACCCCTAACCCACCATTCACCCACATCGCAAGCTACCTAATAAATGTATTAACCTCTAACCCGCTATTAACCAACATCGCAATTAACCTAATGAAACTATTAACCCCTAACTCACCATTAACCCACATCACAATTAACCTAATTAAACTATTAATCCCTTAATGACAACATTTAGTATGACATGAGCCTTTATAGCAGCTAATCATCAGAGTCAGCTTTGCTGAAAACCTCCTTGAAAATCAAAATAGCACACCTAGTTGTGGTTTAGTGGAGAGGTAGGCTCTTGATTGGTATTTTCAATATATCATTTTTCCCCCTTCCTTTTTTTCTGTGCATCTACAATTTCTCCCTATTGCAAGTATGATAGATACTTTTTTGTGGATTTCTGATGCATTGTAATTCAAATCCCTCTTGTTATATACATTATATTTATGTCTACACTGGCAATATGCACCTTCAAAACCATGTTCATTTTGTGATGTTTTTGAATTATTCCTAATGTTATTTGTTTGAAAATCTTAATAAACATGTATTTAAACAAAAAAAATTCAAACAAAAATCAAGACAATAAGATATAAATGAATGAATTGTATAACTAGAGGCAATAGCTGGACGGACCAGCTGTGCCAGCCAGTTTATTTTGGAACTAGGTTATTCAATCCATAAAAATCCCCCAACAAAGTATTGATTGACAGCCCTGTGAATGACAAATAATTAATGTGGATTTTTGTTGTTGTTGGGGGGGACTTTATGTTCTTTCAAAAAGGATACAAATTATAAAATTCTGTGTGCCTAGGTCAGCATCCAACAATTGAGAAAAGGAAGTGAGGAATTTATAGCATCCAGTTAGAGGTTGAGGTGCCTGAGAACCTTCCACTTATGGAATCCACAGAAGTACTTTGTATACTATTTCAGCCTTGGCATTTGCTGTTTAATAAAAGCAAATTGCCAAGGCTGAAATTGTATACAAGATCCACTTACAGTTTTTGAAGTCCCGCTTAAACGATCTTTATCCAGGCGGCATAGTCCTCATCCAGGCAGCAAGAAGTCTTCATCCAGGCGGCCTCTTCTATCTTCATCCAGGCGGCAAAGTCCTCATCCAGGCGGCATGAAGTCTTCATCCAGATTACCTCTTCTATCTTTGTCCATGCGGAGATTCAGTATACGGCGGCGACCGTATGAAGAGGATGCTCCGTGCTGGAAGTCTTAAGGATGGACCCGCTCTGTGCCACCGGGATGAAGATAGAAGATGCCGCCTGGATGAAGATAGAAGAGACCGCCTGGATAAAGACTTCTAGCCACCTGGATGAAGACTTCACTGCCTGGATGAAGATAGAAGAGGCCGTCTGGATTAAAACTTCTCGCTGCCTGGATGAGGACTTTGCCGCCTGGATGAAGATCGTTCAAGCGGGATTTCAAAAACTGTAAGTGGAACTTCGGGGGTTAGTGAAAGGTTTTTAGGGTTTTAGGGTTTAGGGTTAGGTTTTAGTTAAGGGTTTTGGGGAGTTTTTTTTTTTTTAGTTTAGGGTTTGGGCTATTCGTAAACAAGCTAAATGTCCTTTTAAGGGCAATGCCCATTCAAATGCCCTTTTAAGGGCAATGGGTAGCTTAGGTTTTTTAGATAGTTTTTTTGTGGGTTCGGGGGGGTGGAGGTTGAAATGTTAGTGGGTCTTTGTATTTTTTTTCAGGTAAAAGAGCTGTTTAACTTAGGGCAATGCCCTACAAAAGGCCCTTTTAAGGGCTATTGGTAGTTTATTCTAGATTAGTTTTTTATTGTGGGGTATTTTTTTTTTTAATGGGTATTAGAATAGGAATATTTTTTATTGTTTTAGATAATTTATGGACAGATTAATAATAATATTTTTTATTATTTTTGATAATTTGTTTGTTATTTTGGGTAATGTATTTTTTTCGTTTTCGGGTGGGTTTTTATTCTTAGATTAGGGCTTGGGCATAAACAAGCTAAATGCCCTTTTAAGGGCAATGCCCATACAAATGCCCTTTTCAGGGCAATGGGTAGATTAGGTTTTACTTTATTTTTATTTTGTGGGTTTGGGGGTTGGGGGTTGTATACTATTAGGGGGTGTTTGTTTTGTTTTGTAGCAAAAGAGCTGTTAACATTGGGGCAATGCCCTACAAAAGGCCCTTTTAAGGGCCCTTGGTAGTTTATTCTAGATTAGGCTTTTTTATTTTGGGGTGTTTTTTTTTTTTTTAGATGGGTATTAGAATAGGAATAATTTTTATTTTTTTAGATAATTTATGGCCAGATTACGAGTTTTGCGTTATGAGTGGCTCGCTATTAACTTGCAAGTTATTTCCACAGCTCACCTTTAAGAGCGCTGCTATGACAGGTTTGCAAAAAACGGCGTTTGCGGGCGATATGGCAGTGTTGAGCTCCATACCGCAAACAAATACCAGCGCTACTTTGAGCTGCTTTGACGTACTCGTGCACGATTTCCCCATAGACATCAATGGGGAGAGTCGGCTAAACAAAAGCCTAACACCTGCAATGAGGAGCGTAACGCTCCGTAACGCAGCCCCATTGATGTCTATGGTGAAATAAAATGTATGTTTAAACTTAACACCCTAACATAAACCCCGAGTCTAAACACCCCTAATCTGCCACCCCGACATCGCCGACACCTACATTACACTTATTAACCCCTAATCTGCTGCCCCCAACGTCTCCGCCACCTACCTACACTTATTAACCCCTAATCTGCCGCCTCCAATGTCGCCACCACCAACCTACACTTATTATGTTGTTGCCACCTACCTACAGTTATTAACCCCTAATCTGCCGCCCCCAATGTCGCCGCCACTTACATAAATTTATTAACCCCTAATCTGCCACCCCCAACGTCGCAACCGACACTATACTAAAGTTATTAACCCTTAAACATCTGGCCTCCCACATCACTAACACTAAATAAATATATTAACCCCTAAACCTAACCCTAACCCTAAGGTTAACCATAACCCTAACACCCCTAACTTTAATATAATTAAAATAAATCTAAATAAACATTACTATTATTACCTAAATAATACCTATTTAAGACTAAATACTAATAAACCCTAACTAATAGTTACATTGTAGCTATCTTAGGTTTTATTTTTATTTCACAGCTTAGTTTGTATTTCTTTTAACTAGGTAGACTAGTTAGTAAATAGTTATTAACTATTTACTAGCTACCTAGTAAAAATAAATGCAAATTTAACTGTAAAATAAAACCTAATCTGAGTTACACTAACACCTAACATTACCCTAAAATTAAATAAATTAAATTAAAAAAATACATTTATCTAAATTACACAAAATAAAAAAGAAATTATCAAAAATACAAACGAATTACTCCTAATCTAATAGCCATATCTAAATAAAAAAGCCTCTCCAAAATAATAAAACCCCTAGCCTACACTAAACTGCTAATAGCCCTTAAAAGGGCCTTTTGCGGGGCATTGCCCCAAAGAAATCAGCTCTTTTACCTGTAAAACCCACCACCAACAGTAAACCCACCACCCACACAACCAACCCCCCAAATAAAAACCTACCTAAAAAAAACTAAGCTCCCCGTTGCCCTGAAAAGGGCATTTGGATGGGCATTGCCCTTAAAAGGGTATTTAGCTCTTTTACGGTGCCCAAAGTCCCTAATCTAAATATAAAACCCACCCAATAAACCCTTAAAAAAACCTAACACTAACCCCCGAAGATCCACTTACAGTTTTTGTAGACTGGACATCCATCCTCATCCAGCCGGGAGAAGTCTTCATCCAAGCGGCAAGAAGTCCTCAACGAAGCTGGGAGAAGTCTTCATCCAAACGGCAAGAAGTCGTCCTCCAGGCAGGCAGAAGTCTTTATCCAGACGGCATCTTCTATCTTCATCCTTCCAACGCGGAGCAGCTCCATCTTCAAAACATCCAGTGTGGAGTATCCTCTTCATACGGTCCCAGCTGTACACTGGAGGTTCCCTTTAAGGGACGTCATCCAAGATGGCATCCCTTGAATTCCGATTGGCTGATAGAATTCTATCAGCCAATCAGAATTAAAGTGTAAAAAATCCTATTTGCTGATGCAATCAGCCAATAGGATTGAGCTTCAATCCTATTGGCTGATCCAATCAGCCAATAGGATTGAGCTCACATTCTATTGGCTGTTCCAATCAGCCAATAGAATGCAAGCTCAATCCTATTGGCTGATTGGATAAGCCAATAGGATTAAAGCTCAATCCTATTTGCTTTTTTTTAGGTAGGTTTTTATTTGGGGGGGGGTTTGTTGTGTGGGTGGTGGGTTTTACTGTTGGGGGGTTGTTTGTATTTTCTTTACAGGTAAAAGAGCTGATTTCTTTGGGGCAATGCCCTGCAAAAGGCCTTTTTAAGGGACATTGGCAGTTTAGTGTAGGCTAGAGTTTTTTTATTTGGGGGGGGGCTTTTTTATTTTGATAGGTCTATTAGATTAGGTGTAATTAGTTTAAATATTTGATCATTTCTTTTTTATTTTGTGTAATTTAGTGTTTATTATTTTTTGTAATTTAGATACATTTATTTTTTTAATTTAATATATTTAATTTTAGTGTAATGTTAGGTTTAACTGTAAGACAGGTTAGGTTTTATTTTACAGGTAAATATGTATTTAGTTTGTATTTATTTTAGCTAGGTAGTTAGTAATAGTTAATAACTATTTATTAACTAGTCTATCTAGTTAAAATAAATACACACTTACCTGTGAAATAAAAATTAAACCATACGGCTAGATTACAAGTTTTGAGTTATGAGTAAAAAAGCAGTGTTAAAGTGAATGTAAATTTTGATGTTTAAGTGCCCGGTTTTTAAAACTTTGATTAAAAACAGGGGCACTTTAATTCATCAAACAACATGAGTGAAATGAAAATATTGATGAATTAAAGTGCCCCTGTTTTTAATCAAAGTTAATCAAAGTTTTAAAAACCGAGCACTTTAGCATCAAAATTTACATTCACTTTAAGGCTTATAACGCTGCTTTTTCACTACCGCTGGTATTATTATTGGTCTTGTAGGTACAGCTGTCCCGCACTCTTTTTTTGCCTTACTGCAAATCAACTTACGCAATTTGCGTATAGTCTTTTTTCAATGGGACTTCCATTGCGCCGGTATTACTAACTTTTTTTTAGGTCAAAAAGTGATCGGTACAGCCTATCCTGCAAGATTCGTAACACATTCTAAAGTCAGTAGTTATGAGTTTTACATTACAAAGTTGTAGCATAAAACTCATAACTAAAGTGCTAAAAAGTACACTAACACCTATAAACTACCTATTAACCCCTAAACCGAGGCCCTCCTGCATCGCAAAGACTAAAATTAAATTATTAACCCCTAATGTGCTGCTCCCGACATTGCCGCCACTAGAATAAACATATTAACCCCTAAACCGCTGCACTCCCGCCTAGAAAACACTAGTTAAATATTATTAACCACTAATCTGCTGTCCCTAAAATCACTGTCACCTACCTACATTTATTAACCCCTAATCTGCCGCCCCACTATATTATATTTATTAACCCCTAAACCTAAGTCTAACCCTAACACCCCCTAACTTACATATAATTCAAATAAATCTTATTAAAACCTACAATTAATAACTAAATAATTCCTTTTTAAAACTAAATACTTACCTGTAAAATAAACCCTAAGCTAGCTACAATATAATTAATAGTTACATTGTATTTAGCTTAGGTTTTATTTTTATTTCACAGGCAAGTTTGTATTTATTTTAATTAGGTAGAATAGTTACTAAATAGTTATTAACTATTTGCTAACTACCTAGCTAAAATAAATACAAATTTACCTGTAAAATCAAACCTAACCTGAGTTACACTAACACCTAACCTTACACTACAATTAAATAAATTAAATACAATTACATAAATTACAAAAAAACAAACACTAAATTACGCAAAATAAAAAACAAATTACAAGATATTTCAACTAATTACACCTAATCTAATAGCCCTATCAAATTAAAAAAGCCCCCCCCCCCAAATAAAAAAAACTAAACTACCAATAGCCCTTAAAAGGGCCTTTTGTGGGTCATTGCCCCAAAGAAATCAGCTCTTTTACCTGAAAAAACAATTCAAACACCCCCCAACAATAAAACCCATCACCCACACAACCAACCCCCCAAATAAAACCCTAACTAAAAACGCCTAAGCTCCCCATTGCCCTGAAAAGGGCATTTGGATGGGCATTGCCCTTAAAATGGCATTTAGCTCTTTTGCAGTCCAAAGCCCTAACCTAAAAATAAAATCCACCCAATAATCCCTTAAAAAAACCTAACACTAACTCCCTGAAGATCCACTTACAGTTTTGAAGATCCGACATCCATCCTCAACGAAGCCAGGAGAAGTACTCATCAAAGTGGCAAGAAGTCCTCAACGAAGCCGGGAGAAGTCTTAATCGAAGCTCAATCCTATTGGCTGATTGGATTAGCCAATAGGATTGAAGTTACATCCTATTGGCTGATTGCATCAGTCAAGAGGATTTTTTCAACCTTAATTCCGATTGGCTGATAGAATTCTATCAGCCAATTGGAATCTAAGGGACGCCATCTTGGATGACATCACTTAAAGGAACCTTCATTCGTCGGGTAGTCGTCGTTGGAAGAAGATGCTCTGCGCCGGATGTCTTGAAGATGGACCCGCTCCGCGCCGAATGGATGAAGATAGAAGATGCCATCTGGATGAAGACTTCTGCCTGTCTGGAGGACCACTTCTCCCGGCTTCGATGAAGACTTCTCCCGGCTTCGTTGAGGACTTATTGCCGCTTTGATAAGGACTTCTCCCGACTTCGTTAAGGATAGATGTCGGATCTTCAAAACTGTAAGTGGATCTTCAAGGGGTTAGTGTTAGGTTTATTTAAGAGTTTATTGGATTGGTTTTATTTTTAGGTTAGGGCTTTTGGTTGCAATAGAGCTAAATCCCCTTTTAAGGGCAATGCCCATCCAAATGCCCTTTTCAGGGCAATGGGGAGCTTAGGTTTTTTTAGTTAGGGTTTTATTTGGGGGGTTGGTTGTGTGGGTGGTGGGTTTTACTGTTGGGAGGGTTGTTTGTATTTTTTTCAGGTAAAAGAGCTGATTTCTTTGGGGCAATGCCCTGCAAAAGGCCCTTTTAAGGGCTATTGGTAGTTTAGTTTAGGCTAGGGGTTTTTTATTTTAGGGGGATTTTTTTAATTTGATAGGGCTATTAGATTAGGTGTAATTAGTTTAAATATCTTGTAATCTGTTTTTTATTTTGTGTAATTTAGTGTTTTTTTTTTTTTTTATTTAGGTAATTGTATTTAATTTATTTAATTGTAGTGTAAGGTTAGGTGTTAGTGTAACTCAGGCTAGGTTTTAGTTTACAGGTACATTTGTATTTATTTTAGCTAGGTAGTTAGTAAATAGTTAATAACTATTTACTAACTAGTCTACCTAGTTAAAATAAATACAAACTTGCCTGTAAAATAAAAATAAAACCTAAGATAACTACAATGAGGCTTTGAAACAGGTGGAGCAAGCTGGAGCTGCTGTGAAGATTAAAAAGTAAGTTTATTTTCACAACAGGAGTGAAATGAAAATATTGATGAATTAAAGTGCCCCTGTTTTTAATCAAAGTTTTAAAAACCGGGCACTTTAGCATCAAAATTTACATTCACTTTAAGGCTTATAACGCTGCTTTTTCACTACCGCTGGTATTATTATTGGTCTTGTAGGTACAGCTGTCCCGCACTCTTTTTTTGCCTTACTGCAAATCAACTTACGCAATTTGCGTATAGTCTTTTTTCAATGGGACTTCCATTGCGCCGGTATTACTAACTTTTTTTAGGTCAAAAAGTGATCGGTACAGCCTATCCTGCAAGATTCGTAACACATTCTAAAGTCAGTAGTTATGAGTTTTACATTACAAAGTTGTAGCATAAAACTCATAACTAAAGTGCTAAAAAGTACACTAACACCTATAAACTACCTATTAACCCCTAAACCGAGGCCCTCCTGCATCGCAAAGACTAAAATTAAATTATTAACCCCTAATGTTCTGCTCCCGACATTGCCGCCACTAGAATAAACATATTAACCCCTAAACCGCTGCACTCCCGCCTAGAAAACACTAGTTAAATATTATTAACCACTAATCTGCTGTCCCTAAAATCACTGTCACCTACCTACATTTATTAACCCCTAATCTGCCGCCCCACTATATTATATTTATTAACCCCTAAACCTAAGTCTAACCCTAACACCCCCTAACTTACATATAATTCAAATAAATCTTATTAAAACCTACAATTAATAACTAAATAATTCCTATTTAAAACTAAATACTTACCTGTAAAATAAACCCTAAGCTAGCTACAATATAATTAATAGTTACATTGTATTTAGCTTAGGTTTTATTTTTATTTCACAGGCAAGTTTGTATTTATTTTAATTAGGTAGAATAGTTACTAAATAGTTATTAACTATTTGCTAACTACCTAGCTAAAATAAATACAAATTTACCTGTAAAATCAAACCTAACCTGAGTTACACTAACACCTAACCTTACACTACAATTAAATAAATTAAATACAATTACATAAATTACAAAAAAACAAACACTAAATTACGCAAAATAAAAAACAAATTACAAGATATTTCAACTAATTACACCTAATCTAATAGCCCTATCAAATTAAAAAAGCCCCCCCCCCCCAAATAAAAAAAACTAAACTACCAATAGCCCTTAAAAGGGCCTTTTGTGGGTCATTGCCCCAAAGAAATCAGCTCTTTTACCTGAAAAAACAATTCAAACAACCCCCCAACAATAAAACCCATCACCCACACAACCAACCCCCCAAATAAAACCCTAACTAAAAACGCCTAAGCTCCCCATTGCCCTGAAAAGGGCATTTGGATGGGCATTGCCCTTAAAATGGCATTTAGCTCTTTTGCAGTCCAAAGCCCTAACCTAAAAATAAAATCCACCCAATAATCCCTTAAAAAAACCTAACACTAACTCCCTGAAGATCCACTTACAGTTTTGAAGATCCGACATCCATCCTCAACGAAGCCAGGAGAAGTACTCATCAAAGTGGCAAGAAGTCCTCAACGAAGCCGGGAGAAGTCTTAATCGAAGCTCAATCCTATTGGCTGATTGGATTAGCCAATAGGATTGAAGTTACATCCTATTGGCTGATTGCATCAGTCAAGAGGATTTTTTCAACCTTAATTCCGATTGGCTGATAGAATTCTATCAGCCAATTGGAATCTAAGGGACGCCATCTTGGATGACATCACTTAAAGGAACCTTCATTCGTCGGGTAGTCGTCGTTGGAAGAGGATGCTCTGCGCCGGATGTCTTGAAGATGGACCCGCTCCGCGCCGAATGGATGAAGATAGAAGATGCCATCTGGATGAAGACTTCTGCCTGTCTGGAGGACCACTTCTCCCGGCTTCGATGAAGACTTCTCCCGGCTTCGTTGAGGACTTATTGCCGCTTTGATAAGGACTTCTCCCGACTTCGTTAAGGATAGATGTCGGATCTTCAAAACTGTAAGTGGATCTTCAAGGGGTTAGTGTTAGGTTTATTTAAGAGTTTATTGGATTGGTTTTATTTTTAGGTTAGGGCTTTTGGTTGCAATAGAGCTAAATCCCCTTTTAAGGGCAATGCCCATCCAAATGCCCTTTTCAGGGCAATGGGGAGCTTAGGTTTTTTTAGTTAGGGTTTTATTTGGGGGGTTGGTTGTGTGGGTGGTGGGTTTTACTGTTGGGAGGGTTGTTTGTATTTTTTTCAGGTAAAAGAGCTGATTTCTTTGGGGCAATGCCCTGCAAAAGGCCCTTTTAAGGGCTATTGGTAGTTTAGTTTAGGCTAGGGGTTTTTTATTTTAGGGGGATTTTTTTAATTTGATAGGGCTATTAGATTAGGTGTAATTAGTTTAAATATCTTGTAATCTGTTTTTTATTTTGTGTAATTTAGTGTTTTTTTTTTTTTTTTATTTAGGTAATTGTATTTAATTTATTTAATTGTAGTGTAAGGTTAGGTGTTAGTGTAACTCAGGCTAGGTTTTAGTTTACAGGTACATTTGTATTTATTTTAGCTAGGTAGTTAGTAAATAGTTAATAACTATTTACTAACTAGTCTACCTAGTTAAAATAAATACAAACTTGCCTGTAAAATAAAAATAAAACCTAAGATAACTACAATGAGGCTTTGAAACAGGTGGAGCAAGCTGGAGCTGCTGTGAAGATTAAAAAGTAAGTTTATTTTCACAACAGGAGTGAAATGAAAATATTGATGAATTAAAGTGCCCCTGTTTTTAATCAAAGTTTTAAAAACCGGGCACTTTAGCATCAAAATTTACATTCACTTTAAGGCTTATAACGCTGCTTTTTCACTACCGCTGGTATTATTATTGGTCTTGTAGGTACAGCTGTCCCGCACTCTTTTTTTGCCTTACTGCAAATCAACTTACGCAATTTGCGTATAGTCTTTTTTCAATGGGACTTCCATTGCGCCGGTATTACTAACTTTTTTTAGGTCAAAAAGTGATCGGTACAGCCTATCCTGCAAGATTCGTAACACATTCTAAAGTCAGTAGTTATGAGTTTTACATTACAAAGTTGTAGCATAAAACTCATAACTAAAGTGCTAAAAAGTACACTAACACCTATAAACTACCTATTAACCCCTAAACCGAGGCCCTCCTGCATCGCAAAGACTAAAATTAAATTATTAACCCCTAATGTTCTGCTCCCGACATTGCCGCCACTAGAATAAACATATTAACCCCTAAACCGCTGCACTCCCGCCTAGAAAACACTAGTTAAATATTATTAACCACTAATCTGCTGTCCCTAAAATCACTGTCACCTACCTACATTTATTAACCCCTAATCTGCCGCCCCACTATATTATATTTATTAACCCCTAAACCTAAGTCTAACCCTAACACCCCCTAACTTACATATAATTCAAATAAATCTTATTAAAACCTACAATTAATAACTAAATAATTCCTATTTAAAACTAAATACTTACCTGTAAAATAAACCCTAAGCTAGCTACAATATAATTAATAGTTACATTGTATTTAGCTTAGGTTTTATTTTTATTTCACAGGCAAGTTTGTATTTATTTTAATTAGGTAGAATAGTTACTAAATAGTTATTAACTATTTGCTAACTACCTAGCTAAAATAAATACAAATTTACCTGTAAAATCAAACCTAACCTGAGTTACACTAACACCTAACCTTACACTACAATTAAATAAATTAAATACAATTACATAAATTACAAAAAAAAACAAACACTAAATTACGCAAAATAAAAAACAAATTACAAGATATTTCAACTAATTACACCTAATCTAATAGCCCTATCAAATTAAAAAAGCCCCCCCCCCCCAAATAAAAAAAACTAAACTACCAATAGCCCTTAAAAGGGCCTTTTGTGGGTCATTGCCCCAAAGAAATCAGCTCTTTTACCTGAAAAAACAATTCAAACAACCCCCCAACAATAAAACCCATCACCCACACAACCAACCCCCCAAATAAAACCCTAACTAAAAACGCCTAAGCTCCCCATTGCCCTGAAAAGGGCATTTGGTTGGGCATTGCCCTTAAAATGGCATTTAGCTCTTTTGCAGTCCAAAGCCCTAACCTAAAAATAAAATCCACCCAATAATCCCTTAAAAAAACCTAACACTAACTCCCTGAAGATCCACTTACAGTTTTGAAGATCCGACATCCATCCTCAACGAAGCCAGGAGAAGTACTCATCAAAGTGGCAAGAAGTCCTCAACGAAGCCGGGAGAAGTCTTAATCGAAGCTCAATCCTATTGGCTGATTGGATTAGCCAATAGGATTGAAGTTACATCCTATTGGCTGATTGCATCAGTCAAGAGGATTTTTTCAACCTTAATTCCGATTGGCTGATAGAATTCTATCAGCCAATTGGAATCTAAGGGACGCCATCTTGGATGACATCACTTAAAGGAACCTTCATTCGTCGGGTAGTCGTCGTTGGAAGAGGATGCTCTGCGCCGGATGTCTTGAAGATGGACCCGCTCCGCGCCGAATGGATGAAGATAGAAGATGCCATCTGGATGAAGACTTCTGCCTGTCTGGAGGACCACTTCTCCCGGCTTCGATGAAGACTTCTCCCGGCTTCGTTGAGGACTTATTGCCGCTTTGATAAGGACTTCTCCCGACTTCGTTAAGGATAGATGTCGGATCTTCAAAACTGTAAGTGGATCTTCAAGGGGTTAGTGTTAGGTTTATTTAAGAGTTTATTGGATGGGTTTTATTTTTAGGTTAGGGCTTTTGGTTGCAATAGAGCTAAATCCCCTTTTAAGGGCAATGCCCATCCAAATGCCCTTTTCAGGGCAATGGGGAGCTTAGGTTTTTTTAGTTAGGGTTTTATTTGGGGGGTTGGTTGTGTGGGTGGTGGGTTTTACTGTTGGGAGGGTTGTTTGTATTTTTTTCAGGTAAAAGAGCTGATTTCTTTGGGGCAATGCCCTGCAAAAGGCCCTTTTAAGGGCTATTGGTAGTTTAGTTTAGGCTAGGGGTTTTTTTATTTTAGGGGGATTTTTTTAATTTGATAGGGCTATTAGATTAGGTGTAATTAGTTTAAATATCTTGTAATCTGTTTTTTATTTTGTGTAATTTAGTGTTTTTTATTTTTTTTTATTTAGGTAATTGTATTTAATTTATTTAATTGTAGTGTAAGGTTAGGTGTTAGTGTAACTCAGGCTAGGTTTTAGTTTACAGGTACATTTGTATTTATTTTAGCTAGGTAGTTAGTAAATAGTTAATAACTATTTACTAACTAGTCTACCTAGTTAAAATAAATACAAACTTGCCTGTAAAATAAAAATAAAACCTAAGATAACTACAATGTAGCTATTAGCTATATTGTAGCTAGCTTAGGGTTTATTTTACAGGTAAGTTTTTAGTCTTAAATAGGAATTATTTAGTTATAAATTGTAGGTTTTAATTAGATTTATTTTAATTATATTTAAGTTAGGGGGTGTTAGGGTTAGACTTAGGTTTAGGGGTTAATATATATAATATAGTGGTGGCGATGTTGGGGGCGGCAGATTAGGGTTTACTAAATGTAGGTAGGTTTCGGCGATGTTGGGGGAGGGAGATTAGGGGTTGCTAAATATAATGTAGGTGTCGGCGATGTTGGGGGCAGCAGATTAGGGGTTAATAACTATAATACAGGTGTCGGCGATGTCAGGGGCGGCATATTAGGGGTTAATAAGTGTAAGATTAGGGGTGTTTAGACTCGGTGTTCATGTTAGAGTGTTAGGTGTAAACATAAATTTAGTTTCCCTATAGGAATCAATGGGGCTGCGTTACGGAGCTTTACGCTGCTTTATTGCAGGTGTTAGGCTTTTTGTCAGCCGGCTCTCCCTATTGATTTCTATGGAGAAATCGTGCACAAGCACGTACAACCAGCTCACAGCTGACTTAAGCAGCGCTGGTATTGGAGGGCCGTATGGTGCACAATTTTGCTCTACGCTCACTTTTTGTCTTTTAACGCCGGGTTTAGAATAACCTGTAATACCAGCGCTGTAGGTAA
Organism: Bombina bombina; assembly: GCF_027579735.1. Lineage (NCBI taxonomy): Eukaryota > Metazoa > Chordata > Amphibia > Anura > Bombinatoridae > Bombina > Bombina bombina. Next base: position 321,113,634 of record NC_069499.1, on the reverse strand, counting down.
GTAAGCGGTGACAATAACGTGCAAGTTAGTACCACACCCCTCATAACGCAAAACTCGTAATCTGGCCGTAACATAGCTATAATATAACTATTAGTTATATTGTAGCTAGCTTAGGTTTTATTTTACAGGTAAGTATTTATTTATTTTAAATAGGAATAATTTAGGTATTAATTGTAATTTTTATTTGGAATTATTTTAATTATGTTAAAGTTAGAAGGTGTTAGGGTTAGGGTTACATTAGGGTTAGGGTTAGACTTAAGGTTAGGTTTAGGGGTTAATAACTTTAGTATAGTGGCGGTGACATTGGGGGCAGCAGATTAGGGGTTAATAAGTTTAGTTAGCTAGCGGTTATTTTGGGGGCAGCAGATGATGGGTTAATAACAGTAATGTAGGTTGGGCGATGTTAGGGACAGCAAATTAGGGGTTAATAAGTGTATGTAGGTGGCGACGGCATTGGGAGCAGCAGATTAGAGGTTAATAATATTTAACTAGTGCTTACGATGCGGGAGTGTGGCGGTTTAGGGGTTAATATGTTTAATATAGTGGCAGCGATGTCCGGAGCGGCATATTAGGGGTTAATAATTTTATTTTAGTGTTTGCGATGCGGGAGGGCCTCGGTTTATGGGTTAATAGGTAGTTTATGGGTGTTAGTGTACTTTGTAATGAGTTTAATGGTATAGCTTTGTAACGTAAAACTCATAACTACTGACTTTCAGGTGACGGTACAGATCTTGTAGTTATAGACTGTACCGCTCACTTTTTGGCCTGGACAAGCAATACCGGCGCTATGGAAATCCCATTGAAAAAGGACCTTTTAAAAGGTGAGGTAGTTACGTTGCGTGACGGCCAAAAAAGTGTGCGGTACAGCTGTACCTACAAGACTCGTAATAGCAGCGGTAGTGAAAAAGCACTCATATTCTAGCCGTTAGTTTGTTATTTTTTGTAATGGTAGGTTTTTATTTTTGTAATGTTATGTGTTAGTGTAAGGCAGCTTAGGTTTTATTTCACAGGTAAGTTTGTATTTATTTTAGCTAGGTAGTTAGTAATAGTTAATAACTATTTATTAACTAGTCTATCTAGTTAAAATAAATACAAACTTACCTGTGAAATAAAAATAAAACATAAGCTAGCTACAATATAACTATTAGTTATAATGTAGCTAGCTTAGGTTTTATTTCACGGGTAAGTATGTATTTAGTTTTAAATAGGTATCATTTAGTTAATAATTGTAACTTTAATTTAGCTCTATTTTAAAGGGACAATCTAGTCCAAAATAAACTTTCATGATTCAGGTAGAGAATGCCATTTTAAACATCTTTCCAATTTAGTTTTATCACCAATTTTGCTTTGTTCTCTTGGTATTCTTAGTTGAAAGCTAAACCTAGGAGATTCATATGCTAATTTCTAAGCCCTTGAAGGTCGTCTCTTCTCTCAGGGAATTTTTACAGTTTTTAACCACTAGACTAGAGGGTGTTAGTTCATGTGTGTCATATAGATAACACTGTGCTCAAGCATGTGGAGTTCAAGTGAGCTAGCTCTGATTGGTTAAAATGGATGTCTGTCAAAAGAACTGAAATAAGATGGCAATTTGCAGAGGCTTAGATACAAGATAATCACAGAAGTAAAAAGTGTATTTATAATTGTGTTGATTATGCAAAACTTTGGAATGGGTAATAAAGGGATTATCTATCTTTTTAAACAATAACAATTCTGGTGTAGACTGGTCCTTTAATTATGTTAAAGTTAGGGTGTGTAAGGGTTAGGTTTACGTTAGGGTTAGGGTTACGTTAGGTTTAGGATTAGGTTTAGGGGTTAATAGTTTAATTTAGGTTGTTGCGATGTGGGGGGCTGGCGGTTTAGGGGTTAATAGGCATATTTAGTGGTAGTGATGTGGGAGGCCAGAGGTTTAGGGGTTAATAACTTTATTATAATAGCAGTGATGTTGGGGAGCAGCGGAATAGGGGTTAATAGATGTATTATAGTGTGAGCGATGTTGGGGTGCGGGGGAATAGGGGTTAACAACTTTAGTATAGTGGCGGTGATATCGAGAGCGGCAGGTTAGGGGTTAATATATTTATTTAGGTGGCAGCGATATCGGGAGCGGCAGATTAAGGGTTAAAAACATTAAGTAGGTGTCGGCGATGTCGGGGGCAGCAGATTAGGGGTGTTTAGACGTGGGGTTTATGTTAGGGTGTTAGGTTTAAACGTATATTTTGGACAAAATCAATGGGGCTGCGTTACGGAGCTTTTCTCTCCGCGATCACAGGTGTTAGGCTTTTTTCTGACACGCTCTCCCTATTGATGTCTATGGGGAAAGCGTGCACAAGCACGTCAAAACAGCTCTTGGATTGTGTGTGGTATGGAGCTCATCGCAACCATTTTGCACGCACAAGCCGGCTGTTTTTAAAACTTGTAATGGCAGCACTATAGAGGGTTAAATAGAGCAACTTTTGTTGCGTTTGTTAATTTCCCTGTGGCTGGCATATCTTGTAATCTAGTTGTAAGTGATTTTGCTATTTTTATTTAAAGGGATATGAAACCCAAATTCTTTCTGTCGTGAATCAGATTGAACATGCAATTTTAAGCAACATTCTAATTTACTCCTTTTACCAATTTTTCTTTATGCTCTTTGTATCTTTATTTGAAAAATAAAATGTAGCCACTAATCAGCAAGCCCTACCCATGGTGCTGAACCACAAATGGGCCATCTCCTAAGCTTACATTCCTGCTTTTCCAAATAAAGATACCAAGACAACGAAGAAAAATTGATAATAGGAGTAAATTAGAAAGTTGTTTAAAATTGTATGCTTTATCTGAATCATGAAAGAAAGAAAAAATTGGGTTTTCACATCCCTTTAACACTGATATTTACCTTCTCTCTCTATTTTGTCAAGGAAATACATTTTTCCATCTTCAATTTTTATTTTCTACTTTCATTAGTACTGTAGCACAGACTGTGCCTTTCATTTGCACTCTAGTTGTATTAGCTGCATGCTACTCTTCAGCTCACAGTACATAAGGCAATGCTTTCACACTCTGTTGAGTTTGTCCTGATGCATACTTTTGTTTAGTTTCCCATTTATTTTTTATTTGATGTATTTTTATTCCAATTATGACTAATTTATTTAACTCTCTTTTACAATGGTGATTTTATTTTAGCACAAGAACATGTCTTGTTTGTTTAGCCTTTTTCTATATATTTATTTTAACTATGGCAGTGCCATTTTATTTAATTATAAGTGACAGTTGTACTTGTCAAATCAGATGAAACTTAAATGTAGTAAAGTAGTACATAAGTTCAATTCTAGCTAATAACCGTTTCATTTTAAAATTGAAATAGCTATGAACTGCATTATAATATACTAGGCGAAGTGTTGTCCATCTATCCCTATCCCTCTATCCCTATTCCTCTGTCCCTATCCCTTTATCCCTATCCCTCTGTCGCTATCCCTCTATCCCTGTCCCTATTCCTCTGTCCGTGTCCCTCTATCCCTATCCCTCCTCTGTCCCTGTCCATCTGTCCCGGCCCCTCTATCCCTTTGTCCATTTCCCTATGCCTCTGTCCCTATCTCTCTGTCCCTCTATCCCTGTCCCTATTCCTCTGTCCCTCTGTCCCAATCCCTATGTCCCAATCTCTCTGTCCCTCTATCCCTGTCCCTATCCCTTTGTCCATATTCCTTTGTCCCTCTGTCCCAATCCCTCTGTCCCTATCCCTCTGTCCCTATCCCTCCTCTGTCCCTGTCCATCTGTCTCTGTCCCTATCCCTCGGTCCCTATCCACACATATATATATATATATATATATATATATATATATATATATATATATATATATATATAAAAGTGTGTGTGAGTGTATTTATATATATATATATATATAATCTGTGAATATATGTATGTGTTTAATTGTATGTATGTATGAATGTATATATGTATGTGGTGTGTATATATTTCAACTGAAAATGCAACTTTTAATGAATTCTGCAGTCTCAAAATTATTCAACCCCTTCATGGCAAGCATCTTTAGTACATAGTAGAGCACCCTTTTGCTGTTATGCCCTGCTGCAAATGAAATGCATAGTCAGACACCAGCTTCTGACAGCGTTCCTGAGGACTCTAAGCTATGTTTTCATAAGCAATGGCCTCCAGTTCAGTAATATTATTGGGTTTGTGTGCTGCAACCACCATCTTCAAATCCCACCAAGTTTTCTATGGGGTTCAAGTCGACTGTGACGGCCACTGTAGAATTTTCCAGGACTTCTTCTGCAACCAAGTCTTGGTAGAATTTTAAGTATGCTTGGGATCATTGACCTGTGTGTAAGGTGTAATGATGCCCAAGCTTCAGTGTCCTTATAGACAGCATGACATTTTCTCCTAGGATTTTCTGATACTTCAATGAATCCATCTTGCCTTCAACAAGCTGCAGGTTTCCATTTCCAGAGGCTGAAAAGTGGCCCCAGAACATCACCGAGCAACGACCATGCTTATCTGTAGGCAGAGTGTTCTTTTCAGCATATGCTTCATTCTTCTTCCTCTAGACATAACGCTGATTCATCGGGCTGAATTGTTCCAGTTTTGTTTCATCGCTCCACAGAACAGAATCCCAAAACTTCTGTGGCTTATTTACTGTATATGATTTTGAGCATATTTGAGCCAATTTTTCTTGTGCATTTGAGTCAGTAGTGGTGTACGTTTTGTAGTTCTGGCATGCAAACCTTATACGTTTAATATGCGCCTTACTGTGCAAACTGAAACCTCAGTGACTGTTGCCACCAAGTCTTGCTGCAGGTCTTTTGCAGTCACTCAAGGGTTTTTATCAACCTGCCTTCTCAGAAATCTGCATGCAGCCGTTGATAGCTTCATTTTTAAGCTCATCCAGATAGTGTAACCACTGTTCCTTTAACTTTGAACTTGCGATATATGTTCCCAATGGTGTCTCTAGGAACATTCTGTATGTTCCCTATCTTTTTGTATCCTTTTCCTTGTTTGTAAAGGGTGATGATCTCTTCTTTGGACTTTTTGGACCATTCTTTTGACAGCCATATTTCTAATATGCAGTCAAACGTGACACTCAACAAACCCCTAGCCAGTTCAGGTATTTCATATGTACTAACTCAAGCACACCTGGTGCAACTAATGAAGCCCTTATTTAGTTTCAACAGGTGTGCTTGAGACAACACCTGTTTTGCATATTTGTGCTATTATGAGGCATTCTATTCACAGGGTTGAATAATTTTGAGACTGTAGAATTCATTACAAGTTGCATTTTCAGTTGAATTTGGGAAAACCACTTGAGGCATTGGTTGTGTTGAGCTACTTCAATTGCTTTTGTTTGATATGTTCATTGCAAACAGCTGAAAGTCTTTAAATTTTGACAATAAACCTGTTTTCCAATGGGGGTTGAATAATTTTGACTACAATTGTGTGTGTGTATATATATATATATATATATATATATATATATATATATATATATATATATATATATATATATATATATATATATATATATATATATATATATCTGTATATAAAATTCTGTGTGTCTCTATGGATATACATATTTAGAGTCAGAAGCTTACAAAAAGATCTAATTATAACTGAGGTTTTCAGTTACTAATCTAAATTTTTATTTTTTTTTTATTTTAAGATTTTTTTTATTGAGAATCAAAAGTACATACAGTCAATAAACAAAAAGGAAAAAAAATTTTTTCCCATAAAAGCATCAAAATGAGTACATAGATTTGACAAATAACATCCAGAAACATTGTTGATTAATAAACATCCAAGTATACTTTAAACAAGATGTGTATTTCTAGATATTAGCTGAGAAGTATCCTCAGGTTTCATAGGGATCTCAAATAATGAACTATAAATCTAGCATCTGTTAAAAAGAAAAAGGTTATAAGTGACCGATATAACCACATATCTCAAGTGTTAGGACGGTCTCTAGTTCATCCTAGTTGTTCAGTGGTGTGGTGTGGTGTGGTGTGGGGGGAGGTCAGGGGAAAGAGGGAAAGGGAGTCATCTCATGGGGGGTGGTGGGAAAGTCTAGGTAGAAAGGGGGATGGGATAAAAGGAAACAGAGAAGAGAGAGTGGGAATGACAATAGCATTGTAGAGGGAAAGAAAAAAAAAGGGGGGGGTTATAACAGCTTGTGCACAGTGTCCCCGGGCCCAGCTGTCTGCGAGAAAGGACAGCGGTGCGAGTGAGCAGTCGGATCTACTGGATTTGAATCTAATCTTCCCATATAGCCCAGTAGTCTTCCATTCGTTCTAGTGAGCTATATGCAAATTTCTCCATGTTAGCTAAGTATTGCATTACCTCACAAACATCTGAAATTGTGGGTGGAGAAACTTGTTTCCATGCTCTAGCAATACAATGCTTAGTAGCTGCCATCACATAGATCACCAATTGTTTGCTACATTTAAGGAGGGCCTTGTCCAGGATATGGAAGAGGGCTGAGCTTGGCGTCAGTTGTATAGTCAGATTCATGGAGTGCAGGAGCGTCTCAACATCTCTCCAAAGGTCTCAGATTTTTGGGCATGACCACCACACATGCGAGTTGGAGCCTTCCCCTCCGCATAGTCTCCAACACTTTGGAGATATGCCTGTAAACATTTTCGACAATTTGGTAGGGACTCTATACCATTGTAGCAGAAGTTTCATGTAGCTTTCAAAAATCGTTATGCAGTGAATCGTTTTTTTTGTCAATTGGATCGCATCCTCCAGCTCCTTGTCCGATATGTGCAAGTTCAGCTCCCTACACCACATTTTAATTTGGCTCAGAAGGCCCACCGAATGATCTTGTAGCATAGCTTTGTAGTGGAATGTAAGGGGTTTTACCGTTCCCCTCTCATGTAGCCATCTCTCTTCCCATTTAGAATGGGGTCTGAGATCATGAGTTCCAAATTTCCAGGAGCGGAGCAAGCTAAGTACCCTGCAGCATTCGAAGTAAAGCCATAAGGGAGAACCCTGTAGTAAGTCAAGTACTTGAGGAACCGTCATAAGCTTACCATTAGAGAATAAGTGCTCCACCAGTTCTAGATTATGCTGTATCCAGAACTCGACATGGATATTTAGGAGGCCCCAAAGAAGACCTTTCATCTGGTGAATCGGCGAGGGGTGTGGGGCAATCTCCGTATGGTGTCTGAGCTCATGCCACATTTTAATATTTTGCTGTTAATAACCCTATCAACTAGTTGCTTGTGCCTGTGAACCCACAGAACACTCGAAAGATCCAAACCCTCAGGTAGGTGTAATTCCTCAAGTCTGAACCACTTTGGTTTCTCTCTAACAGGACCCCAGGCCGTGAGTTGTGATAGTCTGGCAGCCTCATAGTAGAGAAATATGTTTGGAAAAGCCACTCCACCTCTAGAGAACTCTCTCTGCATGGTTTTATAGCTAATCTGGGGTGTCTTTTTCCCCCAAACATATTTAGAGAAAAGTCGGTGGATTTGCTGTAAGGTGCCATGTGGAATATTCAGTGGGATACATCAAAATAGGTATAGTACCTTAGGGAGTAGCAACATTTTCACCGTAGCTATACGCCCCATCCAAGAGAGCTCTCTAAAATCCCATCTATGCGTTAAAAACTGGAGCTCAGTAATTAGGGGATCAAAGTTTAGAGATAGGATGCCATCTAGGTCCGCACTCAGTTGGATGCCAAGGTGTTTAAGAGACTCTGTGGACCAGTGGAAATCGTACATTTCCCATAAGTTTAAGAGCTGCTCGTCAGGTATATTGATACTGTATGCCTCTGTTTTCGACATGTTTATCTTATAGTAGCTCAATAAACTAAACTGTGCTAGGACGGTAAAAACTGCCGGTGCTGAGCATAAAGGATTCGTGAGAAAGAGGGTGACATCATCTGCGTATAACGCAATTTTTTCCTGACTGGGGCCCACCGATAACCCCTCAATAGCAGGTGATGTGCGAATCGTCTCCGCCAATGGTTCCATAACCAGGGCGAATAATAGGGGGGGCAGCGGGCAGCCCTGCCTGGTCCCATTAGAAATGTCAAAGGAGGGAGAGCAAAAACCTAGCCCTCTCACCCTAGCACTCGGGCTGGAGTACAAGACTCTGATCATGGTGATAGCCTCGGATGGAAAACCAAACTTCTCCAATACCCTCCACATATACTCCCATCTGACCCTGTCAAACGCCTTTTCGGCATCTAGTGACAGGGCCAGGAGGGGGGTGTTCTGTCTCTTTGCTTCAGAGAAGATAGATATCAGACGTCTCGTATTATCCGGTCCCTGTCGACCACTGACAAAGCCAACTTGGTCTGTATCGATCAGCGACGGTAGCAAGGGGGATAGTCTATCAGCGATAATTTTAGAGTATAGTTTTGTGTCCACGTTAATGAGCGAAATAGGGCGGAAGTTGCTGCAGAGGGATGGATCCTTGGCCGGCTTAGGTATCGCGACAATAGTCGCCTCAAGATATTCTTTTAATATCTTTCCCTCTGACCTGATTTCATTGTAAGTGTGGCATAGTACGGGTTTAAGTTGTGCTTGTAACTTTTTATAGAGTTGCCTCGGGAACCCGTCAGGACCCGGGGCTTTGTCATTTTTTAGCTGCTTAATTGCCAATCCAATCTCTATCTCAGTGATAGGTTCTAGTAGCTTATCTTTATCCTCTTCTGAGAGTGTGGTCAGATGTCATTTCTCCAAAAAGGAGGAGATGGCCTGAGGAGGTACCACTTTAGGTTTCTCATGCGAGTTAATATTATAAAGGCACTCGTAGAAGTCTGCGAAGGCCTTCCCTATGTCCTCAGGGGCATGTACTTTTTGTCCCCCGAGGACAAGGTACGGTATCCGGGAACACGCCAGTCTCTGTTTCAGTTTATTCGCCAGCATAGAGCCCGCTTTATTGCTTTTGGAGTACATAACCATTTTAAATCTCAAAAGGGCTCGTTTAAACTTTTCCATTTCCAGGTTTTTAATTTGCGATTTCAAATTCAGAATCTCACTGGATAGACCAGCTGTAGGGGCCAGTTTGTTTTGCCGTTCTTTCGTCCTTAGGTCACAGGTTAGTTTGCCAAGTGGGGCTCCCCACTTTTTTTTAAGACTAGATGTCTTTGCGATGCAGAATCCCCTTATACAGTGAGGCCCCGGTTTACGCACGACTCGGTATACGAAATTTCGGTTTACGAAATCGAAATTTGAAGAAAATTTGACTCGGTTTACGAATTTTTTTCGCAATACGAAACAAAATGCCGGTTTGCCCCCCTCGGTTTACGAATTTTTTTCGCAATACGAAACAAAATGCCGGTTTGCCCCCCTCGGTTTACGAATATTTTTCGCAATACGAAACCAGTGGCCCCTGTGCCCCCTGCATACTCAAGTATGATTGAATTAATGAAGTTTGGGTACCAGTGTAGAGGTGTTGGAGAGGTTTTGGAGCCATTTTGCAGCAAGTTGTTGAGCCTTTTGGAGCCATTTGCAGCAAGTTGTTAAGCCTTTTGGAGCCATTTGCAGCAAGTTGTGGAGCCTTTTGGAGACATTGGAGCCATTTGCAGCAAGTTGTTAAGCCTTTTGGAGCCTTTTTTGGACACTTTACTTGAATTTTTTCGGACCTCCGGAACGCATTAATTGATTTTCAATGCATTCCTATGGGAAACCGTGTTTCGGTTTACGAATTTTTCGCAATACGAAACGACCCGGAGAACGAATTAAATTCGTAAACCGAGGCCTCACTGTATAGGCTTTTAAAGCTGCCCATCTAATTTGGTGGGAGGTCTGGCTAGGTCCATTAGTTTCCAGAAATTCCTCTATCTTGTCTACCAATTCCGGAACAAAGGATGCATCTTCCCACAAGAATTTTGGGAGTTTCCATGCCGGTCTGATCAATGTAGACCTCTCCATGTCAATTAACATTACAACGGCATCATGGTCAGACCATGGGCAACTGCATATGCTAGAGTTTGTGATATTGTTCATAGACCAAGAATCAACAAAGAAGTAGTCCAATCTCGAGTACGACCGGTGAGGGGGTGAGAAGTACGTATAGTCTCTTGATTCTGGGTGGCATGCTCTCCACACATCTTAAAGTGCGGACTGGTATATGAGATTTTGGAATTTAGGGGCCGTGGACTTAGAATAACTATCCAAAATGTTATCACTCGGGATTTTTTTATCTATATAGGGGTCCCAGACTAAATTAAAGTCACCTCCTAATATCAGCGTGCCTTGTTTTAGACCATCTATAAAATGAAACATTGTGCGCAAGAAAGTTATCTGACCCTGATTAGGGGCATACAAGTTTACAAGAGTATAGAGATGTGAGTTGAGTTTGCAAATCACCAGCAGAAACCTCCCTTCTGGGTCCGTTTCTATATGTAATTGTTGAAATGCTACTGCTGCATTAATGCAGATTGATACACCTCTGCTCTTCTCATGGTAAGTCGAGTTGAGGACCACCGGATAGTATTTAGATTTCAGTACCGGGGTATTTGTGGAAGCCCAATGGGTCTCCTGTAAAAAGGATACATCACATTGAAGCTTTCTTAAGTACGATTGCACCATGCTGCGTTTCGCTGGTGAATTAAGTCCCTTCGTGTTGAGGGAGACAAATTTGAGACCGGGGTTCATTGTTACACTTAGAGAAAGGGAAAAAAAAAAAAAAAAATACATTTTGGGAGAGGGAAAGAGGAAGAGGGGGAAGGTTAGAAGGTTAATATCAGTGTGGTTTTGTTGTTGCCATCTAGTCCTCAATGATGAGAGTATGAATGAGAGGTTACTTAGTGAATGCGATTGAATCTGTGTTCTTTTGCTTACTTTCGGTAAGCTATGGTATTACCCTTGGGGGGGTGGAGAGATACAGTCTAATGACCGTATAAGCTAGTATCCAAGAGGATGAGCAAAAAGAAGCAAGAAGAAAGGGGGGGGGGATTAAGGTCTGGACCGAGGCAATGTCCATAGGTAGGGGGGACAGGGGGTGTTATCAAATAGTATTTTCCTTTGTTCCTATCTCCTTTCTATCTCTTTCTCTATTACTTTTCAATGTTCCTGATTCGCTACTGTGATTATGGATAGAAGAGAAAGTAAAGTCATATCAAATCTCATGATAAAGAATCCCATGTCTCAAATAGACAGGTCTTATTCTGAATGCCTTCCTCGAGATATATCTATGTGGACTAATGTGACCAAGTGAGTCATGAGGAGGGTAGGTATATGGACTTTGGGTGGGCTCCATCTGTACTTGATTAGAGGTGTACTTGTCGGTAAGAAAGGGAGTAAGTATCAAGTAAACTAATGTGACATCCTAATGATCTCATTAACAATATACTAATCTAAATTTTTAACTGTGCCGCAAGAATAGTAAATCCATTTCTGCTATCATGTTTATCTCATGGGAGCAGGGAGTTTTTGCTGTACTTACCATCACTTTTCATTTTTACACTGCAGATTAATATTATGTCTAACTTTTCTTGCTTTTCTCTTTGTCTGCAACTGACTAGGTGTCTTTTTTTTTCCGGTAATCCAAATTTTTTCTTTAGCGGTCTATGCACTCCAGACATGACTTTAACCAGTTAGTGCTTATTAAATATTTGCTTATCCTTTAGAAGATGTGAACTATATTTATTTAATTATTTTCTCTTTCCCAACATATATATTGTTTTTCTTTCTATTTCTATATATGACTATATACGCCTTAAAAAAAATTCTTGCAGCTTATCAGTTAAGTGGTACTCAGTATCAAGCCCACTCACTGAGAACTTTCCAACCCTCCCCACCCTTTGGCCACAGCTTTTGAGATAAATATACATACTTATTGAGCTTTGCATGAGATAAATATACATACTTATTGAGCTTTGCATGATATAAATATACATACTTATTGAGCTTTGCATGAGATAAATATACATACTTATTGAGCTTTGCATGAGATAAATATACATACTTATTGAGCTTTGCATGAGATAAATATACATACTAATTGAGCTTTGCATGAAATAAATATACATACTAATTGAGCTTTGCATGAAATAAATATACATACTAATTGAGCTTTGCATGAGATAAATATACATACTTATTGAGCTTTGCATGAGATAAATATACATACTTATTGAGCTTTGCATGAGATAAATATACATACTAATTGAGCTTTGCATGAGATAAATATACATACTTATTGAGCTTTGCATGAGATAAATATACATACTTATTGAGCTTTGCATGAGATAAATATACATACTAATTGAGCTTTGCATGAAATAAATATACATACTAATTGAGCTTTGCATGAAATAAATATACATACTAATTGAGCTTTGCATGAGATAAATATACATACTTATTGAGCTTTGCATGAGATAAATATACATACTTATTGAGCTTTGCATGAGATAAATATACATACTTATTGAGCTTTGCATGAGATAAATGTATATACTAATTGAGCTTTGCATGAGATAAATATACATACTTATTGAGCTTTGCATGAGATAAATATACATACTTATTGAGCTTTGCATGAGATAAATATACATACTTATTGAGCTTTGCATGAGATAAATATACATACTAATTGAGCTTTGCATGAGATAAATATACATACTTATTGAGCTTTGCATGAGATAAATATACATACTTATTGATCTTTGCATGAGATAAATATACATACTAATTGAGCTTTGCATGAGATAAATATACATACTAATTGAGCTTTGCATGAGATAAATATACATACTTATTGAGCTTTGCATGAGATAAATATACATACTTATTGAGCTTTGCATGAGATAAATATACATACTTATTGAGCTTTGCATGAGATAAATATACATACTTATTGAGCTTTGCATGAGATAAATATACATACTTATTGAGCTTTGCATGAGATAAATATACATACTAATTGAGCTTTGCATGAAATAAATAAATAAATATACATACTAATTGAGCTTTGCATGAGATAAATATACATACTAATTGAGCTTTGCATGAAATAAATATACATACTAATTGAGCTTTGCATGAGATAAATATACATACTAATTGAGCTTTGCATGAGATAAATATACATACTAATTGAGCTTTGCATAAAATAAATATACATACTAATTGAGCTTTGCATGATATAAATATACATACTTATTGAGCTTTGCATGAGATAAATATACATACTTATTGAGCTTTGCATGAGATAAATATACATACTTATTGAGCTTTGCATGAGATAAATATACATACTAATTGAGCTTTGCATGAAATAAATATACATACTAATTGAGCTTTGCATGAAATAAATATACATACTAATTGAGCTTTGCATGAGATAAATATACATACTTATTGAGCTTTGCATGAGATAAATATACATACTTATTGAGCTTTGCATGAGATAAATATACATACTAATTGAGCTTTGCATGAGATAAATATACATACTTATTGAGCTTTGCATGAGAAAAATATACATACTTATTGAGCTTTGCATGAGATAAATATACATACTAATTGAGCTTTGCATGAAATAAATATACATACTAATTGAGATTTGCATGAAATAAATATACATACTAATTGAGCTTTGCATGAGATAAATATACATACTTATTGAGCTTTGCATGAGATAAATATACATACTTATTGAACTTTGCATGAGATAAATGTATATACTAATTGAGCTTTGCATGAGATAAATATACATACTTATTGAGCTTTGCATGAGATAAATATACATACTTATTGAGCTTTGCATGAGATAAATATACATACTAATTGAGCTTTGCATGAAATAAATATACATACTAATTGAGCTTTGCATGAAATAAATATACATACTAATTGAGCTTTGCATGAGATAAATATACATACTTATTGAGCTTTGCATGAGATAAATATACATACTTATTGAGCTTTGCATGAGATAAATATACATACTAATTGAGCTTTGCATGAGATAAATATACATACTTATTGAGCTTTGCATGAGATAAATATACATACTTATTGAGCTTTGCATGAGATAAATATACATACTAATTGAGCTTTGCATGAAATAAATATACATACTAATTGAGCTTTGCATGAAATAAATATACATACTAATTGAGCTTTGCATGAGATAAATATACATACTTATTGAGCTTTGCATGAGATAAATATACATACTTATTGAGCTTTGCATGAGATAAATATACATACTTATTGAGCTTTGCATGAGATAAATGTATATACTAATTGAGCTTTGCATGAGATAAATATACATACTTATTGAGCTTTGCATGAGATAAATATACATACTTATTGAGCTTTGCATGAGATAAATATACATACTTATTGAGCTTTGCATGAGATAAATATACATACTAATTGAGCTTTGCATGAGATAAATATACATACTTATTGAGCTTTGCATGAGATAAATATACATACTTATTGATCTTTGCATGAGATAAATATACATACTAATTGAGCTTTGCATGAGATAAATATACATACTAATTGAGCTTTGCATGAGATAAATATACATACTTATTGAGCTTTGCATGAGATAAATATACATACTTATTGAGCTTTGCATGAGATAAATATACATACTTATTGAGCTTTGCATGAGATAAATATACATACTTATTGAGCTTTGCATGAGATAAATATACATACTTATTGAGCTTTGCATGAGATAAATATACATACTAATTGAGCTTTGCATGAAATAAATATACATACTAATTGAGCTTTGCATGAAATAAATATACATACTTATTGAGCTTTGCATGAGATAAATATACATAGTAATTGAGCTTTGCATGAAATAAATATACATACTAATTGAGCTTTGCATGAGATAAATATACATACTAATTGAGCTTTGCTTGCATTATATTCCCTGAACTGCGTAGCAAATTTTACTGATAAACTGCTGGCACATCATGTTTGTCCCTTTTTGTAGGCAACACATACATGGTTATTATTCTTCACACTGACTGCATAGGAGCCTATTTAAGAACGTGCGAGCGGACATGATCCGATATTGCGGTTCATGTCCGCTGCATATCGATAAATGCCGAGAACATACACTCTCAGCATTTATCATTGCACCAGCAGTTCTTGTAAACTGCTGGTGCAATGCTGCCGCTAGCAAGGGGTGTCAATCAACCCGATCGTATTCGGCGGACAGGTTGTGGAGCAGCAGTCTTTAGACCGCTGCTTCATAACTTGTGTTTATGGCGAGCCTGAAGACTCGCCACAAACACAGGACATCAAGCTCCATACGGAGCTTGATTAATATGCCCCATAGTGTGCACAAGCCCTTTTACACCTTTTGGCTGCAATGTATGAATCAGGCTTCATTTAGTTTGTGTTTAGCCAGGTCTAAAGGCAATTTCACTTATATTTCTTTCTTTATCTCTCTGTAGTCTTTTGTGCTGCTGACACCTTTTTTTCCAGTCTTCTTCCTTCTACCTCTCTAACTGTACTATATAATAGAAGTTTATAATCACTTGGTAAAAGCTCTGGATAAATGCTTTAAAACAAGTAATTGAGCTTCAAAACTAATGCAAAACACTAATTGTAGCAGTGTAACTATTACAGTTGTTTTCTTAATAAAAGGTGAATTAGCCATTTACAGTATCTATAATTAATAATCACAAGTAAAGGCTAGCTGTTGTTGAGGCTGTAGTTGAGTGGTGGAGTGGGAAATAGATGTGGCTAATTGCCATGTCATTTCCGTTTCTTTTTTTTTCTCTCTGGAACAAATATCATCTGTATCACCACAGAAATACCATTCGCATTGCCTCCATTTACTATGGCCTGATCAATTCTCTCTCCCATCCCTATAATGTGAGTTCCAAAGAACCAAAAACTTGCTAGACAGCCTTTATTTTTACATTGCTCTAGAAGGACATCAAAAGAAGTTCAGTATGTTAAATATAAAAAAAAACAGGAATACATAATACAAAATAATGACCCTATCACCAGCCACCAGTATCACCCTCCAATATAGAGAATGGAGAGGGGCAAATGGGGGCAAATGCACTCACCTTGAATTTTACTACATATAATGTATGTAAGCATAGGCAGTCACTGTAATTAATCTTATTGAGCCACCATTTTTTAAAAGATGTGCAGCTCATGTACACATTACAGAATTATCTCTTGCTGAACAAGTTGTCACTGATATTATTAGTTTTTTTTTTTTTACCCCTGAACACAGTAGAAGTGCAGTGGACTCTAATGCCCTCCTGTATTGATTCAAAGATTAGTGACAACGATTTTTAGCACTCCCAAATAGCACAACCCCTGCATATAGAGTGGATTTGAACACCTATGCTGTGAGCACAATGTGAATGATAAGAGAGCAAAATGTCCATCTGCAAATTCAAAGCCAGAAATGTTGTTATTTCTATTATATATAAAAAAGAGATTGATTGAAAGAGAATCCAAGCTAATAATCTAATTTGCTGTTTAAGTTAGTGCCCTTTTACAAGAAAAAAATAGTTAGTCATTACTGACAAAAGAGTTACTCTAAAGTCATCACTGGAAAAGAGAAAAAAGCAATTTTTCAGTCTTTGTAGTTTTACACTTTAATAAGTTGTGTGTCAGCATCTTTAAATAGAGATGACGACTCACTAAAGAATTCAATCATCTAAAAAATGCTCCAAATTCTCAGCTCTATTTTTGTCTTATTTCTAAGACCAACATTCAAGCCATCAAATAGACAGCAATTTAAATTCAGTAATCATGTTTAATGATTCTTGAAATGGATTTAACTAAATTAATGTAAAAAGTCTTCTTACAAGACAAGTACTAATGTTGTCAGGTAATGTTTTGTATCTACATCAGTACCCTCAATGTGAGGAAAGGTTGTCCAAAGATTGAACCTGATGAAAGTTAAAAATGTTTGCAAATTTATGCATTATACTTTTGGGCTATATTCACTGAGGTTAGAATTTTCTTGCCAGTGAGAAAAAAACATTCTATTTTTCTAGTCCTATTCTACTGATATCACCATGGTGACTGTATGTCTGTGCAAATATGGTCACTTTTCTAACATAATTTTTCAATATAAACTCCAGGTTATATGCCAACTTGAAGAAAGTCAAGTAAGGTATTTTGGATGTTACAATATGGGAACCTTATGCATTTAAACAATGGCTTACTTTCAATACAACTTTTTGTTAAACTAATTTCACCACAGATTAGCCATTAAAAAATTGCCGAATTCATAAAGATTTATACCTGACCCTTTGTCAGATGAGCAAGTGGTGAGATTAGCTCCTTTGAAATCAATGGAAGCTGCTTTTATATTGCAACCTTTAACTTTGTACTGCAAATTCACTCTCGAAAAATAGTTCACTCTAACATATGCACATGAGAATATCAGAAAGCAGAAAAAGGTAGCGCTGAAAAAGATAACCTTTATTAGCACAAGAGCAACATTTTGGGGCCCCTGCCCCTTGTCAAGCTCATATGCAAAGGAGAACACTTGAGAAAAGTTAAAGAAAACTAAAATAAAAATATATGAGACAACCATGTCATCTTTGATATAGTGAGACATGGTCCTGAAACAAGATAACTTGGGGCTGATTTATCAAATGCCGGGCGGACATGATTTGCTGCAGCGAATCATGTCCGCCTGGGATCGCTAAATGCCGACAGTATCAATAAAAAGTTATACGGTCTCAAAGATATGAGGTCTCAGGTGTTTAAAAAAAAGGACTGCAAAAGGGTTTTGGCACTATCTGTATGTGAGGCAGTCCAACATAGAGATACATATAGAAATGAGAATCTCGCTCTTGTAAAATGTAACATTTATTGTTCCGATCAGCCAATAGAATGCAAGCTCAATCTGATTGGCTGATCCAATCAGCCAATCGGATTGAACTTGAATCTGATTGGCTGATTCAATCAGCCAATCAGATTTTTCCTACCTTAATTCCGATTGGCTGATAGAATCCTATCAGCCAATCGGAATTCGAGGGATGACATCTTGGATGACGTCACTTAAAGGAACCTTCATTCGTCGGGAGTCGCCGGAAGAAGAGGATGGATCCACGTCGGCTGCTTCAAGATGGTCCCGCTCCGCGCCGGATGGATGAAGATAGAAGACGCCGCCTGGATGAACATGTCTACCGGTCCAGATGTCCTCTTCCTGCCGGATAGGATGAAGACTTCAGACCCTCTTCTGGACCTCTTCTTGCCGGATAGGATGAAGACTTCGGACCCTCTTCTGGACAGATCGGTGATACCTGGCGTGGTGAAGATAAGGTAGGGAGATCTTCAGGGGCTTAGTGTTAGGTTTTTTAAGGGCTGTTTGGGTTAGATTAGGGGTATGTGGGTGGTGGGTTGTAATGTTGGGGGGGGTATTATATGTTTTTTTTAAATGCAAAAGAGCTGTTTTCTTTGGGGCATGCCCCACAAAAGGCCCTTTTAAGGGCTGGTAAGGTAAAAGAGCTGTTAACTTTTTATTTTAGAATAGGGTAGGGCATTTTTTTTATTTTGGGGGGCTTTGTTATTTTTCAAGGGGGCTTAGAGTAGGTGTAATTAGTTTAAAATTCTTGTAATCTTTTTTTATTTTTTGTAATTTAGTGTTTGTTTTTTTGTAATTTAGTTTAGTTGATTTAATTGTAGATAAATGTAGATAGTCAAGTTAATTAATTTATTGATAGTGTAGTGTTAGGTTTAATTGTAACTTAGGTTAGGAGTTATTTTACAGGTAATTTTGTACTTATTTTAACTAGGTAGCTATTAAATAGTTATTAACTATTTAATAGCTATTGTACCGAGTTAAAATAAATACAAAGTTGACTGTAAAATAAATATAAATACTAAAATAGCTACAATATAATTATTTGTTATATTGTAGCTATATGAGGGTTTATTTTACAGGTAAGTATTTAGCTTTAAATAGGATTAATTTATTTAATAAGATTTATTTTATTTCATTAGATTTAAATTATATTTAACTTAGGGGGGTGTTAGGGTTAGACTTAGCTTTAGGGGTTAATACATTTATTAGAGTAGCGGCGAGGTCCGGTCGGCAGATTAGGGGTTAATAAGTGTAGTTAGGTAGCGTCAATGTTGGGGGGGGGGGGGGCAGATTAGGGGTTAATAAATATTATGTAGGTGTCGGCGATGTTAGGGGCAGCAGATTAGGGGTACATAGGGATAATGTAGGTTGTGCGGGCGGCAGAATAGGGGTTAAAAAATTTTATTAGAGTGGTGGCGATGTGGGGGACCTCGGTTTAGGGATACATAGGTAGTTTATGGGTGTTAGTGTACTTTAAAGCACAGTAGTTAAGAGATTTATGAACCGGCATTAGCCCATAAAGCTCTTAACTCCTGACTTTTTTCTGCGGCTGGAGTCTTGTTGTTAGAGTTCTAACGCTCACTTCAGCCAAGACTCTAAATACCGGCGTTAGAAAGATCCCATTGAAAAGATAGGATACGCAATTGACGTTAGGGGATCTGCGATATGGAAAAGTCGCGGCTGGAAAGTGAGCTTTAGACCCTTTCCTGACTGACTCTAAATACCAGCGGGCAGCCAAAACCAGCATTAGGACCCCTTAACGCTGGTTTGGACGGCTAACGCAGAACTCTAACTCTAGGCGAATGTTATCTGTATCAACAGAGTATCTCCTCCAGTCTAATTCAAACTCCTATAAATTTCTATTAGCATTTTATCCATGCAATACCATTAAATACACATATGGGAAATATTCTGGTAAGGTCATTACTGTAGTGTTTTGCTAGGATGTGTAAATGGGCCACAAGGATTCTAGGGATAGATTTATATTATAATCGTATTTGGAAAAACATGATCGAGATCTTATATTGTCCAACCATCTGTTAAACCCACTATAAATTACCAATATAAATTGATAGTAATACACATCAACTGTGTTACTTTCTATGGTTACTTATGTGGTTAAGGAGAATAAAATAGTGAGAGAGTGTTATGCTTATACACATGTATTGTTATCCCATTATTTGGATAAACCCACATTAATTGAGTGCCAAACTGGTCACTGTAGATATTGTAAAAGATAGTGATGATGGCAACACACCAAATTGGTTCCAATATCAAAGATTTATTAGAACATCTTCAGACAAAAGAAACACATCAACGCTTCAGGTGTTACCCCTTAATCATGTCAAAGGCCTTTTATAAAGCCTAGAGGGGGGGGGGCTAAACATGTCAGGAGGTTTTACTTGAGGGTATGGGGGCTCTTTTTATTTAAGGAAAGAAGTGTTTTTGTTAAACTTAACAGAGTAATTATACTTTTTATTTATTAATCACATATCACAGCTGCCTTGTGCGGATTATACTATTGAATATCTGATAGCCTGTTGATCATGACAGTACATTCCATTGTTCCCTACATATCCTGACCCTGGATTGACTATGTGAGGTTACTTAACCACAATGCCTATATATTTTTTAACTATCTTTCAGGGTTTACCACTTAACATTCTTCTTTCCCTGTTTAAACTGCATTCTCTACCCAATTTTATTTTAGAATTAATACAAGTTATATTTTAATTATTCTCTTTTAGTAGTCTGGGCAGAGAGTGGGCATATGTATTTCTTCCCACAATTGTAATACAAGTTCAGTCTTGCAAAGCACCACTCCCCAAGTCACACTAATACATTATAACAATTATAGTAATATTTATATTGACTTAATTGGTAGATTGACCCTTTGTAGTGACATTGTTTATCTATCTGAGTATAAGAATCAGTGTTGGGGCACACATGTTACAGATTAAGATGCACAGCCAGCCATATGATGTTTTAACTCTGCAAAGATACACCTGTGTGTATAGAGATATCATCCTCATCAATGAAACAGCATGTGTATTGTAGAAGCACACTCTAGGAGTCCTAATTTCTAACAAGAACATTATATATAAATAAATCAATGTATGTGTACATAATTCTACCCTTTATATATATATTCGCCCCACATCTATTATGATAAAAATTAAAGAGAGGCTCATAAATGCCCGATGCATAATGGTCCTGGTGCCTAAAACCTTGTCACATGACCCCAATCCCAATTCCAGAGAATAAGGCAAAATGTCTCTTAGATAGTCAACATGCGGATGTGTATTTAATATCCACAGGCTAAAAGACACAAAATCCTACCAGATCTAAGTCCTTGTACCCCCAAAGAACTTGAATGGTCCCCAGCAAAAAAACTATTAAAAAATCTGATTGTACCTGAACTCTAAGCTCTAATACCCTGTGAATGTGAAACGTTTACCTTAAAGAATAAATAGAACATATTCTGCTATGTGAAGAACATTGGAATGTGAAATATAATTATTTTAGGTCGGGTTAGCGCACTTGAGAAAATGCAATCTGGTTTGCACGTGAGTAAGGGTGTTTTTTCCACTTATGTGCTCCACTGAAGTCTATAGGGGAATACGTTAACGCGATCATAATATTTAAAGTTGCACACATTGGGTTAGCTTGCGAGCAAAATCTTTTTACTTTCAACTTGTAATACGCACACAAAAAGCCAAAATCTAGCAGAGTTCTTTGATGTGTGCACATCTCTTTGTGTATGTTGACCTGTATTAATATTTGTATAGTTGTTTGACTACATAAGCTTGTTTGTATATGCATCAGTGGCACCTGCTGCAGCATCTTCTGCATAGCCACTTAAGAAAATTATATATTAAAATACACATAAGGGATTAAAGGCCTAGTAGGTAACTCCCATAGTATAAATTACCTTTCAACCATAAACAATAACATTTTAACAATAACAAAATAACGTAAAAAGTCAAAGACAAGAATGGAAAGAAGACAATGCACTGGTCATATTTTATAAACAAAATATAAATATAACAAACTTAGGCCTAGATTTGAAGTTTGGCGGTAGCCGTGAAAACCAGCGTTAGAGGCTCCTAACGCTGGTTTTAGGCTACCGCCGGTATTTGGAGTCATTCAAAAAAGGGTCTAACGCTCACTTTTCAGCCGCGACTTCCATACCGCAGATCCCCTTACAGATCCCCTTACGTCAATTGTGTATCCTATCTTTTCAATGGGATCTTTCTAACTCCGGTATTTAGAGTCGTGTCTGAAGTGAGCGTTAGAATGCTAACGACAAAACTCCAGCCGCAGAAAAAAGTCAGTAGTTAAGAGCTTTCTGGGCTAACGCCGGTTCATAAAGCTCTTAACTACTGTGCTCTAAAGTACACTAACACCCATAAACTACCTATGTACCCCTAAACCAAGGTCCCCCCACATCGCTGCCACTCGATTAAATTTTTTTAACCCCTAATCTGCCGACCGCCACCTACGTTATACTTATGTACCCCTAATCTGCTGCCCCTAACACCGCCGAACCCTATATTATATTTATTAACCCCTAATCTGCCCCCCACAACGTCGCTGCCAGCTACCTACAATAATTAACCCCTAATCTGCCGACCGCAAAGCGCCGCAACCTACATTATAGCTATGTACCCCTAATCTGCTGCCCCTAACACCGCCGACCCCTATATTATATTTATTAACCCCTAATCTGCCGCCCTCAACGTCGCCTCCACCTGCCTACACTTATTAACCCCTAATCTGCCGACCGGACCGCACCGCTATTATAATAAAGTTATTAACCCCTAATCTGCCTCACTAACCCTATAATAAATAGTATTAACCCCTAATCTGCCCTCCCTAACATTGCCGACACCTAACTTCAATTATTAACCCCTAATCTGCCGACCGGAGCTCACCGCTATTCTAATAAATGTATTAACCCCTAAAACTAAGTCTAACCCTAACACTAACACCCCCCTAAGTTAAATATAATTTAAATCTAACGAAATTAATTAACTCTTATTAAATAAATTATTCCTATTTAAAGATAAATACTTACCTGTAAAATAAATCCTAATATAGCTACAATATAAATTATAATTATATTATAGCTATTTTAGGATTTATATTTATTTTACAAGTAACTTTGTATTTATTTTAACCAGGTACAATAGCTATTAAATAGTTAAGAACTATTTAATAGCTAAAATAGTTAAAATAATTACAAATTTACCTGTAAAATAAATCCTAACCTAAGTTACAATTAAACCTAACACTACACTATCAATAAATAAATTAAATACAATTCCTACAAATAAATACAATGAAATAAACTAACTAAAGTACAAAAAATAAAAAAGAACTAAGTTACAAAAAATAAAAAAAATATTTACAAACATTAGAAATATATTACAACAATTTTAAACTAATTACACCTACTCTAAGCCTCCTAATAAAATAACAAAGCCCCCCAAAATAAAAAAAATGCCCTACCCTATTCTAAATTACTAAAGTTCAAAGCTCTTTCTCCAACATTGGTGTGTCCGGTCCACGGCGTCATCCTTACTTGTGGGATATTCTCCTCCCCAACAGGAAATGGCAAAGAGTCCTAGCAAAGCTGGTCACATGATCCCTCCTAGGCTCCGCCCACCCCAGTCATTCTCTTTGCCGTTGCACAGGCAACATCTCCACGGAGATGGTTAAGAGTTTTTTGGTGTTTAAATGTAGTTTTTATTCTTCTATCAAGTGTTTGTTATTTTAAAATAGTGCTGGTATGTACTATTTACTCTGAAACAGAAAAGGATGAAGATTTCTGTTTGTAAGAGGAAGATGATTTTAGCAGACAGTAACTAAAATCGATTGCTGTTTCCACATAGGACTGTTGAGATGAAGTAACTTCAGTTGGGGGAAACAGTTAGCAGACTTTTCTGCTTAAGGTATGACTAGTCATATTTCTAACAAGACTGTGTAATGCTGGAAGGCTGTCATTTCCCCTCATGGGGACCGGTAAGCCATTTTCTTAGTCAAAAACAAACAGAATAAAGGGCTTATTATGGGCTAAAAAACTGGTAGACATTTTTTTGGTCTAAATCGATTGCTTTATTTGTGCATATTATTCAAATTTAGGCTAACTATTGACATTTATAATCTTGGGGAACGTTTATAAAACGGCAGGCACTGTATTGGACACCTTTTTCAGTCAGGGGGCCTTTCTAGTCATAGACTGAGCCTCATTTTCGCGCCATTAATGCGCAGTTGTTTTTTGAGAGCAGGGCATGCAGATGCATGTGTGAGGATCTAAGAATCTCTGAAAAAGCTTTTAAAAGGCGTCATTTGGTATCGTATTCCCCTCAGGGCTTGGTTGGGTCTTAGCAAAGACTGTATCTGGGACTGTATAGGGATTAAATTGAAAAACTGCTCCGGTTCCGTTATTTTAAGGGTTAAAGCTCTGAAATTTGGTGTGCAATATTTCTAAGGCTTTAAGACACGGTGGTGAAAATTTGGTAATTTTTGAACAATTCCTTCATACTTTTTCACATATTCAGTAATAAAGTGTTTTCTGTTTGAAATTTAAAGTGACAGTAACGGTTTTATTTTAAAACGTTTTTTGTGCATTGTTGACAAGTTTAAGCCTGTTTAACATGTCTGTACCTTCAGATAAGCTATGTTCTATATGTATGAAAGCCAATGTGTCTCCCCATTTAAATTTATGTGATAATTGTGCCATAGCGTCCAAACAAAGTAAGGACAGTACTGCCATAAATAATGATATTGCCCAAGATGATTCCTCAAATGAGGGGAGTAAACATGATACTACATCATCTCCTACTGTGTCTACACCAGTTTTGCCCATGCAGGAGGCCCCTAGTACATCTAGTGCGCCAATACTTATTACCATGCAAATCTTTTATCCAAAATGCCTACTTATCAGAGAAAGCTTGATTGCTCTGTTTTAAACACTGAAGAGCAAGAGGACGCTGATGATAATTGTTCTGTCATACCCTCACACCAATCTGAAGGGGCCATGAGGGAGGTTTTGTCTGAGGGAGAAATTTCAGATTCAGGAAAAATTTCTCATCAAGCTGAACCTGATGTTGTGACATTTAAATTTAAATTAGAACATCTCTGCGCACTGCTTAAGGAGGTATTATCTACTCTGGATGATTGTGACAATTTGGTCATTCCAGAGAAATTATGCAAGATGGACAGGTTCCTAGAGGTTCCGGTGCCCCCCGACGCTTTTCCTATACCCAAGCGGGTGGCGGACATAGTAAATAAAGAGTGGGAAAAGCCCGGCATACCTTTTGTTCCTCCCCCTATATTTAAGAAATTATTTCCTATGGTCGACCCCAGAAAGGACTTATGGCAGACAGTCCCCAAGGTCGAGGGGGCAGTTTCTACTCTAAACAAACGCACTACTATTCCTATCGAAGATAGTTGTGCTTTCAAAGATCCTATGGATAAAAAATTGGAAGGTTTGCTTAAAAATATTTTTGTACAGCAAGGCTACCTTCTACAACCAATTTCATGCATTGTTCCTGTCACTACGGCAGCGTGGTTCTGGTTCGAGGAACTAGAAAAGTCGCTCAGTAGAGAAACTCCATATGAGGAGGTTATGGACAGAGTTCACGCACTTAAATTGGCTAACTCTTTTATTTTAGATGCCGCTTTGCAATTAGCAAAATTAGCGGCGAAAAATTCAGGGTTTGCTATTGTGGCGCGCAGAGCGCTTTGGCTAAAGTCTTGGTCAGCGGATGTGTCATCCAAGACAAAATTACTTAACATTCCTTTCAAAGGTAAAACTTTATTTGGACCTGATTTGAAAGAGATTATTTCAGACATCACTGGGGGAAAGGGCCACGCCCTTCCACAGGATATGTCTTTTAAGGCTAAAAATAAGCCTAATTTTCGTCCCTTTCGCAGAAATGGACCAGCCTCTAATTCTGCATCCTCTAAACAAGAGGGTATTGCCTCACAACCCAAACCAGCCTGGAAACCAATGCAAGGCTGGAACAAGGGTAAGCAGGCCAAGAAGCCTGCCACTGCTAACAAGACAGCATGAAGGAGTAGCCCCCGATCCGGGACCGGATCTGGTGGGGGGCAGACTCTCTCTCTTTGCTCAGGCTTGGGCAAGAGATGTTCAGGATCCTTGGGCGCTAGAAATAGTTTCTCAAGGTTATCTCCTGGAATTCAAGGAACTACCCCCAAGGGGAAGGTTCCACAAGTCTCACTTATCCTCAAACCAAATAAAGAGACAGGCATTCTTACATTGTGTAGAAGACCTGTTAAAGATGGGAGTGATACACCCAGTTCCAATAAAGGAACAAGGAATGGGATTTTATTCCAATCTGTTCATAGTTCCCAAAAAAGAGGGAACGTTCAGACCAATTTTGGATTTGAAGATCCTAAACAAATTTCTCAGGGTACCATCGTTCAAAATGGAAACTATTCGAACGATTCTACCCACCATCCAGGAAAGTCAATTTATGACTACCGTGGATCTAAAGGATGCGTACCTACATATCCCTATCCACAAGGAACATCATCAGTTCCTAAGGTTCGCTTTTCTGGACAAACATTACCAGTTTGTGGCTCTTCCATTCGGATTAGCCACTGCTCCAAGGATTTTCACAAAGGTGCTAGGGTCCCTTCTAGCGGTTCTAAGACCAAGGGGCATTGCAGTAGTACCTTACTTGGACAACATTCTAATACAAGCGTCGTCCCTGTCAAAGGCAAAGGCTCATACGGACATCGTTCTAGCCTTTCTCACATCTCACGGATGGAAGGTGAACAAAGAAAAGAGTTCTCTGTCCCCGTCAACAAGAGTTCCCTTCTTGGGAACAATAATAGATTCCTTAGAAATGAGGATTTTTCTGACAGAGGTCAGAAAATCAAAACTTCTAAGCTCTTGTCAAGTGCTTCATTCTGTTCCTCGTCCTTCCATAGCGCAGTGCATGGAAGTAATAGGATTGATGGTTGCAACAATGGACATAGTTCCTTTTGCACGAATTCATCTAAGACCATTACAACTGTGCATGCTCAAACAGTGGAATGGGGATTATACAGACTTGTCTCCAATGATTCAAGTAGATCAAAAGACCAGAGATTCACTCCGTTGGTGGCTGACCCTGGACCATCTGTCCCAGGGAATGAGCTTCCGCAGGCCAGAGTGGGTCATTGTCACGACCGACGCCAGTCTAGTGGGCTGGGGTGCGGTCTGGGAATCCCTGAAAGCTCAGGGTCTATGGTCTCGGGAAGAGTCTCTTCTCCCAATAAACATTCTGGAACTGAGAGCGATATTCAATGCTCTCAGAGCTTGGCCTCAACTAGCAAAGGCCAAATTCATAAGGTTCCAATCAGACAACATGACGACTGTTGCTTATATCAATCATCAAGGGGGAACAAAGAGTTCCCTGGCGATGAAAGAAGTGACCAAAATAATTCAATGGGTGGAGGATCACTCCTGCCACTTGTCTGCGATCCACATCCCAGGAGTGGAAAATTGGGAAGCGGATTTTCTGAGTCGTCAGACATTTCATCCGGGGAGTGGGAACTCCATCCGGAAATCTTTGCCCAAATAACTCAATTATGGGGCATTCCAGACATGGATCTGATGGCGTCTCGTCAGAACTTCAAGGTTCCTTGCTACGGGTCCAGATCCAGGGATCCCAGGGCGACCCTAGTAGATGCACTAGTAGCACCTTGGACTTTCAACCTAGCTTACGTATTCCCACCGTTTCCTCTCATTCCCAGGCTGGTAGCCAGGATCAATCAGGAGAGGGCCTCGGTGATCTTGATAACTCCTGCGTGGCCACGCAGGACTTGGTATGCAGACCTGGTGAATATGTCATCGGCTCCACCATCGAAGCTACCTTTGAGACAGGGCCTTCTTGTTCAAGGTCCATTCGAACACCCAAATCTGGTCTCCCTCCAACTGACGGCTTGGAGATTGAACGCTTGATTCTATCAAAGCGTGGGTTTTCAGATTCGGTGATAGATACTCTGGTTCAGGCCAGAAAACCTGTAACTAGAAAAATTTACCATAAAATATGGAAAAAATATATCTGTTGGTGTGAATCCAAAGGATTCCCATGGAATAAGATAAAAATTCCTAAGATTCTCTCCTTTCTTCAAGAAGGTTTGGAGAAAGGATTATCTGCAAGTTCTCTAAAGGGACAGATCTCTGCTTTATCTGTCTTACTACACAAAAGACTGGCAGCTGTGCCAGATGTTCAAGCATTTGTTCAGGCTCTGGTTAGGATCAAGCCTGTTTACAGACCTTTGACTCCTCCCTGGAGTCTAAATCTAGTTCTTTCAGTTCTTCAAGGGGTTCCGTTTGAACCCTTACATTCCATAGATATTAAGTTACTATCTTGGAAAGTTTTGTTTTTGGTTGCAATTTCTTCTGCTAGAAGAGTTTCAGAGTTATCTGCTCTGCAGTGTTCTCCTCCTTATCTGGTGTTCCATGCAGATAAGGTGGTTTTGCGTACTAAGCCTGGTTTTCTTCCTAAAGTTGTTTCTAACAAAAATATTAACCAGGAGATAGTTGTACCTTCTTTGTGTCCGAATCCAGTTTCAAAGAAGGAACGTTTGTTACACAATTTGGACGTTGTCCGTGCTCTAAAGTTCTATTTAGAGGCTACTAAAGATTTCAGACAAACATCTTCCTTGTTTGTTGTTTATTCTTGTAAAAGGAGAGGTCAAAAAGCGACTTCTACCTCTCTTTCCTTTTGGCTTAAAAGCATTATCCGTTTGGCTTATGAGACTGCCGGACGGCAGCCTCCTGAAAGAATCACAGCTCACTCCACTAGGGCTGTGGCTTCCACATGGGCCTTCAAGAACGAGGCTTCTGTTGACCAGATATGTAAGGCAGCGACTTGGTCTTCACTGCACACTTTTGCCAAATTTTACAAATTTGATACTTTTGCTTCTTCGGAGGCTATTTTTGGGAGAAAGGTTTTGCAAGCTGTGGTGCCTTCCGTTTAGGTGACCTGATTTGCTCCCTCCCTTCATCCGTGTCCTAAAGCTTTGGTATTGGTTCCCACAAGTAAGGATGACGCCGTGGACCAGACACACCAATGTTGGAGAAAACAGAATTTATGCTTACCTGATAAATTACTTTCTCCAACGGTGTGTCCGGTCCACGGCCCGCCCTGGTTTTTTAATCAGGTCTGATGAATTATTTTCTCTAACTACAGTCACCACGGTATCATATGGTTTCTCCTATATATATTTCCTCCTGTCCGTCCGTCGAATGACTGGGGTGGGCGGAGCCTAGGAGGGATCATGTGACCAGCTTTGCTGGGACTCTTTGCCATTTCCTGTTGGGGAGGAGAATATCCCACAAGTAAGGATGACGCCGTGGACCGGACACACCGTTGGAGAAAGTAATTTATCAGGTAAGCATAAATTCTGTTTTTACCTTACCAGCCCTGAACAGGGCCCTTTGCGGGGCATGCCCCAAGAAGTTCAGCTCTTTTGCCTGTAAAAAAAACCATACAATACCCCCCCCAACATTACAAACCACCACCCACATACCCCTAATCTAACCCAAACCCCCCTTAAATAATCCTAACACTAAGCCCCTGAAGATCTCCCTACCTTGAGTCGTCTTCACCCAGCTGAGCCAAATTCTTCATCCAAGCGGAGCAAGAAGAGGTCCTCCATCCAGTAGAAGTCTTCATCCAAGCGGGGCAGAAGAGGTCTTCCATCCGATTGAAGTCTTCATCCAAGAGGCATCTTCTATCGTCATCCATCCGGAGCGAAGCGGCAGCATCCTGAAGACCTCCGACGCAGAACATCCATCCTGGCCGACGACTGAACGACGAATGACGGTTCCTTTAAATGACGTCATCCAAGATGGCGTCCCTCGAATTCCGATTGGCTGATAGGATTCTATCAGCCAATCGAAATTAAGGTAGGAAATTTCTGATTGGCTGATGGAATCAGCCAATCAGAATCATGTTCAATCCGATTGGCTGATCCGATCAGCCAATCAGATTGAGCTTGCATTCTATTGGCTGTTCCGATTATTTAAGGGGGTTTGGGTTAGATTAGGGGTATGTGGGTGGTGGGTTGTAATGTTGGGGGGGTATTGTATGTTTTTTTTTACAGGCAAAAGAGCTGAACTTCTTGGGGCATGCCCTGCAAAGGGCCCTGTTCAGGGCTGGTAAGGTAAAAGAGCTTTGAACTTTAGTAATTTAGAATAGGGTAGGGCATTTTTTTATTTTGGGGGGCTTTGTTATTTTATTAGGGGGCTTAGAGTAGGTGTAATTAGTTTAAAATTATTGTAATATATTTCTAATGTTTGTAAATATTTTTTTATTTTTTTGTAACTTAGTTCTTTTTTATTTTTTGTACTTTAGTTAGTTTATTTCATTGTATTTATTTGTAGGAATTGTATTTAATTAATTTATTGATAGTGTAGTGTTAGGTTTAATTGTAGATAATTATAGGTATTTTATTTAATTAATTTATTGCTAGTGTAGTGTTAGGTTTAATTGTAACTTAGGTTAGGATTTATTTTACAGGTAAATTTGTAATTATTTTAACTATTTTAGCTATTAAATAGTTCTTAACTATTTAATAGCTATTGTACCTGGTTAAAATAAATACAAAGTTACCTGTAAAATAAATATAAATCCTAAAATAGCTATAATATAATTATAATTTATATTGTAGCTATATTAGGATTTATTTTACAGGTAAGTATTTAGCTTTAAATAGGAATAATTTATTTAATAAGAGTTAATTAATTTCGTTAGATTAAAATTATATTTAATTTAGGGGGGTGTTAGTGTTCGGGTTAAACTTAGCTTTAGGGGTTAATACATTTATTAGAATAGCGGTGAGCTCCAGTCGGCAGATTAGGGGTTAATGTTTGAAGTTAGGTGTCAGCGATGTTAGGGAGGGCAGATTAGGGGTTAATACTATTTATTATATGGTTAGTGAGGCGGATTAGGGGTTAATAACTTTATTATAATAGCGGTGCGGTCCGCTCGGCAGATTAGGGGTTAATAAGTGTAGGCAGCTGGCGGTGACGTTGTGGGGGGCAGATTAGGGGTTAATAAATATAATATAGGGGTCGGCGGTGTTAGGGGCAGCAGATTAGGGGTACATAGGGATAATGTAAGTAGCGGCGGTTTACGGAGCGGCAGATTAGGGGTTAAAAATAATATACAGGGGTCAGCGATAGCGGGGGCGGCAGAATAGGGGTTAATAAGTGTAAGGTTAGGGGTGTTTAGACTCGGGGTACATGTTAGAGTGTTAGGTGCAGACGTAGGAAGTGTTTCCCCATAGCAAACAATGGGGCTGCGCTAGGAGCTGAACGCGGCTTTTTTGCAGGTGTTAGGTTATTTTTCAGCTCAAACAGCCCCATTGTTTCCTATGGGGGAATCGTGCACGAGAACGTTTTTGAGGCTGGCCGCGTTCGTAAGCAACTCTGGTATCGAGAGTTGCAGTTGCGTTAAATATGCTCTGCGCTCCTTTTTTGGAGCCTAACGCAGCCTTTCTATGGACTCTCAATACCAGAGTTATTTTAAAGGTGCGGCCATAAAAAAGCCAGCGTTAGCTACGTGGGTCGTTACCGACAAAACTCTAAATCTAGCCGTTACTAAATATTTCTTAAACCAAGATGGTGGCAAATGAGTCTCTATAACTCCGCAGCACTACTAGAGGTTATTGGAGCTGCAGAGGATGACACTCAACTCTAAGGCAGAGACAATGAGGCTATTGGGACTTGCCAATAATACACAAGAAAATAAGTAGGGGTGCTTCAGTAACAACTTGAAGCATTCCACCCTTCACCCCCACCCCTTACACCACCTCAACTTCTCTGTCGACATAGAAACAAGAACTCTTGCCACCAACCAGTATGTATAATGGTAACCCATTTTGTCTTATTTTTTTTTTTTTTAAGGATAGTATGAAGGCCAAAAGAGAACCTCTTAAATTTTCAATAAACAGATCTAAGTCTGTATCAATAAGATGAACACCATCGCCTTGGTTTAAATGTTTTTTGTTGGCCATAATGTTATCTTGACGAACCATGAAACCTCCTGCACCAGTCACTGATTTTCCTTCCACTCTGTTAATCTTCTTTCTTACTCGATAGACAGCCCCTGCTGAGCTCCTGTGTCTCCAATTTATCCTCACAATAATAATTGACCACCCCACTATTACCCCTTTGTAACAAGTTCTTAGCCAGACGTTTTTACCATAGCATAAAATGAAGAAGAGGCCTGAAGCCTGTTAAGCTCTTATAAAAGGTAATTTAGAAACACCCACAAGACATTGTTGCAGTCTTGCACTTTCCCCCCTTCTACTCTTCCCTCCCACAGGCCTTAAATCCAACCTAAATGGCTCTACACTGTCAAAATAGATGTAATGCAAAAATACAAAATCTCTCCCTGTAAATACAATTA
The DNA here is from genome assembly GCF_027579735.1 of Bombina bombina. NCBI lineage: Eukaryota > Metazoa > Chordata > Amphibia > Anura > Bombinatoridae > Bombina > Bombina bombina. Next base: position 321,081,425 of record NC_069499.1, on the reverse strand, counting down.
TTTAAGTTACACCTGACATATAATAAGGGCAATATAATTGTTTGGACATAACTATGTACTTTGGGAATATACACCGCTTTTATATTAGGTTATTTACATATTGGTATTTTGAGATTAGAGTTGTGTGCTAAGGTTTGTGTGCATTTTGTCTGGTTTGGTATATGTTGTTGGACCATATTTATGTATGCTTGTGGGTGTCAATAGATGCGAGCATGTATTAATGTATGCATGTGTACATGTATATGTGTATAAATATATGTATATCTATCTATATATATATATATATATATATATATATATATATATATATATATATATATATATATATATATATATATATATATATATATATATACAGAAAGATCAGCACTCACCAGCTACTCTGTGCATGGTCATTGTAAATCCAATCATAGAAATTGTTGAAGGACAGGATCCGGTGTGAATCCCACTGTAACCACAACAGTAAAAACCAGCACAAGAGATTCAAAATATCACCTTTAATGATTCAAGAAACATAACGTTTCGGCCACACCCGGAGGCCTTGATCACATGTATCAAGTCACACTACTGTTGTGGTTACAATGGGATTCACACCGGATCCTGTCCTTCAACAATTTCTATGATTGGATTTACATATAATATTATATACATATAATACATATAATATTATTTACATATAATATTCTATGATTGGATTTACATATAATATTATATGATATTATATATATATATATATATATATATATATATATATATATATATATATATATATATATATATATATATATATACATATATATATATAAACATCATATAATATTATATGTATGTCTATGGGTTCCAGAGTGGGGTGTTCATTTTGGAATTTTTCTCTAGGTGCCATATTCTCAACAATAACAAAAAGGCCCTGTGTACGTTTTAAAGGAACATGAAAAACAATATTAATATTATTTTAGTATTTATGATATATTTTTTTTACTTTAAAATCCATGACACCCCTTATCTAATGTATCTGCCTGTGATACGTAAAGGAACTCATTTAGATAATTTGTAAACACATTTTGCCAATATTGTCACTAAAACATTTAAAAAAGAGTTAATCTGCTAAATACATTTGTGACATTTTAATCTCAAACCTTAATTCTCTGTGACACCCTTATTTACGGATGGTTACTCATCCACCAGACTGCCCAGGGACACTGAGAATCATTCATGGTAAATACTCTTCATCCACCAGCATGCTAAGGATTTGCTTTCAAGCTAATTCAATCAAACAGAATCTTGTAAACTGTATACAGTTTCTAAAGAGCATAAAAGATGCAAAAATGACAAGCATATTCCAGAAAGCCTCTTCAATAATTTACAAATCAATTAAAATGTCATTATAACTGTCCTTTACTAGTTAGCCTCTTTGATATTTAAAGGTCAGTCAGCACCTATTTCAAAGAAGAGCTATTATATATACATGAAAATAGCACATTCATTCTCCGATGTTACATAGTATCAGTGCATTTTTATCCTTGCTCAATTACATTAATCAAAAATGATACTTTAGGTGATAGATATTTAATGACATGGTGGTGTCTGTTTAATACAATATAAGTGGTTTAGCACTATAATATTACAGAGCATACAATTAGTAGAAGATTACAGATTGCAGAATATGAACACTATACAAATAAAAAAATACAGCTTAAATACAGTGTTAAATAAAATGTTGTTTTTCCCAATCATAATTGTTTATTTTGCTTTTTTGTTTTATTATTTTCCCAACTCCAAAGAAATCTCCCATTTCCTACAAAAATAATTAACAGATAATAATGAAACCAAAACACAAACAATTAAATAAATAAAATGCATAGCATTAGTCAGTAGTGATGTCGCGAACCTAAAATTTTGCGTTCGCAAACGGCGAACGCGAACTTCCGCAACTGTTTGCGAACGGGCGAACCGGGCGTACCGCCATAGACTTCAATAGGCAGGTGAATTTTAAAACCCACAGGGACTCTTCTGGCCACAATAGTGATGGAAAAGTTGTTTCAAGGGTACTAACACCTGGACTGTGGCATGCCGGAAGGGGATCCATGGCAAAACTCCCATGGAAAATTATATAGTTGATGCAGAGTCTGGTTTTAATCCATAAAGGGCATAAATCACCTAACATTCCTAAATTGTTTGGAATAACGTGCTTTAAAACATCAGGTATGGTGTTGTATCGATCAGGTAGTGTAAGGATTACGCCCGCTTCACAGTGACAGACCAAACTCCCAGTTTAAAGGGACAGTCTACACTAGAATTTTTATTGTTTTAAAAGATAGATAATCCCTTTATTACCCATTTCCCAGTTTTGCATAACTAACACATTTATAATAATATACTTCTAACCTCTGTGATTATCTTGTATCTAAGCCTCTGCAAACTGCCCCTTTTTTCAGTTCTTTTGACAGACTTGCAGTCTAGCCAATCAGTGCCTGCTCCCAGATAACTTCTCGTGCACGAGCACAGTGTTATCTATATGAAATACGTGAACTAACACCCTCTAGTGGTGAAAAACTGTTAAAATGCAATCTGAAAGAGGTGGGCTTCAAGGTCTAAGAAATTAGCATACGAACCTCCTAGGTTAAGCTTTCAACTAAGAATACCAAGAGAACAAAGCAAAATTGGTGATAAAAGTAAATTGGAAAATTGTTTAAAATTACATGCTCTATCTGAATCATGAAAGTTTATTTTGGCCTAGACTGTCCCTTTAATGCACCACTAACAACCACAAACAGTCCATTTGCACAACCGCAAACTCCCCATTTGCACAAGGTTGGATACCAAGCTATCCATGTCCCGATATGAGTTGCACTGGGGTGACACTGTGCCCTGGCAGGCAGTCACTGAAACGCACACGTCTGAAGCAAACTGACTGCTATTATTTAACACAGTCAAAAAAGTGTTGTTTTTTTTAAATCTACACTACTGTTACACCAGATATGAGTTGCACTGGGGTGACACTGTGCCCTGGCAGGCAGGCCCTGAAATGCACACGTGTGAAGGAAACTGACTGCTATTATTTAACACAATCAAAAAAGTGTTGTTTTTTTAAAATCTACACTACTGTTACACCAGATATGAGTTGCACTGGGGTGACACTGGGCCCTGGCAGGCAGGCAGGCAGGCACTGAAACGCAAACGTGTGAAGGAAACTGACTGCTATTATTTAACACAGTCAAAAAAGTGTTGTTTTTTTAAAATCTACACTACTGTTACACCAGATATGAGTTGCACTGGGGTGACACTGGGCCCTGGCAGGCAGGCCCTGAAACGCACACGTGTGAAGAAAACTGACTGCTATTATTTAACACAATCAAAAAAGTGTTTTTTTTTTTTAAATCTACACTACTGTTACACCAGATATGAGTTGCACTGGGGTGACACTGTGCCCTGGCAGGCAGGCACTGAAACGCACAAGTGTGAAGGAAACTGACTGCTATTATTTAACACAGTCAAAAAAAGTGTTGTTTTTTTTTTTAAATATACACTACTGTTACACCAGATATGAGTTGCACTGGGTGACACTGTTCCCTGGCAGGCAGGCACTGAAACGCACACGTGTGAAGGAAACTGACTGCTATTATTTAACACAGTCAAAAAAGTGTTGTTTTTTTTAAAATCTACACTACTGTTACACCATATATGAGTTGCACTGGGGTGACACTGTGCCCTGGCAGGCAGGCACTGAAACGCACATGTGTGAAGGAAACGGACTGCTATTATTTAACACAGTCAAAAAAGTGTTCTTTTTTTTAAATATACACTACTGTTACACCAGATATGAGTTGCACTGGGGTGACACTGTGCCCTGGCAGGCAGGCACTGAAACGCAGACGTGTGAAGGAAACTGACTGCTATTATTTAACACAGTCAAAAAAGTGTTGTTTTTTTTAAATCTACAGTACTGTTACACCAGATGTGAGTGGTGGCACTGGGCAAGTGGGCACAGCATATGCTGTGAGCCTGACACACACGCTGGCAGGCAGGCAATTGCAATTAGATTACACAGGAAAAAAAAAAAAAAAGCAGACTGATGTTCTAGCCCTAAAAAGGGCTTTTGGGGTGCTGTCCTTACAGCAGAGATCAGATGAGTCCTTCAAGACTGTAGTGGACACTGAATACACTAGCCTAGCTATCGATTTCCCTATTAAATCAGCAGCCGCTACACTGTCCATCCTCTCACTAAGAATGCAGCTTCCAAATGAATCTAAAATGGATGCTGTCCAGGAGGTAGGAGAGTCTGGGAGGGAGAGTCTGCTACTGATTGGCTGGAATGTGTCTTCTGACTGTGAGGTACAGGGTCAAAGTATTACTCAATGATGACGAATAGGTGGCGGATCGAACATCGCATATTTTCGCCCGCTGCAGCGAACGCGAACAAGCTATGTTCGCCGGGAACTATTCGCCGGCGAACTATTCGCGACATCACTATTAGTCAGTAATTTTCCAGATGCACATATATTATATAAATAAAGTAGTTCTGTGTTTTACTATACCTTTCAACTTTAGTGTTTCTGGTGATAGATAATTTAAAATCTATTAAACTCAGACATTTAGCAAAATATTTTTAAAAGTGCAAGTGCAGAAATAAAAATGTGTCAGTTAAAATTGAATTGGCAAAAATGAATGAATTAATTAAATACACAGACACTAAGGTCTAGAATACGAGTGGAGTGCTATCATTTGAGTGTGAGCGATATCAGATTTGTGTGCACATTGAGCTTTATGCAAGAATGATAACCGTGACCTAAAAAGTGTCACAAACAAATCAAAAATACATTACACAATACAGTTACACTCATAATAATACAATCTGATAAAAATCATTCTTAAAAAATATTATACACAAAAGTTATAAAGGCTCAAAGATATGAGATCTCAGGTGTTAGAAAAAAAATAGGTAGGCAAAGGGATTTATCATAGAGATACATGGATATGCATCTCTAAAGATATCCTGCCCTGACCTTGCTACAATCCACTATAACAATACTTTCTCCTCTGCACTTGAAACTCTTGCTCCTCCCCAAATACACAAAACTAGTGATGTCGCGAACCTAAAATTTTCGGTTCGCGAACGGCGGACTCAAACTTCCGGTATTGTCCGGCCATTGAATTCAATAGGCAGGCGAACTTTAAAACCTACAAGGACTCTTTCTGGCCACAATAGTGATGGAAAAGTTGTTTCAAGGGTACTAACACCTGGACTGTGGCATGCTGGAGGGGGATCCCTGGCAAAACTCCCATGGAAAATTACATAGTTTATGCAGAGTCTGCTTTTAACCCATAATGGGCCTAAATCAACTAACATTCCCAAATTGTTTGCAATAACGTGCTTTAAAACATCAGTTATGATGTCGTATCTATCAGGTAGTGTAAGAGTTACGGCCGCATCACAGTGACAGAGCAAACTCCAAGTGTTACGCACCACAATCAACCGCAAACAGTCCACTTGCACAACCACGAGATAGATAGATAGATTTGATAGATAGATACATAGATAACATAGCGCAATTGATGCAATATACATATGATCGATACACTGTACATAGCTCAATAGATGCAATATACATTCGATCGATACGGATTACATCGATCAATAGATGCAATATACATTTGATAGATACGAATGTTATCGAATCAAAGATGCAATATACATTTTATAGATACAAATGACATCAACCAAAATATGTAATATACATTTTATAGATACGAATTACATTGATCAATAGATGCAATCTACATTTGATCGATACGTTTGATAGTTCGATCAATTTGATATATAAATAAATGGATTTGAAATATATATAATTTCCCTGACAGAGTATAACAATAAGACATGTGGTCTGTGACCCGTGGTGTGTTAAGTAGTAATATTCTTAACATTTTACTACAACCTGTTACTCCCCCTATCAGATGAGGTCTATATGCCCTTCATTTGTGGAACCGGGAGATGGAAGAAGATTATTGTTCTGTCCTCCTACTTCAAATTTGTCAGAAACACAAGTGGCTGTCTCAAAACATCACGGACAGAAGATAGATTGATAGATAGGATAGATAGATATACATAGATTGATAGTTAGATAGAATCGATAGAAGAGAAATAGATAGATTTGTTAGATATATAATTACCCTGATAAAGTCTAATAATTAAACATGCGTTCTTGGACCCATCTAGGTTGTGTTAAGTAGTACTATTCTTCACACTTTCAGCCCTGTAACTCCCCCTATTGGTGGAGGTCTATATGGCGGTTATGATTACCCTGACAAAGTATAACAACAAGACACACGGTCTGGGACCCATGGTAATTTTGTTGTGTTAAGTAAAACTTTTCTTATCACTTGAATCCCTCTTACCCCCCCTTTTGTTGGAGCTCTATATGGCCTGCATGATTAGCCAGACAAAGTATAATAATAAAACATCTGGTCTTGGACCCATGGTAATTAGGTTGTGTTTAAGTAGTACTATTCTTATAACTGTAATCCCTGTTATCCCCGTATCAAGGGACATCTATATGGCCTGCATGATTACCCTGACAAAGTATAACATCAAGACACACGGTGTTGGACCCATGATAACTAGCTTGTGTTAATTAGTATTTTTCTTAGCACTTTAATCCCTGTTAATGCCTGATTACCCTGAAAAAATATAATAATAAGACATGCGGTCTGGTACCCATTTTAACTAGGTTGTGTTTTAAGTACTACCATTCTTAGCACTTTAATCTCTGTAACTCCCCCTATTTGGTGAGGTCTATACGGCCTGGATGATTACCCATACAAAATATAATAATAAGACATCTGCTCTTGGTCTGCGACCCATGGTAACTATGTTGTGTTAATTAGTAATGTCCTTAGCATTTTAATAGCTGTTACTCATACTCACCCTATCGGTGGAGGTCTATATGGCCTGCATGATTACCCTTACAAAATATAATAACCAAACATATGCTCTGGGACCCATGGTAAGTAGGTTGTGTTAAGTAGTACTGTTCTTTGCAGTTTAATACCTGTTACAACACCAAATGGTGGCAGGTCTATCTGGCCTTCATGATTAGCTGCACCCAAACCCAAAAAAAAGCCGAGTGGTCTTAGACTAACACTCATGGCTAACTCGGTTATTTCAATTAGTACTATTCTTAGCACTTTCATCCCTGTTACGGGTGGTCTACATGGCCATCATGATTAGCCGAACAAAATACTACAATCCAACCTTTGCTCAGTCTTCATAGGCCCTTCATTGTCTGTATTTTGATAGTACAGTTCTTATTATTTTTATAGCTGATACAACACCGAATGGTGGCAGCTCTATATGGCCTGCATGATTAGCCGCACCCAAAACAAAAATAAATCCAAGCGGTCTTGGATTAACACCCATGGCTAACTCGGTTGTTTCAAGTAGTAGTATTCTTAGCACTTTCATCTCATCATCCCTGTTACTTCCAGGACTCTCAGTGGTGGTCTACATGGCCATCATGATTAGCCTAACCAAATACTACAATCCAACCTTGGCTCAGTCTTCATAAGGCCCTTCATTGGTTGTATTTTTGTAGTTCTGTTCTTATTAGTTAAATAGTTGATACAACACCAAATGGTGGCAGCTCTATATGGCCTGCATGATTAGCCGCACCCAAAACAAAAATAAAGCCAAGCGGTCTTGGATTAACACCCATGGCTAACTCGATTGTTTCAAGTAGTACTATTCTTAGCACTTTCATCTCATCATCCCTGTTACTTCCAGGACTCTCGGTGGTGGTCTACATGGCCATCATGATTAGCCTAACCAAATACTACAATCCAACCTTGGCTCAGTCTTCATAAGGCCCTTCATTGGCTGTATTTTGGTAGTACTGTTCTTATTAGTTTAATACCTGATACAACACCGAATGGTGGCAGCTCTATAAGGCCTGCATGATTAGCCGCACCCAAAGCCAAAAAAAAGCCAAGCGGTCTTGCACTAACACCCATGGCTAACTCTGTTGTTTCAAGTTGTACTATTCTTAGCACTTTCAACTCATCCCTGTTACTTCCAGGACTCTCGGTGGTGGTCTACATGGCCATCATGATTACCCTCACCAAAATATAACAACAATACGTGCGTGCAGGGAACCATGGTAAGGTTACTTCCTTTCGCAAAATCGAGTATAACAGTTGCAGGCAGAGGTTCTGACCCTGCATTATGGCTGCACCTCTCCCTAAAAGAGGCATGCATTACAGAGTCTGTCGGCATGTATGCAAAGAGCTTGGCTGCCTAAAAAGAGGAGCAAGGCTGTACAGGTTGTTCTCCTTCAGCCGTTTTATACGCTGTCCCACGGCCACGACCCTCAACAACCACAACAGAATGAAACACCACATATGCCATCCTTTTGAACAACAGAGTACAGGTATGGCATTGATTTTAGTTACACTGCGATATTTATTATGAACCGTGAAATTGAAAACAAAAACATGATTGGACACCCAGTACAGTACAGGTCGTTCTCCTTCGGCCTTTTTAGAATAGTGTTCCAGACCCCCAACATAAACAAGAGCAGGAAAGAGGACATATGGCATCCTTTTGAACAATAGATGATAGGTAAGGCATAGATTTTAGAAAGCCATAGATAATTTTTTTGCAACTGTGAAATAAAAAAAAACATTGATTGGACACCCAGCACACTTCTTTATCCTTAGGCCTTTTTATAAGAGGCTCCCGGAGCCTCAACAGAAACAACAGCATGAAAGAGGACATATGGCATCCTTGTGAACAATTGATTACAGTTAAGGCATTGATTTTAGAATCCCAGAGATCATTTATATGACCCAGGAAATAGAAAAAAACATTGATTGGACACCCAGTACACTTCTTTATCCTTTTTTTTTTATTATTTTTTATAAACTTTATTTATTCTTCAGAGGTTACCATAGAATAACAATCAATTTTCAGATACAATGTCAAAATTGACTTCATTACAGTATGTTTAGTTCAACTTGAAATCCAACCCTACAGAACCCCTTCTTTTATATTTTATTCCCTCCTCCCTTCCCTCCCATCAATTTTCCAAACCCCCCCCCCAGCAGTCTCTCTCTCTCACATTCAATGTTGCATTCAAGATTACCTCCTCTCTCCCTCTCCATCAAGACTAACAGACTGTTTTGTCAGTGTGTAGATTATGCTGTGTCCCTTTGGTTTCCGTTTCTCTATTTGTAGAGAAATTCCCAATTTCCTTTGATTCGCTCTCCTAGTAAGAACTCGGTGTTCCTAAGAGGGTACAGGATACGTGTTTGCAAGGAAATTTCCAATGTATGAATATATGGTTCCCATTTCCGAATGAAGGGTTTAGTTCTACTCTGTATATCTGCCAGTGTGTCTACAGCCTCTGCTGTTAATTGGTTCTGTATACTTTCTTTGAGTTGTGGGATTGTGGGGGCTTTATCACCCAACCATCATCTGAAGATCAGTTTCCTGGCCTGTAAGATTACATTGCTAGTCCACTTTACTGTGTTCCCTGAGGGTGGCGTTGGGGTATATAAAAACACTATCATGGCGGGTGTGATGCCTATAGATATCTTAAAGGTTGACTTTAGCCAATGCTCCACCATCGCCCAAAACCTGCTAATCTTTGGGCAACTCCATAAGATATGCATTATGTCTGCCTCCGATGCTCTACACTTCTGACAAGTTCTTTCTGTGTTTGGTCTCAATTTTTTATAAATCTTTGGAGGTATATACGCATTGTGTATAAGTCTAGTGTGCAACTCTCTGTTTACCACTGATAGCGTTGCTTTCCTCACTTTCTGTTTGCTTTGTTTTACTATATCTGCTGTAATTTCTGTGTTCAGTATAGCCGTCCAGGTGTCACTAATGTGGTGTATTACTGCATCATTGGTGTGCTGAGTGTGGAGCTTGTATATGGGTGAAATGGATGTCTCTCCTTGTACTTTTCTGTGTATTAATCTATTTATTCCCAGATTTGGATTCCGTAGTTCCTCTTGTTTGAGTAAGTCATTGATGTAATGTCTTGCCTGTAAGTATGCAAAATGATGTTTATGTGGCAGGTTATATTGTGTTTGTATGTCTCTGAATGGTTTAATTGTCATGTCCAAGCTATTTATGAACTGGGAGACCGAGGTCAGTCCTCTAGTTTTCCATGTGGTAAATACTCCAGCGTCTATTCCCGCTGGGAATTCTGGATTCCCACTTAGTGGGAGATATCTTGTGTAGCTGTGGTTAAACTGGAGCTTCCGACACATTTTCCACCAGGTTCGAAGGGGCTGGAGTAGCATAGGGTATTCAGTTAGGAGTTTGGTGATTTGGTTGGGCGACATGTGTGGGATGGCCTGTAGTGACCAAGGAGATATTGGTTGTGTTTCCAGTGCTGGTAGTGTAAAATGCTGATTCCCAGTTAGCCAGTCTAATATATATTTAATTTGGGCTGCCCCGCAGTACGCCTCGAAGTCGGGGAGCGCAACCCCCCCCGAGCCAACTTCCGCCCTCATCCTAGAAGCTTGTATTTTATGCTTTTTCTTTGCCCACACAAAGGAAAGGCATGTTTTTTTTAACTGGTTTAGGTCTGACTTATGTATGTTTTCCGGTATCATTTGGAACAAGTAAAGAAGCTTTGGGAATATAATCATTTTGATTAAAGCTATCCTTCCCGCCAATGAGACAGGTAGTTTACCCCATCTAAGCAACATCTCTTGTATATCTTTAATCAGGGGATGGTAGTTCAGCTGATACCATTTTTTGGGGTCTGTCGAGAGTTTAATTCCCAAGTATGTGAAAGAGTCTGTGACGTGTTTGAAGCTAAATGGTAGGGCTGTGTGTGTTGACTGTTTGTCCAACCAGATCAGTTCCGATTTATCCGTGTTCACTTTGTAACCTGAAACAAGGCCAAATTGATGTATGATTTGCATTATTTGTGAAATGTTTTCTTTTGGGTTCTGCATGTAGAGTATCATGTCATCCGCAAAAAGCGACAAGTGACATTTTACTTCTCCCACCCACAACCCTTCTGTTTCTGACCTTATTTTAATGGCCAGGGGCTCGATCGCCAGATCTAAGAGCAGGGGTGAAAGTGGGCACCCCTGCCTTGTCTCCCTACCCAGTTGGAAGGAGGGGGAGGGGACCCCATTGACTAGTATGGATGCCTTAGGGTTAGCGTAAAGTGCCCTGACCGTGTGCGCGAAAAGACCCGTTATACCAAATTTGTTCAATGTGTAGTGAAGATGATCCCATAGGACCATGTCAAAGGCCTTTTCCGCGTCCACCAACAGCGCACACGCTGCCTGGGTATCCCCTCCCCTCTTTTATTCCAGAAGTGTGTTAGAATGAATTGGAGTTTTCTAAGGTTCAAAACTGACGAGCGTCCCTTTACAAAGCCCGTCTGGTCCGTGTGTATTAGAGTGGGTAAAGCTATTGCTAGTCTTTCTGCTAGAATTTTCATTAATAATTTGTAGTCTTGAATCATTAACGATATAGGGCGGTAAGACTGAGGTAAGAGTGGATCTCTGTTCACTTTGGGAATAATGCTAACACTAGCTTCTGTCAAACGGTCGTTTGGGGTAACTTGTCCTGTCATAATTTTGTTGTAGAGTGCGGCTAAAGTTGGTGCCACATTCACTCCCAACAATTTATAATATTCCCGGGTAGTCCGTCAGGCCCAGGGGTTTTGTCAAGTGGAAGGGCGTTTATAGCTCTCAAGGTCTCTGTCTCTGTTATTGTGGAATTTAAAAGATTTAAGTGTTCTTCTGAGATATGTGGGTTAGATATGGATTCCCAGAATATGTCTTGTGTCTGTCTATTCACCTCGGTACCCTTGTATAGTGTTTGATAGTATTTGTTGAAAGTCGCTTGTATGTCCGAAGTGGTTGTATGTATTGTGTCTTCCCCTCTAATGGCATTGATGTATCTGCTGGGTTTGGTAAGTTTGGTAAGTCTAGCTAGGAACTTTCCCGTTCTGTCCCCATATCTGTAAAGTTTAGCTTGCATTGCTGTCATTCCCCTCTTTGTGTCTTGGTTGAGTGCTATGTCCCTCTCAGCTTTCGCTGCCATGTAATTGTGTTTTGTGGTGATGTTAGGGTTACGCAGATATTTGTTCCTGGCACTCAACAATCTCCTAAGTAATAGTTCTGTTCTTATTTTCATCTTTTTTAATTTGCCTGCCGCGTACGAGGTTATTATTCCCCTCATGACTGCTTTGCTTGTCTCCCAAAGCAATTGGGTGTTATCTTTATGTGCGTTGTTTAAGTTCATATATGTTCTCCACTCGCCTACCAGTGTATTCCTGAAGTTAACATCCCCATAGAGATATTTCGGAAAGAACCATCTACAGGGTCCCTCCCTTCGTGGTGTAAGGTTAATTTTGAGACTAATAGGTGCATGATCTGAGATTGTGGGAACGTCAATGTGTGCGTCAGTGATGTTAGGTCCTAGTGAGTAGGTTGTCAAAAATAAGTCTATCCTTGAAAGTGTATTTTTAGCTGGTGTCGAGCAGGTGTAGTTTCTCTCCTCTGGGTGTTTGTCCCTCCATATATCTGCTAGTGTCAGTGAGTTTCGAAATTTAGACAGGATAAGGGAACCCCTTCTAGTGTTGCGTAGAGTTGTGGTCTGCATAATGTTTGATGCGGGGTCTCTAAACCTGTCTGCCGGAGTTTGCGGGACTATGTTGTAATCACCACCCAAAATCAATTGGGTGTCTGCAAATTGTAATATTTAGCTGCTTAGATCTCCCCAAAACTCCTTTTTGTTAGTGTGTGGGCCATATACCCCCCCAATAGTAAGAGTTTTCTTTTCACACTGTACTTTAATAAGTACATATCTCCTCTCTGTGTCTACTTGTTGTTTGTCAATAGTATATTCTAAGTTTTTCCGAAAAAGGATAGCAACTCCTCTTGCTCGCTTTGTCTCGTATGTGGTATGGATCACCTCCCCAACCCACCCCTGTCTCAGATTTTGGTGTTCTATGTTTGATAAGTGGGTTTCTTCAAGGATAGCAATGTCAGCTTTCTGATTTCTAAGGTATTTAAGTATAGCCTTTCTCTTTATAGGGGATGTGATACCCCCCACATTCCATGACACAATTTTCTTGGTTTGTATCACTAAGTATATGCAAATTAGTCAGTTCAATAGTGTTTTGTTTTGTGATTATGGTTCATGTTATGGCTACTTACTTCTGGTTGGTAGGGAGGGAGTACAGTCTTACCAAAATGCCTGGATTCAGATCAATTCCCTTTTCCTTAGCTCTGAAGATAAAGTTCACAGTTAAATGTCAGTAGATTTCCCTGGTTGCAGTGATGAGCTATAATGCATAGGCAGGAAGTTGGATCCCTTTTGTGAAACAGTAATACAGGTTAAACAAGTTAGCAACTAAATAAACAAGTTAACAATCGAACAGAACAACTGAATAACTGGTTAAATGAACTTCAGAATCCCACTAGCCCTCCCCCCTCCCTAGTCTCTAGTACGGTTATTTAATCAGTGGCAGTGCCACGCAGAGTTCTTAACAACCCTCTTTTTGATCAATGAAGGCTGCTAAGCCTTGGATGTAGTTCTTTACAAGAGTCTCAAAATACTTTCCTGATTCAAGTGTCAATGTCCTCTTCACCTCTCTCTCTCTTTGCATGTTACCTAGGGGTTTCTTTGCCTGTTCCAAAAATAGCTGCAAATGCTGTGGGGTTTCAAACACTTTCGGACATTGTGTTGTTTGCAGCCTTAGTTTGGCTGGGTACAGTAGCGCCACTGACTCCCCTTGAGCTATCAACTCTTTGCAGTATGGCGAGAATTCCCTCCTTTTCTTTGTGACTTCTGCCGAGTAATTTTGAAAGATATATATTTTTTTCTCCTCAAATGTGACATTCGGCATCTGTCTGTAGGCTCTAATCATCAACATCTTGTCCTTATAGTTAAGGTAACGTACCATTATCTGTCTTGGGGCTCTTTCATCCACATTATCTCTCTGTAACATTCCAATTCTATGGGCTCGTTCAACCACGCATGGTATACTAGAAGTTGGGAGTTTTAAGAGGCCTGGGAGAACTGTTTCTGCAAAGTCTATCAAATCCCTTGATGGGACGGATTCTGGAACTCCAACTATACGAATATTGTTCCTCCTTGACCTGTTCTCCAGGTCTTCCAGTTTGGCTTGTAACATCTTATTTTGCTTTTGGAGGTTGGTGATAGATGATGAAGCTTCTCTGTGTCTTTCCTCACTCTCCCCCACTTTCTGATCCACATTTGTTAGGCATGACGAAAAGGCTTTAAAGTCTGTAGAAAGCGTGTCCATACCAGTCTGGAGCTGCTCAATCTTGGGTAAGAAAAGGGCAGAGAGTTGGGACACTATTGGGTGTGTATTTTGCGCAGGGAGATCAGCAGCATCCGTTCTTGAATGATCTATTTCTGGGGTTTCCATGTGATTTTTAGTGCGCCTATCTGGCTGTTTCTGCCTTCCCGACATTGTATCAGTCTTTTTATGATATGGTGAGAAATATCTTTGCATACAAACAGGTCTGGTTCCAAAGACTATGAACTAGAGAGAGAAATTTTATAGGTTCAAAACATGTGTCTGAAATCAGTATTACCCGAGGTGCAGAGGGTTTTCAGGAGGGGGGGATTATGGCTTTTGTTTAGTGTGTCATTCTTGCTGCTTGTCTCACAGTTTAGAAATTCAAGAAAAAAACAGTAGGAGATGCGTGGATAGTGCGGCTGCTTTTGTCTATCTCTACCACTCTTTGTGGCTTATTTAATGCATTCTCTGTTATCCCCTTCTTCCCCCTTGTAATGAGTCTTGTCTTGCTTTTGTCAGAGTGGTGTATGGGGTTGGGAGTTTTGGGTGTCCTGTGTCCAGACACTCAGTTTTCAAGGGGTTAAACCGCAAGCGTTTTGCTTATTATTATTTTTATTTATTGTTTTCCAGCTTACAGTCACTAAATCTGTATTCTTTTAGTGAGCAGAGATTGTGCCGTGTCTTATTAATTCAATCTCTAGTTTCCTTAACTCCCAAACTACTGCATGGGTGATCGGAAGCAACTGGGGATCTGGGCCCAAAATGGCGCTTGTTTTCGCGCCCAAATACTTTTTGCTGTGAGACGTTTATATCGTTTGTCTCTCCACACCCAGCTTTAGTGCCCCAGTCACTTACAGTGTCTCTATGTGCTCACTTGTGTCGATGTTTTCTCCTGTGAGTGGCAGCGACTGCTGCAATCTGCCGTCCGGCGATATTTTGTGTAGCCCTCCGGTGTGGAGCTTGATGGTTGCTCCGTGCTCTATCAAGTGTCCGACGGGTACCGTGGATGATACCGCCTAGGATTTGAGCTGTGGGGCGCTTGTAGAGGTTAATTCACTCGCTTTTATCCTCCGTTTACACAGAGCTCCTTTCTCTTGCATCCTGCTGGTGCGCCCGCCCACCGGAAGTCCCCTCCTTAGGCCTTTTTATAAGAGGCTCCCGGAGCCTCAAAAGAAAAAACATTATGAAAGAGGACATATGGCATCCTTTTGAATAATAGATTATAGGAAAGGCATTGATTTTAGAAACCCAGAGATCATTAGTTGCAACCGGGAAATAGAAAAAAACATTGATTAGACACACAGTACACTTATTTATCCTTAGGCCTTTTTAATTAGAGGCTCCCGGAGCCTCAACCGAAACAACAGCATGAAAGAGGACATATGGCATCCTTTTGAATAATAGATTACAGGAAATGCATTGATTTTAGAATCCCAGAGATCATTTATATGACCCGGGAAATAGAAAAAAACATTGATTGGACACCCAGTACACTTCTTTATACTTAGGCCTTTTTATAAGAGGGTCCCGGAGCCTCAACCAAAACAACAGCATGAAAGAGGACATATGGCATCCTTTTGAATAATAGATTACAGGAAAGGCATTGATTTTAGAAACACAGAGATAATTAGTTGCAACCGTGAAATAGAAAAAAAACATTGATTAGACACCCAGTACACTTATTTATCCTTAGGCCTTTTTATAAGAGGGTCCCGGAGCCTCAACCGAAACAACAGCATGAAAGAGGACATATGGCATCCTTTTGAATAATAGATTACAGGAAAGGCATTGATTTTAGAAACACAGAGATAATTAGTTGCAACCGGGAAATAGAAAAAAACATTGATTAGACACCCAGTACACTTATTTATCCTTAGGCCTTTTTATAAGAGGGTCCCGGAGCCTCAACCAAAACAACAGCATGAAAGAGGACATATGGCATCCTTTTGAATAATAGATTACAGGAAAGGCATTGATTTTAGAAACACAGAGATAATTAGTTGCAACCGTGAAATAGAAAAAAAAATTGATTAGACACCCAGTACACTTATTTATCCTTAGGCCTTTTTATAAGAGGGTCCCGGAGCCTCAACCAAAACAACAGCATGAAAGAGGACATATGGCATCCTTTTGAATAATAGATTACAGGAAAGGCATTGATTTTAGAAACCCAGAGATAATTCGTTGAAACAGTGAAATAGAAAAAAACATTGATTAGACACCCAGTACACTTATTTATCCTTAGGCCTTTTTATAAGAGGGTCCCGGAGCCTCAACCGAAAAAACAACAGCATGAAAGAGGACATATGGCATCCTTTTGAATAATAGATTACAGGAAAGGCATTGATTTTAGAAGCCCAGAGATAATTAGTTGCAACCATGAAATAGAAAAAAACATTGATTAGACACTCAGTACACTTATTTATCCTTAGGCCTTTTTATAAGAGGGTCCCGGAGCCTCAACCGAAACAACAGCATGAAAGAGGACGTATGGCATCCTTTTGAATAATAGATATCAGGAAAGGCATTGATTTTAGAAACACAGAGATAATTAGTTGCAACCGTGAAATAGAAAAAAACATTGATTAGACACCCAGTACACTTATTTATCCTTACGCCTTTTTATAAGAGGGTCCCGGAGCCTCAACCGAAAAAACAGCATGAAAGAGGACATATGGCATCCTTTTGAATAAAAGATTACAGGTAAGGCATTGATTTTAGAAACCCAGAGATAATTAGTTGCAACCGTGAAATAGAAAAAAACATTGATTAGACACCCAGTACACTTATTTATCCTTAGGCCTTTTTATAAAAGGGTCCCGGAGCCTCAACCGAAACAACAGCATGAAAGAGGACATATGGCATCCTTTTGAATAATATATTACAGGAAAGGCATTGATTTTAGAAACCCAGAGATAATTAGTTGCAACCGTGAAATAGAAAAAAACATTGATTAGACACCCAGTACACTTATTTATCCTTAGGCCTTTTTATAAGAGGGTCCCGGAGCCTCAACCGAAACAACAGCATGAAAGAGGACATATGGCATCCTTTTGAATAATAGATTACAGGAAAGGCATTGATTTTAGAAACACAGAGATAATTAGTTGCAACAGTGAAATAGAAAAAAACATTGATTAGACACCCAGTACATTTATTTATTCTTAGGCCTTTTTATAAGATTGTCCCGGAGCCTCAACCGAAACAACAGCATGAAAGAGGACATATGGCATCCTTTTGAATAATAGATTACAGGTAAGGCATTGATTTTAGAAACCCAGAAATAATTAGTTGCAACCGTGAAATAGAAAAAAACATTGATTAGACACCCAGTACACTTATTTATCCTTAGGCCTTTTTATAAGAGGGTCCCGGAGCCTCAACTGAAACAACAGCATGAAAGAGGACATATGGCATCCTTTTGAATAATAGATTACAGGAAAAGCATTGATTTTAGAAACCCAGAGATATTTAGTTGCAACCGTAAAATAGAAAAAAACATTGATTAGACACCAAGTACACTTATTTATCCTTAGGCCTTTTTATAAGAGGGTCCCGGAGCCTCAACCAAAACAACAGCATGAAAGAGGACATATGGCATCCTTTTGAATAATAGATTACAGGAAAGGCATTGGTTTTAGAAACACAGAGATAATTAGTTGCAACCGTGAAATAGAAAAAAACATTGATTCGACACCCAGTACACTTATTTATCCTTAGGCCTTTTTATAAGAGGGTCCCGGAGCCTCAACCGAAACAACAGCATGAAAGAGGACATATGGCATCCTTTTGAATAATAGATTACAGGAAAGGCATTGATTTTAGAAACACAGAGATAATTAGTTGCAACCGGGAAATAGAAAAAAACATTGATTAGACACCCGGTACACTTATTTATCCTTAGGCCTTTTTATAAGGGGGTCCCGGAGCCTCAACCGAAACAACAGCATGAAAAAAGGACATATGGCATCCTTTTGAATAATAGATTACAGGAAAAGCATTGATTTTAGAAACACAGAGATAATTAGTTGCAACCGTGAAATAGAAAAAAACATTGATTAGACACCCAGTACACTTATTTATCCTTAGGCCTTTTTATAAGAGGGTCCCGGAGCCTCAACCGAAACAACAGCATGAAAGAGGACATATGGCACCTTTTTGAATAATAGATTACAGGAAAGGCATTGATTTTAGAAACACAGAGATAATTAGTTGCAACCGTGAAATAGAAAAAAACATTGATTAGACACCCAGTACACTTATTTATACTTAGGCCTTTTTTATAAGAGGGTCCCGGAGCCTCAACCGAAACAACAGCATGAAAGAGGACATATGGCATCCTTTTGAATAATAGATTACAGGAAAGGCATTGATTTTAGAAACCCAGAGATAATTAGTTGCAACCGTGAAATAGAAAAAAACATTGATTAGACACCCAGTACACTTATTTATCCTTAGGCCTTTTTATAAGAGGGTCCCGGAGCCTCAACCGAAACAACAGCATGAAAGAGGACATATGGCATCCTTTTGAATAATAGATTACAGGAAAGGCATTGATTTTAGAAACACAGAGATAATTAGTTGCAACCGGGAAATCTAAAAAAACATTGAATAGACACCCAGTACACTTCTTTATCCATATGCCTTTTTAGCAGAGGCTCCAGGACCCTCAACAAAAACAAGAGCAGGGAGCTGGGCATAGGAGTACAAGGGAGTGTGACAATAATAATGTGAAGGGGAAGATTGCGGAGTTGTGGCATTTTAATTTTGTTATCGTGGGAAGTACTTGCAATGACCTTGCTCTGGTGAATCCATATTGCAAATGTCTTTTTTAAGGCACTGTTTGTCTATTTTTTGAATATCAGCATTTGGTAAATGAAGCGCAACTTAAGGCTGGTGAGAACCAACCTTTCTTCTGGCTGTTTGCAAATGTTGTGGCTCTGGACAAACATGTGAATAAGGGGCCATCAGCCATATTCTGCATGCAACACCTTTGATGATTGACGATAAACATGTGTCACCTGCAAGCAGAGCTCGTTACTTCTGTCTAAATCATCTTCCTGGTATGGACAGGCCACTGTTTCCCACAGCAAGTCTGAAGCTTGAACTACAAGATTGTCTTGAGTATGGTAGGAAACCAAAGTTTATTAAATTCTGTACTATCACCACAAAAGCTGAACTTCTTGAAGCAAGGAAAATGCCAGCAATTTCATGTGCTTATGGATGACAAGGACGTTCTGTCCTGTGGTGCACAGAGATGGAGAGGATTTTGGGCCTCCCTGTACACTACCCAGATGTCTCCAACATCACCAGAAACACAAGACAGCGACTCTTGGGAAGTTCCTGGAGTGTTCCGGTAGCCATCTCTTTGCGCCCCGAAAGGAATACTTTATCAGTGTTTTTGTATACATCCGACAACAGCTTTGGAGACTGTGGTGACGCACAAGTTATTTACTGTTGTTCCAGCTGTGGCAATATCAATTGGCATTAAAAAGGTAAGATTTGGAGACTAGTGACGCACATTTTATGCACGCTGTGGCAATTGCAATTTGCATTAAAAAGAATCTGCTAACAACCACTACTTTGAACTGGGAAATAGAAAAAAACATTGATTGGACACCCAGTACACTTCTTTATCCTTAGGCCTTTTTATAAGAGGCTCCCGGACCCTCAACAGAAACAACAGCATGAAAGAGGACATATGTCATCCTTGTGAATAATAGATTACAGGAAAGGCATTGATTTTAGAAACACAGAGATAATTAGTTGCAACCGGGAAATCTAAAAGAACATTGATTAGAAACCCTGTACACTTATTTATACTTAGGCCTTTTTAGCAGAGGCTCCAGCTGCAGGAAAGAGGACATATGGCATCCTTTTGAAAATTAGATTACAGGAAAGGCATTGATTTTAGAAACCCGGAGATAATTTGTTGCAACCGGGAATTTGAATCAAACAAATGATTCGATGGACACCCAGTACACTTCTTTCTCCTTAGGCCTTTTTATAAGAGGGTCCAGGACCCTCAAAAAAAACACCAGCAGGAAAGAGGACATATGGCATCCTTTTGAACAATAGAGTACAGGTACAGCATTGATTTTACAAACCCAGAGATAATTTTGGGCAAATGTGAAATAGAAAAAAAAATTGAGTGGACACCCAGTACACCTCTTTCTACTTAGACTTTTTTTATAAGAGGGTCCAGGACCCTCAAACAAAATACCAGCAGGAAAGAGAACATATGGCATCCTTTTGAACAATAGAGTACTGGTACGGCATTGATTTTAGAAACCCACAGATAATTGTTTGGATAATTGTTTGGAAAAGTGAAATAGCCCCAAAAACCATGCTTGGACTCCCACTCCAGGTCGTTCTCCTTCAGCCTTTTTATAAGAGGGTCCAGCACCCTCAACAGAAACAACTGCAGGAAACACCACCACATATGCCATCCTTTTGCACAAGCGAGTACAGGTATGGCATCCATTTTAGAAACCCAGAGATAATTGAGAGGAACATTGTTCTAAAAATTTGCTGGGGCACCCATTACAGGTCGTTCTCCTTCAGCCTTTTTATACCATGGGCCACGACCCACAACAGGCACAACAGCATGAAACAACACATATGCCACCCTTTTGCACAATAGAGTACAGGTATGGCATAGATGGAACACGGAGATAATTTAGAGCAACCAAGAGACGGATAAAGATGCTTGGTCGGTCCTCCTCCTTCAAATTTGTGGCATTTTGCATTCAATTTAATGGTCCACCAGATATGAGTGGTGTGCTAAGTTGTACTATTCGTAACAGTTTAATCACTAGTGTTATGTGCCTTATTTTTTTATTTGAGTTTTGTACCCACAGAGCTGCAGCAGAGGCCAGAAAAATTCGGAATGTACAAATGACTGAAAAATTGGGGTATTGTTGTAGCAACTGCTGTAGCAGTGGCCAGAAAAATTGATGTTTGTAAAACATTTATAAAGTGCCCTCTAAGCTTGTGGCTTGAACACTAGTTGGCAGATAAGTCAAGCAAGTCCTCCGGCTTTATAAAAAAAAAGAAAAAAGGCCAGCCTGTGTACCAGTTGTAGCTCAAGCCAGCTCATCTCGTCATCAGGCCTTTTTTATTCAAATGTATCGCCCAATGTCAGTCCCTTCGGGATCCAGCCCTCATTCATTTTTATAAAAGTGAGATAGTCAAGGCTTTTTTGACCTAGGCGACTTCTCTTCTCAGTGACAAAACCTCCTGCTGCACTGAAAGTCCTTTCGGACAGGACACTTGAAGTGGGGCAGGCCAGAAGTTCCATTGTAAATTGGGATAGCTCAGGCCACAAGTCCAGCCTGTACACCCAGTAGTCAAGGGGTCCATCGCTCCTGAGAGTGTCGAGATCCGCAGTTAAAGCTAGGTAGTCTGCTACCTGTCGGTTGAGTCTTTCTTTAAGGCTGGATCCCGAAAGGCTCTGATGGTGCATGGGAGTTAAAAAGGTACGCATGTCCTCCATCAACAAGACATCAGGAAAGCGTCCTGTCCTTGCCGCTGTGGTCGTGGGAGGAGGATTAATTTCATCTCTTCCCCTGTTACATTCCCGTGGTGCTGTGACATCACCCTTATACGCTGTGTAAAGCATAGTTTTTAATTTATTCTTAAAATGCTCCATCCTTTCCGACTTGCAGGAATTTGGTAACATTTCAGGCACTTTATGCTTATACCGGGGGGTCGAGGAGCGTGGAGACCCAGTACAGGCCGTTCTCCTTCAGCTTTTTTATACGAGGGTCCCTCAACAGGCACGACAGCATGAAAGAACCCATTTGAACAAGGTTGGATGCCGAGCTAATCATGTCCCGTTCCTCCTCCTCACTGATCTCACTGATGGTATCTTCTTCCCCCCAGCCACGTACAACACCATGGGTACCAGAGAGGTGACAACAACGAGCACCCTGGGATGCCTGTTGTGCTCTGTCTTCCTCCTCCTCCTCAAAGCCACATTCCTCCTCTGACTCCTCTTCCTCACAATCCTCTTCCTACGTTGCCGCAGGTCCAGCAAGCGATGCTGATTCGGCTGTTTGTGGGGGTGATGGACACCACAACTCTTCCTCTTCATGCTCATCTACTGCCTGATCCAGCACTCTTCGCAGGGCACGCTCCAGGAAGAAAACAAATGGTATGATGTCGCTGATGGTGCCTTCGGTGCGACTGACAAGGTTTGTCACCTCCTCAAAAGGACGCATGAGCCTACAGGCATTGCGCATGAGCGTCCAGTAATTTGGAAAAAATATCCCCTAGCACCCCGGTCATACAAATACTCATTAACAGCTTTTTCTTGTTGGAGCAGGTGGTCAAACATTAGGAGTGTTGAATTCCACTGTGTCGGGCTGTCGCAAATCAAGCGCCTCACTGGCAGGTTGTTTCGACACTGGATATCGGACAAGTGCGCCATGGCCATGTAGGAATGCCTGATATGGCCACACACCTTCCTGGCCTGCTTCAGGACATCCTGTAAGCCTGGGTACTTATGGACAAATCGTTGTACAATTAGATTACACACATGTGCCATGCACGGCACATGTGTCAACTTGCCCAATTTCAATGCCGCCACCAAATTACTTCCATTGTCAGAAACAACCTTGCCAATCTCCAGTTGGTGTGGAGTCAGCCACTGAACTTTGAACTCACTGAAAGTCATATTAGTGTATTATCTAAGGGTCTGGGCTTTGCTCCCACTTACAATTTTTCGGTATGTAATACTTTGTTGGATCTCAACAAATTTGTAAGGAAGCTTACACTACGTAGACACTTTTCTAGTATTTCTGATAATGAAGAAGCAGAACTAGATGTACCAGATGAAATCACTGAGGGTGAAAATAATGTACCCATAACCATCAGCAGTTTGTCCAGTACTAATCCAGAATCAACTTTAGATTTTAAAGACATCTGTATTCTGGAAGAATTAAGAATGTTGGACACTACTGCTGATGGTGTGAATGATTCAGATGTTCCAAAACCTAAAAGAATAAGATCTAACTTTTACCCCACTCAATCCAGGGGCACACATATTAATTTATTCCAAAAACAGGTGGAAAAGGAGATTGTGGAGTTGGGTAAACATACTACTCCAACAGGCCATAGTGATAATCTTACAAACAGACAAAAAGCAGCAATTAGACAACTAGAAAGTCAGCACGACCTCGTCATTCGTACATCAGACAAAGGAGGTAATGTCGTAGTTATGAACAAAGCACAATACATTGATGAAGCCTATAAGCAATTGAACGATGGCATCACATATAGAAAGCTGTCTTATAACCCAGAGAAAGAATTCACCCATAAATTGGACAGGCTACTTGAAGATGCACTTGCATTGGGTTTCATTTCACAAGAGGAGTGTGTTTCCCTAATTCCACAGTTTCCCGTGACGCCGGTCTTTCACCACCTGCCTAAATTACATAAGGACTCAGTCAACCCACCAGGCCGTCCAATAATTTCCGGGATTGGCTCGTTGTTTGAACCATTGTCTGAGTGGGTTGACTCAGTCCTACAGCCCCTAGTACAGAACCTTAGCAGTTATCTAAGGGACTCATCCCATCTTTTAACTATCATTGACAAAATGAAATGGGATAAGGATTATAGGTGGGTGGTGATTGACGCGGTGTCACTATATTCCCGTATACCGCACAATTTAGGATTATATGCCATTGGTTTCTTTTTGGATAATTATACCAATTATTCCAGGGAATTTAAATTGTTTTTTTTGTGAGACTGTCGAGTTCCTACTGTCCCACAATTACTTTATGTTTAATGGAGAATACTTTTTACAAATCTGTGGTACTGCGATGGGGGCGAAATTTGCCCCCTCATTCGCTAATTTATTTGTGGGATGGTGGGAACTCGGCAGCCTCTATAATAGCAATAACCCATTCATAGATAACATCTGCATATATATGCGTTACATTGATGACCTTATCTTTGTGGTTAAAGGTGACTTTGTTTTTGAGGATTTCCTCAATTTTGTAAACAACAATGATCTACATTTACAGTTTACGGGGGAGATCCGAGACAAAGAAATCCATTTTTTGGATCTCACCTTAGTTGGCTCAGTTGAACTTAATAAGATCGTCACTGACACATATAGAAAGCCAACTTCTGGCAATACGATTTTACATGCCACGTCCTGTCACCCCAAACATCTTATAAATTCGATACCCAAGAGTCAATTTCTTAGGTTGCGTCGAAACTCCAACTCAGATAGATTGTTTAATGTCCAAGCCATCAAATTGATGGATAGGCTATGTGCTAGAGGTTACGATCGGAGTGTACTACAGCAGTCCTTAGATGAGGTGAGAAGTACCTATAATCCTAAAGAAGGAAAGAGGAATAACAAGGCCAAAAAAGCAATGTGTGATAAGGATATAGTAGTATTCTCGACAGAATTTTCTTCACAATTTAATGATTTATGTAAAATTATTAAAGGAAACTTATCTATACTTAAAGGTGATGATATTCTAGTAAATATTGTAGATAAGGTTAAATTTGTGCCTAAAAAGGCCCCCACACTTGCTAAAAAACTTTCGCCCAGCATGGTGAATAGCCAAGTTGGTCCAAGGGGGTGCCAGTGGCTTAATAAGAAGGGCACTTTTAGATGTCTATCTAGAAATTGTCTCACTTGCTTACAGATATCTATGGAGGCTGAATTCACCAGTCATGTAACCAAACAGAATTTTAAGATTAATCATTATGCTAATTGTAGTACAACATTTGTCGTCTATCTTATAGACTGTACCCTTTGTTCTGAACAGTATGTTGGTCAGACCTCCCGTGCCCTTAGATCGAGAATAGGAGAGCACAGAAGGGATATTAAAAACTATAACAAGGATTCGAGTGTAGCAAGACATTTTAATTGCTTACATTTTACTGATCAGCCTAAATTTACTGTAAAGGTAATAGACATAGCCAAAAAGCCCATTAGGGGAGGAAACATTTACAATATATTGTCCAAGAAAGAACTTTTTTGGATTTGGAAACTTAACACGAGGGCACCGCTTGGTCTAAATAAGGAATGGGACATCAGTTACTTTGTGGAGTAACTTGTGCCATCTTAAAGAAGTCCCATCAATGTAGACGCTTATAGTTATAGTCATAGTCTTATTAAGAATATTCACTTTTTTTATATCTAGTATCACATCTTCATATTTTCATATTTTCACACATTGATATATACAATTATACATATCTGTATATGTTTTCACATTAACTTTTTTTGTTTTTGTATTTATCTACCACTGTGAAAAAATATGAAAAAAAAATATGAAAAAAATAAGAAAAAAAAAAAAGAAAAGAAAAAAATAAGAAAAAAATATGAAAAAATATGAATAAATGTGTAAAGATATGAATGATGATTTAAGGTTAACCATGGGAGTTGATAACAATTTGAGCTGAACTACTTTCTTAATGATTTCCTGTTTTCATTGACAGTATTATAGTACAGGGATATCAGACTCTGAAATTCTGAATTCTGAAAATATAAGTTATGTTCAGAATTTTCAATCCCACTGTCAACATAGCAATATGAATATGAATACAATAAGTGCATGACATTTTTAAAAAATCAATACTATTCAAAAAATCAATACTATTTTTGCTAAAATTTCATCAAAAGTTGTATATTCTATTTGACATGTGTTATATTGTCTTTAAAATCTTTTTGATTTCCGTCTTGCCTTGTGTATATGGAGATATATATATATTTTTCTTTACTATAATTCCATTTTTCTTAGATTTATAATCAAATTTATAATCATTTTTCTTTTGAGACTAATCCGGATCTTGTGTAACATGATCTATTGATGTGTTTTTTTTTTTTTCTCACATTTATTTTTATGTTTATATAGAGAAACAAACTTTTCTAAATTTTCCATTCTTCTTTTTACTTTTTATGTTGGCGTTTGTATTTTATATATTTTTTTCTCTATATGCATTCTGGTTTTCTTATTGTACTTTCTATGTAATAAGTACTCTTTTTGTATTGCCATGTTACACCATTTCTTCTCACACCTGTGCGGTATACCTTTAAGACATCCATTTTAGGTATACTATGGCTTGGAATCTGTGATTGGCCATTGCTCCTTTAAAGGTGTGCTGCACAGGTGGTGAGCTATCCTATGATTAAGTGCTGCATAGCACGAAACATGTAAGGATTTGCTCCCCCCCCTCCACCTGTATAGCTTGCATTTGTACTGTGCTGTGCTTGTCTACTTGTCTACTTGTTTTAAACATTTTTGTAATAAACCTTTGGATTTTATGGACTATGGAGTAAGAGTGCTGCTTCCCTCTACCTTCTACTATTGGATTTGGCTTGATTCGCATTTTTAGCTGGCACCGCGCCAACAGTGCTTCTCTTTCTTTTTGCCGACATTCTGGGGCTGCAATTGGATAACAGCGCACACACCCTCTTCAGGCTGTAGCGACGTCACTCTCCTACTCACTGTCTCAGCCACTGATCCACCTGTGCGTTCAGGGCGGTCAGGAGTGCTGGTGCGGTGTGACTCTCCGCTTTCAGGCAAGTCAACCCAAAGACGGTGTGACACTGCCGTACCCGGGAAGTAGCATAGTACCTGGGGAGCTGGGGGGGGGGGGGTGCCATAGATGTGGAGCAAGACGCAGAAGTTGAATAGGACTCAGCCGAGGAAGAAGTTATGGAAGAGGATGGAGTAGGAGGAGTAGAGGAGGTAGCAGCAGGCCTGTCTGCAAGTCGTGGCGGTGTCACCAACTCTTCTGCAGAGCCACGCATTCCATGCTTGTCAGACGTCAGCAGGTTTACCCAATGCGCAGTGTAGGTGATATACCTGCCCTGACCATGCTTTGCAGACCAGCTATCCATGGTCATATGGACCCTTGCCCCAACGCTGTGTGCCAGACATGCCATAACTTCCTTTCGAACAACAGAGTACAGGTTTGGGATTGCCTTTTGTGAATAGAAATTTCTGCCAGGTACCTTCCACTGCGGTGTCCCAATAGATACAAATTTTTTGAAAGCATTAGACTCCACCAGCTTGTATGGTAAAAGCTGGCGGGCTAAGAGTTCAGACAAGCCAGCTGTCAGACGCCGGGCAAGAGGGTTACTTTGAGAAATTGGCTTCTTACGCTCAAACATGTCCTTGACAGACACCTGACTGTGGGCAGATGACCAGGAACTGCTACGTAAGAGAGACTGAGTCGAGGATGGTTGAGAGGGGGCAAGGAGGACAGCACTGGTTGACGTGACTGAAGATGCTGGAGCAGGAGGAGGAGGGCGGCTTTCACTTTGTGTGCTGCTTCTACTCATGTGTTCTTCCCATCGGCATTTGTGATGGGAGGCCATGTGCCTTCGCAAAGCAGTTGTACCTAGGTGGGTGTTGGACTTCCCACGACTCAGTTTCTTTTGGCACAGGTTGCAAATGGTATCGCTGTTGTCAGAGGCAGACACACAAAAAAATGCCACACTGCTGAGCTCTGCGATGACGGCATTCTGGTGGTGGCAACAGCATCTGTTGATGGGCGTCGGCGTGCTGTCTGGCTGACCCCTGGTGACGATGCATGCTGTCTGACTGTGCCACTAGCTCCTTAAGACGACCTCCCCATGCTTCCAAATCGTCTCCTCCTCTCTGTCTCCCCATCTGAACTTTCCCCCTCTTCTTCTTCTCTTCTAGCAGGCACCCACGTGACATCCACCGACACATCATCATCAACCGCTTCACTTGTATCTGAAACATCAAGAAAGGAAGCAGCAGCGGGTACAACATCATCATCATCATCACACCGTACCTCCATGTCGGTAATGCTGCCTGACTGAGACTGATCACTAGTATCTACATCCTCTGTCAATGATGGTTGCGCATCACTCATTTCTTCCAAATGATGTGTCAATAACTCCTGTAACAGATCAAGTGAAGCGGCTGTGGTGCTAGTGTTGGTGGTGGCGTCAGGTGGGCGAGTGGCACTGGTCACTTGAGACCTGCCCAAAGCACAGCTGGACTTAGATGGTGCGTCAAGGTTAGGAGGACTAGCAGCGGAAGCTGAAGAAGATTGGGTGTCCTGTGTTAGCCATTCAACTAGGTCCTCCTCAGAAGTTTTCGCGTCCCCCCTGGCACCCGGCGTCTGAACAATGTGCATATTTGTAGGGTCTAAAGGAATCACAGCACCATGACCACGACCACGGAACCTGCGGGGTGGCCTGCCTCTGCCTGTCATTTTTTTTAAAATGGACACTAACAATACTATTACACCAATTGAGTGGTGGCACTGTGAAAGTGGGCACAGTATACGCTGTGAGACTGACAACAACAAAAAAGACAGATGTTTTAAAAATCACAAATTGTTAATTTTTTAAAATATTACAAGTACTGTGACAACAAATATGATTGTTTGTCACTAGTTGGCAAATGGGCCTGTCTGGCACACATGCTGGGAGAAAGGAAACTGCAATTCAATGGCACTAGGAGACTGAAGAATCACAGTCCAAACAGTTATGATTAACAAAAATTCCAATCCTGTTACAATAAATATGATTGGTGGCACTAATTGGCTAGTTGGGACTGGCACACAGGCAGGCAGGAGGATAATGCAATTCAAGGGCACTAGTAGACTGCAGATTGACAGTCAAAACAGTGATGATTGACAAATTTTGCAATACTGTTAAAAGAAATATGATTGCTGGCACTAATTGGAAAGTTTGGGCCTGGCACACAGGCTGGCAGGCAGTAGAAAAGTGCAATTCAATGGCACGAGCAAACTGAGGATTAAGATCAACAATCAAATTTTTTTTAATTTTAATTAGTAACTATACTGTGACAACAATTATGATTGGTGTAAATAGTTGACAAGACGGCCTGATACAAAAGGCTGGCAGGCAGGAGTTAAATGCAATTCAAGGACACTAGGAGACTGAATACTGACAGTCAAAACAGTGATGATTGACAATTTTTGCAATACTGTTAAAAGAAATATGATTGCTGGCAATAATTGGCTAGGTGGGCCTGGCACACAGCAGGCTGCAAGGCAGTAGGAAAGTGCAATTCAATGGCACCAGCAAACTGAGGATTCACAACAACTATTACCAAAATTTTTAATTTTTAATTATTAAGAATACTGTGACAACAAATATGATTGGTGTAAATATTTTTCAAGTAGGCCTGGCACACAGGCTTGGAAGGCAGTAGAAAAGTGCAGTTCTATGGCACGAGCAAACTGAGGATTAAGATCAACAATCAAGAATTTTTTAATTTTAATTGGTAACTATACTGTGACAAAAAATTATGATTGGTGTAAATAGTTGGCAAGACGGCCTGGCACAAAAGGCTGGCAGGCAGGAGGTAGATGCAATTCAAGGACACTAGGAGACTGATTACTGACAGTCAAAACAGTGATGATTGACAATTTTTGCAATACTGTTAAAAGAAATATGATTGCTGGCAATAATTGGCTAGGTGGGCCTGGCACACAGCAGGCTGCAAGGCAGGAGGAAAGTGCAATTCAATGGCACCAGCAAACTGAGGATTCACAACAACTATTACCAAAAATTTTAATTTTTAATTATTAAGAATACTGTGACAACAAATATGATTGGTGTAAATATTTTTCAAGTAGGCCTGGCACACAGGCTTGGAAGGCAGTAGAAAAGTGCAATTCTAGGGCATGAGCAAACTGAGGATTAAGATCAACAATCAAGAATTTTTTAATTTTAATTAGTAACTATACTGTGACAACAATTATGATTGGTGTAAATAGTTGGCAAGACGGCCTGGCACAAAAGGCTGGCAGGCAGGAGGTAGATGCAATTCAAGGACACTAGGAGACTGATTACTGACAGTCAAAACAGTGATGATTGACAATTTTTGCAATACTGTTAAAAGAAATATGATTGCTGGCAATAATTGGCTAGGTGGGCCTGGCACACAGCAGGCTGCAAGGCAGGAGGAAAGTGCAATTCAATGGCACCAGCAAACTGAGGATTCACAACAACTATTACCAAAATTTTTAATTTTTAATTATTAAGAATACTGTGACAACAAATATGATTGGTGTAAATATTTTTCAAGTAGGCCTGTCACACATGCTTGGAAGGCAGTAGAAAAGTGCAATTCTAGGGCACGAGCAAACTGAGGATGAAGATCAACAATCAAAACATTTTAAATTTTAATTAGTAACTATACTGTGACAACAATTATGATTGGTGTAAATAGTTGGCTAGACGGCCTGGCACAAAAGGCTGGCAGGCAGGAGGTAAATGCAATTCAATGGCACTAGGAGACTGAATATTTGCAGTCCAAAAAATTATGATTTTTATTTTTTTATATACTGTTACAAGAATTATGATTGGTGCCACTAATTGGCTAGATAGGCCTGGCACACAGGCTGGCAGATATGAGTCGTGGATGGTAGGTAGGGCAGCAATTTAACACAGTATGCTGTGTAAGTGACAAAAACACAGGCCTGATAGAAAGTTAAGTTAGATTACACTAGCAAAATACTTTAAAATTTTAGATTTTAATATTAAAATTATGTTAAGAAGTGCAATGCACATATGAGTGGTCGCACTGGCTGGCTGCTACGTAGGGCAGCCATTAACAACAGTATGCTGTGTAAGTCAGATAGACAGTTAGACACAGGCCTGATAGAAAATAAAATTAGATTACACTAGCATAATGATTTAAAGACTTTTTTTGGGGAATTTAAAGAAAAAGGTTAAGCACATACATATGAGTCGTGGCTGATAGCCTTGGAAGGGCAGCTATTAAAAACAGTAGTCTCTGTAAGTCAGATACACACACGCCTGATAGAAAATACTATTAGATTACACTAGAAAAATGATTTAAATTATTTTTTTTGGGGGGGGAATTAAAAAAAGGTTAAACACATATGAGTCGTGGCTCATAGACTAGGGAGGGCAGCAAGTAAACACAGTAGGCTCTGTATGTCAGCAAAACACACAGGCCTGATAGAAAATTATATTAGATTACACTATCAAACTAATTTAAACTTTTTTTTTATATTTAAATTAAGGTGAAGAAGATATGAGTGTTGGGTGGCTGCCTGGCACAGACCAATTAACCAAAAGACTGTAAAAAAATGAGGTATATTAATGCTGAGTGAGCCTGACAGACACAGGCCTGATAGTAAATGTAATTAGATTACACTAGCAAAATATATATATATTTTTTTTTTTTAAATTTAAAATAATGTTATAAACGGATATTAACACTGGTGGCTGGCACAGAGCAATGAACCAGAGTATATGCTGTGTGACACAGGCCTGATAGAAAATGAAAAAAAATTACACTAGCAAAATAATTAAAATTTTTGGTTAGTTAAATTTAAACTAATGTTGTTAGAGAGATATCAGTGGTTGCAGTAATCACAGCATATGCTGTGAGCCTTAAACACAAAGCCTGAAAGCCAGGCAAATGCTAATAAAAAAAAAACGGAAAAAAAAAAACGGCACGAAATGTAGCCCTAAAAAGGGCTTTTTGGGGTGCTGTGCTTGCAGCAGAGATGAGTGGAGTCCTTCTTGATTGTAGTGGACACTAAATACACTAGCCTAGCTATGTTTTTCCTATTAATGTAAGGAGCAAAAACACAACACGTCCTCTCATTAAGAAAGCAAGGTCGTTATGAGTCTAAAATGGCGGATTCCGAGTAGCTGGGAGGGTCTGTGAGGGAGTGTCTGATGTTGATTGGCTCTAATGTGTCAGACGGCTGTGACATACAGGGTCAAAGTTTCCTCAATGATGACACATAGGGGCGGATCGAACATCGCCATGTGTTCACCCACAAACGCGAACGCGAACAAGCTATGTTCGCTGTGAACCGTTCGCGGGCGAACAGTTTGGGAAATCACTACACAAAACCCCACGTTGTCCGCTCCAACCCTGGTAATCTAAGCAAACAAGCTACCTGCAAAAATGTTCTCTTGCTTCTGAACGTGCCTAGAGGAAATCCCGCTCTGAACCAAATTTCCTCCACTATAATTTCATTCTTTATTCTTACTCCTCTGGCCTTCACTTAGCAAAGCAAACCTATTTTTCTTCTCTTATATCTACTCACTCCTCAAACCCAAAATGTCTCTTCTCCATTTTCAACTCTCTCCTATATCCACCTGCACCACCCCCTTCATCTGCCTTTAGTGCTCAAGACCTGGCAGACTACTTTTTCAACAAAACACTTACCATCCAAAGTAATATTCCAACACAAGACTGCAACCTTCCATCTCCGCAGCCTTTCACCCCCTCCATCACTCTCAGCAACTTCCCCCCAAACACTAAGAATCAAGGGAGTTCCCTATTGTCTTCCTCACACCTCACTACCTGCCCACTTGACCCTATCCCTTGATATCTAATACCTTCTCTGTCTTCTACCCTCACTCACATATTCATAATACAAAAGTGCTGAGTGCGCCAATAATAAAAGATTCTGTGAGTACATATCTAGCCTTGTTGTTTCTATATCCTTGGTTGAATATATCACACCATTCAGACGCCCTCTTTTGCTTTTAGTCTTTCCAGTTTGGGACAAATGTTCACACAGGAGTTCATTTGAAGAGGAAGCGACCAGCCCCACTTTTTGATCACCACTCTGGTAACTTTAAGTGGACTCTCTATATTCCATTCTTTTTTGTACCAGATCTTTTGCAGCAGATTGTTTGTTTTAGATATGTGGCGGTGCACTGCACCTTTAATTATTCACATTTTGTTTTTTTGTCTTATTATTATTGGTGCACTCAGCACTTTTGTATTATATTTTTATTAATAGATTTGTTTTCTTTATTCTAGCTGTTTAGGGACACAAGACTTAGTTTATATTCTTTTTCACTGATTTATTTGTTTGCACATTTCACTTTCATTCTTTTAATCCTCTTTACACGAGGAATATTTGGTTGAAGACACTACTTCATTTGGTTTTTAAGACACTACTTCATGTTTATCATACAGACTTTAGTAGAGAGACACAATAGACGTTTGAATTTTATATCTGAAGGGGATGGTTCAAAAACAAATCATTTCACCATTAAACAACTGTTTGATAAATTATAAGTAGCTCTAAAAAATGAATACAGGCACTGGTGGGATGCCAACACTTTGAGAAAGTATCACGTTAAAAAACAAGTGCCCGGTGGTCTGAGACTCCTAAAACAATGTTCCTTTAAGGACAATGAGGGGTTATTAAAAGAATGGGATGACATTCTCACTAATTGTGCCTTCAAACTGATGAATGTTTTAATTACACATAGAGAGTCACTAATAAAAAATGCTAGTGAAGAAATAGAGAAAATCCAATTAGAATTAAAACAGTTTGAACCACTGAGACCTATATAACTTTAATTTAATGAAGTGACCAATAGGACAGATGAATTTCAAAAGAAACTAATTCAAACTAAAACCAAGAAACTGGCAAGGGACAATGAGGATTATAAAGAAGACTTGATTTATAGTTATAATAAAAAATCTACAAGTAACATCACTCATACCTCTGAGGTTGATACTCAAGTGAGGAGTGAGATTGCTGATAGTGGTAATAGCACTAATAAGTGGGAGAAGGTAAAGTACAAGAAACCCAAAAATAAGAAAAATAATCAAGTAGATACCAACCAGGATCCCATGTATAATCACACTCAGTTGAATGCCACACGCAGAAGTTCCAATAAATGAACCGGAGTCAGAGGAATAGCTATAACTACCATCAACATTTTAGAAAAGAACAAGGTTCCAATTATAATCATACTCAGTTTAATACCACACCTAGAAATTCCAATAATAACAACTGGGGAGAGAGAAATAGCTATAATAAACATCATAATAATTTTAGAAAAGAACAATATTCTACTAATTTTAGAGATAGAACATATTCAAATACCAATACAAATGACAATTCTTATGATAACTCTGAGCCTTTGAACAATATGCAGGTTTTTTGGGAAAACTAGAACCAAAGACTATTTCAGGGCAACAGACACGATCCAAATCAAAGGATGTTTCAGGGAAGCAGACATCCAATCAGACAAAAACCTCCAGTTCTCAGACAATTAGAAAGAGAACCGCCCAATCACTTCATGACAGATATTCCAGTGCCACAAAGAGGAAAATGTTCTTACGAAAACGTGGCTGCAGAGGGAGAGGTAAAGTCTCCAAAAAAGAGAAACTTGAGAAATTGAAAACAGGGATCCTTAATCTCTCTTCTCACAAATGATCAAATGAGGAAATAGCCATTCCAGGGAGAGGTCTCTCAACCCCTACAATGAGCACAATATATTTGAGTTATTTGTCGATCTAACAGATTTGTTCAGAAACTTTCCTTACAAAAATATTTTTGTAATAAAAATTGCTAATCTAGTGAAATTAGACCTATCCTAATACACACCATTCATGAAAGAATGAGATCAGAATATTTCCTGATGTGGAATTCTGAATATCTAGTGAAACATATTTTTGATGATTACATCCATACTGATCTGAAATTACCTTCAGATTTAAATACACCCAGTAATTGCCCTTCACTACATCTTTTTCAAACTTTGGTTTTAAAGGATTTCAATGAGATCCCAAAAGGAGCAACAGGCAAACCAAATTTAAATATTTTTGAAAAGAGAGCTTTATGGAAATTGTCTTCAAATAAAAATTTAATAATTAGACAAGCGGACAAAGGTGGGGGTGTTGTCCTCCAGGATAGGGATTACTATCTGGCAGAGGCAAATCATATTTTGATCCCACCACTCAATATATGAGGAAACTTTGATGAAGCACTCCTAGAAGGCATTGTAAATGAAAAAGAACAAGACTTTCTAATCCCTACCAATTCGAATATGACATATTATTATCATTTGCCCAAAGTGCATAAAAGTAAGTGCAACCATCCAGGCAGGCCCATCATTTCGTGCATAGGAGATTTAACTTGTAATCTCTCCCTATATATAGACTAGTATTAGAAAAAGATGGTGGTGTTGTTGCCTCCTTATATAAGAGATGCTACAGATCTGATATCTAAGATATTGGATATAAAGAAAAAAGACAGGGACCTAGTTTGGGCGTCTTGCAACATTTCTGCTCTCTATTAAAACATCCAACATTCATTGGTCATTGAAGTGGTCGCATCCTATTTGGATAAAGATACATTTATGCCTACCAAACAAAAACTTTTTTTGCTGGAGGTAATTAAATTTGTACTCCAGGTTTGCCCCAAGTTTGCCCCAAGTTTTGCCAATCTTTCTATGGGCACTTTCGAGGAGAAATATATTTATTCTTCTGAATTTAGGGCAATCCTGGTGTTCTATGGTCGCTACATAGACAACCTGATCTTTATTTGGGAGGGTAGTTCTAGTCTGGCACAATCCTTTGTAGATCATCTGAATAAAAATGAAATGGGTCTATTTTTTACAGCCAATATTAAAACCAATTATTTGGAATTTTTGGATCTTGTTTTATACTGTGATGCTTATTGAAACATACGGCTAGATTACGAGTTGAGCGTTAAAGGACACTGAACCCAGCATTTTTTTCTTTCGTGATTCAGATAGAGCATGCAATTTTAAACAACTTTCTAATTTATTCCTATTATCAATTTTTCTCTGTTCTCTTCCTATCCTTATTTGAAAAAGAAGGAATCTAAGTTTTTTTTGGTTCAGACTCTGGACAGCAATTTTTTATTGGTGGATGAATTTATCCACCAATCAGCAAGGACAACCCTGGTTGTACACCAACAATGGGCCGGCATCTAAACTTGCATTCTTGTATTTCAAATAAAGATACCAAGAGAATGAAAAAAATTTGATAATAGGAGAAAATTAGAAAGTTGCTTAAAATAGCATGCTCTATATGAATCACAAAAGAAAAAAATTGGGTTCAGTGTCCCTTTAAGGTAAAAAAGCAGCGTTAACAGGTCCTAACGTTGCTTTTTTATGCCCGCTGGTATTACGAGTCTTGCAGGTATAGGTGTACCGCACACTTGTTTGGCCTTACCGCAAACCGACTTACGTAATGTTTGTAAACCCTTTTTTCTATGGGACTTCCATAGTGCCGGTATTACGAGTCTGTCCTGGGAGGCCAAAAAGTGAGCGGTACAGCTTATCCCGTCAAGATTCGTACCGCATTTTAAAGTCAGTAGTTATGAGTTTTACACTACAACGCGGTAGCATAAAATTCATAACTAGCTAAAAAGTACACTAACACCCATAAACTACCTATTAACTCCTAAACCTAAAGCTATACCATAAAACTCATAACTAAAGTGTTACAAGGTACACTAACACCCATAAACTACCTATTAACCCATAAACCGAGGCCCTCCCGCATCACAAACACTATAATAACATTTTTAACCCCTAATCTGCCGCTCCGGACATCGCCACCACTAGAATAAACATATTAACCCCTAAACCGCAGCACTCCCGCCTCTCAAACACTAGTTAAATATTACTAACCCCTAATCTGCCACCCCTAACATCACCGCTACATTATATTTATTAACCACTAATCTGCCGTCCCCAACATCGCTGCCACTATTCTAAATTTATTAACCCCTTAAATCTAATTCTAACCCTAACACCCCCTAACTTAAATAAATCTAAATAAAATTACTATCAATAACTAAATTATTCCTATTTAAAACTAAATACTTACCTATAAAATAAACCCTAAGCTAAATACAATATAACTAATAGTTACATTGTAGCTAGCTTAGGGTTTATTTTTATTTTACAGGCAAGTTTGTATTTATTTTAACTAGGTAGAATTGTTACTAAATAGTTATTAACTATTTAATAACTACCTAGCTAAAATAAATACAAATTTACTTGTAACATAAAACCTAACCTATGTTATAATAACACCTAACACTACACTACAATTAAATCAATTCCCTACATTAAATACAATTAAATAAATTAAATTAGATTACAAATTTTTAAACTAATGACACCAATTCTAAGAACCCCATCAAAATAAAAAAGCCCACCCAAAATAAAAAAAAACCCTAGCCTAAACTAAACTACCAATATCCCTTAAAAGGGCCTTTTGTGGGGCATTGCCCCAAAGAAATCAGCTCTTTTACCTTAAAAAAAAAAATACAAACACCCCCCCAACAGTAAAACCCACCACCCACACAACCAACCCCCCAAATAAAAGCCTAACTTAAAAACTAAGCTCCCCATTGCCCTGAAAAGGGCATTTGGATGGGCATTGCCCTTAAAATGGCTTTTAGCTCTATTACTGCCCAAAGCCCTAACCTAAAAAATAAACCCACCCAATACACCCTTAAAAAATCCTAACACTAACCCCCGAAGATTCACTTACTGGGAGAAGTCTTCAACCAAATGGCAAGAGGTCCTCAACGAAGCCGGCAAAAGTGGTCCTCCAGACGGGCAGAAGTGGTCTTCCAGACGGGCAGAATTCTTCATCCAGACGGCATCTTCTATCTTCATCCTTCCAATGCGGAGCAGCTCAAACTTCAAGACATCCAGCGTGGAGCATCCTCTTCAAACGACGGCTTCTTCGAAATCCAAGATGCCATCCCTTAGATTCCGATTGGCTGATAGAATTCAGCCAATCGGAATTAAGGTAGAAAAAATCCTATTGACTGATGCAATCAGCCAATAAGATTGAACTTCAATCCTGTTGGCTGATCCAATTAGTCAATAGGATTGAGCTTGCATTCTATTGGCTGATTGGAACAGCCAATAGAATACCAGCTCAATCCTATTGGCTGATTGCATCAGCCAATATGATTTTTTCTACCTTAATTCCGATTGGCTGATAGAATTCTATCAGTCAATCGGAATCTAAGGAACACCATCTTGGATGATGTCACTTAAAGAGATATTAATTCCGGAGAAGCCGCCATTTGAAGAGGATGCTCCGCGCCGGATGTCTTGAAGATGGAGCCGCTCCACGTCCGAAGGATGAAGATAGAAGATGCCATCTGGATGAAGACTTCTGCCCATCTGGAGGACCACTTATGCCCATCTGGAGGACCACTTCTGCCGGCTTCATTGAGGACATCTTGCCACTTGGATGAAGACTTCTCCGGGTAAGTGAATCTTCGGGGGTTAGTGTTAGCATTTTTTAAGGGTGTATTGGCTGGGTTTATTTTTTAGGTTAGGGCTTTGGGCAGCAATAGAGCTAAATGCACTTTTCAGGGCAATGGGGAGCTAGGTTTTTTTAGTTAGGCTTTTATTTGGGGTATTGGTTGTGTGGGTGGTAAGTTTTATCATTGGGGGAGTTGTTTGTATTTTTTTTAAAAGGTAAAAGAGCTGATTTCTTTGAGGCAATGCCCTGCAAAAGGCCCTTTTAAGGGCTATTGACAGTTTAGTTTAGGCTAGGGTTTTTTTTAGGGTGGTCTTTTTTTATTTTGATAGGGCTCTTAGATTAGGTGTAATTAGTTTAAAGATCTGTAATTTGTTTTTATTTTCTGTAATTTGGTGTTTTTTTGTTTTTTTGTGATTTAGCTAATTTAATTTAATTTATTTAATTGTATTTAATGTAGGGAATTGATTTAATTGTAGTGTAGTGTTAGGTGTTATTGTAACATAGGTAAGGTTTTACTTTACAGGTAAATTTGTATTTATTTTAGCTAGGTAGTTATTAAATAGTTAATAACTATTTAGTAACTATTCTACCTAGTTAAAATAAATACAAACTTGCCTGTAAAATAAAAATAAACCCTAAGATAGATACAATGTAACTATTAGTTATATTGTAGCTAGCTTAGAGTTTATTTTACAGGTAAGTATTTAGTTTTAAATAGGAATAACTTAGGTAATGATAGTAATTTTATTTAGATTTATTTAAATTATATTTAAGTTAGGGGGTGTTAGGGTTAGACTTAGATTTAGGGGTTAATAAATTTAATATAGTGGCTGCGATGTGGGGGCGGCAGATTAGGGGTTAATAAATGTAGGTAGTTTGCGGCGACGTTGGGGGAGGGAGATTAGGGGTTATTAAGTATAATGTAGGTGTTTGCGATGTTGGGGGCAGAAGATTAGGAGTTAATAAGTATAATGTTGGTGGTGGCGATATAAGGGGCGGCAGATTAGAGGTTAATAAGTGTAAGATTAGGGGTGTTTAGACTCAGGGTTCATGTTAGGGTGTTAGGTGTAAACATAAAATGTGTTTACCCATAGGAATCAATGGGGCTGCGTTACTGAGTTTTACGCTGCTTTATTGCAGGTGTTAGACTTGTTCTCAGCTGGCTCTCCCCATTGATGTCTATGGGGAAATCATGCACGAGCATGTACGACCAGCTCATCGCTCACTTAAGCAGCGCTGATATTGGAGTGCGATATGGAGCTCAATTTTGCTCTACGCTCCCTTCTTGCCTGTAAAAACCCGTAATACCAGCGCTGCAGGTAAGTAAGCAGTGAGAAAAAACTGCACGGTAGCACCGTACGGCTCATAATGCAAAACTCGTAATATAGGCGATAGCTACTAAAACATTATTTAAGGTGGTAGATAGTAATGTTATTTGAACTATAAGAGCAATCATTATTTACCTTCGAAGAGGAATATCCCTTTCAACCAGTTTTGCTGAGTTAGGAGGAATTTTTTTGAAATTAAGGTTTTCGATGAACAAGCGTGCATCCTCAAAGAGAGATTCCTTGAGAAAAAATATCCTGTTGATTTCATTAATCAAGGTTTCCATGGAGCAAAAAATATGGAAAGGAGTGAATTGTTTTTCAACAAAAACAAAGATAAAGATAACAATAGTATAAGATCAACAGATTAAAGATACACTCCTCGATTTATTACTAAATTTAACAGTAATCATAATGTTATTCGCAACATAATCAAAAAACATTGGCCCATTATGACTTATGATCATGTGTTCAAAAATGTTTTGGGGAAAGCCGCTATCTGTACATTTACTAGAGCGTCCACGTATAAAAATACACTAGCACCCAGCAAAGTGGTGACCAGAAAATCAAATAGTAGTTGTAATATTTTAGGTTTTAACTCTATTAAGACAGACAGCATTTCCATTATGAATCTGGGTAAAAAGGGCTTTTACAAGTGTGGCAAAAAGTTATGCTGTCTAAGCCCCTATGTGGTAGGTGGAGTAGATGAACTGAGATCCCACAATATGGGTGAACGTTTCAAGATTAATTTCCGTATAACTTATGATACACAATTTGTGATTTATTTGCTTGACTGCATTTGTGGCCAACAGTATGTTGGACGCACCTGTAGACCCATAAAGAAGAGGTGGGGTGAGCATTGTAGGAATATTGAGAATAGATTAATTAAACATAGTGTTCCAAGACATATGTAATGTCTACACGAAGGAAACAAAGATTCAATTAGAATGACCCCAATTGAATATATACCCAAATCTTGGGGAGCAAATAGGATCACCTGTTTAAGACAAAGAGAAAAGTTTTGGATTAAATGTTGACCTGGCCGCCTTATGTATGTGTGTTTAACATTCATCATGAATATTATTTATCTTTGCTTGACTTTGTGTAGTGGGGTTACACTCTCCACTAGCATAGACTGTTTATATGCTTCAAGGACATCATATGGACCTATACAGACACAGGGTTTTCTCTAGACTAT
Organism: Bombina bombina; assembly: GCF_027579735.1. Lineage (NCBI taxonomy): Eukaryota > Metazoa > Chordata > Amphibia > Anura > Bombinatoridae > Bombina > Bombina bombina. The sequence continues at coordinate 321,040,564 of NC_069499.1, read as the reverse complement.
ATTATTATTTAGATTTCTTTAGGTTCTTTATGGATACACATCTACATATTTGGCTATTTTGCACATTATCGCAGCTTCTCGCAGCATAATTGATATATTTTTTTTGTTCAATTTTTCTGGTTGCATTTTTATGTATCCTTGCTAAATGTATATTTTGTTTATGCATCCACTCTGTATTTATATACTTTGTATCTAATTTGATATTTTGTTGTAGTTGTCCGCTATGAAATGTTGTTATATGGGATTAAACATTTGGGATGTCTTAGACGCATTACTTATTGGATGTCGTAATTTTTTGCATTAATATCTGTATTCCTTCCCTTACTCTAGACATGAGATGTTTTAGATATACATTTAGGCAGGCATCTGCGCATTCGCGATCAGCTGATCACATTGTATCGAAGATTTCCTTTTTATCGATACATTCCTGTAGGATCAATCGTGCATGCACTTGATGAAAGAGTAAATCAGAGAAACGTGTTGTGAAACATTTTTACTGAGTTGTTTTTAATTCATTTTAAATAAAAGCTTTTCTATTCTTCCTATCTTGTCACTCTGAGTCCCTATATCTCCCGGAATGCTGTATCTACCATACGGAGTGTGTTTGGTTTGATTTGGACTACCTAACCTCTTTGAACCATCACTTTGATCATCACATTGCTGAATTGCAGCTTGGAAGGATCACCTTGGTAGTACAAGTCTGATGGCCGACTTCTAATTGTCCAGACTGCCCCTCCTGCACTGTTGAAGTGCCTGGAAATCTGTGAGTACTTTTCTAGCCTTGTTGTTTCTATATCCTTGGTTGAAGATATCACACCATTTGGACGCCCTCTTTTTCTTTTTGTCTACTCACATATTCAACTTACTACCCCATATTCAACTTACTACTACTTACATATCCCTTACTACCGGTTCATTGCCATCTTCCTTCAAACATGCAATGGTCACCTCCATCCTCAAAAAAACCCTTGTTCTACCCAAATTCTCCTACAAACTACTGCCCCATATCATTGCTTCCTCTAGCTTCAAAAGTCCTGGAAAAAATAATTTTTTGATCGCCTAACCCACCTCTTGTCCTCCAACTCATTGCTTGACCCCCTGCAATCTGGCTTCCATCCCCAACACTTAACTGAGACTGCCCTAATCAATATCTTCTTTCTGCTAAAAACAATGGCCACTACTTTATACTTATCTTATTTGACCTGTCTGCTGCCTTTGACACCGTTGACCATCCCCTTCTCCTATGGACTCTCAGCTCCCTTGGGCTCTCTGACACTGCCTTCTCCTTGATCCACTCTTATCTCTCTAAAAGGTCCTTTTCTGTCTCCTTTGCTGGCGACTCCTCCTCTCCATTGCCTCTGTCTGATGGAGTACCTCAAGGTTCTGTTCTGGTTCCTCTACTCTTCTCTATTTATACTTCATCACTGGGTAAACTTATCAGTAGCTATGGCTTCAACTATACCTCTATGGTGATGATACTCAGATCTACCTATCCACCCCTGCACTCTTTCCTTCTGTCCTTTCTCACATAAGTGTCTGATTATCTTGCATTTCTTCTTGGATGGCCTCTCACCACCTAAATATCCACATGTCCAAAACTGAGCTTCTTCTAATCCTCCCTCTGAATCTACTCCGGTTTCAAATTTTTCAATCACTGTTGGTGACACCACTATCTTCCCATCACACCAAGTCTGCTGCTTAGGAGTTACACTTGACTCCAATCTGTCCTTCATACCCCACATCCAATTGCTCTTTTCATCCTGTCGCAACCACCTACACAATATCTCCAAAATGCATCAATTTCTGAGTGCGGAAACTACTAAACAGCTAATCCATCCCTGGTAATTTCTCGACTTGACTACTGTAATAACCTACTAACTGGCCTTTCTCTCTCCCACCTCTTGCCTCTTCAATCTATCCTAAAGGCTTCTGCTAGGCTAATCCACCTCTCCCAACGCTCTGTATCTGCTGTACCTCTCTGCAAGTGTCTTCACTGGCTCCCCATTCGCAGCAGAATTAAATTCAAAATTCTCACCCTGACCTACAAATCCCTTACCAACGCAGCCCCCTCCTACCTGTCCTCACTCATCAACAAAAATGCTCCAGCCCGCCCCCTAAGATTCAACAATGGCCTGCTGCTTACATCATTTACCATCACCTCCTCCCATGCTAGACTACAGTACTTCTCTCGTGCGGCACCAACCATCTAAAACATACTTCCTCGAGCTGTCATACTTTCCTCTAACCTCTCATCCTTTAAACATTCCCTAAAGACCTTTTGTTCAGGGAAGTCTATCTCCAAATCGGTAACAAATGAATTCCACTTGCCTAATAGCGGCCCTCATCTAAGTCCACACTAACATCATTCCCACCTTTGCAGTCCCCACCTCCTGCTTCTCACCCTCCTACCCATCTAGATTGTAAGTTCCCATAGGAACAGGGCCCTCAATTCCCCCTGTATTTGTTTGTTAAATTTTGTCCAGTGTCTTTTATATTGTATTGTACTGTACTTTTATTTTTGTACCCATGGACAGCGCTGCAGAATCTGTTGGCACTTTATAAATATAGAATAATAATAATGTAGATGTATATATATACTGTATATATATATGTGTGTGTGTGTTTGTGTCTATATATACATATGTATTTATATGTGTATATATGTCTTTAAATACACATAAATCCATATGTACACATATATAGACACATATATAAATGCATTTGGGCCCTTTTTCTTTTAAGTAGATGAAAACATGAAAAAGCATATTTATGCCATATTCATAGTTAATAAAGTGCTATAGCATGTATTTACTAAAAATATTTCACATTACAATGCTCTTCACATATCAAAATATGTTCTATGTATTTATAAATAGATATGCATATTTATATATATGTATATAAATATATCACTTTCACAATGGCCATAGATGAAACCAATCGTTATGTTACAATCTGATAACTGCACCACCACAGCGCTGTGTACCTGGAAGTAGCCGCATCCCACAGCCCTGTACATGTCATGGTCACGTGCACCAAGGAACCAATCAAGCAGCGGCATCATTGTAACCATGGAAACATGGAAGTTAGGTCAGCAGAGCTCAAACAAGGAAAGATGTCCACAAAGTAATGTTAATGGGGTAATCCTGATCACCTCTATTATGGTGCGCAATCCACTGGATGTCAAAGACTATTACATATATTATATGTCCAGACTACAGTGGGGTCTTAACAATACATTAGGGTACCTCAACGCATTCGAATATCAGACTAGACATGGGGTCAAAACACTGTTTCAGAGTACCAAGAAGAAAGGGAACAATTGTCTACAATCAACATTGTACTTGTACAGAGAATGCATACTATTAACAACAGATAGATAGCAACAGACTATGCACAAAGCACCTATGTGAATATGTTCATATGTGGCCCGTAAAGTCTAAATAAAGGCACCTACATATACTGTGAATAAGAACAAACTGTGCATAGAGCACCTATGTACTAGCATGTAAATACAGTACTTATATAGGGGTATACTTTTATTTAGTAGTACATTTATAGACTCTAGAGGGCAGAGATATGGGAACTAGTAGATTACACTCAGGTACTGATATGTAGATACAACACCTATATGGGGTCCAGATAAACTAGTTAGTAGTACCTATAAAGACTATTACGGGCAAAAGTATGTATAGTCAGGACAGGAAGCAAGCACAATAAACTCAGTATCATAGACTCTTGTTATGTTGATAAACTAATAATTGCAGAAGTATATACAATCAGAACAATATAGGCAACCAGTATCATGGACTCTTATCATCAGGCACCAATATACCCCAAAACAAGGGTCAGTTCAATTAAAATAAAACAGTGCCAGTCAAACATGGAATTCAGTCCTTGTATTATTACACACGAACAATGGCACCACAAGGGCTTTTTCCCTGTTATTCAATAATTACAGACTACATAATATGTATTTGTGAAACAAATATTGCTTATATAGGGAATGGTGCTAATGCATAAGTAGATAAATTTCTGAAGACTAAGGAGAATCACACAAGGAGTGTGGATATCTCCTGGAAGTATGCACCTGAAAGCACTCTTAGCCTAGACTCTGTGGCAGTAATTCCAGAACGGGTAAAATTAAAACATAACTTTTATTATGAATTGCTCTTAAAATAAGGGTAACACACAAATTAAAAACGACACTAGCACCTCCAAGACATCTATTAAGTGGTTCACTCTATAGGAGGACTTATTGGATCAAAGGCCTAATATATATAATTATATTCTCCTTAGTAGAGTTATCTTTGTTCTGCTATACTGCTGCTATTGGGTCCAAATAATGTATGTGTACAGTCATAATATGACTACCACCCTGTATAAGGATATTTGGTTACCCTAATAACTCTGGATCATGTGGTGTTAGCCAGAATTGTGTCTGTTTGTATGAATATTTTCTGAGAGGACAATAACTGATTGATTTCTCTCAGTGAGGTCTACTATCCTCACTGTTTAATGGTACAACATGTGGATGTTTATTGTAAAAACAATATTCAGTGTTGCTTGTATCCAGATGTATACTATTTAGACTCTGTACTCTAAATAATAGTTGTGACGTTTTGTGTGCAACCCTATAGTTGTATATTATATTGACCACATATGTGAAATTGTTTTCTGATATCTAAGCTCAATACATTCCCCAACCGATTACTCAGTGCAAATCCTTGTTGTTATGTTATTACTATTTTGTTCGGTTATCATTCACTTTGTAAGTAATATGGGAGTGCTCTCAGTCTAGCTACTGTTACGGTCACTGCTTGACTGCTGATATATACAGCATTAGCACAACAGCACTAAACAAAATCACTATAGAGTTAATGTGGGTTACAATATTTTCTTTTCTCTTAGCGCTGCATTAATATCCCTTGTGGTATCTAGTATTGGTTACAAAGCAGCAGCACTGTTATTGTGTTTCTATTTTGTATCACATTTCAGTTATATTCAATTCGCGCTGTAAACTTGTAACTAATTCCTATACTGGATAGTATAGTTCTATTTGAATTGGTTGGTCCCTATACTCGTGTCAATTCAGATTGCAACTGACTCGGTAGGTTCTATTATACTCTCTATTGTCCTGCACAGTAATAAGTAAGACTGATTGTATATCAGTTAGCCAAAAATTCTAGCTAAGTCTGGCACAACCCAGACTATACAACAAATTAACTACGTATAGCAGATACTGTGTATTAGATTGTCATTGAGGTGCTAGGCTTTTAAAAAATGAGAGCGCCCAAACGCTCGCTGTGACTCCTGACTAGTTTCGCCCCTCCGGGCTTTGTCAAAGGCGGCGAGCCGCCGTTGTCGGGGGAGTATATACCGGTTGAAGCCGGAAGTCCCGCCTTGCTTCTATTGTGATTGGCTCTTGATCAGACAAGGTTCATTGATTGACAGCTTCTACTTGCAATCATTTTTTGGGGATTATTGGTTTGTGCCCTATGCTGATGTTACGCGTGCTGTCTGTATGTTAAATGACAGATTCGGTCAGTGTTCTATACTGATTCCTAAGGTGGTCTACCTTATTTGATATTATCATGATGTTCAACTATTGATACATATTCTATTATTTCGATATTTTGCTGATCATTGTAACTAATCATTTACTTCTCTTTGGATACATTACATTCCTAATACGATGGGAATAGATTAACTTATCATCTAATGTAAATAGCAGTTTGATATCTGAGTACAGTGCCATAGATATTAATTATTAGTTTTAGGCTGTACTGCAGTGAAGAAAACTAAATAAAAGTGTTGGTGAAAAATAATATGTGAAATGGGAAAATAAAATAAAAAGATTTGTTAACTCTCTACAGTGCTGTGAGTGTTCACGTTATTTGAAGAACATGTTTATGTTACATCCCTTGTTTCGTTGTGTGTTTTATCGTAGTGTCTTGTGATACTTGATTGTGAATATTGTGATGAATATTATCTTGCTATTGATTTCAAAGCTAGCAATTTAAATTAGTGCTGTTTGTTATTTTAGTTGTCTGTGTGATAAATTAATTTTGTGTTAATTATGAAAACACTGGTTGGACCGTCTATACCAGTGGTTCGTGAATGTGTTCTTGTAAACAGATTTTTGTGACACTAACTTTTGTGAAAAGTTGGGGGAAGGGGTGAAAAAACTGTATTCACTTAACATACTTCATTTTTGTGACTCTTTACTAGTGTATTTTACATATTTGTATTATATCATATTGTTTCATTTATATTGTGTCAACTTTTTTAATCGTGATCTGTTTCTAATGATTCTTGATTATTCTATATGGTTACTGTATCAGTGTATACATTTTGAAATTTACAGAAAAACATAATAGTTATTCTGTTCATTCAGCCCATATGGTTGGACTGAATTTAATAAATAGATCCACCTGCTCTCAGCTCTCAACAGGGCATTTTCTAGATTTCCTCCTCGCATTCCTAAACTCACTTTTTCTATACCCCAGCATTGCAAGTCATTTGAGTTTGAATTGTGGAATTTTAAGAAATGTGCAGCTACACTAGTTATGGATTTCATTTCATCCTTATCTTTCGCTGCATTTTTGATATTCCTTAAGTGTTCCATAAGCCTCAGATGTAATTTCCTTGAGGTCATTCCTACATAGTACAGGTTGCATGTGCAGTGTAGTACATAAATTACACTCTCTGTATTGCAACTTATATATCTTCTGATGTTATGCTTTTTCCCAAATCTGTCTGTGATGGTATCTGTGTTACGTATATATTTACAAGTGCTGCAGTTGCCACATTTACGTGCTCCTGGTTTGAATGCTGTTTTGGTTTTCTTCTTTTGAAAGTGACTACTGGTTATGAGATCTTTTACGTTTTTAGTCCTTCTGTATCCCACTGAGGGTCTCTCACCTAGAGTGGTCTTTAGTGTCGGATCCATCATTAAGATATTCCAGTGTTTCTGTATGATGTTCAGAATTTGTGGAGTTTGGCTGTTGTATGTCATAATTAGCCTGGGTATATTGGAGCTTTTTTTATGTTTTTTGAAAAGGAGGTCATGTCTTGGGGTATGTGCTGCTCTATACTTAGCTTTTTTGGTACTCCTTTTGCTGTACCCTCTTGTCCACAGTCTTTCTTCCAATTCTTTTGCCCTAATGTTGAATACCTGCTCATCCGAGCAATTTCTGCGTAGTCTTAAAAATTCTCCAGTTGGTAAACTTTTCATTGTGCCAGGAGCATGTGCACTTGTGCTATGTAGCACACTGTTTGCAGCAGTAGGCTTTCTGTATAGATCAGTAGTAACATTTCCATCACTGTTCTTATTGATTGTTAAGTCCAAAAAGTTTATTTTGGTGAGGCTTGCTTCATGTGTTAATTTTATGTTCAGATCATTTTGATTTAGATGTTTTAAGAAATTCAACAATTCACTGTGTGTGCCCTCCCAGATAAAAAGGATGTCATCTATAAATCTTATCCACAATGGGATATTATCAGTATATTTTTGATTGCTTTCAGTAAACAGAAATTCTTTCTCCCACCAGCCTAGAAACAAGTTGGCATAAGTGGGCGCACAGGTAGTGCCCATTGCTGTGCCTCTGGTTTGAAGATAATACTGGCCATCAAATGTGAAAAAATTGTAATTCAGTACAAAGTCTAGCATGTTTAAGATGAACTTGTCGTGTTCCCTGTTCTCTTCAGAATATCTTTCTAAAAAGTATCTGGTGGCTTGTAACCCTTGTTGATGGTTGATCGAGGTATAAAGGGACTCTACATCTGTAGTGACAAGCCAAGTGGTGTCATTTAACGTTATGTTTTCTAGTCTTTGTAAAACCTGCATAGAGTCTTGTACATATGAAGGTAGTTCTTCTACATACTGGCGTAATCTTAAATCTATATATGAGCTAGCTCTCTCTGTTAAGCTTTCAATGCCTGACACTATGGGCCTGCCTGGTGGAATTTGTGCATTTTTATGTATTTTCGGTATCATATAAAAAGTGGCAACCTTAGGTTTGTCCACTTTTAAATATTTGTGTTCTTTAGTTGTGATGACTCCTTCTTTAAAGGCTTTATTGACCATGTTTGAGTAAATTTTTGAATAGCCTTCCATGGGATTGTGTAACAATCTAGTGTAACAGGACTTATCTTTTAGTTGTTTGTTGGCCTCTTTGAGGTACATGTCTATAGGCCAGATGACTATATTGCCACCCTTGTCAGATCCACGAATGACTACTTCATCCCATTGTGTCATTTCGTGTATCGCCTGTTGTTCTTCAAATGTTAAATTGTATTTTTTGGGCGCTAGTTTGAGAGATGTAATGTCCCGGCACACACTATCTCTGAACATCTCAATTTGAGGATTGTTATAGTTTTTTGGTACAAATGTGGATTTGTTTCTTATGTTGCCTCTCCATCTGTCTGGAGTCTTAGGTTCTGATTCACCTAGTAAATCTTCTAGATCATTTAAAGTTAATCTTTCTTCTTCTGTCCATCCTGACATATTTTCTTCCGATGAGAAGAATTTTTTCAGAAACAATTTTCTAGTAAACAGTTGAATATCTTTTACAACCTCAAATTTGTCCACATTATTAGTTGGACAAAAAGATAAACCTTTGGATAGTACAGAGATATGATTGGGTGTTAGCTTTAATGTGGATAAATTAATTACTCTCATTGATTCATTCTGATCTGTGAGAAGGGGCTCTGTTCTCTCCTGGGTGGTCTCCAGTGGCCTTGTTGTCCTCTCTGATACCTGGTTCTGCCTCTTGTTGGTCTTTTGTTTATGCCTCCCCCCTCTGCGTATTCCCCTCCTGCCTCTCCTGCATCTAAAAAATCCTTCCTCTTGTTTCTGCTTGATGACCTAGGTACAATGGGGTTGGGTGGGGGTGCAGATGTTTGTTGGGGGGCAGTGCTATTGGAACTTCCTTCCTCTCCATCTGTATCAGAGATATCACTTTCTATGATATTCACTCTTGGGTTTTTGTTTGTATTTCTATAGAACCCATTCTTGCGCCATTTATACACTCTGTTATTGCTATAATCACTGATGTCTCTATTAAGTTTCCCAGATTTTATATTTTTGAGTTCTTGCTCGTACTTGTCTAGTTCTTGTTGATACAATTTATATTGTTGATTAAAGTCAGGATTTAGCTCAATTTTTTGAGATTTTCATACTGTTCCTTTATTTTGGTTTCAAACAGATCATATTCTAGTGTATCATGTTTTACTAGAATTTTCATCAATTTCTCTGAACATTCAGAGAGAGCTTCCTCCCACTCAATTGTTAAACTATCAATTTTGAACTCAAAAGCTGGAAATAGCTGTATGCGTAACCCTCTGGGTATAAGTTTTCTTTCTATATATTTTTCAAAAAAGTGTTTGTTCCACCATGTTTTGTCCTGTTTGTATAGGGTTCTATGTAGATCTTTTAACGCCCCATCTAGTGAAGTAGCTACTGGTGTATTTCCGGTACTTTGGCCACTGTCAAAAATGTCATTTAGGTCTGCTGTTCTTTTTTGCTGTCTTGCTTGTCTGTCTGTATCAAATACAGAATCCATTATTAGGTATAATGTATAGGAGTCTATGTGCTCTATTGTTCAGAAATTTATCTACTTATGCATTAGCACCATTCCCTATATAAGCAATATTTGTTTCACAAATACATATTATGTAGTCTGTAATTATTGAATAACAGGGAAAAAGCCCTTGTGGTGCCATTGTTCGTGTGTAATAATACAAGTAAAGCTGTCTGGGATCACCAGATTTTTCTGAACAATAGAGCACATAGACTCCTATACATTATACCTAATAATGGATTCTGTATTTGATACAGACAGACAAGCAAGACAGCAAAAAAGAACAGCAGAACTAAATGACATTTTTGACAGTGGCCAAAGTACCGGAAATACACCAGTAGCTACTTCACTAGATGGGGCGTTAAAAGATCTACATAGAACCCTATACAAACAGGACAAAACATGGTGGAACAAACACTTTTTTGAAAAATATATAGAAAGAAAACTTATACCCAGAGTGTTACGCATACAGCTATTTCCAGCTTTTGAGTTCAAAATTGATAGTTTAACAATTGAGTGGGAGGAAGCTCTCTCTGAATGTTCAGAGAAATTGATGAAAATTCTAGTAAAACATGATACACTAGAATATGATCTGTTTGAAACCAAAATAAAGGAACAGTATGAAAATCTCAAAAAATTTGAGCTAAATCCTGACTTTAATCAACAATATAAATTGTATCAACAAGAACTAGACAAGTACGAGCAAGAACTCAAAAATATAAAATCTGGGAAACTTAATAGAGACATCAGTGATTATAGCAATAACAGAGTGTATAAATGGCACAAGAATGGGTTCTATAGAAATACAAACAAAAACCCAAGAGTGAATATCATAGAAAGTGATATCTCTGATACAGATGGAGAGGAAGGAAGTTCCAATAGCACTGCCCCCCAACAAACATCTGCACCCCCACCCAACCCCATTGTACCTAGGTCATCAAGCAGAAACAAGAGGAAGGATTTTTTAGATGCAGGAGAGGCAGGAGGGGAATACGCAGAAGGGGGAGGCATAAACAAAAGACCAACAAGAGGCAGAACCAGGTATCAGAGAGGACAACAAGGCCACTGGAGACCACCCAGGAGAGAACAGAGCCCCTTCTCACAGATCAGAATGAATCAATGAGAGTCATTAATTTATCCACATTAAAGCTAACACCCAATCATATCTCTGTACTATCCAAAGGTTTATCTTTTTGTCCAACTAATAATGTGGACAAATTTGAGGTTGTAAAAGATATTCAACTGTTTACTAGAAAATTGTTTCTGAAAAAATTCTTCTCATCGGAAGAAAATATGTCAGGATGGACAGAAGAAGAAAGATTAACTTTAAATGATCTAGAAGATTTACTAGGTGAATCAGAACCTAAGACTCCAGACGGATGGAGAGGCAACATAAGAAACAAATCCACATTTGTACCAAAAAACTATAACAATCCTCAAATTGAGATGTTCAGAGATAGTGTGTGCCGGGACATTACATCTCTCAAACTAGCGCCCAAAAAATACAATTTAACATTTGAAGAACAACAGGCGATACACGAAATGACACAATGGGATGAAGTAGTCATTCGTGGATCTGACAAGGGTGGCAATATAGTCATCTGGCCTATAGACATGTACCTCAAAGAGGCCAACAAACAACTAAAAGATAAGTCCTGTTACACTAGATTGTTACACAATCCCATGGAAGGCTATTCAAAAATTTACTCAAACATGGTCAATAAAGCCTTTAAAGAAGGAGTCATCACAACTAAAGAACACAAATATTTAAAAGTGGACAAACCTAAGGTTGCCACTTTTTATATGATACCGAAAATACATAAAAATGCACAAATTCCACCAGGCAGGCCCATAGTGTCAGGCATTGAAAGCTTAACAGAGAGAGCTAGCTCATATATAGATTTAAGATTACGCCAGTATGTAGAAGAACTACCTTCATATGTACAAGACTCTATGCAGGTTTTACAAAGACTAGAAAACATAACGTTAAATGACACCACTTGGCTTGTCACTACAGATGTAGAGTCCCTTTATACCTCGATCAACCATCAACAAGGGTTACAAGCCACCAGATACTTTTTAGAAAGATATTCTGAAGAGAACAGGGAACACGACAAGTTCATCTTAAACATGCTAGACTTTGTACTGAATTACAATTTTTTCACATTTGATGGCCAGTATTATCTTCAAACCAGAGGCACAGCAATGGGCACTACCTGTGCGCCCACTTATGCCAACTTGTTTCTAGAGGTGGGAGAAAGAATTTGTGTTTACTGAAAGCAATCAAAGATATACTGATAATATCCCATTGTGGATAAGATTTATAGATGACATCCTTTTTATCTGGGAGGGCACACACAGTGAATTGTTGAATTTCTTAAAACATCTAAATCAAAATGATCTGAACATAAAATTAACACATGAAGCAAGCCTCACCAAAATAAACTTTTTGGACTTAACAATCAATAAGAACAGTGATGGAAATGTTACTACTGATCTATACAGAAAGCCTACTGCTGCAAACAGTGTGCTACATAGCACAAGTGCACATGCTCCTGGCACAATGAAAAGTTTACCAACTGGAGAATTTTTAAGACTACGCAGAAATTGCTCGGATGAGCAGGTATTCAACATTAGGGCAAAAGAATTGGAAGAAAGACTGTGGACAAGAGGGTACAGCAAAAGGAGTACCAAAAAAGCTAAGTATAGAGCAGCACATACCCCAAGACATGTCCTCCTTTTCAAAAAACATAAAAAAAGCTCCAATATACCCAGGCTAATTATGACATACAACAGCCAAACTCCACAAATTCTGAACATCATACAGAAACACTGGAATATCTTAATGATGGATCCGACACTAAAGACCACTCTAGGTGAGAGACCCTCAGTGGCATACAGAAGGACTAAAAACGTAAAAGATCTCATAACCAGTAGTCACTTTCAAAAGAAGAAAACCAAAACAGCATTCAAACCAGGAGCACGTAAATGTGGCAACTGCAGCACTTGTAAATATATACGTAACACAGATACCATCACAGACAGATTTGGGAAAAAGCATAACATCAGAAGATATATAAGTTGCAATACAGAGAGTGTAATTTATGTACTACACTGCACATGCAACCTGTACTATGTAGGAATGACCTCAAGGAAATTACATCTGAGGCTTATGGAACACTTAAGGAATATCAAAAATGCAGCGAAAGATAAGGATGAAATGAAATCCATAACTAGTGTAGCTGCACATTTCTTAAAATTCCACAATTCAAACTCAAATGACTTGCAATGCTGGGGTATAGAAAAAGTGAGTTTAGGAATGCGAGGAGGAAATCTAGAAAATGCCCTGTTGAGAGCTGAGAGCAGGTGGATCTATTTATTAAATTCAGTCCAACCATATGGGCTGAATGAACAGAATAACTATTATGTTTTTCTGTAAATTTCAAAATGTATACACTGATACAGTAACCATATAGAATAATCAAGAATCATTAGAAACAGATCACGATTAAAAAAGTTGACACAATATAAATGAAACAATATGATATAATACAAATATGTAAAATACACTAGTAAAGAGTCACAAAAATGAAGTATGTTAAGTGAATACAGTTTTTTCACCCCTTCCCCCAACTTTTCACAAAAGTTAGTGTCACAAAAATCTGTTTACAAGAACACATTCACGAACCACTGGTATAGACGGTCCAACCAGTGTTTTCATAATTAACACAAAATTAATTTATCACACAGACAACTAAAATAACAAACAGCACTAATTTAAATTGCTAGCTTTGAAATCAATAGCAAGATAATATTCATCACAATATTCACAATCAAGTATCACAAGACACTACGATAAAACACACAACGAAACAAGGGATGTAACATAAACATGTTCTTCAAATAACGTGAACACTCACAGCACTGTAGAGAGTTAACAAATCTTTTTATTTTATTTTCCCATTTCACATATTATTTTTCACCAACACTTTTATTTAGTTTCACGCAAGAGCACAGTTACATTATAAGACCGTATCTGTTCTTCACTGCAGTACAGCCTAAAACTAATAATTAATATCTATGGCACTGTACTCAGATATTAAACTGCTATTTACATTAGATGATAAGTTAATCTATTCCCATCGTATTAGGAATGTAATGTATCCAAAGAGACGTAAATGATTAGTTACAATGATCAGCAAAATAACGAAATAATAGAATATGTATCAATAGTTGAACATCATGATAATATCAAATAAGGTAGACCACCTTAGGAATCAGTATAGAACACTGACCGAATCTGTCATTTAACATACAGACAGCACGCGTAACATCAGCATAGGACACAAACCAATAATCCCCAAAAAATGATTGCAAGTAGAAGCTGTCAATCAATGAACCTTGTCTGATCAAGAGCCAATCACAATAGAAGCAAGGCGGGACTTCCGGCTTCAACCGGTATATACTCCCCCAACAACGGCGGCTCGCCGCCTTTGACAAAGCCCAGAGGGGCGAAACTAGTCAGGAGTCACAGCGAGCGTTTGTGCGCTCTCATTTTTTAAAAGCCTAGCACCTCAATGACAATCTAATACACAGTATCTGCTATACGTAGTTAATTTGTTGTATAGTCTGGGTTGTGCCAGACTTAGCTAGAATTTTTGGCTAACTTATATACAATCAGTCTTACTTATTACTGTGCAGGACAATAGAGAGTATAATAGAACCTACCGAGTCAGTTGCAATCTGAATTGACACGAGTATAGGGACCAACCAATTCAAATAGAACTATACTATCCAGTATAGGAATTAGTTACAAGTTTACAGCGCAAATTGAATATAACTGAAATGTGATACAAAATAGAAACACAATAACAGTGCTGCTGCTTTGCAACCAATACTAGATACCACAAGGGATATTGATGCAGCGCTAAGAGAAAAGAAAATATTGTAACCCACATTAACTCTATAGTGATTTTGTTTAGTGCTGTTGTGCTAATGCTGTATATATCAGCAGTCAAGCAGTGACCGTAACAGTAGCTAGACTGAGAGCACTCCCATATTACTTACAAAGTGAATGATAACCGAACAAAATAGTAATAACATAACAACAAGGATTTGCACTGAGTAATCGGTTGGGGAATGTATTGAGCTTAGATATCAGAAAACAATTTCACATATGTGGTCAATATAATATACAACTATAGGGTTGCACACAAAACGTCACAACTATTATTTAGAGTACAGAGTCTAAATAGTATACATCTGGATACAAGCAACACTGAATATTGTTTTTACAATAAACATCCACATGTTGTACCATTAAACAGTGAGGGTAGTAGACCTCACTGAGAGAAATCAATCAGTTATTGTCCTCTCAGAAAATATTCATACAAACAGACACAATTCTGGCTAACACCACATGATCCAGAGTTATTAGGGTAACCAAATATCCTTATACAGGGTGGTAGTCATATTATGACTGTACACATACATTATTTGGACCCAATAGCAGCAGTATAGCAGAACAAAGATAACTCTACTAAGGAGAATATAATTATATATATTAGGCCTTTGATCCAATAAGTCCTCCTATAGAGTGAACCACTTAATAGATGTCTTGGAGGTGCAAGTGTCGTTTTTAATTTGTGTGTTACCCTTATTTTAAGAGCAATTCATAATAAAAGTTATGTTTTAATTTTACCCGTTCTGGAATTACTGCCACAGAGTCTAGGCTAAGAGTGCTTTCAGGTGCATACTTCCAGGAGATATCCACACTCCTTGTGTGATTCTCCTTAGTCTTCAGAAATGGAATTCAGTCCATTAGTCTGTAAGGTGTTGAGTCAATGGATCCATCTTGCCTCAACTTGTAGTGATCTGTTGTTCCTATCACTAATGGACTGTACATTATGGTAAAGGTCAGCCTTTGTTCATTCTCCTTGGCATGGCTCCTTCTCAGTGTTGTAGGGTCTTCAATCATAGCTTTGCTTGGCTAATCAATCTCAGGTTTTAACCCCTCTGAATACATTTTGGTGCCATTTCTGACAGTTGTTTCTTCCTGATGCCTCACTATTTTTTCTGGATATGCGGATCATTTGGGCCCTTGGAATAGCCTTTAGTAATTATGTTGGATGGCTGCTGGTCGCATGAAGCAGGGAGTTTCTGTCTGTAGGTTTCCTATACAGTGCAGTGCCCAATCTGTTATCTTCTGTCTTAAAGATTCTTAGGTCTAAGAACACTATAAATACCTAGCTCTATTATATATATATATATATATATATATATATATATATATATATATATATATATATACACAGTATATATATATATATATATATATATATATATATATATATTTATTTATTTATATATATATATATATATACACACATATATAGCTCTATTAATTATATATATATATATATATATATATATATATATATATATATATATATATATATATATATATATATATAATATACGACGGATGAGGTAAAATAAAGTATCAGAAATATATAAATAGTGCAGCCCCTTTATTTGACAAAAAAAATAATCATTAGAAAAGAAGAATATGAGAAAGTAATATTATACATCTCTCAACACAGAAAGGGATTTCAAGACATCATATTATTGTATGAACCATGTCACTACATAGTTAGTAAACATAATTATTTTAATGTCAGATGTGTATCTCTTCTCACAAATGTTTCTACCGGAGGTGGATACCAGTACACACTAGCAAAACATATCTGTACAACACTTAATTAAAAGCATGGCAAGCTAACTAATAACATGCATAGAAACAAAGGCTTAAAGCACCTGCAACACATCTACCAGAGGGTGGTCTCACCTACAGTAGGAATCTGCCACTTTAGTCATCCAAATGAGGATCTATGCAGTACTGTAGTACAAAATTAAAGCACACAATACATATTTAAATAAAATGACACATAAATGTTACATCAATACACTGTAGATGAACAACACCTCTGCCAGAGGATAACACCACAATTAGTGGCAGCTATATGTTATTATGGGTAAATCATAAGCATCTATATTCATTCTGATACAGGCTTTTAGTATAGACAGGAAAATAGCACAATTCAAATGTTTATAAGTAGTTCAAGCACAAGAACCACTGTTGAACTGAACATTTGTTTTACCGCATAAAGGAAAAAGTAATGCAGTTCCTAAAGGCATATCAATGGTACAGGGCATACATAACCCTGCAGCTGTTATTTACGTGTTTATATGTGTATTTATGTGTTTATATATGTATGTATGTATATATATACCTACATACACATATAAAGACATATACACATATTAGCGCAAGAGCAAAAATATATTTAGAGTGCCACTTTAATCTGGCCTATAGTTTATTAATTTTGTGTGTTGAGATTTTTAGTGTCTACCTGCAAATTTGAGTTCTAGGGGGTAGATTTATTAAGCAGAGGATACTGCTTTCTGCGCCCATCATTTCAGGATCGCCTGAAACGTAAGTTAAGAAGCAGCGGTCGTAAGACACCACCTAAAAGGTGGCCAACGGAAGACACCCCGATCCGAAACAATCGGGATGATTGACAACCCCTGCTAGCAACCGACTGGCCACAAGTGCGCAGGGGGCTTGTGCAATGTTAAATGCCGACATTGATTGCTGTCGGCATTTAGCAAGATCGAGAAGACATGATTCACTACAGCGAATCATGTCCGGTCGACCTTTAATAAATCTACCCCAGGTTATCAAGCTGCCTAGAGGAGCAGAACTGTGCTACCATGGCTGCAACACTTAAGAATGGGGCATGCAAGTCAAAATAAACTTTTAAGATTCAGAAAGAGCATGCAGTTTTAAAACACTTTTCAATTTACTTCCATTATCAAATTTTGCACACTCTTGTTATATACACCCTTTCTGGGGAACAAGATCCAACTAAGCATGTGCACAAGCTCACAGGGTATACTGTATGTATACTAGTCTGTGATTGGCTGATGTCTGTCACATGATACAGGGGGCCAGAAAATAGGAGAACAAATTAATTTGTCAGAAGCTTATTGACGCATTCGCCGGCGTCAATACGCTTGCCAGATATCATTGCCTCGGATCCACATACGATGCCCTTATTTATAAAAAAACGTCAAAAACACGCACGTCAAGTACGGCGCGATGAGCATCGGGCTGCTGTTAACTAACCGTCATCATTGTCGCGGTTATTTAGGTTTTTTCCAACTTTATTTATACCATTTTATTACTGTCCATGAACAAGCACATTTCTCTAAAGCTAATCTTTTATTTTTCATCTGTTAATGAAACAACAAACAATATCTCATAGAATGTTATTTTTATATTTATTTGTTATATGATACTTTCACATAAATTAATGTGTATTTGTATTTCTAGAAGTCATGATATGCTTTTATCTCATGTTTTTTTTTATTTTTTTCTATAAATGATTATTAATGCTAGAATTTGTACATATATCTTTGGACATACATATATATATATATATATATGTGTGTGTGTGTGTGTGTGTGTGTGTGTGTGTGTTGTCAGAAGTCTTTTGCAAACATATTTACATGTCCCTAAATTCCTTTTTTTGTTCTAAACATGTTATCTTTCATATCTCTTGGTTTATTTATGCCACTATACTGTATGTATATAGTGTTCATTTATTATTATTATCCTGAGCAGGAATAATTGTGAATATACCATGTCATCAGGGTATCATATGTATTTATTTGCAATCAATGGATATTTTAAGAGCTGCGCAAGTTTTCTCTCTGTACCTGTGTAACCCCTCCTGATTGCAATCTAGTTTTAAAAACCACCCCTACACAGGTGTTATAAAATGGGCTGGCATATAAGATGACATTTCCTACTGAAAAAGAAATTCAAGAGAAGTAAGAAATACACTAAAAATAGCATAAAATAGCAGTAAAGAGGTGATTTTAATTTCTGCTGTATCTGAATCATGACAGTTTAATATTAGGTGGGCTATCCATTTGAGCTATCATTTTAAGATTATATTGAATCAAACATCAATTCGAATTTTAAAATCATTGTCTAAAATATTACACTGTGAGGCCTAGTTATCAAGCAGTCAACCTCAAATACGCTGGAATTCCGCAGCGTATTTGTGGCGAGGCTGATTCGCCTTAGTTATCAAAGGCTAGAGACCGGCAAAAGTAGAATTTTGTGACGTAAACTTCGATCCGCCAGACTCAGTCCGACACAGATCGATTCTTAAGTCACTCCAGATGTTCCGCACACATTTGCGGCACAATCTGACTACTTTTGCTAGTTATCAAAAAACTAGCAGGTACGCTCGGCACTTTTCCGGCCCAGCGTACCTGGTTTTCAAACTGCCACCCTGGAGGCGGCGGATCCCATAGGAATCAATGGGAGTCTGACCATAGCGAAAGTACAAGTTCGCTGCTGTCAGACATCCCATTGATTCCTATGGGAGATGTCTGCACCTAACACCCTAACATGTACCCCGAGTCTAAACACCACTAATCTGTCACCCCTACACCGCCGCAACTAAATAAAGTTATTACCCCCTAAACCGCCGCTCCCAGAGCCCACCGCAAGCTACTCTATACATATTAACCCCTAAACCGCCGCTCCCAAAGCCCACCGCAACTATAATATATGTATTAACCCCTAAACCGCCGCTCCCGGACCCTGCCGCAACCTATATTAAATTTATTAACCCCTAATCTGCCCCCCTACACCGTCGCCACCTATAATACATTTATTAACCCCTATCCTGCCCCCCACTACACCGCCGCCACTGTAATAAATTTATTAACCCCTAAACCTAAGTCTAACACTAACCCTAACACCCCCCTAACTTAAATATTAATTAAATAAATCTAAATAATATTTCTATTATGAACTAAATTAATCCTATTTAAAACTAAATACTTACCTTTAAAATAAACCCTAATATAGCTACAATATAAATAATAATTATATTTTAGCTAGCTTAGGATTTATTTTTATTTTACAGGCATCTTTCAATTTATTTTAACTAGGTACAATAGCTATTAAATAGTTATTAACTATTTAATAGCTTACCTAGCTAAAATAAAGAGAAATTTACCTGTAAAATAAAAAATAACCTAAGTTACAATTACACCTAACACTACACTATACTTTAATAAATTATTCCTATTTAAAACTAAATACTTACCTGTAAAATGAACCCTAAGATAGCTACAATGTAATTAATAATTACATTGTAGCTATTTTAGGAATTATATTTATTTTACAGGTAACTTTGTATTTATTTTAGCTAGTTAGAATAGTTATTAAATAGTTATTAACTATTTAATAACTACCTAGCTAAAAGAAATACAAAATTACCTGTAAAATAAATCCTAACCTAAGTTACAATTAAACCTAACACTACACTATCATTAAATAAATTAAATAAATTAACTACAAATAACTACAATTAAATACAATTACATAAACTAACTAAAGTAAAAAAAAAGCTAAGTTACAAAAAATAAAAAAAATAGGTTAGAAACATTTAAAAAATATTACAACAATGTTAAGCTACTTACACCTAATCTAAGCCCCCTAATAAAATAACAAACCCCCCCAAAATAAAAAAATGCCCTACCCTATTCTAAATTAAAAAAGTTCAAAGCTCTTTTACCTTACCAGCCCTTAAAAGGGCCATTTGTGGGGCATGCCCCAAAGAATTCAGCTCTTTTGCCTGTGAAAGAAAAATACAACCCCCCCAACATTAAAACCCACCACCCACATACCCCTAATCTAACCCAAACCCCCCTTAAAATAACCTAACACTAATCCCCTGAAGATCATCCTACCTTGAGTCGTCTTCACTCAGCCGAGCAGTGATGGAACCGAAGAGGAGACCCGGAGCGGCAGAAGTTATCCTCCAAGCGGCGCTGAATAAATCTTCCATCCGATGAAGTGATCCTCCAAGCAGCGCTGAAGAAGTCTTCCATCCGGGCGATGTCATCTTCCAAGAGGCGCTGAAGAAGTCTTCTATCCGGGCGATGTGATCTTCCAAGGGGGGTCTTCAATCTTCATCCCGCCAACACGGAACATCCTTCTTTCCCGACGGACTACAGACGAATGAAGCCTCCTTCTCCTCCTCCGGAATTAAGGTAGAAAAATCTGATTGGCTGATTGAATCAGCCAATCAGATTCAAGTTCAATCCGATTGGCTGATCCAATCAGCCAATCAGATTGAGCTCGCATTCTATTGGCTGATCGGAATCGTATCAGCCAATCGGAATTGAAGGGACGCCATCTTGGATGACGTCCCTTAAAGGAGCCTTTATTCGTCGGTAGTCCGTCGGGAAAGAAGGATGTTCCGCGTCGGCGGGATGAAGATTGAAGACCCTGCTTGGAAGATGACATCGCCCGGATAGAAGACTTCTTCAGCGCCTCTTGGAAGATGACATTGCCCGGATGGAAGACTTCTGCCGCTCCAGGTCTCCTCTTCGGTTCCATTGCTGCTCGGCTGAGTGAAGACGACTCAAGGTAGGATGATCTTCAGGGGATTAGTGTTAGGTTATTTTAAGGGGGGTTTGGGTTATTTTATTAGGAGTCTTAGATTAGGTGTAAGTAGCTTAAAATTGTTGTAATATTTTTAAAATGTTTGTAACTTATTTTTTTTATTTTTTGTAACTTAGCTTTTTTTATTTTTTGTACTTTAGTTAGATAATGTAATTGTATTTAATTGTAGTTATTTGTAGGTAATTTATTTAATTAATTTAATGATAGTGTAGTGTTAGGTTTAATTGTAACTTAGGTTAGGATTTATTTTACAGGTAATTTTGTATTTCTTTTAGCTAGGTAGTTATTAAATAGTTAATAACTATTTAATAACTATTCTAACTAGCTAAAATAAATACAAAGTTACCTGTAAAATAAATATAAATCCTAAGATAGCTACAATGTAATTATTAATTATATTGTAGCTATCTTAGGGTTTATTTTACAGGTAAGTATTTAGTTTTAAATAGGAATAATTTATTTAAGTATAGTGTAGTGTTAGGTGTAATTGTAACTTAGTTTTTATTTTACAGGTTAATTTCTCTTTATTTTAGCTAGGTAAGCTATTAAATAGTTAATAACTATTTAATAGCTATTGTACCTAGTTAAAATAAATTGAAATTTGCCTGTAAAATAAAAATAAATCCTAAACTAGCTACAATATAATTATTATTTATATTGTAGCTATATTAGGGTTTATTTTAAAGGTAAGTATTTAGTTTTAAATAGGATTAATTTAGTTCATAATAGAAATATTATTTAGATTTATTTAATTAATATTTAAGTTAGGGGGGTGTTAGGGTTAGTGTTAGACTTAGGTTTAGTGGTTAATAATTTTATTACAGTGGCGGAGGTGTAGTGGGGGGCAGGATAGGGGTTAATAAATTTATTATAGGTGGCGACGGTGTAGGGGGGGCAGGATAGGGGTTAATAAATTTAATATAGGTTGCGGCGGGGTCAGGGAGCGGCGGTTTAGGGGTTAAACTATTTATTTATTAATTATATTGTAGCTATCTTAGGGTTTATTTTACAGGTAAGTATTTAGTTTTAAATAGGAATAATTTATTTAAGTATAGTGTAGTGTTAGGTGTAATTGTAACTTAGTTTTTATTTTACAGGTTAATTTCTCTTTATTTTAGCTAGGTAAGCTATTAAATAGTTAATAACTATTTAATAGCTATTGTACCTAGTTAAAATAAATTGAAATTTGCCTGTAAAATAAAAATAAATCCTAAACTAGCTACAATATAATTATTATTTATATTGTAGCTATATTAGGGTTTATTTTAAAGGTAAGTATTTAGTTTTAAATAGGATTAATTTAGTTCATAATAGAAATATTATTTAGATTTATTTAATTAATATTTAAGTTAGGGGGGTGTTAGGGTTAGTGTTAGACTTAGGTTTAGTGGTTAATAATTTTATTACAGTGGCGGGGGTGTAGTGGGGGGCAGGATAGGGGTTAATAAATTTATTATAGGTGGCGACGGTGTAGGGGGGGCAGGATAGGGGTTAATAAATTTAATATAGGTTGCGGCGGGGTCAGGGAGCGGCGGTTTAGGGGTTAAACTATTTATTTAGTTGCGGCGAGGTGCGGGATCAGCAGGATAGGGGTTAATAACTTTATTATAGAGGGCGACGGTATAAGGGGGGCAGGATAGGGGTTACTAGGTATAATGTAGGTGGCAGCTGTGTCCTGGAGCTGTGGTTTAGGGGTTAATACATTTATAAGAGTTGCGGCGGGGTCTAGGAGCGGCGGTTTAGGGGTTAATACATTTCTAAGAGTTGCGGCGGGGTCTAGGAGCGGCGGTTTAGGGGTTAATAACTTTATTGAGTTGCGGGGGGCTCCGGGGGTGTGGGTGCTTAGTGACAGGCTAGCAAGAAAGCTGTAAAAAAGCCGAAGAGCAGCGAGATCGGATGAGTGATAACTCTCACAGTCCACTGCTCATCGCCCCGTACTTGGTGCGCGGCTTTTTGACAGCTTTTTTGATAACTTAGGCGAATTTTTGCAGGTCCGCGGCGGCGATGTGAGGCAAGCATAGGCGGGCGTATTAGGCCGGCGAAGACAGGTAAAATAGACATGTTGATAACTACCCCCCTGTGTGTCCTAATGTCAGCATCAATGTTTATCTTTAATACTAATTTCACATATACATACTTCAAAAGTATAATACTAAATATAACAAATGGCACTTACATGTTCTGATGAGTGATCAATGACTTAAGTATAGAGAAATTTGATTTGTTAGTGATATAACATGTATATTTCAATCAGATTGGCTGATGTCAATAATCATGTGATAATGCATTTACCAATAAGTTGTGGAAAACTCTACTACTTTGAAA
Organism: Bombina bombina; assembly: GCF_027579735.1. Classification (NCBI taxonomy): domain Eukaryota; kingdom Metazoa; phylum Chordata; class Amphibia; order Anura; family Bombinatoridae; genus Bombina; species Bombina bombina. The sequence goes on along the minus strand of NC_069499.1, from coordinate 321,017,101 downwards.
CTTCTTTATTAGTTTGAGTATTGTGTCAAATATGACGCAATAAGGAAACCTCTGAACAACCAAGTTGCGACATATTTGGTGCGAAGTGGAGAGTGAAGTATTCAAATTATTTTTAATATTGTACATACATACTTTTGTAAATATGTGTGTTTGTATATATATATATATATATATATATATATAATACTCATAGAGGATCCCCCACTCACTATTAACATGCAACCTCCGGGGTGCACTTTAAATATGTAATGTAGAAATAAAGCAAGAAAGGCACTCTCCGTGTTCATCACCAAAACTTTTACTTAGGTGAATGTTTTCGGTGTTGCCACCGTCCTCAGACCTTACACAACATAACACATAAATTGTTTATTCACTTGTTGTTGTGCAAAGTCTGAGGACGGTGGCAACACCGAAAACGTTCACCTAAGTAAAAGTTTCGGTGATGAACACGGAGAGTGCCTTTCTTGCTTTATTTATATATATATATATATATATATATATATATATATATATATATATATATATGTACATATATATATATGTCAAAGGAGAGAATTGAAACAATGGCACTATTTAGGCGAACCCCACTATTGTTAATTACTGAGTGTGCTCAACAATTGATCACACTTCTAAAATAAATTGTAATATTCGTGGGTTGGTGCTTGTGCATGAATTGAAATTTCAACAAAAAATGTGGAAGTATAAGAACTAACCACGAGAAAGTATGCACTTATAGCACTCTACGTCCAGACTATGGAGTGGTACTAATACGAGAAAATAGTTAAAATGTAAGTTTTATTGTTTATTAATTAAAAAGTGTAAAAAAGACACAACACACAGAAATTTAAAATCTCAAAGTAAGCTCTGTCTTGTTGACACTAAACCTGGTGAACACTAATAATACAATAAGTGCCTACAGTATACAGTAGCTGTGTATCACACAGGTAGATTAGTGTAATATATGTTGTCTCTAACTTGTTATAGTGGTAACTAGGTCTCCTATAGATATAATAGAGTGGGTAGAAAGTTGGATTCCCTTCTTATTTACACAGGAATAGATATGTGTCGAACACTAGATTGGTATCGAAATAGAATTACTTGTGGTAAATTCTAAAATTCAATAAATAAGGTCCCGTACCATGCTAGAATATCTCTGTATATTGCAACTGTATTTTTAATCAAGTATAATCTAATGTGGTAAGTACAATACATTTATAGATTTATTTGTATAGTTACTGTGATCAACACTGTGTTCCTTGTAAGATTTATATCATAATGGTGATAGATATCACATGTAGGGCTCCATGTACTAAGCCGTCAATTCATCCGTCATTGTAGACGCGGATAAACTCGCCGTTACTCGCCGCGGGCGAAATGGTGTCCGCTGTCGCTATGTACTAATATTCCCCCAATAAATAGACAAGTCTAGCCCGCCGCGAGCAGTTGCGGATTGTTGATAAATTTGACGCCTCGCTCGCCGCGACTAAGCTGATGGTACTTAACTTTCAGTTGAATTGTCTGGCCAATTATTAACACGTGACATGCAAGGTGTCACGAACATCATAGTAGTCGCGGGAATAGAATTTTGCTCCTATAAAAGTTCAACTTATCTAAACAACTTTATTATTGTTCAAAATTTTTTGAAGAGTGATAACAGAGCGTTATTTTTGTAATATTTATTTACAATTTGGATATGGCTTCATCTGGATCTGATAATATATAAATATTAATATAAAAATAATTAGAAAGATTGACAACTAACAATACAAATTTAAATAGATTACTCTTTAATTACAGTCGACAAATTGGGCGCAATTTATGTACATGGAAATGAGAGACAAATTAGACGCCAGTTATGCTGTAAGTACAATGCTGATATTACTGCCTTTTATATATGTCTAGACTGGCGTCTAGATTGACTTTCCTATTGTTTTGTACCTTGCCTGCCACCTAAAAGGTGGCGAGGCAAAAATAGCGAGGTGGGAGCGGAAATTGTAGCGAGCGGACAAATAGATTTTTTAGTACATTCGTTTTTTGGCGAGTTGGTGGTCAAATGTGTCTAATTACAGTGAAAAATGGAGCGGTAGCGAGGTTTGGCGGAAAAGTACGCTCGCAATTTTAAAGATGCGAGTTTTAACATAATTGACGGCTTTGTACATATCAGTTTGCGAGTTTTGACGCAAGATTTGTTGCGGGTAGCTCGCTGACTGCTTAGTACATGGAGCCCGTAGTTTGAGAATCTCTCCATCATTTATTCCTTATAGGATTATTAACATCAACACGTCTGTTAACCTCAGATAGTACTATGTGTTTTATACCAGTTAATTTACGGCTAGATTTGGAGTTTTGACGGTAACGACCCAAAAAACTAACACCGGCTTTTTTCTGGCCGCACCATAAAAATAACTCTGGTATTGAAAGTCCACAGAATGGCTGCGTTAGGCTCCAAAAAAGGAGCGTAGAGCATGTTTAACGCAGCTTCAACTCTCGATACCAGAGTTGCTTACGCAAGCGGCCAGCCTCAAAAACGTGCTCGTGCACGATTCCCCCATAGGAAACAATGGAGCTGTTTGAGCTGAAAAAAAACCAAACACCTGCAAAAAAGCCGCGTTCAGCTCCTAACGCAGCCCCATTGTTTGCTATGCGGTAACCCTTCCTACGTCTGCACTTAACACTCTAACATGTACCCCGAGTCTAAACACCCCTAACCTTACACTTATTAACCCCTAATCTGCCGCCCCCACTATCGCTGACCCCTGCATATTATTATTAACCCCTAATCTGCCGCTCCATAAACCGCCTCTACTTATATTATCCCTATGTACCCCTAATCTGCTGCCCTAACATCGCCGACCCCTATATTATATTTATTAACCCCTAATCTGCCCCCCACAACGTCGCCTCCACCTGCCTACACTTATTAACCCCTAATCTGCCGACCGGACCTGAGCGCTACTATAATAAAGTTATTAACCCCTAATCCGCCTCACTAACCCTATAATAAATAGTATTAACCCCTAATCTGCCCTCCCTAACATCGCCGACACCTAACTTCAATTATTAACCCCTAATCTGCCTACTGGAGCTCACCGCTATTCTAATAAATGTATTAACCCCTAAAGCTAAATCTAACCCTAACACTAACACCCCCCTAAATTAAATATAATTTACATCTAACGAAATTAATTAACTCATTAAATAAATTATTCCTATTTAAAGATAAATACTTACCTGTAAAATAAATCCTAATATAGCTACAATATAAATTATAATTATATTATAGCTATTTTAGGATTTATATTTATTTTACAGGTAACTTTGTATTTATTTTAACCAGGTACAATAGCTATTAAATAGTTAAGAACTATTTAATAGCTAAAATAGTTAAAATAATTACAAAATTACCTGTAAAATAAATACTAACCTAAGTTACAATTAAACCTAACACTACACTATCAATAAATTAATTAAATAAACTACCTACAATTACCTACAATTAACCTAACACTACACTATCAATAAATTAATTAAATACAATTCCTACAAATAAATACAATTAAATAAACTAGCTAAAGTACAAAAAATAAAAAAGAACAAAGTTACAAAAAATAAAAAAATATTTACAAACATAAGAAAAATATTACAACAATTTTAAACTAATTACACCTACTCTAAGCCCCCTAATAAAATAACAAAGCCCCCCAAAATAAAAAAATGCCCTACCTACCTAAATTACAAAAGTTCAAAGCTCTTTTACCTTACCAGCCCTGAACAGGGCCCTTTGTGGGGCATGCCGCAAAGAATTCAGCTCTTTTGCCTGTAAAAGAAAAATACAACCCCCCCAACATTAAAACCCACCACCCACATACCCCTAATCTAACCCAAACCCCCCTTAAATAAACCTAACACTAAGCCCCTGAAGATCTTCCTACCTTATCTTCACCCTGCCAGGTTCACCGATCCGTCCTGAAGAGCTCCTCCGATGTCCTGATCCAAGCCCAAGCGGGGGGCTGAAGAGGTCCATGATCCGGCTGAAGTCTTCATCCAAGCGGGAGCTGAAGAGGTCCATGATCCGGATGAAGTCTTCATCCAAGCGGGAGCTGAAGAGGTCCATGATCCGGATGAAGTCTTCTATCAACTGCATCTTCAATCTTCTTTCTTCTGGATCCATCTTGCAGACCTCCGACGCGGAACATCCTCTTCTCCCGACGCCTACTAGCCGAATGACGGTTCCTTTAAGGGACGTCATCCAAGATGGCGTCCCTCGAATTCCGATTGGCTGATAGGATTCTATCAGCCAATCGGAATTAAGGTAGGAATATTCTGATTGGCTGATGGAATCAGCCAATCAGAATCAAGTTCAATCCGATTGGCTGATCCAATCAGCCAATCAGATTGAGCTTGCATTCTATTGGCTGTTCCGATCAGCCAATAGAATGCAAGCTCAATCTGATTGGCTGATTGGATCAGCCAATCGGATTGAACTTGATTCTGATTGGCTGATTCCATCAGCCAATCAGAATATTCCTACCTTAATTCCAATTGGCTGATAGAATCCTATCAGCCAATCGGAATTCGAGGGATGCCATCTTGGATGACGTCCCTTAAAGGAACCGTCATTCGGCAAGTAGGCGTCGGGAGAAGAGGATGTTCCGCGTCGGAGGTCTGCAAGATGGATCCGGAAGAAAGAAGACTGAAGATGCCGTTGATAGAAGACTTCATCCGGATCATGGACCTCTTCAGCTCCCGCTTGGATGAAGACTTCATCCGGATCATGGACCTCTTCAGCTCCCGCTTGGATGAAGACTTCAGCCGGATCATGGACCTCTTCAGCCCCCCGCTTGGGCTTGGATCAGGACATCGGAGGAGCTCTTCAGGACGGATCGGTGAACCTGGCAGGGTGAAGATAAGGTAGGAAGATCTTCAGGGGCTTAGTGTTAGGTTTATTTAAGGGGGGTTTGGGTTAGATTAGGGGTATGTGGGGGGTGGGTTGTAATGTTGGGGGGGGTATTGTATGTTTTTTTTTACAGGCAAAAGAGCTGAATTCTTTGGGGCATGCCCCGCAAAGGGCCCTGTTCAGGGCTGGTAAGGTAAAAGAGCTTTGAACTTTTGTAATTTAGAATAGGGTAGGGCATTTTTTTATTTTGGGGGGCTTTGTTATTTTATTAGGGGGCTTAGAGTAGGTGTAATTAGTTTAAAATTGTTGTAATATTTTTCTTATGTTTGTAAATATTTTTTTATTTTTTGTAACTTAGTTCTTTTTTATTTTTTGTACTTTAGCTAGTTTATTTAATTGTATTTATTTGTAGGAATTGTATTTAATTAATTTATTGATAGTGTAGTGTTAGGTTAATTGTAGGTAATTGTAGGTAGTTTATTTAATTAATTTATTGATAGTGTAGTGTTAGGTTTAATTGTAACTTAGGTTAGTATTTATTTTACAGGTAAATTTGTAATTATTTTAACTATTTTAGCTATTAAATAGTTCTTAACTATTTAATAGCTATTGTACCTGGTTAAAATAAATACAAAGTTACCTGTAAAATAAATATAAATCCTAAAATAGCTATAATATAAATATAATTTATATTGTAGCTATATTAGGGTTTATTTTACAGGTAAGTATTTAGCTTTAAATAGGAATAATTTATTTAATAAGATTTAATTAATTTCGTTAGATGTAAATTATATTTAACTTAGGGGGGTGTTAGTGTTAGGGTTAGACTTAGCTTTAGGGGTTAATACATTTATTAGAATAGCGGTGAGCTCCGGTCGGAAGATTAGGGGTTAATAAGTGTAGGCAGGTGGAGGCGACGTTGTGGGGGGCAGATTAGGGGTTAATAAATATAATACAGGGGTCGGCGGTGTTAGGGGCAGCAGATTTGGGGTACTTAAGGATAACGTAGGTGGCGGCGCTTTGCGGTCGGCAGATTAGGGGTTAATTATTGTAGGTAGCTGGCTGCGACGTTGTGGGGAGCAGATTAGGGGTTAATAAATATAATACAGGGGTCAGCGGTGTTAGGGGCAGCAGATTAGGGGTACATAAGGATAACGTAGGTGGCGGCGCTTTGCGGTCGGCAGATTAGGGGTTAATTATTGTAGGTAGCTGGCTGCGACGTTGTGGGGGGCAGATTAGGGGTTAATAAATATAATATAGGGGTCGGCGGTGTTAGGGGCAGCAGATTAGGGGTACATAAGGATAACGTAGGTGGCGGCGCTTTGCGGTCGGCAGATTAGGGGTTAATTATTGGAGGTAGCTGGCTGCGATGTTGTGGGGGGCAGATTAGGGGTTAATAAATATAATACAGGGGTCGGCGGTGTTAGGGGCAGCAGATTAGGGGTACATAAGGATAACGTAGGTGGCGGTCGGCAGATTAGGGGTTAAAAAAATTTATTCGAGTGTCGGCGATGTGGGGGGACCTCGGTTTAGGGGTACATAGGTAGTTTATGGGTGTTAGTGTACTTTAGAGTACAGTAGTTAAGAGCTTTATAAACCGGCGTTAGCCCAGAAAGCTCTTAACAACTGACTTTTTTCCTGCGGCTGGAGTTTTGTCGTTAGATGTCTAACGCTCACTTCAGAAACGACTCTAAATACCGGAGTTAGAAAGATCCCATTGAAAAGATAGGATACGCAATTTACGTAAGGGGATCTGCGGTATGGAAAAGTTGCGGATGAAAAGTGAGCGTTAGACCCTATTTTGAGTGACTCCAAATACCGGCGGTAGCCTAAAACCAGCGTTAGGAGCCTCTAACGCTGGTTTTCACGGCTAACGCCAAACTCCAAATCTAGGTCTTAGTTTCCCCAAAACTTAGAAGTAATGAAGATATTACATGTAGATAACACTGTAAACATCAAAAAGTGTGGCTAGTAAATTGTGTATGTATCTCTTTTCATTAACCACTGTGTTGGCTTCTAGTGATCACTAATTATATATCGGTCATGCTTAACCATTATATCCGTGTAAGATTGGTAGTAAATTGCTATGCCAACACTATATTATTAAAAAGGTCTATGTACATATTTTAGGTATTATATATGCAAAGTAGGTTGTTAATATAATTCCCATTATCTACACTTATATATATTGGGTTCACTAATAGTGTGACAATATTGCTTCACAATATCTACTGGTCCCAATAATATGACATTCGAGGAGAGTATTCTTGCTCCCTTTAATGATTATACCACCATAGAGTTATAAATCGATTATATATGTATTTTTTCTTTATTTTATTGCCACTATTCGTATGGGAAAGACTTGTGCTATACAAGTTGATAGCTCTTATTGAGCTGTTGTATATATATATATATATATATATATATATATAAAAGAGTCTCACAGTTAATTTATTAATGGTATACAGACAACGTTGTTAGTCACTTGTAATGCTATATCACTCTCTGATAGCAGTGAGGTACCATTCGCTGCTATCTTTATCATTAGACGCATGAACTATACATTGTATATTGACTGTGTTTTGATATGCTTTGGCATACTGTGTGTATTCCAGAGTTGGCTCGTTATCATTATAATTGCCTGGATATTCACCACATATTAGCCACCAGAATAGCTAACAATTATATATATATATTTTTTGCGTAATCAATGCTTTTCCCACAATTGTGCTGTAATTTAGTCAGCAGCAAAATGTATTGCTGTTCCGTAAGCTGGATGGTATATCTATATTTGCAGGATCAATGCTATGTCAATAAATATGCTGTTATTAGCAACATAATATATTAGTCCTCTTCAAGTCAAATAATGTGTCAATGTTCTCTAGACATTATGTCTTCATATTGGGGCTAGGGTTTGACATTCTTAATCAATATTGTTTGTAAATAGTTATTCAATTTTTTTATGTATTTTCGCCCCCGCTAATTCTCTAATTCTCACTAGTGCTGTGTTGTTTGCTCGTACTATGTAAGTCTATTGAATTATCTGACTTATTCGTAGTTTAGATTGTAGCATTTTATATATGTATCTTACACTCTGTTATAAGTAGTATAAAACTCTGTTATAAGTAGTAAAAAACGGAGTCACATCGATACTACTTATAACAGAGTGTACTAAATTACAAAAGTAATCAGCTCTTTTACCAGCCCTTAAAAGGGCTTTTCTGCGGGGCATTGCCCCAAAGTAATCAGCTCTTTTACCTGTAAAATAAAATACAAGACCCCCCCCAACATTACAACCCATCACCCACACACCCCTACTCTAAAACCCACCCAATCCCCCCTTAAAAAACCTAACACTACCCCATTGAAGATCACCCTACCTTGAGCCATGTTCACCCAGCCGGGCACCGAAGGGCCAGAAGAGGACATCCGGAGCGGCAGAAGTCTTCATCCGATCGGGGCAGAAGAGGTCCTCCAACCAGCAGAAGTCTTCATCCAAGCGGCATCTTCTATCTTCATCCATCCGGCGAGGAGTGGGTCCATCTTCAAGACATCCGATGCGGAGCATCCTCTTCCCCCTCACATTCTATTGGCTGATCCAATCAGCCAATCGGATTGAACTTCAATCTGATTGGCTGATTACATCAGCCAATCGGAATTAAGGTAGGAAAAATCTGATTGATAGAATCCTATCAGCCAATCGGAATTTGAGGGACGCCATCTTGGATGACGTCATTTAAAGGAACCTTCATTCGTCGTTAGTCGTCGGGAAGAAGAGGATGCTCCGCGTCGGATGTCTTGAAGATGGACCGCTCCGCGCCGGGTGGATGAAGATAGAAGATGCCGCTTGGATGAAGACTTCTGCTGGATGGAGGACCTCTTCTGCCCTGATCGGATTAAGACTTCTGCCACTCCGGATGTCCTCTTCTGGCCCATCGGTGCCCGGCTGGGTGAACACGGCTCAAGGTAGGGTGATCTTCAATGGAATAGTGTTAGTTTTTTTTAAGGGGGGATCGGGTGGGTTTTAGAGTAGGGGTGTGTTTTGTAATATAGTTTAGTTTATTTAATTGTATTTTAGTTTAGATCATTGTAGTTAATTTATTTAATTAATTTATTGATAGTGTAGTGTTAGGTGTATTTGTAACTTAGGTTAGGATTTATTTTACAGGTAATTTTGTAATTATTTTAACTAGGTAGCTATTAAATAGTTATTAACTATTTAATAGCTATTGTACCTAGTTAAAATAAATACAAAGTTGCCTGTAAAATAAATATAAATCCTAAAATAGCTACAATGTAACTATTAGTTATATTGTAGCTATCTTATGGTTTATTTTATAGGTAAGTATTTATTTTTAAATAGGAATAATTTATTTAATTATAGTAAATTTATTTTGTTTTATTTAAATTATATTTAACTTAGGGGGGTGTTAGGGTTAGACTTAGGTTTAGGGGTTAATAACTTTATTATTGTAGCAGCGACGGGGGCGGGGAATTAGGGGTTAATAATTGTAGGTAGGTTGCGGCGATGTTAGGGAGGGCAGATTAGGGGTTAATACAATTTATTATAGTGTTTGTGAGGCGGGAGTGCGGCGGTTTAGGGGTTAATACATTTATTATAGTGGCGGCGATGTCCAGTCGGCAGATTAGGGGTTAATAAGTGTAGGTAGGTGGCGGCGACGTAGGGGGCGGAAGATTAGGGGTTAATAAATATAATATAGGGTTGAAGTGGAGCTAAATTTGGCTCAACGCTCACTTTTCTGAGGCTAACGCAGCCATTCAGAAAACTCGTAATACCAGCGTTGGCTTAAGGGAGCGCTGGAAAAAAAAGGAGCGTTAGCCCGCAAGTTTTTACCGACAAAACTCGCAATCTAGGCGATAATTTTTACAAAATACATTTTAACTTTTTTTTTTTTCCACAAACTTAAAACTTTTTATAAAAAATTGTGTATGGTCTCCTGTATTCCTGCACTGCAGTGGCGACAATCTGGAGCCCCTCTGCCAGTTTTTTGAAAAAATCTTGCAGAAAGGGCTCGATCTGTGTCCCCTGATCACGAGCTATAAAAAGACAAAATAAAATATGTTCTACAAATTCATTATTAAGATACATAATATTAAAGTGACACTGAACCCAAATTTTTCTTTCGTGATTCAGATAGAGCATGCAATTTTAAGCAACTTTCTAATTTACTCCTATTATTAAATTTTCTTCATTCTCTTTGTATCTTTATTTGAAATGCAAGAATGTAAGTTTAGATGCCGGCCCATTTTTGGTGAACAACCTGGGTTGTCCTTGCTGATTGGTGGATACATTCATACACCAATAAAAAAGTGCTGTCCAGAGTTCTGAATAAAAAAAATCTTAGATGCCTTCTTTTTCAAATAAAGTTGATAATAGGAGTAAATGAGAAAGTTGCTTAAAATTGCATGCTCTATCTGAATCACAAAAGAAAAATTTGGGTTCAGTGTCCCTTTAAGTTTTCTTATATTCTCCTCCAGCCACCTCATCCTCTGCTAGCGCTGGCAAGATGGCAAGAGCAGCGCCTGGGATGGATTACTGGTCAGCTGACAAAAATCAAGCTCAAACACAAATCATTTTTAGTATGAGGAATATGTGACAAGGCCTATATTATACACATCGTTAAAAAACACAAAATAAAAAATATGTTCTACAAATTATTTATCAAGTGTTAAAAAATAATATATTTTGTTACATAGTGTTCCAGCCACCTCCTCATCTGCCAGCACAAACGAGATGGCTGGGGCAGGATCCTCCTCCGGTACTTGGTCATCTGTCAGAGATGAAGACAAACACAAATCATTGTTAGTATGAGGAATATGTGACAAGGCCTATATTATACACATCATTGTTGTAAACTGCTATGAACACATGATGAAAAACTCGTACAAACATTTTAATTCTAAGAAAAATCCCTTTTTAATGTTAAATACTGCAAACTTAGGCCTAGATTTAGAGTTCGGCGGTAGCCGTCAAAACCAGCGTTAGAGGCTCCTAACGCTGGTTTTGGCCGCCCGCTGGTATTTGGAGTCAGTGATTAAAGGGTCTAACGCTCACTTTGCAGCCGCGACTTTTCCATACCGCAGATCCCCCTACGCCATTTGCGTAGCCTATCTTTTCAATGGGATCTTTCTAACGCTGGTATTTAGAGTCGTTTCTGCAGTGAGCGTTAGAGCTCTAACGACAAGATTCCAGCCGCCTGAAAATAGCAGGAGTTAAGAGCTTTCTGGCTAACGCCGGTTTATAAAGCTCTTAACTACTGTACCCTAAAGTACACTAACACCCATAAACTACCTATGTACCCCTAAACCGAGCTCCCCCCACATCGCCGCCACTCGATTAAAAATTTTAACCCCTAATCTTCCGACCGCCACCTACGTTATACTTATGTACCCCTAATCTGCTGCCCCTAACACCGCCGACCCCTATATTATATTTATTAACCCCTAATCTGCCCCCCTCAACGTCGCCGACACCTACCTACACTTATTAACCCCTAATCTGCCGAGCGGACCTGAGCGCTACTATAATAAAGTTATTAACCCCGAATCCGCCTCACTAACCCTATCATAAATAGTATTAACCCCTAATCTGCCCTCCCTAACATCGCCGACACCTACCTTCAATTATTAACCCCTAATCTGACGACCGGAGCTCACCGCTATTCTAATAAATGTATTAACCCCTAAAGCTAAGTCTAACCCTAACACTAACACCCCCCTAACTTAAATATAATTTTAATCTAACGAAATAAATTAACTCTTATTAAATAAATTAATCCTATTTAAAGCTAAATACTTACCTGTAAAATAAACCCTAATATAGCTACAATATAAATTATAATTATATTATAGCTATTTTAGGATTAATATTTATTTTACAGGCAACTTGGTATTTATTTTAACTAGGTACAATAGCTATTAAATAGTTAAGAACTATTTAATAGTTACCTAGTTAAAATAATAACAAATTTACCTGTAAAATAAATCCTAACCTAAGATATAATTAAACCTAACACTACCCTATCAATAAAATAATTAAATAAACTACCTACAATTACCTACAATTAACCTAACACTACACTATCAATAAATTAAATAAACACAATTGCTACAAATAAATACAATTAAATAAACTAGCTAAAGTACAAAAAATAAAAAAGAACTAAGTTACAGAAAATAATAAAATATTTACAAACATAAGAATAATATTACAACAATTTTAAACTAATTACACCTACTCTAAGCCCCCTAATAAAATAACAAAGCCCCCCAAAATAATAAATTCCCTACCCTATTCTAAATTAAAAAAGTTACAAGCTCTTTTACCTTACCAGCCCTGAACAGGGCCCTTTGCGGGGCATGCCCCAAGAAGTTCAGCTCTTTTGCCTGTAAAAAAAAACATACAATACCCCCCCCCCAACATTACAACCCACCACCCACATACCCCTAATCAAACCCAAACCCCCCTTAAATAAACCTAACACTAATCCCCTGAAGATCTTCCTACCTTGTCTTCACCATCCAGGTATCACCGATCCGACCTGGCTCCAAGATCTTCATCCAACCCAAGCGGGGGTTGGAGATCCATAATCCGGTGCTGAAGAGGTCCAGAAGAGGCTCCAAAGTCTTCATCCTATCCGGCAAGAAGAGGACATCCGGACCGGCAACCATCTTGATCCAAGCGGCATCTTCTATCTTCATCCGATGACGACCGGCTCCATCCTGAAGACCTCCACCGCGGACCCATCTTCTTCCGGCGACGTCCAACTGCAGAATGACGGTTCCTTTAAGGGACGTCATCCAAGATGGCGTCCCTCGAATTCCGATTGGCTGATAGGATTCTATCAGCCAATCGGAATTAAGGTAGGAATATTCTGATTGGCTGATGGAATCAGCCAATCAGAATCAAGTTCAATCCGATTGGCTGATCCAATCAGCCAATCAGATTGAGCTCGCATTCTATTGGCTGATCGGAACAGCCAATAGAATGCGAGCTCAATCTGATTGGCTGATTGGATCAGCCAATCGGATTGAACTTGATTCTGATTGGCTGATTCCATCAGCCAATCAGAATATTCCTACCTTAATTCCGATTGGCTGATAGAATCCTATCAGCCAATCGGAATTCGAGGGACGCCATCTTGGATGACGTCCCTTAAAGGAACCGTCATTCTGCAGTTGGACGTCGCCGGAAGAAGATGGGTCCGCGGTGGAGGTCTTCAGGATGGAGCCGGTCGTCATCGGATGAAGATAGAAGATGCCGCTTGGATCAAGATGGTTGCCGGTCCGGATGTCCTCTTCTTGCCGGATAGGATGAAGACTTTGGAGCCTCTTCTGGACCTCTTCAGCACCGGATTATGGATCGCCAACCCCCGCTTGGGTTGGATGAAGATCTTGGAGCCAGGACGGATCGGTGATACCTGGATGGTGAAGACAAGGTAGGAAGATCTTCAGGGGATTAGTGTTAGGTTTATTTAAGGGGGGTTTGGGTTAGATTAGGGGTATGTGGGTGGTGGGTTGTAATGTTGGGGGGGGGTATTGTATGTTTTTTTTTACAGGCAAAAGAGCTGAACTTCTTGGGGCATGCCACGCAAAGGGCCCTGTTCAGGGCTGGTAAGGTAAAAGAGCTTGTAACTTTTTTAATTTAGAATAGGGTAGGGAATTTATTATTTTGGGGGGCTTTGTTATTTTATTAGGGGGCTTAGAGTAGGTGTAATTAGTTTAAAATTGTTGTAATATTATTCTTATGTTTGTAAATATTTTATTATTTTCTGTAACTTAGTTCTTTTTTATTTTTTGTACTTTAGCTAGTTTATTTAATTGTATTTATTTGTAGCAATTGTGTTTATTTAATTTATTGATAGTGTAGTGTTAGGTTAATTGTAGGTAATTGTAGGTAGTTTATTTAATTATTTTATTGATAGGGTAGTGTTAGGTTTAATTATATCTTAGGTTAGGATTTATTTTACAGGTAAATTTGTTATTATTTTAACTAGGTAACTATTAAATAGTTCTTAACTATTTAATAGCTATTGTACCTAGTTAAAATAAATACCAAGTTGCCTGTAAAATAAATATTAATCCTAAAATAGCTATAATATAATTATAATTTATATTGTAGCTATATTAGGGTTTATTTTACAGGTAAGTATTTAGCTTTAAATAGGATTAATTTATTTAATAAGAGTTAATTTATTTCGTTAGATTAAAATTATATTTAAGTTAGGGGGGTGTTAGTGTTAGGGTTAGACTTAGCTTTAGGGGTTAATACATTTATTAGAATAGCGGTGAGCTCCGGTCGTCAGATTAGGGGTTAATAATTGAAGGTAGGTGTCGGCGATGTTAGGGAGGGCAGATTAGGGGTTAATACTATTTATGATAGGGTTAGTGAGGCGGATTCGGGGTTAATAACTTTATTATAGTAGCGCTCAGGTCCGCTCGGCAGATTAGGGGTTAATAAGTGTAGGTAGGTGTCGGCGACGTTGTGGGGGGCAGATTAGGGGTTAATAAATATAACATAGGGGTCGGCGATGTTAGGGCAGCAGATTAGGGGTACATAGGGATAACGTAGGTGGCGGCGTTTTACGGAGCGGCAGATTAGGGGTTAAAAGTGTAATGCAGGGGTCAGCGATAGCGGGGGCGGCAGATTAGGGGTTAATAAGTGTAAGGTTAGGGGTGCTTAGACTCGGGGTACATGTTAGAGTGTTAGGTGCAGACGTAGGAAGTGTTTCCCCATAGGAAACAATGGGGCTGCGTTAGGAGCTGAACGCTGCTTTTTTGCAGGTGTTAGGTTTTTTTTCAGCTCAAACAGTCCCATTGTTTCCTATGGGGGAATCGTGCACGAGCACGTTTTTGATGCCGGCCGCGTCCGTAAGCAACTCTGGTATCGAGAGTTGCATTTGCGGTAAAAATGCTCTACGCTCCTTTTTTGGAGCCTAACGCAGCATTTGTTTGAACTCTCGATACCAGAGTTAAATTTATGGTGCGGCCAGAAAAAAGCCCGCGGAGCGTTAACAGCCCTTTTACCGCCGAACTCCAAATCTAGGCCTTAGACAGTATAAAGTAAAACACACAATAAAAAAAAATGTGCTAGATTATAGTCAGCTTTTTTGTTTTGATCCCTCTAAGGATGTTTTCACTGTAGTATATTTATTCTGTAAAATGCATTTCTCCCAAGTGAACATAAACTATCAAGACCTTACTTATCCCACTGAAACACATAGACACACTCATACACTGAAACACACAGTCACACATAATGATTCACATATAGACAGTCTAGCAGACACGCAAAGAAGCACACAAACACACTCAGACACAGACACCCAAACAGGCACTCAGCACTTGCTTACACTGACCTGACAAGTAATGAGGTAGACTACAGTTTTGTCAAAAAAGGAGATTTACAAAACAAAATATGGGAGTTCTGATTATCTTTTTGTCAAGGAAGATGCCAACTAAATGATGACAACAGCATGCAGTGGCTGAAAGGAAGGGCCCTGAACTGCCTAAACAATAATATAAAGGTTAAATGGTGGATTAATGACTTCCGGAAAGGTCTCATTAGTTTCAAAGTCTGTAGAAAGATGTGAATAATTAGTAGTAAGGTCAAAATGTCCTAAAAAGTAACAGACAATGGACACACACACAAACTCAAACACAAACCTGCACATACACCCAAGGAAACACCAAAAGAGACAGCCTCAGAAAACACACAAAGACATACACACAGAGAGAGAAACCCACATGAAACACACAAAGACATACATACACACACACCCTCACTGAGACATCCACAGAAAACACACAAAGACATACACACACTATCACAGAGAAAACCACAGAAAATGCACAGACATACAACCACCCTTTACACAGACACCCACAGAAAACACACAGACATATGCACACACCCTCACAGAGATATCCACAGAAAACACAGACATACATACACACACCCTCACAGAGACATCCACAGAAAACACACACAGACATACACACCCACCCTCACAGAGACATCCAGAGAAAATATACAAAGACATACATACACACACCCTCACAGATATCCACAGAAAATGCACAAAGACATACACACCCACCCTCACAGAGAGACCCACAGAAAAAAAATGAATGCACCCTAAACAGAGAAATTTCTGCACATTGCATCCCCTGTGTGACATGCATGGTAAAAAAAATTGCAGAAATTAAGAGATCACTTTTTAAAGAATCATATTTGTAAATGTGCAAACAAAAATAATTCTGTGAATTCAAAATTGTACATTAATGATCTGGGTAGATGGCTAGATTAAAAAAAGTACTTTTGAAAGGTTGACATATGTTTTCCCCCCCATTTTCCCCAACCAAGAGCACCACTTTAAATATGGTGTACAAATGTTCCCATCTGTCAGCTGTACTTATGGATTTTGAAAATGATGTACTCTATATGGTCTTGGTAGAACCATAAGCTGTGGTACTCAGCCTCATACCATTAGATCTGGTTAAATGCAGGATTTGTATGTATTTCAAAATTTAGTCAGCTGTAGTGTAAACAAAACACTGAGCAATCTATCGGCAAGATTTAGAGTTTTGTCGGTAACGACCCGCCTAGCTAACGCATGCTTTTTTTTCCCCGCACCTTTTAAATACCGCTGGTATTTAGAGTTCACAGAATGGCTGCGTTTTCAGTGCATTAGGCTCCAAAAAAGGAGCGTAAAGCATAATTTACCGCTACTGCAACTCTGGTCCGGATGTCCTCTTCTGCCCGCTTGGATCAAGACTTCAGCCGGAGGATGGATGTCTTCAGCCCCCCGCTTGGGCTTGGATCAAGACATCGGAGGCTCTTCTGGACAGATCGGGACCCGGTGTGGTGAAGACAAGGTAGGGAGATCTTCAGGGGATTAGTGTTAGGTTTATTTAAGGGGGGTTTGGGTTAGATTAGGGGTATGTGGGTGGTGGGTTGTAATGTTGGGGGGGTATTGTATGTTTTTTTTTTACAGGCAAAAGAGTTGAATTCTTTGGGGCATGCCCCGCAAATGGCCCTTTTAAGGGCTGGTAAGGTAAAAGAGCTTTTCTATTTTAATTTTAGAATAGGGTAGGGCATTTTTTTTATTTTGGGGGTCTTTGTTATTTTATTAGGGGGCTTAGAGTAGGTGTAATTAGTTTAAAATTGTTGTAATATTTTTCTAATGTTTGTAAATATTTTTTTATTTTTTGTACTTTAGTTAGTTTATTTAATTGTATTTATTTGTAGGTATTGTATTTAATTAATTTATTGATAGTGTAGTGTTAGGCTTAATTGTAGATAATTGTAGGTATTTTATTTAATTAATTTATTTATAGTGTAGTGTTAGGTTTAATTGTAACTTAGGTTAGGATTTATTTTACAGGTAATTTTGTAATTATTTTAACTAGGTAGCTATTAAATAGTTCTTAACTATTTAATAGCTATTGTACCTGGTTAAAATAATTACAAAGTTGCCTGTAAAATAAATATTAATCCTAAAATAGCTACAATATAATTATAATTTATATTGTAGCTATATTAGGGTTTATTTTACAGGTAAGTATTTAGCTTTAAATAGGAATAATTTATTTAATAAGAGTTAATTTATTTTGTTAGATTTAAATTATATTTAACTTAGGGGGGTGTTAGGGTTAGGGTTAGATTTAGCTTTAGGGGTTAAAAAATTTATTAGAGTAGCGGTGAGGTCCAGTCGGCAGATTAGGGGTTAATACTTGAAGTTAGGTGTCGTCGATGTTAGGGAGGGAAGATTAGGGGTTAATACTATTTATTATAGGGTTATTGAGGCGGGAGTGAGGCGGATTAGGGGTTAATACATTTATTATAGTAGCGGTGAGGTCCGGTCGGCAGATTAGGGGTTAATAAGTGTAGGCAGGTGGAGGCGACGTTGGGGGCGGCAGATTAGGGGTTAATAAATATAATATAGGGGTTGGCAGTGTTAGGGGCAGCAGATTAGGGGTACATAGGGATAATGTAAGTGGCGGCGGTGTGCGGTCGGCAGATTAGGGGTTAAAAAAATTTAATAGAGTGGCGGCAATGTGGGGGGGGCCTCGGTTTAGGGGTACATAGGTAGTTTATGGGTGTTAGTGTACTTTAAAGCACAGTAGTTAAGAGCTTTATGAACCTGCGTTAGCCCAGAAAGCTCTTAACTCCTGACTTTTTGCTGCAGCTGGAGTTTTGTCATTAGATTTCTAACGCTCACTTCAGCCACGACTCTAAATACCGGCGTTATAAATATCCCATTGAAAAGATAGGATACGCAATTGACGTAAGGGGATCTGCGGTATGGAAAAGTCGCGGCTGGAAAGTGAGCGTTAGACCCTTTCCTGACTGACTCCAAATACCAGCGGGCGGTAAAAACCAGCGTTAGGAGCCTCTAACTCTGATTTTGATGGCTACCGCCAAACTCTAAATCTAGGCAAGTGTCTGAGAGTATAACATTTTATGCCGATGTTAAATGCCTCCTTGCATCTGGAAAGTCCTGGCATAAAGGGTCAGTAAACTGGAATGTAATTAAACTATATATATAAATTAAAATAACTCATATCTGCCAAAAGGGCACCTACCATTTGTGTATTGAGGAGGAAACATTTCTGATTGGATTTAAACATAGAATTTCTACAAAATTGTCAAATAATCATAAATACACTGCTGCATATTGCTAAAACAAATCTTTTTTTTGGACCCCTGGCCCCACCATACAACTACTACCACACTGAAGTTACAATCTGAAATTTCACAAAGAAATAAAAAAAACATTTACTAAGTCCTACCTCCTCTGCAAATGAAAGTAATCTGCCGTCTGACTCAGGCACACACTGTACAAACTTAAGTGCAAAGTCTGTGTCACACTGTGCATAGTGGTTTAGTGCACACTCAGAAATCCTCTCAAATGCTAATGCTTTACTCCTTGTAATAACATTTCCCACGCTCATTAGCACTCTGCTGTAGTACCCTCTGGTGGCTGTATAATAGTTGTACTTGCCTCATGGGGCCCCCTGGCCCATTGGGCCCCTGACAGGAGTCACTCCTGTCACCCCCTGATGGTGTCCCTGCTTGGCCGTCTGGGATCTGTGAACATATAAATTAGATCCATGTGATTTTTTTTATTTTGTGTAATGTATCTGCAGCTGTAATGCATGTAATCTTTATTTCCTCTGATGAAAATAACAACCTATTTAAAATAATATATATTTTTTTAATTTCATTATTCAGATAGAGAATTAATTTTTAATCAACCTTCTAATTTACTCGTATTATCAATTTTTCTTCTTTCTATGGCTATCTTTATTTGAAAAATAAGGTATCTAAGCTAAGGAGGCAGACAATTTTAGTTTTAGCACCCTTTATAGCACTTTTTTATTGGTGGCTGCCATTTAGCCACCAATCAGCAAGAACAACTCATGTTTTGAAAATAAAATGGGCCTGCTACTAAACTTACATTCTTGATTTTCAAATAAAGATCGAAAGAAATAAAATGAATAATAGGATTAATCTAGAAAGTAAATGAAAATGTAATGCTCTACCATGAAATAAAATATGTGGGTTCAGTGTCATTGAAATATACATAATTTATAAGTATAATACACAATATAATAAATGCTACTTACAGGTCCTAATGAGCAATTGTAGCGCCCTGTAGTGCTCCTTTTTGCGCCGTCTAAGGTCCGAAAACCTCCGGAGACAATAACGACGCAACCTTCTCACACCCGAGACGTGATACATTCGTCTCAACATTTCATAGATGATGTTGTCACAATCTTCATGTGCCACTCCACATAGTCCTTCAATTCTTTTCTGGAAGTACTTGTCCATCCAGTATACAAGACACTAGAGGCATAACTAGAAACCACAGGGCCCAGGTGCAAGAATCTAAGAAGGGCCCCCCCACCAGGGGTCAAGTCAGATGGGAACGCATGGGAACAGAGTTCCTGCACTATTTTTGCAGGAGGAACTAAGTTCCCTCTGGACAGAGAACAGAAACAGTTTAGTAAATACTGCTGCAGCTGGTGGGAGGAGCTGAAACAGAGTCTGGTTAGAGGGATAGTGAGATCCTCTAGTAATGGGCAATAACACTTCCTACAATACACTAAATTTAAGACTGTCAGCGGTCCTGCTGTGTGATCACCCAGCAATGTGTGTAACACATGGTGCTTACATTTCTGTGTGGCTTGCTCTGGGGTTATTGTAGACAGCATGATATTCAATTTTTCGCCACTGAACAGGTGAACCTAAAAGGACGAAAGGGAGATCTAAATAAGATACTCCTATAGAAAGAGTGTTGATGGATACATGAATTAAAATCTGCTTTACCAAATGGTTTAAATGAGGCGATATCTTATAAATGCTTCCTATATAGTAGATCAGGGGTCAGAAATTGATTCATTGTTAAAAATAAGCTCAATTTGTGAGTGTATGAAGAGAGATGTACCTATAATAATAACCTGTAGAGGGGATTCAACTCAAAACAGCAATGGTTTAGACAAATAAACGAATATAAGATTCGTAACAACATTAAGTTGCCGAATAGGCATAGGTAAAAGAGTGAAGTGTGTGCAGAGACACAATCTGTATGCAAGAGGTGTCTTCTCTTAAAAAGGGCATTAACACATTATGTCGTGACTAAACGCATTAAATATGATCCCTGTTTCAAAAAAGTTCATAAGCCCCAATTATGAATAACTATCTTTGAAGGTATAAAATTGCCTAAATAGCAGTCTCTCTATACTTGATGTTAATAGCAGTTTCCCTATACTTGATGCTGTAGATTACATATAAATAAATATTGAAGAAACTGAGCTCAATACTGCTAAATAGTGTCCAATAAACATTTTGTGGATGGGCGACAATGACTAACATCTTATTACTGATACTTCAGTCCTAAAAGGCTGAATTGAACACTAAATTACACACTGATTTTATGAAAAATATATAACAGACACTCAGGGCTCGATGATTGAAAGCTCGTCATTGGCGGCGAGAAATGTGTATTTCTGACTCGCCTATCTCGCAAATTTCACGCCTTGCGTAGTGATCTATAAAGTGGGCAGTCCATTGTAAACAATACGTTACGCGATAAGCTGTCCATAGTAAACTATAGACTTCGCCTCCTTATATCATTTCACGAACTTCGAAATGGGTTTCGAAATATCATTGCGTTGCTTCGTAATTTTAATGATTCACTTTATTTCAGTTTATGTTTGCATATTTCAAAATGTAAAACTACAGTTATAGTATATTGTCTAAATACGTTATATCGTATTATTTTTCAAATGAAATAAATATTGTAAATAATGTTATTCATGTTAATTCGCCAAAGGATGGGTAGCGAGACATGTATGTGTGTTGAATGTGCTATTCGTATGGCGTATGTTTTTATATCATCGTAACATATATGCGAAACTTGCGAGATTTACTCATGTTACGCCCATGGAACGCCCATGGAACACCCATCTCACGCCCTCTCCTTCGCAATGAAACTGTCCTTCGCAATGAATTCTGCTGTTACTGTTCTGGTTATATTTTGTTATTCTTTTTATTGAAATCGTACAATAAATATTTTTACGCTCTTTATTTAGATATTTTCACTCATTTGTATTATTACGAAATTGCGTATATGTTTTTAAAAATGTTCAATGTGCAATATTTGTTAACCAATCATTTTTACTGTTATATTATTTTTGTTACCATAATACCTTGCAATACATTTATGTACGCATATTTATGAGTACTTCCTTAATATTCTCCAATCAAAGCGTATTTTACATATTACTCTGGTTACATGTATATATATATAGATATCATATTTTTTTTCTGTGAGGCAGTTGATGAGATATTTGAAAATGGTTCCTGAGAGGTGTACAGTTGTGGAGAATTAAATCCTTGTATCTGCTTTGGAGCCAAACTATGACATGCTTTTTGGACCACAGAGGCGTGACACTGGTTTAAAGACAAGGGATGCTATCTGGGAAGATATTGCTGAAATTGTCAATTTAAATGCCACACATATAAAGACTGTGGCTCAATGTCGCAAAAGGGTTGCAGATATTTAAAGGGAAGTTCAAAGAAAGAATAAGAGGAGGAGGCGATTTTTAAAATATGAAAGAATATTTATTAAACTTTTAATGTCTGTAAACCCTAATGTGGACATTGAGCAACAGTCGACTTCAGCATCATCTTCCCAGACTTCTCCCTTGTGTGAAGAACATGTAGATATCTCTGTTGGCCCAGAAAGTGATGTTTCACAGCAAAATAATACTGAGGATGTGGATGAAGGTAATTTTGTTTTTTTTTATTTATTTAGTTAAAATATCATGTTCCTTATAAAAAATACATAAATGTTATTTTAATTTAGTGCAAGAAGTTACTACATCACCAGCATTACTTACTGAAAGCACTGAGGCAGCACGTGAAAGTGACCAATTTGAAATGGCAGAAATTCAAAATCTGGAATTCGTCATTACTGGTATATATGTGTATATTTTTATTTTATAATCATTTAGCATGTAAATTTAAACATCAATTTAAAAGGACAGTGAACCCACATTCTTTATATTGTGAATAAGATACAGCATGCAATTTTAAATCAACTTTCTAGTTTACTCCTATTATCAAATGTTATACTTTCTCTTGCTATCTTTATGCGAAAAGCAATAATGTAGGTTTAGTTGTTAGCACATTTTTGACGATCAACCTGGGTTGTTCTTCTTGATTGTTGGATACGTTCACACACAAATAAACAACTGCTGTCCAAAATATTTGCTGGCTCCTTAGCTTACATGCCTTCTTTTTCAAATCAAGATAGCAAGAATATAATTAAAATTTGATAATAGGAGTAGATTAGAAAAGTTGCTTAAAATTGCATGCTCTATCAGTGGGTTCAGTGTCCCTTTAAGCATTGTAATTTTTGAATATATATATTTTATTTTTCTTAGATGACAAAGTTCCCTATAGAC
Source organism: Bombina bombina (assembly GCF_027579735.1). Taxonomy (NCBI): domain Eukaryota; kingdom Metazoa; phylum Chordata; class Amphibia; order Anura; family Bombinatoridae; genus Bombina; species Bombina bombina. The sequence continues at coordinate 320,994,207 of NC_069499.1, read as the reverse complement.
CAATATGTAAATCCCCTGATCTATAACATGTTAGGATATCTCCTTACATCTGCAAATTTTAACCCCAACAACCTGCTTCTGGTTTGTAAATAATGTTAAAAGCACTTGTAATGGATGGTTATTAATTATACATCCATAAAAGGGATTTGTTATACATTAATGGATGCACAATATTTTATTTTCACTACTTGTAATAAAGAAAAAAATATATAAATATGTTTCTAACTAATTTAATTTTCTTATTTTTAAAGAAATGCAATTAGTGCAAATGTGGTTGATGCTGACAAAGGAGAAGATTCTCAACCACATGAACAAGGTATGTATTAATTTACACCTTAACATGTTAATGTACATGTTAATAAAGAATGTCACTTATGTGTGTGCATTTTTTATTTAAATGTCAAAAAAAAATTACATTGTTGTCACGGTTTTTATTTTTAACACATGAACTATCAATTTGTTTTTTCTTTTTTTCTTTATCATAGCAATATTTTAAATTTGTGCATAGTGCAATTAAATTTTTAATGTAGTTTAATATGATATTTGTTTTATGTCTAACAGGAAAAGGGAAGAAAATACATTGGATAAAATGTGTGTTTTGCTAGAAAATATAAACACCAATCTCACCGTTTTAAAAGACTCTATGCTTCACAATTTTAGAAAAAATAAACTTCACAACCAAAAAATAAGAAGAATTTTAACCAGTCATTGAAAATCAAAAAGAACAGCGTGCTATAATGTTCAGAGAAAGAAGGTGGGAGGGAAGGGCATTTTATTCTGGGGTTAAAACACGTGGTGGACCATTTTATCATCCACATTAATATCTTATGTTTGTTTTTTCGTTTGTTAGTTAGAAAGTTAATAAAAATAATGTTTACAATTGGTCTCTTTATTTTTTTGAGTTATACACCATACAACACATTACATATTTTTCACACATGTATTAAAGGGACGTGTACATTTGATTTATGATTTCAGTGTGGGGTGTTCACAAGTATGATTATATAATTAATGAATATGGATGTATATATCATCATCAAATCATGTTCTTACTTATATTAGTTTATAATACACATATTTGTCTGCATATTTGTGTGCCCTGTCCCTTTAATATTTTTCAAAAATAAACCTTACAAATATTTTACGAGTATATTATCTTCATTTATTTTAAATTACTATGTCTAACTCAAAGAATAATAATATACACATATTAAATGTTTTTTCTTTTTCTATATTTTCTTACTGGTTTTTTTAATAGCTTGAAGATTACCATCAAAATTCTGATTTCCTTTTCTTTTTCCATCAGAAATTATAACATCAGAATTTATTCCATCAATATCTGAATTACCTAAATTGGTTGATTCTGTTACAAATGAATATACATTTTCAGGATTTTCTGAAGAACTAACATTTAAATTTAAAGGAGTATTAGTACAATCATTTTTTTGACATAGAAAAATCATTGACTGAGCTATTGATTTTAAGGACTCACTAATGTGTTCCAAATGTGTATTACTTTTTTCAACAGTATCATTTAATTTTTTAATAGCATGATTTTGTTGAACTATTTCTTCCTTAAATTCAAGCATTGTGTTATTCATAATCTCAAGTCTGTCGCGTAATAAATCATTATGTTGTATTAATTTATAACTAAATTCACCAACATCCTCATAAAATTCATTGTCCTCAGGATTGTTCTCATTTTCTGATGGTAATGAATTATTTTCATTTTGTAAAAAAATAATTGTATGTTCAGCTTCATTGCTATTGTTGTTTTTCTCCTCCTGTTCTATGTTACTATTTGAAAATGTGGCTTGTGATAAATCCAACACTACATTTATTGGTATTTCATTTTGAGATGATATATTTTGGGTGGTAGTTCACTTTCAATACTTATTTCTTTATTAGTTATATTACATTCTAAATTATCGAACATTTCATTTTCATTAATATTAGATTCATTACGATCCAATGATGGTGTCTCAATATTTTCTTGTGAGCTTTCATTTTGTTCTTCTGCCACTAAATAAAAATGTTTTTGGTTTATTTTATATTTATTATTTCACATACATATTTAAAATTACATTATCCAGAAACATAATCAAAATTACCTGTTCTTACACCAATATTGGTAAGTCCAGGAACTCCAGAAACCATTGCAGCTGGGATTAATTCTCTAATTATTTTTTCAGAATCAGAGTATGTGATTGGTACATATGTTCCACCACCTGTTTTCATTCTTTCAGTTTTTTCTTTTCCCATTTTCGCTTTAACTTTAATTTTTAAATCAGAGTATCTTTTTTTGCATTTGGTCACTGATCTGGGCCTAACACCTACAGCTGATACAGATTTTGCAATTTTTTCCCATATTGAATTCTTTTCAAAATTTGAAGTTTTTGCAGACATGGATCCAAACAGTTTATCATAATACATTTGCATTTGCTGTGCTAATACAAGATTTTCCTCTTCTGTGAATGCAGGGTTTCTACCAGACTCACTATTTTGTGATGATACTCCAGTTGGTAGAACCTATGAATACATTTTTTTAAAAATATTTTATAAAATAACATTAGCATTAAATGTGTCGTATTTCTTTAAATAAATAAAAGTAAATGTAAAATAACATATACAATAAATATATATAATATGGTTGATTGTATGTACTTACCATTGTTAATATTTTCTGAATTTAAATACATTTGTTTTTCTTTGGGAAATGCAAATCGAATTTTAAGTTTCCTGAGGAAAGTAGCATAGAGAATTTTGCGCCATAAAAAGTGGACTTTTATATTGTCAAATTACGTAATGATTGCAGTTACGGATATTCACAAACACATTTACGAAGTTTATATTGAAATAGCGAAGGATGATTGCGTATGTTTTCACCGCAAAACTTTATTACAAAATGCGCAATGATCAAAAATGACGTGATCAAAGAGCGTCGTAATAAGCAATTATGGAGACTATAAATATTTTGACGTAATTTTTAAAAAAGTGCGCGAAATTCAATTTACGAGGGTAAGTTTACGAAAATGATTTTGAAAAATATGATTTAAAATTTAATAAAATATTTAATTTACAATTCAATTTAATATTTATAATTACAGATGGCAGAATATATATATTATACATTATTTCAACATAGAAGATTTCAAAGGAGAAGAAGGAGGTTGATAACACATCATACAAATATGATAGAAATATTGCATGAAAATGATGTTGAACAATCTCAAGGATTAATTTCAGAACCAACAACCACAAGGACACACAGGGTATACAGGCCCAGAACATACAGAGAAAGATAATTTTTAAGTGACATGCCTGATGATATTGTATTTCAAAGATTTTGATTTAACATATCAGTTATAATTACCCTTTACAAATTATTTAAAGATGATTTGGATCCTAGAACAAGGAGAAATAGAGCAATACCAGGAATTGTTAAATTATTGACCACACTTCATTTTTTGGGAACAGGTTTTTTCCAACATACCACCAGTTCAATTACAGGTGTGTCACAAAGTGCTTTTTCCAGATTTCTTAACCAGGTAATTAATGTTTTCAAGAAAAATATCAACAGATTCATACAATTTCCAATTACTGAAAATGAAAAAAATATAATTAAGGAATATTTCTATGAACATTATGGAATACTAAATACTCTAGGATGTATTGACTGCACACACATACAAATTTGTGCACCAATTGATCATCCAGAAACATATTTTAACAGAAAGGGGTGGCACTCTCTAAACACTCAAGTAGTATGTGACCACAAATACAAAATTATTTCTCTGTTGTCAGCTTTTCCAGGGAGTGCACATGACTCTTATATTATAAAGCAATCACTCCTTTATGAAGATATGAATGCAGGGATTTGTGGAAATGGTTTGATACTTGGTAAGTTATGTACTAAGATGTTTAATTGTCTAATACATAAATTAAATTATTTGTAATACTAACCATAAATCATACATCCAACAGAAGATGCAGGATACCCATGTTACAAATGGTTAATCACACCTGTCTCCAAACCAACAAACAGAAAAGAAATGAAGTTCAATGACGTACACTCAAAAGCAAGATCAGCTATTGAACGTACATTTGGACTTCTTAAGAGTAGGTTCTGTTGTATCGATAAAACTGGAGGAGCATTGAAATATCAACTGACAAAGGCTGCAGACATAATAACTTTGTGTTGTATTCTTCATAATTTAGCCATTGAAAATAATCTAGATATTGATGTAGATTATGATTATGAACATGGAATAATTCAAAATGATTTTTCTTCACAGGACCCTGCTGTAAACACCAGTGTGAGGGAACACATGATTAATAATTATTTTTGATTTAAAACTGTATAATTACATTGCATTGCATTGCTTTACTTATGAATACAATTGTATTACTTTTCTTTTTATTTCAAAATAAACAAAAGTCAGAAATAATACATGAGTTTTGGACATTTAATATTATAATATACAAATCTGAATTTCTAAGTTCAAAGTTGATGATACAATTGATCAATAGACACTTTGAAAGAAATTACGATACAGAATTACACATACAAAGTGGGTATTAACATTACGCAAACCAAAAAAAACATTTGCAGCGTATGTCGAATGACCAAAACACGCCCATTTCGAATATATACACGCAATCAATTTCGAACACTTTCAATCATTACAATATTATATTCGCACTCCAGTGCGGACATCTTTACATCATATCATTTTAAAAACGAGCTTTCAATCATCGAGCCCTAAGTGTGTGTGAATTGGACCCGTAAAATATCACACATTAATCACGATAGTGGTAAATAACAGATAATCATATGTCTAAACAAATATTAATACTTGTGTTAATACAACAACCTATAACAATAATATCCCTCGTAATCCATGCAGATTCTCGTGTAAGAGATTAGGACTAAGCAATGCTCTAATCTAACAAAAAATTAATAATGTAAATGTTTGAAATATATCAACACAATCACTGCCTACTATTGAGAGTAACTTACTATAAGGACGCCAGACAGTTAACACTTCCGTCATATGATTTGTTTACCATGACGACCAATACTGGTATCATGGTGGCTAATTTGTGAATTCGAGGTCCGTTGTTGTTCTGAGTGCTTGAGACCGGCTATTGAATGAGTAGCTGCGGTATAATGCTAGCCTTACTAATATAGAATTTATGAGTTAATAGCAGAATACCTGTCCTGCAAATTGTGCGGACATGGTGACACATAGCATAGTCTAATTGAAACAGTTTGACTGGCATAAGATTAACTATTGGGTATGCAGTAGTGTATATGAGTGTATACGATATTGTAACAGTATGACTGTATGTGCAGTTGATACATTGTATCAGGAGAATTGAATGTATAATATTAACTGAATGCATAAGGATAAGAAAGCGCAATCAGAAGCTAATAGTTTATTACAAAGCCTACTACATAGTCGATAATAATCACTTTGTTAGAGTATTCGATACAATACGCAGACTGACCTAGAACACGTATCAGTATATTGGAGATATACGGATGTATTGTGACAATAACAATAAAAATGTCTAATAAGTATTAAACGTATGACAAACTACCTGAATACAAAAACAGTAACATAGCTAGATTCAGGCTGTTCTTTTCCTATTACGGTCCCATGAGGTTTACAATGAGGTTATAAAGACCAATGAATAAATAAATAGACTAAGATTTATCAATAGTTTGGATTAGACAGAACCTGAGTCTAGACTTGTTATAATAACTATGGCTCTACAATAATATCGATACTAATCTCATTTCACAAGTCCACATAAACTACACATTTTCTATAAAAGGAAAATCGATCACCACAACACCAAAGCTATAGCTGCTGTGCTTCTTGATTAATGATGGTGAGTATTGCCTAGCGGTAATTTTTATGGTAGTGACTTGTATCATATCACCCCTGGTATTAATACCCAAGGAAGACGGGTAGCATTTGCATTTGGTTTTTGATATTAGCTTGGGACCCAATTTTGGGAACACATATTAAGATATCTGGTACACCCAGAAACATAGGTTGATATAATTTTCTAACTTCCGACTGAGGATTAAGATACCCTTGCTACATATGGACTAATAACATATATTCCGTGAGTCACAATTAGCCTCATAGCCCTTTTAAATTGTTTGCTTGTTTTTAATTTGTAGTGGATGTACCAAAGAAAACTAGCATATGTAGTGGATAGTGACATACCCACACATCTATAATCTCCACTATAAGTTGTATGTATTGTTTTATCTCTTGAGCATAAATGTTAAATAAAGTGTTGTGTTTTTTAACATATATATATACTTTACTTACTTAATCTCTAATTCAACATTAGGGTCACCAAGCCCTTAAATCCTTCCTCTCCCTTAAATATATTGGTTATTTAGCTCCCCAGCAGAAAAAGGACTATTGCACCTGAAGTGGGTGAGACTCTGTGACAGAGGAGGATTCTCAGGCCCAAAGGCAACCGTTTAAACCCTTCATTAGATTTAATTTGTTTTCATTATCAAAAGTGTAAAGATTATATACGTATAAAATACAGTGTGTATATATACATATATAGATATATAAATATATATATATATATATATATGTGAGGGGGGTGAAAGTAATCCCACACTTTTTTTTGTAGGACTTGACCCCTGCCCCTCACCCCCCGAAAAAATGTGGATTTGATACATATCTTTTTAAAATAAATTTACATTTAACACAGAAAAACAATGTGAATCAGATTACATGTCTGCAAAAGGAGGTACCCCTGTGCCCATAGTCTGTGAGATGGTCTGACCCCCTATTACTGTATATAGTGACACTGTTTATATAGCAATTTAGTGACACAGTCTGTAATCTGCCGGTTAGATAGCTGGCCTGACCCTACCCACCCCAGTACTTTATAAAGTGATCACAGTAGTCAGTGACATGGTCCAGCCCCCCAGTACTGTACATAGTGGTACAGTATAGTCACACTGTTTACTCCCTGCCCCCCATGCTGTAGTAACAAGGGCCTCTATTTATCACAGGTCCTTGCGGACCTGATCCGACAGTGTGGAATCAGGTCCGCAAGACCTCGCTGAATGCGGAGAGCAATACACTCTCCCGTATTCAACATTTGCACCAGCAGCTCAAAAGAGCTGCTGGTGCAACACCGCCCACTGCTGACCTTCGTGGCCAATCAGCCGCCAGCATGGGAGGTGTCGAATTGTGGCGATTCCTGTCCGCCTATTCAGAGCAGACGGACAGGGTTTATTGAGCAGCGGTCTTTAGACTGCTGCTTCATAACTGCTGTTTCTGGCAAGTCGGCACTGTCCCCAGAAACACGGGCCATCAAGCTCCATTTGGAGCTTGATGGATGGCCCCAAGGTCTGTAATTTTCTGATTCCACAAACATACACACACACATACATGTATAAATACACACACAGACACATACATACATACAAACATACACACACACATACATGTATAAATACACACACACAGACACATACATACATACAAACATGCACACACACATACAGTTATAAAATACACACACAGACACATACAATACATACACACATGCACACACACATACATGTATAAATACACACACAGACACATACATACAAACATGCACACACACACATACATGTATAAATACACACACAGACACATACATACATACAAACAAACACACATACATGTATAAATACACACACAGACACATACATACATACACACATACACACACACATGTATAAATACACACACAGACACATACATACACACACACATACATTATAAATACACACACAGACACATACATACATAGAAACATACACACATACATGTATAAATACACACACAGACACATACATACATACATACATACATACACACACACATACATGTATAAATACACACACAGACACATACATACATACAAACATACACACACACATACATGTATAAATACACACACAGACACATACATACATACATACATACAAACATACACACACACATACATGTATAAATACACACACAGACACATACATACAAACAAACATACACACACACATGTATAAATACACACACAGACACATACATACATACATACATACACACACACATACATGTATAAATACACACACAGACACATACATACATACAAACAGTACACACATACATGTATAAAAACACACACAGACACATACATACATACAAACATGCACACACACACATGCATGTATAAATACACACACAGACACATACATGCACACACACACATACATGTATAAATACACACACACAGACACATACATACAGTACAAACATGCACACACACACACATACATGTATAAATACACACACAGACACATACATACATACAAACATGCACACACACACATAAACACCAATGGGTAAAACAGAAACACTAACCCCTGTAGTCAGAGACACTAGTGATAGCATCATGTCACTACTCACATAATATCAGTTGCAGGCAGTGGCAGGTCAACGTTTTTTTCTTGAAAAGTTCTCCCTCAGAGAATGGAGGGTGGGCACACCATGATCATCTATGAAATGTTATGAAAAAAAAATGTTATCTGTGACACTAATAACTAATTTTTGAGCAATCTGATTAGTTATAGTGATTAAAAAAAGTATTGTAATTTTAAACTTGCTGATTATTGTGAGTAGAAAAAGTATTGGTAAGTTTTGATTTGATGTTTTTAGTTGATCATGTGATAATGTCCTTTATGTCAAACATGGAAAATTAATCAAATAATATCTACGTCATATATCCTAGTATAAAGGCAATGTCAATGCTTGAGTAAAATATTTTTTTTATATTTTTTATCTCTATATCTACTAGTTGCACCAAATATGAGCAATACTTTGGCACCACATTTGAAGCAATACTATTGTCCCCTTGCTTTGTAATGAGATGACAAAGGATGTAAAAAATCCATAAGTATAAATGTATTTTTAATTGTTATCCATATATCTACTAGTGCACCAAATGTGGAGCAATAATATTGTTTGATTTTGAAAGAGTATACAATTTTAATAAGTTTCTAATTTACTTTTTTTATGTAATATGCTTCATTCTCTTGCAGCATCGAACATAAGCTTTCTGTGTTTTCAGGGGACTCCCATTGATTTCTATGGTATCCGCGGCCTCAAGGGTGGCGGTTTGAAAACAAGGATACGCTGCAATCGGAAATAGACGCTGAGCGTACCTGTTAAATGTTTGATAAATTGAGAAAAGGGTCAAATAGAGTCAAATGTGAATTTGCAACATCTGTAATGACGATCTGCTTAGGATAAGATCTTGGGAGCGTATATTTCATCACACATTTTATAACATTGACGATCTTGACTCTTTTATTACTACGGTGGATCAATCTCGCGACAATTACGACGTGGAATTCAAGTGTAATTTCAGATGACACTTTGATAATATCCCCCTATGTGTTTAAATGATTGTATTTTTATCATGCACTTGTTAATTATGCAAATCTATTGCATTGAGTGGTCCTTTAAGACCGAGGATATATCAAAGAGAATGAGTGAAAAGCTCTGCTCTCACTCAATTAGTTTGTGGTGAGTGGTTGCACAATCATTTGCTTATACAATGATAAATACAACAAGAGGATGCTGCCTGCTCACCTCAATACCATGCAAATAGGTTACTGACTGGGAACACTGCCCCTCCCATAGTAATGATGAATCTTGGCCATATCTTTTAAATTGAATAGTGTGGCTGTAAAATGACAATATATAATGTGTGACAATGGGGCATATTTATCAAGCAAGAACTGCTGGGTGCAATGATAAATGCCGACAGCGTATGCATTTATTGTTGTGCAGCAGACATGATACCTACTTCGTATCATGTCCGCTCGCACATTGATAAATATGCCCCAATAACTTGCAAGTCAACTTTAGATTTATAGATCCCAAAAGCTTCTGTTAAAGGGCAAACAATACTGAACAGAAAAAAGGTTATCAAAACCATTTAAAAAGAGTGGCATACATTACAAAACAAGAGATAACATTTCTGATTAGTTAAAAACAATTTGCTACTGGCAATATACCAGAGTTAATCCCCAATACTGTCTCATCAACTTAAATTTCTGTATCTATATCTGACTTTTCACTTTCAGCTTTTACTTCTCTGATACAAATTATATATATAAATCTTTCCTTACAACGAATGCATTTTTCTGTTTTGGAAGTATGCATATTGTCATAATTTTTTTATTATTGTATAGCTATGATAATGAATATATGCTAGTTTCAAAATTCTGCTATTTGAGACTAAGGGGCATATTTATCATTGTGTAGGCAGACATGATATGAAGTAACATATCATGTCCGCTGCACATCGATAAATGCCGACAGCATACACTGTCGGTATTTATAATGCACCATACGAAGCTTGATAAATGTGCCCCTAAAGGGAGTACAAACAGAAGAAAAAATTGGCTGCACACGCAACAGGCACAAAAAGTTTAAAAATAACTTTTAATAATGCAGATTAAAAAATAGGTACAATACAATAACATACATTTTTTAGTTTTTAATAGCAACTTTGCAAAATAAGGAGCTCCATTTAGACAAATATTATTTAGCAAAGCTATAATACATATAATATATATATAATATATATATATATATATATATAATATATATATATATATTAATTTAGATCAAATGCTATAGAATTATGACGCATGTTTAGCAAATCTTATCAAACAATCACCTAGATTACGAGTTTTGAGCACTATAGGCAAAGTAAAGAATGCCACAAAAGTTGCGTTATTTAACCCCCTATAGCACTGCCATTACAAGTTTAAAAAAACCCGGCTTGTGCGGGCGATATGGCTGCGTTGATCTCCATACCGCACACAAAAACAGCAGTTTTGACGTGCTCGTGCATGCTTTACCCATAGACATCAATGGGGAGAGCCGGCAAAAAAAAGTCTAACACCTGCGATCGCGGAAACAAAAGCTATGGGGAAAAATAAACTATTGTTTAAACCTAACACCCTAACATAAACCCCGAGTCTAAACACCACTAATCTGCTGCCCCCAATATCCCTGGCGCCTGTTATTAAACCCTAATCTGCCGCTCCCGATATCGCTGCCACTATACTAAAGTTATTAACCCCTATTCCGCCACACCCCAACATCGCCGCAACTATTCCATTGCTCCTGATACAGCTGCCACTTAAATAAAGCTATTAACCCCTAACCCTAATGTAACCTTAACACCCCCTAACTTTAACATAATTAAACTAGATCTAAATTAAACTTACAGTTATTAACTAAATAAACTTATTAACCCCTAAACCACCAGCCCCCCACATCGCAACAACCTAAATTAAAATATTAACCCCAACCCTAAAACCTAACCCTAACTAATAATTAAAATAGATCTAAATTAAATTTACAATTATTAACTAAATAATACCTAGTTAAAACTGAATACTTACCTGTAAAATAAAACCTAAGCTAGCTACAATATAACTAATAGTTACATTGTAGCTAGCTTAGGTTTTATTTTTATTTCACAGGTAAGTTTGTATTTATTTTAACTAGGTAGACTAGTTAGAAAATAGTTATTAACTATTTACTAACTACCTAGCTAAAATAAATACAAACTTACCTGTGAAATAAAAGCTAACCTGCCTTACACTAAAACCTAACATTACAAAAAAAAAACAACGAAATTATCCAAAAAAATAAATATTATTCCTATTCCAATACCCTTAAAAAAACACCCCAAAATAAAAAAGCATAATCTAGAATAAACTACCTAGGGCCCTTAAAAGGGCCATTTGTAGGGCATTGCCCTAAGTTAAACAGCTCTTTTGATAAAAAAAAATAAAACACCCCCTAAAAATATACATTACACAAAATAAAAAATGAAATCATCCAAAATAAAAAAGAATTACACCCAATCTAACAGCCCTATCAAAATAAAAAAGCCCCCGAAAAAAAAACCCACTACTAGCCTACAATAAACTACCAATGGCCCTTAAAAGGGCCTTTTGTAGGGCATTGCCCCAAAGATATCAGCTTTTACCTGTAAAAAAAATGCAAACACCCCACAGTAATACCCACCACCCAACCAACCCCCCCAAATAAAAAAAAACTATCTAAAATGACCTAAGCTACCCATTGCCCTGAAAAGGGCATTTGTATGGGCATTGCCCTTAAAAGGGTATTTAGCTCTTTTACATTGCCCAAACCAAAAAAAACACACAAAAAACCCTTAAAAAAACCTAACACTAACCCCCGACGATCCACTTGTTGTTGAAGTCCCGCTTTATGCGGCAAGAAGTCTTCATCCAGACATCCTCTTCTATCTTCATCCAGCCAGCGAAGTACTCATCCATGCGGCAAGAAGTCTTCATCCAGGCGGCCTCTTCGATCTTCATCCGGCGGGTAGCGGGTCCATCCTGAAGACATCCGGCGCGGAGCATCCTCTTCATATGGTCGCCGCCGTAAACTGATTCTTCAATGCAAGTGATGCAATCCAAAATGGCATCCCTTGCATTCCTATTGGCTGAAAGATTTCAAACTTCCAATAGGATTGAGCTCTCATTCTATTGGTTGTTCCAATCAGCCAATAGAATGAGAACTCAATCCTATTGGCTGATTGGAACAGCAAATAGAATGAGAACTCAATCCTATTGGCTGATTGGAACAGCCAATAGAAGGAGAGCTCAATCCTATTGGCTGATTGAAAAAGCCAATAGGATTTTAGCAGCTCTAAATCCTATTGGCTGATTGAAATCTTTCAGCCAATAGGAATACAAGGGACACCATTTTGGATTGCGTCACTTGCATTGAAAGATCAGTAAACGTCCGCAACTGTATGAAGAGGATGCTCCACGCCGGATGTCTTCAGGATGGACCTGCTCCACGCCGGCTGGATGAAGATCGAAGAGGCCGCTTGGATAAAGACTTCTTGCCGCATGGATGAGGACTTCGCCGGCTGGATGAAGATAGAAGAGGCCATCTGGATGAAGACTTCTTGCCGCATGGATGATGACTTCGCTGACTGAATGAATCCTATAAGCAGAACTTAAACAAATGTAAGTAGATTGTCGGGGGTTAGTGTTAGTTTTTTTAAGGGTTTTTTAGGTGTTTTTTTTTTTTTAGATTAGGGTTTGGGCACTGTAAAAGAGCTAAATGCCCTTTTAAGGGCAATGCCCATACAAATGCTCTTTTCAGGGCAATGGGTAGTTTAGGTTATTTTAGAAAGTTTTTTTATTTGGGGGGGTTGGTTGGGTGATGAGTTTTACTGTTGGGGGGGTGTTTGTATTTTTTTACAGGCAAAAGAGCTGATATCTTTGGGGCAATGCCCCACAAAAAGCCCTTTTAAGAGCTATTTGGTAGTTTATTGTAGGCTAGGTTTTTTTTTTATTTTGGGGGGCTTTTTTATTTTGATAGGGCTATTAGATTAGGTGTAATTCTTTTTTATTTTTGATTATTTGCTTGTTATTTTTTTTTCGTAATATAGTGTGTTTTTTTTTGTAATTTAGTTAGTTTTTATTTTTTGTAATTAGATATTTTTTGTAATTTTTAGAGTAGTCTTAGGATTTTTTTATTGGTATTTTAGTTTTATTTAATTGGTAGTTAGTTCAATTTTAGTTTAATAATTATAATAGTTTAATTGTTAGTTTAACTTTAGTTATTTTAATTTGACAGGTAAGTTTTAATTTAATTTAAGATAGGGAAATTGTAATTTTAATATAAAGTTAAGGGGTCGTTAGGTTTAGGGGTTACTATTTTAATTTAGTTTATTTCGCTGTGGGGGGCTTTCGGTTTAGGGGCTAATAATTTATTTTAGTATATTTCATTGTGGGGGGCTTGCGTTTTAGGGGTTAATAGGTTTATTATAGTGGCGGTGTGGGCGGACGGCAGATTAGGGATTAATAATATTTACATAGTGTTTGCGATGCAGGGGGGCAGCAGTTTAAAGGGTTAATAAGTTTATTATAGTGGCGACAATGTCGGGAGTGGCTGAATAGGTACTCACCATTCCTTAAGTCCGGCAGAGAAGGTCTTTTTCCATGTGGTGAAGGTCTTCTTCCAGGCGGCGACATCTTCATCCAGCGCAGGGACCGCTTCTATTTTCATGAAGGCCAGCATGGAGGATCCTCTTCATGCGATTGATGCGGCAAACTGAAGCTTGTATGCAAGGTACCCGTTTTATATTGGCTGAAAAATTCAAATCAGCAAATAGAATGAAAGCTACTGAAATACTATTGGCTGTTCAAATCAGTCAATAGGATTTCAGTAGCTCTCATCCTATTGGATGATTTGAAAATTTTAGCTAACAGGAATGTAAGGTTCCCCCAAATATAAAACGGGTACCTTGCATTCAATCTTCAGTGTGCGGCATCGATCGCATGAAGATGATCCTTCATGCTGGATGGTTCCACAGCTGACATTCTTGCTCCGCGGCCACCTCTGCCCTTTTAAGGGCAATGCCCATACAAATGCCCCTTTAGGGGGAATGGGTAGCTTAGGTTTTTTAGTGTTGTTTTTTTTTTTTAATTTGGGGGGGTTGTGTGGGTTGGGGGTTTCATTTTAAGGGGTAACTTTTACTTTATTTTGGTAGAAAAGCTGATCGCTTTAGGGCAATGCCCTACAAAAGGCCCTTTTATGGGCTATTGGTAGCTTAGTGTTAGATTAGGGGGTGTTTTTATTTTGGGGGGCCTTTTTTATTTTTGTAGGAGTATTAGATTAGGTTTTATTTTATTTTTTTCATTTTTGAACCTATGATATACACATGAGGCTCCCCTCTTGCTTGCCTTTTTAGACTCTATCCACTCTTGTTTGGGAAGAGGAGAGCAGTCACACCTAAAGAATTATCCTTTGGAGGACTTCACTCTATTTTTGTTTGGACTTTGTTTGTATATATCAGCTAATTATATGGCAATTTTAATTATCATTATCTTCATTACTATTTTTATTTTTTCTACTCTTTACAATTTACATTCTATTTTAGAATTAATAAGTATTGCTTTGTTATTTGATAATTTGTTTGTTTTTTAACTTTTTTGAGGTATATATTTAAATAGCATTTATGTTTTGATTTAAAATTGACTAATTTAAGGTCACAAACCCACTTATTAAAGGCAAGATATACACAGAATGGGAATAAACTCCATCCCACCACCCCCTCCTGTCAATATATACACAAGTATGGGTTGACCAAATTCCAATTACTCATTTTGACAAATCTACTATCAAAAGAACCCTTTGGGGGATATCTATCAAGCCTTCAACTTTGTTGAATTCAATGGCAAAAATGCGCTCGCCTAAGATCGCTTAACATTGTGGCCGTGGACCTGAATATGATCTCCATATTTATAAAAAAGCCGGCAAAAAGACATGCACCAAGTACGGGGCGATGTGAATCGGACTGTTGTTAACTAGCAGTCATCGATCTTGCGACTATTCAGCTTTTAACCAACTTTATTTATACCCTGTCACTAAACGCTGCCACTATACTAAAATGTTTAACCCCTATCCTGCCGCTACCGGACCCCGCAGCCACCTAAATAAAGTTATTAACCCCTATCCTGCCACACCTGGACCCCGCTGCCACCTAAATAAATTTATTAACCCCTATCCCGCCTCTCCCAGACCCCGCCGCTACCTAAATAAAGTTATTAACCCATATCCTGTCGCTCCTGGACCCCGCCACCACCTAAATAAAGTTATTAACCCCTTTCCACCGCTCCCAGACCCCACCGCCAACCGCTCCCGGACCCCGCCGCCATCTAAATAAATGTATTAATCCCTATCTCACCACTCCCGGACCCCACCGCCACTAAATAAACATATTAACCCCTAAACCTCTGGCCTCCCACATCACTACCACTAACTAAACCTAATAAACCCTAAATCGCCAGCCCCCCACATCACCATAAACTAAATTAAGTTATTAACCCCTAAACCTAACAACCCGCTAACTTTAAATTAAAATTACAACATCCCTATCTTATAATAAATTTAAACTTACCTGTAGAATTAAAAAAAATATATTTTTAAACTATTAATTAAAGGGACACTGAACCCAATTTTTTTTTTTCATGATTCAGATAGAGCATGCAATTTGAAGCAACTTTCTAATTTACTCCTATTATCACATTCTTTTCATTCTCTTGGTATCTTTATTTGAAAGGCAAGAATGTAAGTTTAGATGCCGGCCCATTTTTGGTAAACACACTGTGTTGTTCTTGCTGATTGGTGGGTAAATTCACCTACCAATAAACAAGTGCTTTCCATGGTCTGAACCAAAAAAATTGCTTAGTGCATTCTTTTTCAAATAAACATTGCAAGAGAACGAAGAAAAAATGATAATAGGAGTAAATTAGAAAGTTGTTTAAAATTGCATGCGCTATCTGAATCACGAAAGAAAAAATTTGGGTTTAGTGTCCCTTTAACCTACCCTATTATCCTACAATTAAATTAAACTAGCAATTAAATTAACTAAATTACATATTAAAAAACCCTAACCCTACTCAAATTATTTAAATATAACATTTAACCTTATTAGAAATTACTAAATTACCAAAAAAATAAGCGCTAAGTTACAAAAAATAAAAAACACTAAATTACGGAAAAAAACCCAAAACACATTATAAAAAATAAAAACGAATTACTCCTAATCTAATAGCCCTATCAAAATAAAAAAGACCCCCAAAATATAAAAAAAAACCTAGCCTTCAATAAACTACCAATTGAGCTCTCATCCTATTGGCTGATTGGAACAGCCAATAGGATGAGAGCTGCTCAAATCCTATTGGCTGATTGGAACAGCCAATAGGATTTTAGCAGCTCTAATCCTATTGGCTGATTGGAACCTTTCAGCCAATAGGAATGCAAGGGATGCCATATTGGATGACGTCACTTGCATTCAAGTTCCAGTTTACAGCGGCGACCATATTGAAGAGGAGCTCCGTGACGGATGTCTTCAGGATGGACCTGCTCCACGCCGGATGGATGAAGATAGAAGATGCCGCCCACAAAAGGCCCTTTTAAGAGCCTTTGGTAGTTTATTGTAGGCTAGGGTTTTTTAATTTAGGGGGGCATTTTTATTTTGATTGGGCTATTAGATTAGGTGTAATTCATTTTTATTTTTGATAATGTGGTTTTTTATTTTCCGTAATTTAGCGTTTAATTTTTTGTGTAATTTAATAATTTTTAATAAGGTTAAATAAGGTATTTAAATAATTTGAGTAGGGTTAGGTTTTTTTAATATGTAATTTAGTTAATTTATTTGTTAGTTTAATTTAAGTGTAGTATAATAGGGTAGGTTAATTAATAGTTTAAAAATAGTTTATTTTAATTCTACAGCTAAGTTTAAATTTATTATAAGATAGGGATGTTGTAATTTTAATTTAAAGTTAGTGGGTTGTTAGGTTTAGGGGTTAATAGCTTAATTTAGTTTATGGTGATGTGGGGGGCTGGCGGTTTAGGGGTTAATACATTTATTTAGTGGCGGCGGGGTCAGGGAGTGCCGGGATAGGGGTTAATAATTTTTATTTAGGTTGAAGCAAAGTCGGGGTGGCAGATTAGGGGTTTTTAAACTTGGGACTTATGTTAGGGTGTTAGGTGTAAACGTTACATGTTTTCTACCATATAAATCAGTGGGATATCTGGCTGCATTGAATATAAGCTTTCGCTGCTTTCAGACTCCCATTGATTCCGATGGCATCCGCTGCCTCCAGGGTGGTGGATTAAAAACCAGGTACGCTGGGCCGGAATAGCCGTGAGCATACCTGTAAACTATTTGATAACTTTGAAAAAGTGTCAAATAGAGCCAAATGTGTATTCGGAACATCTGTAATGACGTAAGCATCGATCTGCGTTGGATTGAGACTGGCAGATCGTATGTTACGTCACAGATTTCAACTTTTGCCGGTCTGTAGGCTTTGATAACTAGGTCAGATCAAGCTCGCAACAATTACTCTGCAGAATTCTGGCGTATTTGCTGTTGACGGCTTGATAGATAACCCCCTTTGAATTCTATTTAAATAGAAATATAACATGCAGGCTGGAAAGATGAATATCTACTTCCTTACAATTACCAAAAGATTGCCCTAGTATATTTTAGCCAAACTGGAAACATTAAAATGCTTAACCCAGAATATGTTTGCTGAGCTATAAAATCTAACTCTATTAAAGAAAATTATCAGATGAATGGAGTAACTTCTCTGAAAAGGTACAGATCACAGTAAGACACACTTAAGTGCTGAAGTCATGGTCACACCCAAGAGTTAATTAATACATGTTGGGTCAGTATACAAAAATCCAGATTCTATGACTATTCTGGATTTAACAGAGAAGCAATTCTTAACTTGTAAAATAATCGGGGGAACTGATGCAACATGAAATAATTTGTGTATATAATATTCATGTAGTTAATATACATCAGTACTGCATGTATATATAAATATATAAGTATAGGATAACCATCTGGTACCCAGAGCATGATACCAAGTATGAAATAACTTGTATGTATAATAACCGTATTTATAATGATTGCTGACCCAATATGCTGCATATAAGATGGTTGATGAAATATGTTTAGAATAAGTTAAAGTTTGTTAAATATACAGTATGTGTGACACAATTATTGGCACCCTTTTAGTCAATACTTTGTGCTACCTTCCTTTGCCAAGATAACAGCTCTGAGTCTTTTCCTATTAGTCTCTTTCTATTCATTGGCAAATGTATTGGGTTGCTAATATTGTATAAAGCTCTCTGGTTGGTAAACTGAACTTATAAAAGACTATTTGGTTAGATAGGTAAATTGTACTCACTGGGAACGCTATTAATCTGTTGAATTTTAGTCAAGATTTTAATTGTAATATTTGGCTCTTTTTTCTCTATTTTAGTGCTAAACTACTTATTGTAATCATTTGGATAGCATAGGAGACAAGTTTATTAGATATAGGAAACATATATCAAATTGAGGGATATATACAATATAGGCAAAAATGGTGGATACTTAATCATTTTATAATGGAGCAAATAATTCAAATCAACCTAAGGTGTATAGTTTTCTGCTACTCTGCTACTAGCCAAATGTAGAGGCATAGACTGCTGAATGCAAAATATAGAAGATAAGAATTTTGAGGAACAAGGCTGTCAAGCGTGATTCTTAAAAACTTCATTAATCTATGAAATAACTAATATCAAACTCTCTATTCATTCCTAATGGAATTCTGTTTTTTAATTTTAAGATCCAAAATAATTCTTTTTTATCAAGGATTTTATTTTTGTTGCCCCCTCTTATGGGGACTCTAGCTAGATCTATGACTTGAACATAAATATTAGTTTTATTTGTAAAATATATGCCATTAAAATGGCTGGCTACAGCTGATTCTTTTACATATTTTTTTACATCTCTGATGTGTTCTCCTACTCTCTTTCTGAGCTCTCTGGAGGTCTGTCCTATATATTGACTCTGACAAAGATTGCAGGTCAACATGTAAACCACCCATTGGGTACCACAATTGGCATAGAACTGGATCTCAAATTTCTGATTAGTACTACTGGATTTGAAAGAATCAACTTTTAGGGTGGTATTGCAAGTATTGCAGCTTTTGCTGCCACATCTAAAATTTCCTTTATGTTTTAACCATATAGATTATGTGGATGATAAATTGTTTTTAACCATGCTAGGTGATAGGGACTGTGCTAGAGTTCTGGGTTTTTTACAAACAAATTTTCAATTTTTAACAATAGGTTTTAGAATCTCATCTCCTAACAATAAATGCATATGTTTTTTAAGTATTTTGACAATTTGATCATATTGCATGGTATATTCTGTTGTGAACACTATTGAATTGGTGAAGTCATTATTTTTCTGGTTTCTATTATGGCTGTCAATTTATTGGGTGTCAGATTTTTTCACTTGCTGGCGGCATTTAGCTAAATCATTTCTATTATAGCCCCTATTAACTTTACTATTTTCGAGTTCAGTAGCCTGTTGTTCATAGACTTCATCTGATTTAGTGTTTCTCCTAAGCCTAATACATTGTCCTTTGGGTATGGCCTGTATCAGGTGTGGGGGGGGTGTTGCGATGTGGCATGCAGGATGGTATTTCCAGCAGTAGGTTTTCTGTAAGTTTTTGTACATATTAAGTTATTGTTAATGTGTAAGGTTAAATCCAGAAAATTTACTTCAATTCTACTATAGGTACCTGTAAACCTTAGACCCATTTGGTTATCGTTTAAATAATCCATATATACACGGTATGAGGAGTCATCTATTGTTTTTTTACTATAAAAAGCAAATTGTCTATATAACGTGAGTAAAAGACAATGTCCTCATACCATGGATTTGAAGGTTTATATACATATGAAAGCTCCCACTGGACTACAAACAAATTGGTAAACAATGGGGCAAACTTTGCCCCCATCGCCGTACCACATGTTTGTTGGTAATATTCTTGATTGAACAAATAAGTTACAAATTACAATAAGTAGTTTAGCACTAAAATAGCTCAAATATTCACTATTTTAAAATGTGAACTTAAAATTTCAAAATTATTCAGTTTGATAAAAATGAATACTCATATAGAGAATGTATGGTGTCACCTCAACTCTGTTATCATAATATAACTTTGTTGTTTTTAATATTCACTTGGTTTTGTGTTTTTAACTGAATCGGGTGTGGCAAGAGTTTATAAGACTGTACCTCGGGTATAAATTGTCTGACCCTGCCACACCTGACTAGTCTATGAATAAACGCCACTAGGGGGCACGAAACATGTAAGACTGGCCTTGTATGCATGCCTGCCCTCTGTCTGGGATCACAGTATGTTTTTATCCATGTCTCAATATACAGATGTTTTACTTTTTCAATCTAACCGAGTAGTGCCTGCTTTCTTTGACTCCTTTTATGCTGTACGGCCTGATCTGCCATTTGCTACGGCACTCCAGATCAATTGGGTTAATTTTAAATTAATTGAAATATTTCTATACTTTTGTTTGATATCTTTGTTCATAATTGATACACTGATTACTGCATAAATATATTCATTGTGTCTATAATATTTACACCTGTTAGAACTTAGTTATTATTAATTGGGATTAAATATTCATATTTAATAATATTTTTTCATATCATTAAAGAGACAGTCTACTCCAGAATGTTTATTGTTTAAAAAGTTAGATAATCCCTTTATTACCCATTACCCAGTTTTGCACATCAAACATGGTTATATTAATATATTTTTACCTATGTGATTACCTTGTATCTAAGCCTCTGCAGACTGACTCCTTAATTCAGTTCTTTTGACAGACTTGTATTTTAGGCAATCAGTGCTGATTCCTAGGTATTTCCACTGGTGTGAGCACAATGCTATTTATATGAAACACATGAACTAACTCCCTCTAGCTGTGAAAAACTGTCAAGTGCATTCAGATAAGAGGTGGCCTTTAAGGCCTTAGAAATTAGCATATGAGCCTACCTTGGTTTAGCTTTCCACTAAGCATACAAAAAGAACAAAGTACATATGATGATTTAAGTAAATTAGAAAGTTGTTTAAAACTACATCTATCTGAATCATGAAAGTTTAACTTTGACTACCCGTCCCTTTAATTGTTAATAGTCAAAAACATCTCAGCTTTTTTTTTTATTTTATAGTAGATTTTTTTATTTAATTTTTTTTTAATTAAGTTTTGAAAAAAGGATCAAAAGGCAAAATAAAAAGCAAATCACAAGTAACATGAGTAAATGTTCATATGGGTACATTCCTAGGATTGTACAAACATAACAGAGGTAGAGATATAAGCAAGTGCAACAATATTTAGACAATAAGCAA
Organism: Bombina bombina; assembly: GCF_027579735.1. Classification (NCBI taxonomy): domain Eukaryota; kingdom Metazoa; phylum Chordata; class Amphibia; order Anura; family Bombinatoridae; genus Bombina; species Bombina bombina. Next base: position 320,972,321 of record NC_069499.1, on the reverse strand, counting down.
GTGCAACAATAAAGGGAAAAGTGTATAGTATTGGTAAATACAGTATCACTGCACATCTTGCAGGAAAAAGAAAAAGCAACAACAAATATTTAAACCTTAACAGAAATAAACATAAGAAAAATCGAGTAATACAGTGTCACCTTGTTTAGACTATAAATAACATAGTCAGATTAGAAAGCAACAAAGAACAGAGGATCAAAAGAACAGTCATAGTAAAAAAGAGGGGAAGAAAAAGATCATTATCTGACCATTACTCCTATAAGATGATAAGTAAAAGTAGAAATAATAAATGTAAAGAACGCATGGCTGAAGAGAACCATTATCTTTAGTAGAAAGAGAAGAGTAGGAGAGCTGTGGTGGAGTGGGTGAATAACAAGTGGTAGACTATATTAAGGGCAGGGCAGTCCCCCATAGCCCACATGTACACCTCAGCATAAAGTTAACAATAACAAGGAAGGGTGATGGCAAAGGGAAGGATAAATCCAGACATCAAGGGGCAGGGTATAGGAGGAAAAATGATGGTTTTCAAAAATTCCAATAAAATTAAATCATAGTAACATGGTTCAATCTGCTAGATGTGAGTTGAACGATTTCTCTAGAGCAAGAGTGCATAAGACTAAACTACACCACTCGGTTATCTGGGAGTTGTAAGTTGTTCCCATCATTGTGAGATTAAACATTTTGTGCAAATGAATATAATGCTGAAAATGGAACATATTTTGGTATGTGATTTTAGGAGTCAGATTCAACAAGTATAACATGCAGGATAAGACTATCTGGCTTCCAAACATGATATCAATTGCTAATTTTCAATATTTGCAATATGTTTGTATTAATGGAAAATCCCACCAAGTGTGATTTAATGTTCCTAATCTACCACATCCATTTCAGCATCTATCAAGCACTGTGGGAAGTATAGTATGAAGTTGATGAGGTGTAAGGTATCAGCAGGATTTTATTTTATAGTTCATTTCTAGAGTGATAAAGAGTACAATTTTAACTTTGTATTTTGAAATTACATTTCATGTTAGAAACAATCTTTACTGTATACATTGAATATACGTTTATTTCACACTTTTAAAACAATTACAATTCATATTATCTATACTATATTTTAAGTGGCATAATTGTAATAGAGAACACTTAATTATACATAGCAAAATCCCCCCTATTTCCTGTAATTTAACTCAGATAATTGTGGGTTTTCCAATTCTGAAAAAAGGAACATTGCATACTTCACAAGTGTAACTATTACTGGCTTCAGCAAGGCGGTAGATAAGATACTGTAAAGATAATTAAAAAAAGAAGGCGCTCCAATGCCACAATATCACTTGAAACTTGTTGTTCGCTCTTAATATACCATCCCAGTGGAAGGATACTCACAAGGATTATGCACTTATCCCAACGCGCAAATTTAAACAGTCTTGGAGAATTAGGAGCTTCCCAGCTAGCTCACCCCAGTTCCAGGATGCTTTGGATTCTTAAGGTGACTGCCACTTGGTTGTCATTCACTACCAGTCACCTAGATTACGAGTTTTGAGCGCTATAGGAAAAGTAAAGAATGCCACAAAAGTTGCATTATTTAATCCCCTATAGCGCTGCTATTACAAGTTTAAAAAAACACTGCTTGTGCGGGCAATATGGAGATTTTGAGCTCCATACCGCTCCCAAAACAAGTGCTGTGTTTGACGTGCTCGTATAAGCTTTACCCATAGACATCAATGGGGAGAGCTGGCAAAAAAAACACCTGCGATGGCGGAAACAAAAGCTCTGTAATACAGCCCCATTGATGTATATGGGGAAATAAAAATACTGTTTAAACCTAACACCCTAACATAAACCCTACGTCTAAACACCATTAATCTGCTGCACCCAACATCGCTGATGCCTGCCTACAGTTATTAACCCCTAATCTGCCGCTCCCAATATCGCTGTTACCTAAATAAAATTATTAACCCCTAATCTACTGGCCCTGATATTGCCGCCACTATACTACATTTATTAACCCCTAAACTGCCAGCCCCCCACATCACAACAAACTATATTAACCCCTAAACCTAACCCTAACCCTAACATAACCCTAAACCTAACACCCCCCTAACTTTAACATAATATAATATAGCTAAATTAAATTTACAATTATTAACTAAGAAAACCTATTAACCCCTAAACCGCCAGCCCCCCACATCACAACAAGCTAAATTAAAATATATTAACCCCTAAACCTAACCCTAAACCTAACCCTACACCTAAACCCCCTAACTTTAACATAACTAAATTAGATCTAAATTGAATTTACAATTATTAACTAAATAATACCTAGTTAAAACTAAATACACTTACCTGTGAAATAAAACCTAACGCCTAGATTTAGAGTTCTGCAGTAGCCGTCAAAATCAGCGTTAAGGGCTCCTAATGCTGCTTTTGGCTGCCCGCTGGTATTTAGAGTCGTGTAGGTAAAGGTCTAACGCTCACTTTCAAGCCACGACTTTTCCATACCGCAGATCCCCTTACGCCAATTGGGTATCCTATCTTTTCAATGGGATCTTCCTAACGCTGGTATTTAGAGTCTTGGCTGAAGTGAGCGGTAGACCCTCTACCGATAATACTCCAGCCGCAAAAAAAAAGTCAGTAGTTAAGAGCTTTATGGGCTAACGCCAGTTTATAAAGCTCTTAACTACTGTGCTATAAAGTACACTAACACCCATAAACTACCTATGTACCCCTAAACCGAGGTCCCCCCACATCGCCGCCACTATAATAAAATTTTTTAACCCCTAATCTGCCAACCGCACACCGCCGCCACCTACATTATCCCTATGAACCCCTAATCTGCTGCCCCTAACATCGCCGACACGTACATAATATTTATTAACCCCTAATCTGCCCCCCCAACATTGGCGCTACCTAAATACACTTATTAACCCCTAATCTGCCGACCGGACCTCGGCGCTAATCTAATAAATGTATTAACCCCTAAACCGCCACACTCCCGCCTCACAAACACTATAATAAATTGTATTAACCCCTAATCTGCCCTCCCTAACCTCGCCGCTACTCTAATAAATGTATTAACCCCTAAAGCTAACTCTAACCCTAACCCTAACACCCCCCTAAGTTAAATATAATTTTAATCTAACTAAATAAATTAAATCTTATTAACTAAAGTATTCCTATTTAAAACTAAATACTTACCTGTAAAATAAACCCTAATATAGCTACAATATAACGAATAATTATATTGTAGCTATTTTAGGATTTATATTTATTTTACAGGCAACTTTGTATTTATTTTAACTAGGTACAATAACTAATAAATAGTTATTTACTATTTAATAGCTACCTAGTTTTAATAATTAAAAAATTACCTGTAAAATAAATCCTAACCTAAGTTACAATTAAACCTAACACTACACTATCAATAAATTAATTAAATAAATTACCTACAATTACATACAATTAAATCAACTAAACTAAATTACAAAAAAAACAAACACTAAATTACAAGGCTAATTACACCTACTCTAAGCCCCCTAATAAAATAAAAAAAGCCCCCCAAAATAATAAAGGTCCCTACCCTATTCTAAATTAAAAAGTAACCAGCTCTTTTACCAGCCCTTAAAAGGGCTTTTTGCAGGGCATGCCCCAAAGTAATCAGCTCTTTTGCCTGTAAAAAAACCACAATACCACCCCCAACATTACAACCCACCACCCCTACTCTAACCCAAACCCCCCTTAAATAAACCTAACACTACCCCCCTGAAGATCTCTCTACCTTGAGTCGTGTTCACCCAGCCGGGCACCGATGGACCAAAAGAGGACATCCGGAGCGGCAGAAGTCTTCATCCTATCCGGGCAGAAGAGGACATCTGGACCAGCAGACATATTCATCCAAGCGGCATCTTCTATCTTCATCCATCCGGAGTGGAGAGGAGCCATCTTCTTCCAGCCAACGCTGATCCATCCTTCTTCACCGATGCCTACTCACCGAATGAAGGTTCCTTTAAATGACTTCATCCAAGATGGCGTCCCTCAAATTCTGATTGGCTGATAGGATTCTATCAGCCAATCGGAATTAAGGTAGGAAAAATCTGATTGGCTGATTGAATCAGCCAATCAGATTCAAGTTCAATCCGATTGGCTGATCCAATCAGCCAATCATATTGAGCTTGCATTCTATTGGCTGTTCCGATCAGCCAATAGAATGCAAGCTCAATCTGATCAGGTTAGGGTTAGCCGTAGCTTTAGGGGTTAATACATTTATTATAGTAGCAGCGATGTGCGGTCGGCAGATTAGGGGTTAATACTTGAAGTTAGGTGGCGGCAACGTTGGGGGGGCAGATTAGGGGTTAATAAATATTATGTAGGTGTCGGCAATGTTAGGGGCAACAGATTAGGGGTTCATAGGGATAATGTAGGTGGCGGCAGTGTCCGGAGCGGTAGATTAGTTGTTAATTGTGTAATGCAGGTGTCAGTGATAGTGGGGGCCGCAGATTAGGGGTTAATAAGTGTAAGGTTCGGGGTGTTTAGACTCGGGGTTCATGTTAGGGATGTGCGGTCGGCAGATTAGGGGTTAATACTTGAAGTTAGGTTGCGGCAACATTGGGGGGGGCAGATTAGGGGTTAATAAATATTATGTAGGTGTCGGCGATGTTAGGGGGCAAGCAGATTAGGGGTTCATAGGGATAATGTAGGTGGCGGCGATGTGCGGTTGGCAGATTAGGGGTTAATACTTGAAGTTAGGTGGCGGCAACGTTGGGGGGGGACAGATTAGGGGTTAATAAATATCATGTAGGTGTCAGCGATATTGGGGGCAGCAGATTAGGGGTTCATAGGGATAATGTAAGGTGGCGGCGGTGTCCGGAGCGGCAGATAGGGGTTAATTGTGTAATGCAGGTGTTACAGTGGGGGCAGCAGATTAGGGGTTAATAAGTGTAAGGGTTAGGGGTGTTTAGACTCGGGGTCATGTTAGGGTGTTAGGTGCAGACTTAGAAAGTGTTTCCCCATAGGAAACAATGGGGCTGCGTTAGGAGCTGAACGCTGCTTTTTTGCAGGTGTTAGGTTTTTTTTCAGCCCAAACGCCCATTGCTTCCTTTGAGGGAATCGTGCACGAGCACGTTTTGCCAGCTTACCGCTACCGTAAGCAACGCTGGTATTGAGGGTTGAAGTGGAGCATAGTTAGGCTCAACGCACCCTTTTTGGAGCCTAACGCAGCCCTTCAGACAACTCTAAATACCAGCGTTGTTTGGAAATCAGCGGTAGGAAATAAAGCTGCGTTAGCTAGTGGGTCTTTACCGACAAAACTCTAAATCTAGCCAAAATATTTGCAACAATATATCTTGCAATAATAATATTATTTTTTCCGTACGATTTTTTAGGTGTGTCTTTAGGTGTATTTATTTAATAATCTGTGTGCACCAGGGTTAAATAAACCCTTATCATTCATTTTGTACTCTGTTAGGATTATCTGCCTAAGACTTTTTCAATATCAGATTTTGAATAGACCGACACTCCATTTTGTGTTTTCTTTTTTCTGATCCTTGGTAGTGCTTCCTCCTGTTACTTCATTTTTTCATTCATATATATATATATATATATATATATATATAATATATATATATATATATATATATATTATACATGAACACGCAGCGCAATATTCAGATATTTGCACTAGTCGAGTTACAAGCTAGAGCAAAAACAGTTTACTTTTAACTTCTAATACCAACCGCACCCGCGACAAGCTAAAAAAAATTATATTCTAGCAGAATTTTTCGCTATAGCCATTACGCAAAATACCCCCTCCACTTGTAATCTGGCATATATCTGAATATTTTTCCCCACAACACTTATATTTGATACAGAATCTGCCCTTGTTTATACATAACAAAGAAATTAAGATGTTTGAAAAAGCTTGTATTAATTGTTTTTATGGAAGGGAAATAGAGGCACTCATCTCCTTATACAAATTAATGCAACACTACAGAAAAAATAAATAAAGTGGCATTTAGCAGCCTTCTAAATTACCAAAAAGCAAAGCCAAAGCCATATATGTCTGCTATTTCTGAACAAAGGGGATCCCAGAGGAAAAAAATTACAAACCATTTATGCCATAATTAAACAAGCTGTTTGTAAATAATTTCAGTGAGAAACCTAACGTTTGTGAAAAAATTTGTGAAAAAGTGAACTATTTTTTTTATTTGATCGCATTTGGCGGTGAAATGGTGGCGATGAAATATACCAAAATGGGCCAACATCAATACTTTGGGATGTCTTCTAAAAAAAATCTATATACATGTCAAGGGATATTCAGGGATTCCTGACAGATATCAGTGTTCCTAGGTAACTAGCGCTAATTTTGAAAAAAAGTGGTTTGGAAATAGCAAACTGCTACTTGTATTTATTGCCCTATAACTTGCAAAGAAGCAAGAACATGTAAAAATTGGGTATTCTTCTAATTTCAGGACAAAATTTGGAAACTATTTAGCATGGGTGTTATTTGTTGGTTGTAGATGTGCAACAGATTCTGTGGGTCAACGTAAGAAAAAGTGTGTTTTTTTCCATTTTTTCCTCATATTTTTATAATTGTTTTTTATAGTAAATTATAAGATTTTATGAAAATAATGGTATCTTTAGAAAGTCAATTTAATGGTGAGAAAAATGGTATATAATATGTGTGGGTACAGTAAATGAGTAAGAGGAAAATTACAGCTAAACACAAACACCGCAAAAATGTGAATATAACCTTGGTCCCAAACGGGACAGAAAATGGAAAGTGCTTTGGTCATTAATTAATGACACGTATGACACTCCATCAAAAATGGCTAAATGGTTTAGTCAAAAATAAAAAAAAGTCAGAGTTGCTCTCTCTGTAGCCTTCCAGATGCAGATATATTACACTACTTTTGGTCTTGTCCTAAAATTTATGCAATTTTGGCAAAAAGGTATAGGGGCAGATTTATCAAAGTGCAAGCGGACATGATTACGATGTATCGTATCATGTCCGTGGCACATCGATAAATGCCGACAGCATACACTGTCGGCATTTATCATTGCACCAGCAGTTCACTAGGACTGCTTGTGCAAAACTGCCCCCTGCAGATTTGTGGCCAATCGGCTGCTAGCAGGGGTGTCAATCAACCCGATCATATTTGATCGTGTTGATTTCTGTCTGTGACAAATGAAAATAAGATGTATAACATTTTCTTGATAAAAAAGAATATATAATGAAAAAAGAAATACACCATATTAGGAACCAAATACAGATCACAAAAATAAAAACAAATTGTAACCCTTGTTATGTCCCTTTGGTCATATGCTATCTAATTTGTTTATCCACATCAGCTCTTTTTGTTTCAGGATCTTTATCCTATCTGCTCCTCTTCACTGTTTAGGAATATGTTCCAGAATTTGAAACCTTAATTGACTAACCTCATGTTTCATTTCTTTCAAATGTGCCGATAAAGGCAAATCCATGACACCTTTTATTATAGTGTATTTATGTTGTGTTAATCTATCTTTAATTTTTTGACAGATTTTGCCTATATGTATTAAGCCACAAGGCATTTAAAAAAAAAATACAAAATCTCTCTGGCAAGAAAAATATCCATTTAACACTTTATGACACTATTACAGTGTGAAGAATCATGATAAGAAAGATTACTTTTTGGCTTAACCATTTAATCTTCTCTTTAGGTCCCATATCTGAGAGGAAAAGAGTATCATATAAATTTGTTGGACATGTATATACTATTGGTATAATTTTGAAACTCTTCAATAATAGGGTAGATATTATTTGGTATATACCAATGTTTTCTGACTATTTCTATTATATTTTTTTCTATTTAAATTATAGTTAATGATAAAATGTATACATTTATCGTTACTTCTTTTTTTTTTAAAGAGTTGTTGTCTATTTATGATATTAGCTTCCTCCATTTTTTAGTAGTAATTTATCTGGATAGCCACATACAATGAACTTCTCTTTCATTTCATAAGCTCTATTTTTAAATATATGATCATCGCTAACTATCCTTTTGACCCATATAAATTGAGATTTAGGTAATGAATTGATTGTGTTTTTTAGATGACATAATAATGTACTATTGTATTTCTGTCCGTATCTTTCATATAGATATCAGTCTTACATTTTCCATTTTCTACATAGATAATTGTGTCCAAAAAAAGTATTTGGGATTCATGAAAATTCATAGTAAATTTTATATACTCTGATGACCAATTCAATGCATCAACAAGTTCATTTATTGTAAAGTGTTACTGGAGTTTTAAGTTGTATAAACACATTTGCATAAATTATTATATAGGTATTCTTATGTAAACTTTCAGGTCACATAAAGAAATTTGAGGAATAAATACGATTTTATTTGTGCAATCAAATTTACTTTTATGGGGGGCGGAGTCAACCACCGAAGCAACCAGACGTCTCTCTGTCGAGCTCTCACTATAATCCTTGCCATTTATATTAAAAGAAGCTTTACTCTCCTAAAATTATACTAAAAAATACTATCTCAGAGACATCCTCATTATATCGAGAGATCCAGCGCTGTTTTATTTTGAGAAAAAGCAGCCGGCAAAGGTTTTTCTTTTTTTTTTAATAATGCCATGCGGTAAGATCTACCATCCCTCCTACAGTCCTGGGCTATAAAACTCTTTCCCTAAGAATCTTGGTGCCAAAAGCAGTCGCCTATATAACGTTCCCAGAAGAAGAACTGGGACTACAATTGCTTTCCTAAACCAAGGCGACTGGACAACACTCAATCCCCAGCGGCACCGCCATCATGGAGGCTTTGGAGGCATGGGAACAGCGTACCCAACAACTTATAGACAGTTACTACCAGAGCCTACGTGAGGACTTCACATCCATACTGTCTTCACTAACATCCTCGCTGATGCATGAGGAAGACTATACCGACTCGGGACAAGTTGATGATACTTACACCATCTCAGTACCCCACAACCACGGAGAAGTTTGGACACTCCCCTGGGCAGGACTTGAGCTGAATACTCCATTGCTGCAGGCCTAGAGAGACACCCGACGCGGACCTTCTATTGCCGGAAAACATAGAAGTGGAATTAGGAGCGGAGGATGATCTGAGCGCTGATATTTCTTATAGGCGGGTTGTCCCCTGTACTCTGCGCGACCCTCCTCATCTAATCCAGCACCCAAGTAATGTTTCGGTGAGTGGGAAAGGTTTGAAGGCGCCTACGCAACGTTTTTGCCCAGACATGACTGACAATGGAAACAAACATTGGACCCCAGAGTATGCCTTAAGGTGCTACAGATCCCTGGATGTGACAACAGTTTCTCTCCTCTTTAATGGCCCTTTTAACTTTGCCATTGACAGACTGATATGGGACCCAGTTAAGAGACAGATCCGCTTTGGTGTTGGCTAACGCTAATATATATTCCTATGAGCTACAGCGACTATGTGTGTTCCTAAAAGTTTATATAATACTTCACAGTGTTTGGTTTTTGCTTCAGTTCAAGATGCTCTGATAAAAACATAGTTGTTGATAAAGTTTAATCACTACCTTATTATTTTCCTTTTTTTTTAATAAGCAGAACAACTCTTATATCATATATATTTGCTGTTAATGCTAATGAAGATATGATGTGTCTTTATTTTTTCCCTTTTTGTTTCTTTTTTATATATAGGCTGTAGTAGAGGCGTCACATGATATAGTAGGCTGCTGACATAGATACCTGTAAAGCTTACACTGAGGTGATATAATATGCTTAACCATAATCACATTGGAGATATATCCCCTCTTTGGCTTAACGCTCAGCTTCATTTGTCAGAAGCATCCACAGCATTTTATTCTCTAAAGGTTCCTGTCTCTGACACATACTATAGGCTGTTATTAATTTTATGCTAAGTGCTATTGCTATATAAGTCAAAATGTTATATATAGGCTATGTTATCTTCTATTACAACCCAGCACCTGTGTTTTGGAGAGGGTACACATGTAACACATGTGGCGCCTATTGATATACTCACATGATTGCCCTGAGTGCGTAGTTACTTCACACCCAGTCTCAGAACAATTATACTACCCTGGGGATAGAGGGTACAATAATCCAAGCTCAAACAAAAATCAAATCTTACCTCCTTGAGGGTATTATTTGTACAGAGCCTTAGCTGAGCAATACAGAATCTACTAGTCCCTAATCCTAGATAGAAGATATATTAAAAGATGCTGATATATGTGATAGCATGATATCTTGTGTGGTATGAACCTAGTATTAAGCCTCTAACTTATCAAATAATCAAACCCAGCTGTAGCTTAATATTGTTAGTTATCAGGGTTCGCAGATGAGCCTTATTATAGTCTTCCTAGGTAAATAGACAGGTCTTTTTGGCTTATGTATATTTAGCCTCTACAAATTTGCCTATCATATGACAGAGAAGCTCTTTTATTTTTTCCTGTTAGCATCATCAGATTATGTTCTCCTGTGTTATATATTTGCCATGACTTACTTTCTTCTCTCTTTATCAGAATTTATTCTATCTAATATCTATATTATTGTTTCATTCTATGCCATGTAGTTAATAATTAGGGAAGGTGTGTTGATCCAATCCTGCATAAGTCCAATAATTTACTATTAACTGAATCTGAATATCTCCTCACCTGTTCCGTAATTAATATCCCATGGGGATCCCTAGATCATCGTAGTATATATTCTATGCTATACAATGCTACTCCTGTAGATATTGCTGTCTTCGGATTATCATGGGATATCTTATGGTATGAATGCTATGATATGTTATATTAGAATTAGAGAAGTATTTTCTTCCATTCTATTTCCAGTATTGCCATAACCTAGATCTCAGCAAGATGCAACGAGCTGAACTTACACAATTTGTATTGTTCTCCTTTCCCATAGACTCACAAAACAGCTATATAAGGGTTGCAACAATTTACTCCTATCTCTGTACTCAAAAGTTTAGAGGCCTAAAAGTAATTATTAGTCTAACATTCTAACTGGCTCCGCCCTCCCCCCCCTCCCCGCTTAGAGCGGCTCTTGCCCGCTGCATCTCCCTCCCCCAAACAAAATTAAGCCAACCCCCCCTTGCTCCTAACTTTTTCGACTAGTTATTCTAATATATATTTCTCCATTGCAATGCGGGGACCATTTGAATCTTTCATACAATATAAAAATGAGGTTTCATTATTATCTACACAAAATCTCCAAGCACATACTAGCCCAATCTACTCTAGACCTCTACTTTCACTTATGAGTTTCATGTAGTTGACTGCTACATCATCTTACATATAGGTGGACTAATGGCAGAATGTATACCTAGAGTTATCATCATGCTATTCTTGCACTATGTCTATACTTTGAAAATGTATGTCCTATCTCAATGTTATTATTGTATATTGGCAATTTCTTATGTACCATTTTGCTCAACCTCAATAAAAAAATGTATTAAAAAAAAATAATTTACTTTTATATTGTAATATGAGCGGAAATTGTTGCTCAATGCCGCCCATAGAAAATATAGGGAGAGTTAATTACCATGCGTTCACAAAAACAAATTTGCTGTAATTTAAACAGTGTGCCATTTGTAATATGGATTTGAGCGTAAAAAACATAGCAATCTCACGATCGAATTTATGATCCTTGTGCTAATGATAGCACTGACTTGTTTAGTAAATTCATGTCTATAGGGAAAATCACTTGCATTTTGAAATATAGGCTTTAATAAGCAAAAAATGTTTCCAATTTTCTGAAATAAAATTAACATTTTTATGTAACAACTTTAATAACATAGAAATTTTAATTATAGGGAGAATATGTTTTGCTATAGTGTTAAAACATATTGTATAAATATGTCTCAGTGATCAGCATTAGGATTTTTCGATTTAAAAAAAATGTAGTTATGTTATTATTACTGATAATTAAAACCGTCCACTCTAAACCTTGTTGCATCTTCAAGGCAAATATATCAATAAAGTTTACACGTTTTCAGGAGCCAATGCTCTTTTTAATTAAGAGAACCCAATAGCATACTATATTTGGGCCATTCACTAAGAACTGGTGAATGACTTGCTTGAAATTTAAATAGTTATCTGAATGTCCCCATAATATTATCTTACCAGTCTGGGATGTCTTTATAAAATGTCTGATCCTCTATTTTGTATGTGCTACTTGTGACATATGATCAATACATAATACAAGTTAAACATTGTTGCTTATTTGAAATTCAGTTCTATTCCTTTATAGTTTGGAATATAACATTTAAAATAGCAGAAAAAGTCTTAAATGTTGGACCTTAATAATTTGAGAACAATCTTTGGAGTACGTATTACTTTAATCCAAAGTAAATTCTAAAGCAATGTTGTTTATTAATTAATTTTGCGAGGAAGTGCTGTCAAATGCTGTACTAAAACCTAAATAATCTACACCTACTATATTATCATCTTCTAACACTTAAATTAGTAAAATAAATTAATATTATCTACCTGATATAAACTGCCCTGTCTTTGTTCTTGTAATCTGTCCATTATTTTTTCTCTAATTAATTCAAACCCATATGTCAGTAGTTAATAATTTTCTAAGATGTCCAAAACAATTCCATAGACATATTCGCTTATTTAATACCAATAACATGTCATCCTCTGTAAAAAGAAAATTAGCTTTTATCCTAGTTCCCCTTAATAGAGTGTCCTTTTCCATCCAGTAAAAGTAATAATAAAATAATAAAGACAGTTTGCTATTTCTTTATCTCCTTCCACAAATCTGCTCTCTTTTTTTGAGTGCTATTTTCTTCTTTTGTTTTTCTCATGTCACCAATATAATGAAAATATAATGAAAAATATAATGAAAAGCGTTGCTACAAGTCTTTTATATGATTTTAGCATGCCATAAATAACCACTTAGGGTTATATTACGAGTGGAGTGTTATCGTTAGTGCGAGGAGCGTAAATGGGATTGCAAAATCGCAGTGCTTTTTAAGTTTTAATCCATATTACAAGTGCTGCACTGTTTTAATTACTGTGAATTTGTTTATGCGCACTTGGGCGGCGTTGAGCAGTTGAGTATTACGAGTAAAAAGTAAATCTGATCTCTTAAAAGCTCAAACTTTTTTGGCTGGAGGAAACAGTTGGACTAAACTACACTATAAACCACTAAACTGCCACCCCCCACATTGCAAAGTACCCTTCTACACTATTAACCATTAAACCACCACACCCACATCACAACTTACTCTACTACACTATTAACCTCTAAAATATCAAACCCTAATGTAAAATATTCCTCTATACTATCAACCCCTAAACTGACACAACACCCATTGGATAGTACCCATTAACCTCTAAACCCCTAACCAGCTAACACCACTAACCTAACACCCCTAAGTTACAAATAAAATAAAAATAACTAACGTTGTCTTAAAAAACAACAACCTAACACGACCTTCTACCATTACAGAAAATAAAAAAACTACCATTAAAGAAAAAAACAAACAAATGACCAAAAATAAAAAACACACAGTTATATCTATTCTAAAACTAAAGCCCCACCAAAAAAAATAATAATACTATACATATATTAAAATAAACTATAGCAATAGCCTTTAGAAAGGCCTTTTGTAGGTCATTGCCCTAAAGTGATTAAGCTCTTTTTCACAAAGGTAAATAATACCCCTTCCTACAAAACATTTAACCCACCTCCCAAAAAAACCTATCTAAAAAAACTACTCTAAAAATTGCCCTGAAAAGGGCATTTGGTATGGCAGTGCCCTTAAGCTCTTTTTCTGCTAAAAAAAAAAAAACATTCTAAAAAAAAAAAAAAAAACACCCCAAAAAAGCCCATCACTACACCTTAAAGATTGTACTCACCAAACTTGAATCTGGCTCTTACGTGATTGCCAACTGCAGTGCTCCTCTTCTATAGTAATATATATAGTATAGGTAGTGGTCCATCTTCATCCAGACTGCAGTAGTCCATCTTCATCTGGGTGGTGATGTTCGATCTTTATCCCTGCGGCGGTGGTCCATCTTTATCCCGGTGGTGGAGGTCCATGTTTTAAAAGTATGTAATATCTGTATAGTTAGATATTTTTTACCTACTTATTGTCTGCATACATTTCAAGATGGTGATTAATGACAAAAATAATAACTGTTCTAATTCTTATTTCAACTGTTAAGTTTAATTAAAACATAACGTATAAAATCATGTTTAGTTAACTGTTACTAAATATGAGACAATAAAAAGTGTGTTTGAAATATTTAGAATATAATGACTCCCATGCTGCTATTTACTATTATACCACATTAAATGGCAAAAACATGTAATTTGTTTGCATGTAATAGGGTGGCATTTTCTCATAATATTATTATATTTCTCCAAACAAAAGTTAATTTCTGAAAATTCTTGGCCTGCTGAAAAAGGTATATTGAGTGGATACCTCACAGAAAAAAATATAAACATGTATAAGTAAAGGCAATGAGGGCCAAACAGCTAAAAACACCTCAAGCACAGGGGTGTAACAATTGCCCAGCAGCGAAAGAGTTAAAGTGTTCCCAATTATCTATTTTACCTTCTGTAATGTATTAAATTATTCACAAATAGCTCCTTCTTTGTCATTTGAAATAGCTGATTTTGTCTTTTGTATCTCTCCACTCATATTAAAAATTCTATTACTTAAGTACTGGTTAGAAAAAATATGTGACTATGGAAGTTTAGATGAAATCATGCTTTCAGTTGGAGGGGGAGTGACAGAGAGATACTAAAATATAAAATATACATTGTTCTCTCTAAGGCCCCGATGTTCAAAACCTTGATGGACCGTCAGGAAACTGCTGCGCTGACCTCCTCAGCATCGCAGCAAGATGATCCGTCGGAATGTTACCGCCAACATCAACAACATCACTGCTCCTCTGCATTTTAGTGTGGAGGGGGGCCCTATTTTAAGTTTGCTTACACAGCGCTAACAGTGCTCTCACTGAAACTAAAATGAGTTTCTGTGTAAGCACACTTCAAATATTGTCACAGGGACCTAAGTTTTAATACAACTACAATAACTAGTTAAGGCTACCATCCTCGCAACCTGCACTTCGCTGCTTTCAACATATCAATATTTTGTTGATGTGTCCCAAGCACAGTGCAGGCTACTTCCACTAGCAGGCCACGCTAACTCCCCCTGAATGCCTATTTTTACATCACGCCTAAGCTACACTCCCCCTGCTTCACCTTGTTACCGCCCACCAACCACCTACACCAACATCATGGCTAGCCTACACTCCCCCTGCATCACTCAGCTTACTCCCCATGACTGCCTACACCAACGTCATGGCTAGCCTACACTCACCCTGCATCACTTAGCTTACTCCCCATGACTGCCTACACAAACGTCATGCCTAACCTACACCCCCAAAACACCCAGCTAAGTCCCTAATACCTCCTATATTAATGTAATGTGTAAACAACACTACCCCTGTAACACCCATCATACTACTAAATGTAAAAAATAACTAAGTTTAATAAACAATACTATAAGTAATACACCTTATTACAATTATATAGCTATGTCACTAAAGTTATCATCAATGTTTAAATAATATGTCACAGAGATGCGTTAAAATGCCAGCACTGCCGGCACATGCTGCTCAGCTATCCAGGGCTCCTAGATCTCAGTGCCAGATCATAATTGAGCCCTGGAGTGGCAGTGGCCTACTTCTGGAAGACCAGCAAAATCTGCTTGGCTATCCGGGGGGCTGAAACTCAGTGCCGGATTGGAATTGAGCCTCAGAGCACCAGTGGCAGCCTACCTCCGGAGACCTGGAAAAACGTGCTTGGCTATCCAGGCTCCTGGAACTCAGTGACAGATCGGAATTGAGCCCTGGCCTGCTGGCAGCAGCCAACCTCCAGAGGACCGTCGATCCCTGATGAAGTGCTTGTTGTAAAGCAGGAAACGCGTTGGATGCAGCACCTGTGTGCTGAGGTTGTATGAATAACACAATAGTGTGCCTTCCATGATTGGAATTTTAACTTTAGTTTTCAATAAATGTTTAATTTTACTATAACTAATATTGGTACAGCCTGCAATTTCTTTCCAAACCCCTTTACATGGACTGACAGATTGGAATTGAGCCCTGGCCTGCTGGCAGCAGCCAACCTCCATAGGACCGTCGAAACTGCCGGTGGTCCAGGCCACAATTCCAGGAGCCCAAATAGCCTAAGGAGGTTCTGCCGGTCCTCTGATGTTTACCTCATCTCCATGACAAAATATGCATTGTCATGTACAATGTACATTATTTAACATATTGAAGATATATGAAAAGGGATTTAATTGTTGCTTGCTATTATTTAAAAAATAAATATATATTTTTAAATATTGGTTTATGTTTAAAATAAGAGTAATCAAATATTAAATCCAATTAAAGATATCTACAATAATTTAAACAATATTCATTGTACATAACAATGCATATGATTTAAACATTCACCCCTAGTCTGCCATAACCTAAAACTGACTGTAGAAGCTAAGGCCCTACACATAAATATTCAATATTTAAATTATGCATTGTTATAATATTTCCATTTAAATTAAAATGTGAATAATGTTGTTTGTTGTGTTGATTATTTCTAATAAAAGACAGTATAATTATTATTATAGATATACATAACTGCATGCCTGTTATGTAAATATATCATTTAATTAAATTGAGTACTATAACATCAATATATATTAACATATATATCTATGTTATACCTAATAAACACAACAATCTTATCAGTAAATATGGATTGACTGATTTGAAGTCAGCCAATCAGAAGAAAGTGGTATATATTGTGGTTCCATGCTTCCAGTTTCCAGTGTGCGGTGATGATCGCATGAAGATCAGGGCTCCCAAAGAGAGCTGAAGAACAGAAGATGTGTGGATCAGAGGCGGTGGAAGAGGCTGCTGAAGTCTGCCTCTGCCCCCACAAAAATGGGCCCCCGGTGCCATGGAGGATGGATGAAGATGGACCCCAGCGGTGATGAAGATTGAGGAGCTGAGGCAGCAGAAGAGGCCGCCAAAGTCTGCCTCCACAAAGATGGGCCCCAGCACCTGGATCCATGGATGAAGATGGCCTGGAATGGATCAAGAGGAGCAGGAATCCTTATTGACCGTGAGTAACACTTTTGGGGTTAGTTAGGGTCTTTTTTTGGGGTGGGTTTTTATTTTTTAGAATAGGCTTTGATTTGTTTTTTGGGGGGTTTACAGGCTAGGTTTTTTAAGCTAGTCTATTTCTATGTTGGGGGATTCCTTTAATATAGGTGGGGGGGGTTTGTAACTTTTTTATTTTATTTGCAAAAGAGCTGTGATCACTTTATGGCAATGCCCTTCAAAAGGCCCTTTTGTAATTGATTTTAGTGTTTGGGATTAGGTTTTTTTTTTTTTAAATGGAGAATTTAGTTAACTGTTAGCTATAATTGTTTTTATTTTGGATAATTTGTTTATTATTTTCTGTAGCTTAGATTTTTTTTATTTTCTGTAACTTAGTGTTTTTTTGTGTAACTTAGAGGGGTTAGTTTAGAGGGGAGGTTAGTTTAGAGGCGGGATAGATTTGTGTGTTAAAGCAGAGATAGATTTGTTTGGATTTTTTTCAGTTTAGGGTAGACATGTGTGTTTCGTTTTGCCAAATTCAGAGATTTGAATTGATTTGAATTCCTGAATTACCCTAGCAAAGAAACTAAACTAATCTGAATGCATTTGTAATGAATAAATCTGAATTAGTTTGGATTTATTTGTTACATTTGAATGGCCATGGACTAATCACAATTCAGTATAAAAATTACATTTATAATCACAATTCAGTATTAAAATAACATTTTGTGAGATTTAGTGAGATAGAACAGTGAAATAATTCAGTTTGTTTAACTTGGAACCATCTGAATCAACATAACACATACCGAATTTCCGAATTTGCGAATCAAATCCGAAACGAATACATCCGAATTTATTCAAAACCGAATTAAACTGAAATGAATACATTAAAATTTATCCGAATTTGAATCGATCCGAAACGAAATTCGAAAAAAAATCATGTCTAGTTTAGGGTTTAATAATTTTTTTAAATTTTTATAATTTAGATTTTTAAAATTTAGATTTTGCAGGGAGCAGTGAAATTCCAGGGAACGTTTACTATACATTGCCAATATGGTTGGCAATGCTGGTTGTTGCTTAAGCCAGCATCAACGACCAATAGCATGTATAGTAAATGCCTCTCAGCGATGAGGCTATGTCGAGAGCTTGGAATTTTTCGACAAGCTCACTCGACATAGCGCGGGGTCGCTTGGAATATCTTCCCACCTCGTAGAACTTTTGAAGATTGGGGCCTAAGCATTGGTCATTGAATAGTAAGGATAAGGATGACTTTGTGTAGCTAATTAGACAGAAATAAGAATACCCCCTCCTCCAACCTCAATCCTCTTTTTAATAGAAGTCCATGCAGGGTACATGGTTACATATGGGTATAAATCAAATTTTAAGCATGTTGCAAGGCCTAAGGCTGGTTTTAGACTGCAAATTTGGGAGGAGGGAAACTAAAGTTGCTAAAAAGTTATAAAGGGTGGATGGGGTTACCCATAAGCACACATACATATTCTTGCATGCACACAACCGATAAAGACAACCATAAACACACATTCCTACAATTGCATGCACTAGAATTTTCAGGTGTCCTCCATAAAAATACTGCACAATCTGTAGGTGACTGGGCATGGTCATCTGTAGGGGAGTCACACTATATCCCCTCAACAAAGCTCTTTCTTAGATCCTGATTCTACCATGTTTTTTCACAACTATGCAGTCATTATACCCTTGAATGCCAGTAACATACAAATTAATAACTGTTCCTCTTTGGTTACCATAACATATGTAAATAGTAGATAAACGAACCCCCTTTACTGATCCTAACTTCTTTCTGCTCCATATTTGTAATGTATTGAGGCATAGGAGGCCTTTTATATTTAACACTCAAGGACGCTAAAAAAAAAAAATCCCCACCCCCCAGTATTTTTGTGAAGCTGTTACTAGACAGCCTGCTGAAATACTGTACTGTACAATTGAATACTGGACACCTGGCAACCTTAGTGCGCACACATACAAAATAAACATGTATTAAAAAACAAAGAAATCCCCTCCAGTATTTCTATCAGATATAGACAGCCATCAACACACATGCACTTGTTCACAAATACACACAGATACAAATCACATACTTACAAAAGTGCACACAAAGATAAACTTGAAGCCCATAAAAGGACATCTATTTCCCTGTTGTATCACATTTGATCTTATCGCAAAGATAAGCCACAATAAAATATAACTCTATATATATACATATGTTTAAATAATTTTCTCATTATTTAAACATATGTAAAAAAAACACATACCTTAAACACATATACAACTTTATTCACCTCATTTTTTAAATGAGGAAATCAGAAATTGAAATGTGTGAACATTTGATAAAGGCAAGTAACAATTAAACTGCTTGGACAATTTGGACCAGATTACAAGTGGAGCACTAAATATTGTTTTCAAGAAAGCAATATATGTGCTTCACTGTAAAATACCAGTGTACGCTAATGTGCGCTGGTACTACAAATTAACAGCTATGCGAATGCAAGCTCGCATTTGCATTGCTGGGAATTGCGTTCAAGAAAGTGTGCTTCCAATGGGAGCCTCGTTCTTATGCCATCAGAGACGGCATCAGAACCTAAGCGCAGCTACGAGAGTTATTAGCTCAGCAATTGCAGCATTTGTAAATATATATGTATATGCTGATTGATATACATATTTTTGTATACACATATTAACACATAAATATATATGTATATAAGAACACACAGTTCCCCATAGACCCATAGTGGCATTTTTTCTCTAACACCCTACTCCCACCAACTTTAGACCCCAAAAAATGTCTAGTGCAGTTGTTTTTTTAAACAAAATGCTAAAGAGGTATCAGTGCACATCCATTTTCCAAAGCACAACATATTTTTTGAACTGCTGCAAAAAATTGCCTGCAAATACATCAAGAGACAACTATTCTTTTTGTGGTGTAAGTGGTGACTGGCTAAGCAGAATATGGCTATATTGTGTGACTAAGTTCCCAATATTATTTAAAAAAGAATAGTTGTCTCTTGATGTATTTGCAGGCAATTTTTTGCAGCAGTTCAAAAAATATGTTGTGCTTTGGAAAATGGATGTGCGCTGATACCTCTTTGTTTGTGTAATTACTGGGTCATATTGGCAGCACTCCCAGATGTGGATTTAAACTTTTTGTAAGGTGTGCTAAAAAAAACAAATTTTGTATTTGTATTTAAAATTACCAGGGAGACTGACCATCTCCCATTGGTTTAAGCACCCCACCCAAGTTCAGGTGTGCTCATAACAGTGTAATAGAGTTGTGAATAAAAAGCCAGGGAGTCTCATTCTATTATGAAGAGTAAAAGCAGGAATGATTCAGCCCTCTGTGGCAAAAGAACTGTAGTGTAGGACCAGTTGAATTGGGGCACCTTGTAAGTGGTGACTGGCTAAGCAGAATATGGCCATATTGTGTGACTAAGTTCCCAATATTATTTAAAAAAGAATAGTTGTCTCGATGTATTTGCAGGCAAAAAGTATATATATATATATATATATATATATATATATATATATATATATATATATATATATATATATATATATATATATGTGTGTGTGTGTGTGTGTGTGTGTGTGTGTGTGTGTGTGTGTGTATAAGTCCAACCACCAGGGTTTGAAGCATCAGGACATAATAACAATCATCTGGTCCTTAGCAAGTTTTAAAATTAGGTAAATACAACTTCAGATGAACAACAACACATGACATATTACACCATGCTGATTAATTGATCATTAGCAAGTGTGAAAACCTCTATAAAAGCCACATTTTTAGCAATTTGCTGGTCTGGAGCAATCAGATGTGTGTTAACACAATGCCAAGGAGGATAGAGATCAGCAGTGATCTTAGAGAATCGATTGTTGCTGCCCATCAATCTGGGAAGGGTAATAAATAATAATAATATATAATAATTTAAAGTCCAGCATTCTACGGTGAGAAAGATTATTTACAAGGGAAAAACATTCAATACAGTTGCCAATCTTCCCAAGAGTGGATGTCCGAGACCGTGCAATGTTTAGAGAAATTAAAAAAAAACCAAGAGTTACATCTCAGACTCTACAGGCCTCAGCATGTTAAAGTACAGTACAATTAGGAAAAGACTGAACAAGTATGGTTTATATGGAAAGGTTGCCAGAAGAAAACCTCTTCTCTCTAAAAAGAACATGGCAGCATGGTTTAAGTTTGCAAAGTTATATATGAACAGACCACAAGATTTCTGGAACAATGTCCTTTGGACAGACAAGACCAAAGTGGAGATGTTTGGCCATAAAGCACAGCACCATGTTTGGCAAAAAAAAACAAAAAACGCAGCATATTAGCACAAACACCTCATATCAACTGTCAAGCACATGGTGGAGGGGTAATGATTTGGGCTTGTTTTGCAGCCACAGGACCTGGGCACCTTGAAGTCATTGAATCGATCATGAACTCCTCTGTATACCAAAGTATCCTAGATTCAAATGTGAGGCCATCTGTCCAACAGCTAAAGCTTGGATGAAATTGGGTCATGCAACAAGAGGATAATCCCAAGCACACCAGCAAATCTACAACAGAATGGCTGAAAAAGAAAAGAATCAATGTGTTGCAATGGCCCAGTCAAAGTCCAGACCTTAACCCAGTTGAAATGCTGTGGCATACATTAATTAAGAGAGCTGTGCATAAATGATTGCCCACAAACCTCAATAAACTGAAACAACTTTGTAAAGAAGAGTGGGCCAACATTGCTCCACAACAATGTGAGAGGTTGATAAAGTCATACAGAAAATGATTACTACAAATTATTGCTGCATTTTAAGCTATTGAACTATAAGGTGTACTTAGTTTTTCACACATGGCTTCTCCATTTTGGTTTTATTTTTGTTAAATAAATATGTCATTTGTTGTTTATCTGAAGTTGTATTTGTTTAATTTTAAGACCCGCTAAGGACCAGATGATTTTTATTATGTCCTGATACATAAAACCATTGAATTCAAAGAGAGTGTACTTTTTTTTTCGTATAACTGTATATGTATACTAATTGAGTAAAAACACAGGTTCAAATTCGATAAAGAGAACAGAAAAGTAGTCTTTTATAAGGGGCAAGTCTCCACATATAAGAATGTCCCAATGCGTGTCAGAAAGTTGTGATGAAATGTTATCCTTTTCAGTGCCCCTCAACCGGTAAAAGTGACTTCAAATGGCCCCCTTAGGGTGTATACTCACAGGACAAACCCTCAATCGTTATGAGGTAAGGTTCAGGTGTTTAACCACGATATAGTCCTCAGTCTGTGTCCGGTCAGCGTTGCTTGTCTCACATCAATGTTCAGAATGGCTCATGTAGGGCCGGTGATATGTGGAAAACAGAAGTAATGCGACAACTAGTGCAATATTGTTTAACAACAATTTATTGTGATATAAAACATGTGGCAAATGTTTGCACTCACATTTAAAAAACTCAATGATATGAGGTAACTTGAAGCAGATGAAGATGAAACAATACACAAGTAGAAAAACTATCTTTACGGTGGTCTGCGGTGTGCCGGTCTCCAAATGATACTCTCTGCAGCCTTACGCAGGTGAGGATGCAAGAGAGTGCAATATGCCGAATACCCCAGGATTGAACACCCCAGGATTGGATCCATCTAACTCAAATTGGGTTGACATTTGTTCTGCTGACTATGCTACAGATAAGAGCTTCAGACAGATGTACCAAGATCATCAGACTAAGAATATTAGATCTGAAAGAAATTTGATTCCAATGAGAACATATGAAAATAGGGGGCCTCTCGCTGGTAGTAGTATGCATAATAGATGGTATGGTTATAACCCTAAACAGAATTTCCCCAACACAATGGGTATTCATTTCTCTAAAAATAAAATAAAGCATAAAAATAAAAACTCATATGCTACTAATTTTCATAAAAAAACTAGGGATCAAGAAAACCCATCCAAACAAGTAAGATATTATAGCAATTACAACAGTCGTGATACTGATCAGTATGCGTCTAATCATGAGGATAGACCCCCTAAGAATCATCAGGGTTTTCCGGGGGCTCATTATCAGAGACCCCCAAATATAAGCCAGGATCCCCAGTTGTGGGACCAGTGGACAGAGAGAAAGGAAACCCCCCCATGGAGGGGGAAAGGAATGAAAAGAGGAATAGAAAAACTAGACGAGGGTGTCGAGGAGGAAAGAGATTACGGAAACAACAGAAGGAAACCCTCATGGATGTAGCAAGTGATGATTTAAAGAAAGTATTTAACCTCTCAAAAAGAAACCTTACAGGAGAGGAGGAGAGACTCTTGAGAAGGGGTCTTTCTTTCGCACCAACTAGGGGGCCAAATGCTTTTAATCTATTTATAGATTTTAACAAATATATTCGGAAACTTACTCTGCACAGGCACATTAATAAAACTGAGACTATCCAACACACAACAGTAACTGGAAATAAGGAATTCAATAATGATGATGTTGAATCACTAAGGGTCTTGATGGCCCTGCAAGAGGAAAGTGAAACATTAAGAGAGATGGATAATGTAAATCCACTTCTCACGTATAAATCGCATAGCTCTTTTAAACCGAACTCAGTGTTTAACCCCATACATTCCAAGGGAAATTTCATTCCTGTTTTTAATAGCCTGGTACAAACAGATCTTGACAAAATTTGCGAAAATTTTAAAATCAAAGATGGAAATCTAAACAAAAAAGAGAAAGCTTGGCTGGATCTTCTAAAGAATGATGGTTCGATAGTCATTAGAGAAGCAGACAAAGGGGCGGAGATTGTTATCCAGGATAGAAATGAATATCTTGAAGAAGCAAATAGATTATTAGGGGATCTAGAAATATATGTGAAATTGGAAAAGAACCCCACTTCACGGTTTCTAAAAATGTATAGCAGTTTACTGGATGATGCTAAGCATCAGGGAATATTTAAATTTCTTAATGTAACAGAGCCAGTGACTACTATATTCTATCACTTACCTAAAGTGCATAAAAGCACTAAAGCCCCCCCTGGTAGACCAATAGTGTCGGGCATAAACTCTCTGACTATGAGACTTTCTGAGTTTGTAGACACATACCTACAACCACTAGTCCCTATTATAAAATCTTATATTAGGGACACTACAGATATGATAAATAAAGTAAGCCCCATTAAGTGGGAAGAAAATTATCAGTGGGTTACTCTAGATGTAAGTAGCCTGTACACATGTATTCCCCACAACAAGGGGGTGTCAGCTGTAGGTTTTTGGTTAGATCAAAGGACTACATTACCGAAAAATACTCAGAATTTCCTTCTTCAAGCAATTAGCTTCATATTGGAACATAATTTTTTCCTCTTTGAAGATAAATACTATTTACAAATTAGTGGCACTGCTATGGGCACGAAATTCGCCCCTAGCTAACCTCTATATGGGGTTTTGGGATGACAACAAGATCTGGAACAACAACCCATTTATGTCAGATATAGTGTTGTGGGGCCACTATATCGATGATATAGTGATGATCTGGAAAGGGGAAGACAAAGCCCTCCTAGAGTTTTTGGAATTTGTAAATACCAATGATTTAAATATAAAATTCACTTCAAAAGCATGTAAAAATGATATTGAGTTTCTAGACCTAGTATTGTCACATGAAAATGACCAAATTGCATCTAGATTGTTCAAAAAGGAAACTGACAGGAATGGGTATTTGCATGCTAGTAGCTGCCATCACCCCAATTAGATCAGGAATATCCCTTACGGACAATTCCAGCGTATACGTAGGAATTGTAGTAAGATGGAAGACTTTGAACTTGAATCAAAAAATCTAAAGAAAAGATTTCATAACAAAGGGTATAGAAAGCAGAATATAGAGAAGGCCTACTTAAAGGCAAGAGATGCACTGAGGGAAGTATTGCTTCAAGAAAAAGCTCTTAAAAAGAAAAATAGCAAAAGGGAACAGGATGTCATGTTTGTGACAAATTATAATGAAGGTACAAAAATGATAAAGTCAGTGATAAAGAAATACTGGCATATATTAGAAAAAGATGAACTGTTAAAAAATGTGGTTGCATCAGGTCCTAAGGTAATTTTCAGGAAAAACAAGAATTTTAAGAATATCTTGGCACCCAGCGAACTAAGAAGTAAAAATAAGAAAGAGGGAAACTGGTTAAACTCACAATCTATCGGATACTTTAAGTGCAATAGAGCAAATTGTGTGGCGTGTGAGCACCATTATGAGAGGAAACCCACAAAACAGGTTAAATCAACCAGTAATGAATCAGTGTGCGTGATTGACACCTATGCAACTGCAAATCAACATATGCGGTTTACCTTTTGCAGTGTGATTGTGGGTTACAATACATTGGGCGCATGACTCGCCCCTTTAAAGTTAGACTTCTGGAGCATATTAATAATATAAAAGAAGGACTAACCACACATAACGTTCCGGTACATTTTTCCCATTTTCATAATAAAGACCCAAAGGGACTTAAGGGTTGTATCTTAGAAATAGTGAAACAAAATAAAAGGGGAGGGAGCAGAAAATCTCCGGAAAAGGGAGACTTTCTGGATTCATAAAATGGGTACTTTAGTACCATTTGGACTCAATAAAGATATCGACATAGTTGCTTTTTTACTTTAATCTAACATTAGGGTAATTTTTAATAATAGATAGTGGACATTATATATATGAGGGGTCAGTAGTTTCACAATCATTGTCTGTTCCTTTTATAGAAGGGGATATGTGCATATGTGGATATTTAGTGAGGGTATGTATAGTCAAGTGTATATAGGTAGAGTGTATGTGTGTATATAAGTGCATTCTTAATTTTTTATTTTTTATTTTTTAATTCTTATTTTATTTTATTAAAGTAAAGTTACAATAGTTTTTATACACTATTACTTATTAGAGGGGGTCTGCGCGAGTGCCAGTTTCAAGTTTCTAATAGACCTATTTCTTTGTTTGCAATTATAAGCAAAATAGGCATGATAGTATTGAGATATGTACCCATTCTGGGTTATCTCTTAGAATGTGTATATATAAATCATTTTAAATATATAAATCATTTCAAGTGTATATTTAGTATCTTTTATATACTCCTAGTATTTTAGGAGATAATATAAGGTTTTTAAATTCAAAATAGTTTCAATTGGTTAAATTGATAGAAAAAGGGATCTAGTTATAGGGTAAGCAAGCTAAGTAATTATAATTATGAATTGGTTTAGTCTATGGCAAGTATTGTTATCGCCTAGACACGCTGCACATATATATTTTTTTATGGTAAGCTGTCTCTTCAGCCTTCATAGTCCGTGCAAGCATGGAGGGCTATTAGCTACCCTACAAACACGTTGATTGTAGACGATATCCTATCAGAGGACGGTGTTCCAGTTTCCGGTCCGGATACACACCTCTAGTATTAACCAATGAGAGTAACAGCTGGTTAGGGGGTGGGACGGCGATCCGTCCCGACATAGTTTAAATATTAGCGGTAAGGTGCCTTGCTCATTCAAATACTTTAGCCTCTGATGAAGAAGGGAGAACGGATGTTCTATAAATACCTACGAAACGCGTAAGGCTGCAGAGAGTATCATTTGGAGACCGGCACACCGCAGATCACCATAAAGATAGTTTTTCTACTTGTGTATTGTTTCATCTTCATCTGCTTCAAGTTACCTCATATCATTGAGGTTTTTAAATGTGAGTGCAAACGTTTGCCACATGTTTTATATCACAATATATTGGTGTTAAACAATATTGCACTAGTTGTCGCATTACTTCTGTTTTCCACATATCACCGGCCCTACATGAGCCATTCTGAACATCGATGTGAGACAAGCAACGCTGACCAGACACAGACTGAGGGCTATATCGTGGTTAAACACCTGAACCTTACCTCATAACGATTGAGGGTTTGTCCTGTGAATATACACCCTAAGGGGGCCATTTGAAGTCACTTTTACCGGTTGAGGTGCACTGAAAAGGATAACATTTCATCACAACTTTCTGACACGCATTGGGATATTCTTATATGTGGAGACTTGCCCCTTATAAAAGACTACTTTTCTGTTCTCTTTATCGAATTTGAACCTGTGTTTTTACTCAATTAGTATTTCTATTTTAAAGATTGTTTTTAAGTTTGTATATTTTGTTGTTTGATTAATATTTGATACAAGTCAACTCATATATATTTTTATGCCAACTCTTCATTAGTAGTTTTCTGAAGAGCTTTTCTTTCCTACAGTGAGTTTCGTTTATATTTTCTGAATTTTATGTGTGCATTATCCATGTAGCAACATTGTAACGATTATTATTGAACCTTTTTATATTTTATATGAAATCACATGTTTATATAATTGTTTGTTTCTAATTGGCCCTCTGTGTATTAGCGCTTTAAATACTTCTCCCATTTTCTTCCTTTATCTCTTGTTATTGAAATATTTTGAAAAGATATTTCACCTTTTTGGGGGACAGTGTTTTTTTAGCAGCTTTTATTAAGAGGATCATTTTTTATTATTACTATTTATTATTCATTATTTATTATTTATTATTTGGCACTGTTTATTAATATTTAATATTTTTATATATAAGTGTTATTATTATAACCAGTTTATATAGTATTTATCTTACATATACTAATTTTCATCTGTTCAGCTTACTCACTCTCATCTGTGCGCTTCATTAGGTCCAGAGCTTATACCTCCACCTAGTGGTGGTATATTCTACTTTTCTTTATATATATATAAATAAAGTAAATTGGAGCCCATTGCAGCCAAGTAGCTGAATATATATGTATTTCTGAATAAATAGAACATATTCTGCTATGAGAAGAACTTTGGAATGTGAAATATTTCATGTTGGGTTAGCACACTTGAGAAAATGCGATCGGATTAGCGCGCAAGTGAAAACTGTTTACTTTAAACTCGAGCAGCGTTAATGCACGAGCAGGAGCGCAAACTATCTCTCCACTCATATTCTAGCCCTTAAGAGGAAAAGGGAAATTGAGACTGTGACGGGTTTATTTCAAGTTATTTAGGACATTTTTCTTTGGGTAAAAAATATTTTATCATAGATGAACTTTGCAGAGCTTTCCAAATTCTGAGTGTTTCTAGAGTTCTATAAAATAAATTGGTCAAGTAATTTAAAAATTAAAAGTGACATTGATCCCATAAACAATGACCTAAAATCTAGAGAGTGGAGTTGAAAACACTACATAAAAGGGTATAATGACCTTATGAATAAACACTTTTTGCTAGTAAAGTGCAGTTAAATTAACTAGAACAATGCAGAAAACGGAATTCATTTACATGTATTACATAAATAACCTCTGCACTGATATTGTAATTAAAAATGTATCAGTACAGTAATCAGCATATACTAATTTTTTAACTCACTTAATTACATGGTAGTACGTTTATATAAATTATATCTATTAAGTTTAGAGTTGCACAGAAAAAAAACACAATGCTAATGGTTAAAAAAGACCATTATATTTCACGGGAAATTATTAGATGACTCAAATGTTGTTGTTTTTTCATTCCCAAAAGACAACATAAAAGAACCGAAAGTAAATTGTTCTGAAGTAGGAAAGCACATGCTTTATGCTTGTTAAGTAAAAAAGAAGCTAATCGTACAGTATCATTTATGCTGTGATCAGCGTTCAACCTAAGGCCAGTTTTGTGAGCATACCAGTAGTGAAAAAGTTAATAAGTGAACCAGACCTTGCAGTTTGTATTATGAAGTGTTTGCTAATTGCTCTAATTAACTGTTGCACATATGGGCCACTCACAAAACTGACATTAGAGGGAACACTGTCTGTAATTACATAGCTTGATTAAAGGGACAGTATACACTCATTTTCATATAACTGCATGTAACAGACACTACTATAAAGAATACGATGCACAGATACTGATATAAAAATCCAGTATAAAACTGTTTAAAAACTTACTTAGAAGCTCTCAGTTTAGCTCCATTGAAAAAGTAGCTGGAAAGCCCACTACAAGTGGGAAATAAGACACTCCCCCCTCCCCCTTCTTTTGCATATGAAAAGACCCTTTACACAAACAGGAGCAAGCTGGAGAAGGTAGCTGACGGTATTCTGATAAAACTTTTGGGCTTGGTTAGGAGTCTGAAATTCAGAGCAATGTTATTTAAAAATAAGCAAAACTATACATTTTTTTAAAACAAAAACTTTATGGGCTATATAAATAGATCATCTACAAAACATTTATGCAAAGAAAAAATGAGTGTATAATGTCCCTTTAAGTAGAGGAAAATGCCGACAGTCACTATCAGAGATAAAACAAGCTTTATGAGCAATTGTTTTGTTTCTGCGGCCATAGTACATTTCTGTAGTCAGCTAATTCATTTGGTTCCGTCAAAAAATAAACTAAATGAGCTTTGGTGCTGTCCATGTGCAATTAAATATGAAGGCACTTCCCCTTGCTAGTGGTGTGGGAGAGACATTAACATAAACCTCAGCACCACATAGAGAGACTTTATACTGTTGTTTATTTTACCCTTTCAAATGATTAGTTGCATGTTCCACTAAAATGGGTGAGATTACCGCAAAAATAACAATCTGCATCAGTAACCAAAATCAAGTCCCCCTTTTCTAGTAAACGGTCTCATACCCCTGCCTTGGTTACAGACATATCAGTCACCTATTTAAGGTATTTACTAAAATGGGAGGATACTAGTTCCAGACAAACAACTTTTCCGCTAAAGATCACATGCCACAAATGCAAAATCACTCTCATATGAATATGAGGTTTTATGCACTTTTAGAGATAGAAGATGTATTGACCTGAGTACTAGGTGACTTTTGCAGAGCTCTTGACAACAGTAGAAACCCCACATAATCACTAAAATAATTATTTCAACGGAGTAGTCACATGCAACCACAAGCATGGCATGCAAATAAAATATACAGGGAGTGCAGAATTATTAGGCAAATGAGTATTTTGACCACATCATCCTCTTTATGCATGTTGTCTTACTCCAAGCTGTATAGGCTCGAAAGCCTACTACCAATTAAGCATATTAGGTGATGTGCATCTCTGTAATGAGAAGGGGTGTGGTCTAATGACATCAACACCCTATATCAGGTGTGCATAATTATTAGGCAACTTCCTTTCCTTTGGCAAAATGGGTCAAAAGAAGGACTTGACAGGCTCAGAAAAGTCAAAAATAGTGAGATATCTTGCAGAGGGATGCAGCACTCTTAAAATTGCAAAGCTTCTGAAGCTTGATCATCGAACAATCAAGCGTTTCGTTCAAAATAGTCAACAGGGTCGCAAGAAGCGTGTGGAAAAACCAAGGCGCAAAATAACTGCCTATGAACTGAGAAAAGTCAAGCGTGCAGCTGCCAAGATGCCACTTGCCACCAGTTTGGCCATATTTCAGAGCTGCAACATCACTGGAGTGCCCAAAAGCACAAGGTGTGCAATACTCAGAGACATGGCCAAGGTAAGAAAGGCTGAAAGACGACCACCACTGAACAAGACACACAAGCTGAAACGTCAAGACTGGGCCAAGAAATATCTCAAGACTGATTTTTCTAAGGTTTTATGGACTGATGAAATGAGAGTGAGTCTTGATGGGCCAGATGGATGGGCCCGTGGCTAGATTGGTAAAGGGCAGAGAGCTCCAGTCCGACTCAGACGCCAGCAAGGTGGAGGTGGAGTACTGGTTTGGGCTGGTATCATCAAAGATGAGCTTGTGGGGCCTTTTCGGGTTGAGGATGGAGTCAAGCTCAACTCCCAGTCCTACTGCCAGTTTCTGGAAGACACCTTCTTCAAGCAGTGGTACAGGAAGAAGTCTGCATCCTTCAAGAAAAACATGATTTTCATGCAGGACATTGCTCCATCACACGCGTCCAAGTACTCCACAGCGTGGCTGGCAAGAAAGGGTATAAAAGAAGAAAATCTAATGACATGGCCTCCTTGTTCACCTGATCTGAACCTCATTGAGAACCTGTGGTCCATCATCAAATGTGAGATTTACAAGGAGGGAAAACAGTACACCTCTCTGAACAGTGTCTGGGAGGCTGTGGTTGCTGCTGCACGCAATGTTGATGGTGAACAGATCAAAACACTGACAGAATCCATGGATGGCAGGCTTTTGAGTGTCCTTGCAAAGAAAGGTGGCTATATTGGTCACTGATTTGTTTTTGTTTTGTTTTTGAATGTCAGAAATGTATATTTGTGAATGTTGAGATGTTAAATTGGTTTCACTGGTAAAAATAAATAATTGAAATGGGTATATATTTGTTTTTTGTTAAGTTGCCTAATAATTATGCACAGTAATAGTCACCTGCACACACAGATATCCCCCTAAAATAGCTAAAACTAAAAACAAACTAAAAACTTCTTCCAAAACTATTCAGCTTTGATATTAATGAGTTTTTTGGGTTCATTGAGAACATGGTTGTTGTTCAATAATAAAATTAATCCTCAAAAATACAACTTGCCTAATAATTCTGCACTCCCTGTACAGGGGGAGTATAAAAATAGATTACATGATTTTTAGTATAAGAATTGTTTATTTTTTTTTTTTTTTTAATTTAGCACATTAAGATAAGACAGTACAATGGTGGAAACGTATACATTATCAAAATTATTCATCTCTGGAATTAGAAATGTATCTAAATGTTTATAGTTAGATATTTTATTCCTATTCCTGTAAGTATAGACAAGATGAAAATGCAAAGTGACAAAAGTAGTACAATTTATTTTGTAAATTTCAAGCAGTTACTTTTATGGAAAAAACATAGGTGTAGGATCTTTATTACTAACAATATAGTGTGTGCTTAAAATATTTAGGAAATAACTTTTTTTCAGTTTTAAGTCTTTTGCGTAACCCTGGGTGTTTTTCCAAATCCAAATTATTTTCTAAAAGTTCTTTGTCAAAAGTATCATTTGTTAGAGTAGTTCAAAAGGCATTGAAATTACTATTTAATGACAATGAGTAAAAAAAGATTAAAATGTTTTTCAACATACAGGTGTAAAATAAGTAGAATTTGGTTAAGCCATAAAACATGTTCAGGCATCAGATATAAGCTACTGAATAATCATTTATGTTTACAATTATTTTCTTTTTTTAATTATTAGAAAATGTGTTTTAATAGTTTATCACAATCAGATGTCTAATGGAATAGTTGAACATAGTTTATCAACTGATCTTGAGAGAGAGAGAGAGACCAGTAGTGCCAAACCAGTGAGAGAACCTGGGCCAATGCAAGTCACGCAAGTCATCAGAATGTTATTGGCTAAGCCAAGGTGGAAGGGGTGATTTCTACACTGGCCAAGAGGACTACTATTCCTATTGAGGATAGTTACTCTTTCAAGGACCCTATGGATAAGAAGCTGGAGGCTTTCTTAAGGAATTTGTATTTTCATCAGGGTTTACAATGGCAACCGGCAGTGTGTATTGCTACAGTAACAAGTGCGGCAGCCTATTGGTTTGACGCTTTGTCCGAGTCCCTCCAAGCTGAGACTCCTTTGGAGGAGATACAGGATAGGATAAAGGCTCTCAAGTTAGCCAATTTCTTTATCTCTGATGCTTCTTTGCAGGTCATTAAATTGGGAGCCAAAATATCTGGCTTTGCAATTTTAGCACGTAGAGCACTAATGCTTAAATCTTGGCAGCAGATGTTTTTTCCAAATCTAAGTTTTTGGCAATTCCTTACAAGGGAAAGACCTTGTTTGGGCCAGGGTTGGCAGAAATTATTTCCGATATCACGGGTGGTAAAGGATATTTTCTGCCTCAAGACAAG
The DNA here is from genome assembly GCF_027579735.1 of Bombina bombina. NCBI lineage: Eukaryota > Metazoa > Chordata > Amphibia > Anura > Bombinatoridae > Bombina > Bombina bombina. Next base: position 320,939,413 of record NC_069499.1, on the reverse strand, counting down.
AAGAACAAATCGAAAGGATGTCAGAGTAATTTTCGTTCCTTTTCGTAACTTCAGAGGTAAGTCTTCCCACTCCTCTACCAAGCAGGATCAGTCCAAGCCTTCTTGGAAGCCCAGTCAGTTTTGGAACAAGCGGAAGCAATCTAGGAAACCTGCAGCTTAATCTAAGTCAGCATGAAGGGTCTGCCCCCAATCCGAGATCGGATCAAGTGGGGGGACATACTCTCTCAGTTCTCTCAAGCTTGAGAATGAGATGTCCTAGACCCGTGGGCTGTAAAAATAGTATCCCAGGGCTACAAGTTAGAGTTCAAGACCTTTCCTCCCAGGGGCAAGTTCCACCTCTCAAGATTATCTGTAGACCAGATAAAAAGAGAGGGGTTCTTGAAATGTGTACAGGATCTTTCCCTCTTGGGAGTAATAGTTCCAGTCCCAATACAGGAACAGGGTCTCGGGTCCTACTCCAACCTGTTCGTGGTGCCCAAAAAGAGGGAACTTTCAGGTCTATTCTAGATCTAAAGTTCCTCAACAAATTTCTCAGAGTGCCGTCTTTCAAGATGGAGACTATCCGTTCCATTCTTCCTCTGGTTCAAGAAGGTCAATTCATAATGACCATAGATCTGAAGGATGCGTACCTGCATGTTCCCATCCACAGGGATCATCACAAATTTGCCTATCTGAACAAACACTTTCAATTTGTAGCGCTTCCATTTGGCCTCGACACAGCTCCCAGAATTTTCTCAAAGGTCCTTGGAGCTCTGTTGGCAGTAATTCAGTCTCTGGGAATTGTAGTGGCACCTTATCTGGATGACATTCTGGTTCAGGCGCCATCTTTTCAACTAGCAAAATCTCATACGGAGATCTTGTTGTCTTTTCTTCATTGCCACGGATGGAAGGTGAATTTGGAGAAAAGCTCTCTTATTTCGGCTACAAGGGTGGCCTTCTTAGGAACTATTATAGATTTCCTATCAATGAAAATATTTCTGAAGGAGGTCAGAAGAGCCAAGATTTTTTCCGCTTGCCTATCTCTACAATCTGCTGTATGGACATCAGTGGCCCAATGTATGGAGGTAATTGGTTTGATGGTGGCATCCATGGACATAGCTCTCTTTGCTTGATTACATTTAAGAGCCCTACAGCTATGCATGCTCAGTCAATGGAACAGGGATTATGCAGACCTGTCTCAGAGGATAGTGCTGGATCAAACAACAAGAGACTCTCTGCCGTGGTGGCTGTCTCAAGAACATCTGTCCCAGGGGACATGCTTTCAGAGACCCTCATGGATAATTGTGACAATGGATGCCAGCCTGATGGGTTGGGGAGCAGTCTGGGACTCATTGAAGGTGCAGGGACTTTGGTCTCAAGAGGAATCTACTCTCCCCATAAACATATTGGAGTTGAGAGTGTTCTACAATGTCTTGATGGCTTGGCCTCAACTGGCCTTAGCCTGGTTTAACAGGTTTTCAATTGGACAACTCAGAGTTCCTTAGCCATGAAGGAGGTGACGCAAATCATTCCGTGGGCGGAGGCTCACAATTGCTGTCTATCTGCCATCCACATCCCAGGAGTGGACAATTGGGAAGCAGATTTCTTTGAGACCATGGTCTTTGAGACCATGATTCAGGCTCATAAGCCTGTCACTAGAAACATTTACCATAAGATATGGCGTACATATCTTTATTGGTGTGAGTCTAAGGGATATTCTTGGAGTAGGGTCAGGATCCCAAGAATTGTGTCTTTTCTCCAGGAAGGCCTGGAGAAGGATTTGTCTGTCAGTACCCTGAAGGGTCAGATCTCTGCACAATTTTGTTGCACAAGTGTCTGGCAGACGTACCAGATGTGCAATCCTTTGTCAGGCCTTGGTCGGAATCAGGCCTGTGTTTAAATCTGTTGCTCCAGCTTGGAGCCTTAATTTTGTTCTTAAAGTTTTGCAACAGGCTCTGTTTGAGCCAATGCATTCCATAGATATTAAGTTGTTTTCTTGGAAGGTTTTGTTTCTTACTACTATCTTTTCTGCTCACATGGTTGCTGGACTCTCAGCTTTACAGTGTGATTCTCCTTATCTCATATTTCATGCAGATAAGGCAGTTCTTCGTACCAGGTTTGGTTTTCTTCCTAATATTAATCAGGAAATTGTTGTTCCTTCTCTCTGTCCTAATCCTTCTTCTCACAAGGAACGTTTGTTACACAACCTGAATGTTGTGCAGGCTCTAAAATTTTATTTGCAGAAGACTAAGGATTTTCGTCAGTCTTCAGCATTGTTTGTGTGTTTCTCTGGGAAACGCAAGGGTCAGAAAGCCACTGCCACTTCTCTTTCTCTTTGGTTGAGAAGTATTATTTGTTTGACATATGAGACTGCTGGACAGCAGCCCCCTGAGAGAATTACAGCTCATTCCACTAGGGCTGTTTCTTCTTCTTGGGCCTTCAAGAATGAGGCAAGGCTGTGACTTGGTCTTCTTTGCACACTTTTTCTAAATTTTCTAAATTTGATACTTTTGCCTCGGATGAGGTTTCTTTTGGGAGAAAGGTGCTTTAAGCGGTGGTGCCTTCTGTTTAGGTTGCATGTCTTGCCCCTCCCTAATCATCAGTTTCCTCTGGCTTGGGTATTGATTCCCATCAGTAATTGTTGATTCTGTGGACTCACTGTGTCTTAAGAAAGAAAACTAAATTTATGTTTACCTGATAAATTTATTTATTTCTAGACACGGTGAGTCCACAGCCCTCCCTTATTTCCATACAGTTTTTTTTATATAAACCTCAGGCACCTCTACACCTTGTGTTATTTCCTTCCTCTGCTTTTCCTTCGGTTGAATGACTGGGGATTGTGGGAAGGGGAGTGATACTTAACAGCTTTGCTGTGGTGCTCTTTGCCTCCTCCTGCTGGCCAGGAGTGATATTCCCAACCGTAATTGATGATTCCATGGACTTACTGTTTCTATAAATAAATACATTTATCAGGTAAGCATAAATTTAGTTTTTTTGGTTTGTTTTAGAGATTTGGCTGATATACATTTGTCTTTTATAAGTATTTCCAGTGGACCTACAAAAATATGAATCTTTAGACATTCAAATGTTCACTGGGCATCCATAATAGTACTGGCATGCCCTGATGCTCAACACCTGAGGGTTTTCTCCAATTATAGCTTTGTTTAGGTGGCAAGAGTAAAGGGGAAATGGCTGGAAAAAAACTACTGGCCCTGCTCAATGGAGGGGGGAAATGATGTGGGCATAGCCCAGGCCTGGATTAAATTAATATTATGAGGGCTGATGTGAGATGAATGACTGTACATTTCCCAGTAGTGAAAATAGCATTGTGAAATATGATAGCTAGGCTTCTTCGGAGGCAGATCACTGTCTTTGTCACTTTCTGTATTGATCTTCTATTGGTGCCAAGTACGAGGGATGGAGGAAAGTGGGTGCATGGCCAATCACAGGAGAAGGAGGTACGGTTTCCCTACATTACTAAAAATGGTTTTAAAGGGAGAGGGAGGGATGGGTTCCTACAATATAATAAAATATTAGCTGGAGGGGTAAAGAATGGGCCCCAGGTTTAGGTTGGATGTAAAGGTGGAAAATTCAAAATGGGGTTTAAATGCTTAGGGTTATTCCAATGATAGAGGATGAACCATATAAGAAATTATAATGAGAGCTATGCATCTGATGAAAAGAACTGCAATAGTTGATGTGAGTATAAATGTTTATCTCTATAGAAATATGGCTATTAAAAGGAATACCAATATACATTTTTTTATATAAAAAATTGTTTATATTTTCCAATTTACCCCTATAGTTTTCTTTTTTTCTATACATGACAGCTACAATAAACTGTGTATTTCCTCATAGTTACATGGTTTGAGAAAAGACCACCATTGCTTTCAGGACACCCAGGAAAATTCTGATTTAAACCCTATGTGGTTGTGGACTTGGTATAAGTCCACTTAACTACCTTCTTATCCTTTCCATTCTTACCAAACATGAGTATACACAGTTTTCAAAGATATAATAACTCTTTTGGCATCAAGACAATAAGGCCTAAATTTGGAGTTCAGCGGTAGCCGTCAAAACCAGCGTTAGAGGCTCCTAACGCTGGTTTTGGGCGCCCGCTGGTATTTGGAGTCAGTGATTAAAGGGTCTAACGCTCACTTTTCAGCCGCGACTTTTCCATACCGCAGATCCCCCTACGCCATTTGCGTAGCCTATCTTTTCAATGGGATCTTTCTAACGCTGGTATTTAGAGTCGTTTCTGAAGTGAGCGTTAGAGCTCTAACGACAAGATTCCAGCCGCCTGAAAATAGCAGGAGTTAAGAGCTTTCTGGCTAACGCCGGTTCATAAAGCTCTTAACTACTGTACCCTAAAGTACACTAACACCCATAAACTACCTATGTACCCCTAAACCGAGGTCCCCCCACATCGCCGCCACTCGATTAAAAATTTTAACCCCTAATCTGCCGACCGCCACCTACGTTATACTTATGTACCCCTAATCTGCTACCCCTAACACCGCCGACCCCTGTATTATATTTATTAACCCCTAACCTGCCCCCCACAACATCGCCGCCAGCTACTTAAAATAATTAACCCCTAATCTTCCGACCGCAAAGCGCCGCCACCTACGTTATCCCTATGTACCCCTAATCTGCTACCCCTAACACCGCCGACCCCTATATTATATTTATTAACCCCTAATCTGCCCCCCACAACGTCGCCGACACCTGCCTACACTTATTAACTCCTAATCTGCCGAGCGGACCTGAGCGCTACTATAATAAAGTTATTAACCCCTAATCCGCCTCACTAACCCTATCATAAATAGTATTAACCCCTAATCTGCCCTCCCTAACATCGCCGACACCTACCTTCAATTATTAACCCCTAATCTTCCGATCGGAGCTCACCGCTATTCTAATAAATGTATTAACCCCTAAAGCTAAGTCTAACCCTAACACTAACACCCCCCTAACTTAAATATAATTTACATCTAACGAAATTAATTAACTCTTATTAAATAACTTATTCCTATTTAAAGCTAAATACTTACCTGTAAAATAAACCCTAATATAGCTACAATATAAATTATAATTATATTATAGCTATTTTAGGATTAATATTTATTTTACAGGCAACTTTGTAATTATTTTAACCAGGTACAATAGCTATTAAATAGTTAAGAACTATTTAATAGTTACCTAGTTAAAATAATAACAAATTTACCTGTAAAATAAATCCTAACCTAAGATATAATTAAACCTAACACTACCCTATCAATAAAATAATTAAATAAACTACCTACAATTACCTACAATTAACCTAACACTACACTATCAATAAATTAATTAAACACAATTCCTACAAAGAAATACAATTAAATAAACTAGCTAAAGTACAAAAAATAAAAAAGAACTAAGTTACAGAAAATAAAAAAATATTTACAAACATAAGAAAAATATTACAACAATTTTAAACTAATTACACCTACTCTAAGCCCCCTAATAAAATAACAAAGCCCCCCAAAATAAAAAATTCCCTAACCTATTCTAAATTAAAAAAGTTACAAGCTCTTTTACCTTACCAGCCCTGAACAGGGCCCTTTGCAGGGCATGCCCCAAGAATTTCAGCTCTTTTGCCTGTAAAAAAAAACATACAATACCCCCCCCCCCAACATTACAACCCACCACCCACATACCCCTAATCTAACCCAAACCCCCCTTAAATAAACCTAACACTAATCCCCTGAAGGTCTTCCTACCTTGTCTTCACCATCCAGGTATCACCGATCCGTCCTGGCTCCAAGATCTTCATCCAACCCAAGCGGGGGTTGGCGATCCATAATCCGGTGCTGAAGAGGTCCAGAAGAGGCTCCAAAGTCTTCCTCCTATCCGGCAAGAAGAGGACATCCGGACCGGCAAACATCTTCTCCAAGCGGCATCTTCGATCTTCTTCCATCCCGAGCGAAGTGGCAGGATCCTGAAGACCTCCAGCACGGAACATCCATCCGGACCGACGACTGAACGACGAATGACTGTTCCTTTAAGGGACGTCATCCAAGATGGCGTCCCTCGAATTCCGATTGGCTGATAGGATTCTATCAGCCAATCGGAATTAAGGTAGGAATTTTCTGATTGGCTGATGGAATCAGCCAATCAGAATCTAGTTCAATCCGATTGGCCGATCCAATCAGCCAATCAGATTGAGCTCGCATTCTATTGGCTGATCGGAACAGCCAATAGAATGCGAGCTCAATCTGATTGGCTGATTGGATCAGCCAATAGGATTGAACTTGATTCTGATTGGCTGATTCCATCAGCCAATCAGAAAATTCCTACCTTAATTCCGATTGGCTGATAGAATCCTATCAGCCAATCAGAATTCGAGGGACGCCATCTTGGATGACGTCCCTTAAAGGAACAGTCATTCGTCGTTCAGTCGTCGGTCCGGATGGATGTTCCGCGCTGGAGGTCTTCAGGATCCTGCCACTTCGCTCCGGATGGAAGAAGATCGAAGATGCCGCTTGGAGAAGATGTTTGCCGGTCCGGATGTCCTCTTCTTGCCGGATAGGAGGAAGACTTTGGAGCCTCTTCTGGACCTCTTCAGCACCGGATTATGGATCGCCAACCCCCGCTTGGGTTGGATGAAGATCTTGGAGCCAGGACGGATCGGTGATACCTGGATGGTGAAGACAAGGTAGGAAGATCTTCAGGGGATTAGTGTTAGGTTTATTTAAGGGGGGTTTGGGTTAGATTAGGGGTATGTGGGTGGTGGGTTGTAATGTTGGGGGGGGGGTATTGTATGGTTTTTTTTTACAGGCAAAAGAGCTGAAATTCTTGGGGCATGCCCCGCAAAGGGCCCTGTTCAGGGCTGGTAAGGTAAAAGAGCTTGTAACTTTTTTAATTTAGAATAGGGTAGGGCATTTTTTATTTTTGGGGGCTTTGTTATTTTATTAGGGGGCTTAGAGTAGGTGTAATTAGTTTAAAATTGTTGTAATATTTTTCTTATGTTTGTAAATATTTTTTTATTTTCTGTAACTTAGTTCTTTTTTATTTTTTGTACTTTAGCTAGTTTATTTAATTGTATTTCTTTGTAGGAATTGTGTTTAATTAATTTATTGATAGTGTAGTGTTAGGTTAATTGTAGGTAGTTTATTTAATTATTTTATTGATAGGGTAGTGTTAGGTTTAATTATATCTTAGGTTAGGATTTATTTTACAGGTAAATTTGTTATTATTTTAACTAGGTAACTATTAAATAGTTCTTAACTATTTAATAGCTATTGTACCTGGTTAAAATAATTACTAAGTTGCCTGTAAAATAAATATTAATCCTAAAATAGCTATAATATAATTATAATTTATATTGTAGCTATATTAGGATTTATTTTACAGGTAAGTATTTAGCTTTAAATAGGAATCATTTATTTAATAAGAGTTAATTTATTTCGTTAGATAAAAATTATATTTAACTTAGGGGGGTGTTAGTGTTAGGGTTAGACTTAGCTTTAGGGGTTAATACATTTATTAGAATAGCATAGAGCTCCGATCGGAAGATTAGGGGTTAATAATTGAAGGTAGGTTTCGGCGATGTTAGGGAGGGCAGATTAGGGGTTAATACTATTTATGATAGGGTTAGTGAGGCGGATTAGGGGTTAATAACTTTATTATAGTAGCGCTCAGGTCCGCTCGGCAGATTAGGGGTTAATAAGTGTAGGCAGGTGTCGGCGACGTTGAGGGGGGCAGATTAGGGGTTAATAAATATAATATAGGGGTCGGCGGTGTTAGGGGCAGCAGATTAGGGGTACATAGGGATAATGTAGGTAGCGGCGGTTTACGGAGCGGCAGATTAGGGGTTAAAAAAATATGCAGGGGTCAGCGATAGCGGGGGCGGCAGATTAGGGGTTAATAAGTGTAAGGTTAGGGGTGTTTAGACTCGGGGTACATGTTAGAGTGTTAGGTGCAGACGTAGGAAGTGTTTCCCCATAGGAAACAATGGTGCTGCGTTAGGAGCTGAACGCTGCTTTTTTGCAGGTGTTAGGTTTTTTTTCAGCTCAAACAGCCCCATTGTTTCCTATGGGGGAATCGTGCACGAGCACGTTTTTGAGGCCGGCCGCGTCCGTAAGCAACTCTGGTATCGAGAGTTGCATTTGCGGTAAAAATGCTCTACGCTCCTTTTTTGGAGCCTAACCCAGCATTTGTTTGAACTCTCGATACCAGAGTTAAATTTATGGTGCGGCCAGAAAAAAGCCCGCGGAGCGTTAACAGCCCTTTTACCGCCGAACTCCAAATCTAGGCCTTAGACAATTAATGACTCATAGGTGCATCATAAAAAAAAATACTATTAAATGAGAAAAAATACTCTTAAGAATGGATACCTCTACTTTAATTTAACATTTTGGTGCAAATATATACTGTATATTTTTATAACTATTTCTTTTTTTATATTTTGTGCACAGTGTTGTATTTTTTGGAAAGTGTACATGTGTCTATTTAAGACCAATAAAATATGTGTTTATGGCTTCTCAATCAATTTATGGGATAAGTAAGGTCTTGATAGTTTATGTTCACTTGGGAGAAATGCATTTTACAGAATAAATATACTACAGTGAAAACATCCTTAGAGGGATCAAAACAAAAAGCTGACTATAATCTAGCACATTTTTTTTTATTGTGTGTTTTACTTTATACTGTCTTAGGCCTAGATTTGGAGTTCGGCGGTAAAAGGGCTGTTAACGCTCCGCGGGCTTTTTTCTGGCCGCACCATAAATTTAACTCTGGTATCGAGAGTTTAATCAAATGCTGCGTTAGGCTCCAAAAAAGGAGCGTAGAGCATTTTTACCGCAAATGCAACTCTCGATACCAGAGTTGCTTACGGACACGGCCGGCCTCAAAAACGTGCTCGTGCACGATTCTCCCATAGGAAACAATGGGGCTGTTTGAGCTGAAAAAAAACCTAACACCTGCAAAAAAGCAGCGTTCAGCTCCTAACGCAGCCCCATTGTTTCCTATGGGGAAACACTTCCTACGTCTGCACCTAACACCCTAACATGTACCCCGAGTCTAAACACCCCTAACCTTACACTTATTAACCCCTAATCTGCCGCCCCCGCTATCGCTGACCCCTGCATATTTTTTTTAACCCCCAATCTGCCGCTCCGTAAACCGCCGCCACCTACGTTATCCCTATGTACCCCTAATCTGCTGCCCTAACATCGCCGACCCCTATATTATATTTATTAACCCCTAATCTGCCCCCCTCAACGTCGCCTCCACCTGCCTACACTTATTAACCCCTAATCTGCCGAGCGGACCTGAGCGCTACTATAATAAAGTTATGAACCCCTAATCCGCCTCACTAACCCTATCATAAATAGTATTAACCCCTAATCTGCCCTCCCTAACATCGCCGACACCTAACTTCAATTATTAACCCCTAATCTGCCGACCGGAGCTCACCGCTATTCTAATAAATGTATTAACCCCTAAAGCTAAGTCTAACCCTAACACTAACACCCCCCTAAGTTAAATATAATTTTTATCTAACGAAATAAATTAACTCTTATTAAATAAATTATTCCTATTTAAAGCTAAATACTTACCTGTAAAATAAATCCTAATATAGCTACAATATAAATTATAATTATATTATAGCTATTTTAGGATTAATATTTATTTTACAGGCAACTTTGTAATTATTTTAACCAGGTACAATAGCTATTAAATAGTTAAGAACTATTTAATAGTTACCTAGTTAAAATAATAACAAATTTACCTGTAAAATAAATCCTAACCTAAGATATATTTAAACCTAACACTACCCTATCAATAAAATAATTAAATAAACTACCTACAATTACCTACAATTAACCTAACACTACACTATCAATAAATTAATTAAACACAATTCCTACAAAGAAATACAATTACATAAACTAGCTAAAGTACAAAAAATAAAAAAGAACTAAGTTACAGAAAATAAAAAAATATTTACAAACATAAGAAAAATATTACAACAATTTTAAACTAATTACACCTACTCTAAGCCCCCTAATAAAATAACAAAGCCCCCCAAAATAAAAAATGCCCTACCCTATTCTAAATTAAAAAAATTACAAGCTCTTTTACCTTACCAGCCCTGAACAGGGCCCTTTGCGGGGCATGCCCCAAGAATTTCAGCTCTTTTGCCTGTAAAAGAATAAATACAATACCCCCCCCAACATTACAACCCACCACCCACATACCCCTAATCTAACCCAAACCCCCCTTAAATAAACCTAACACTAAGCAACTGAAGATCTTCCTACCTTGTCTTCACCATCCAGGTTCACCGATCCGTCCTGAAGAGCTCCTCCGATGTCCTGATCCAAGCCCAAGCGGGGGCTGAAGAGGTCCATGATCCGGTCAAAGTCTTCATCCAAGCGGGGCAGAAGAGGATCTTCCATCCGATTGAAGTCATCATCCAGGCGGCATCTTCTATGGTCTTCCATCCGGAGCGAAGCGGCAGGATCCAGAAGACCTCCAGCGCGGAACATCCATCCGGACCGACGACTGAACGACGAATGACTGTTCCTTTAAGGGACGTCATCCAAGATGGCGTCCCTCGAATTCCGATTGGCTGATAGGATTCTATCAGCCAATCGGAATTAAGGTAGGAATTTTCTGATTGGCTGATGGAATCAGCCAATCAGAATCTAGTTCAATCCGATTGGCCGATCCAATCAGCCAATCAGATTGAGCTCGCATTCTATTGGCTGATCGGAACAGCCAATAGAATGCGAGCTCAATCTGATTGGCTGATTGGATCAGCCAATTGGATTGAACTTGATTCTGATTGGCTGATTCCATCAGCCAATCAGAAAATTCCTACCTTAATTCCGATTGGCTGATAGAATCCTATCAGCCAATCGGAATTCGAGGGACGCCATCTTGGATGACGTCCCTTAAAGGAACAGTCATTCGTCGTTCAGTCGTCGGTCCGGATGGATGTTCCGCGCTGGAGTTCTTCTGGATCCTGCCGCTTCGCTCCGGATGGAAGACCATAGAAGATGCCGCCTGGATGATGACTTCAATCGGATGGAAGATCCTCTTCTGCCCCGCTTGGATGAAGACTTTGACCGGATCATGGACCTCTTCAGCCCCCGCTTGGGCTTGGATCAGGACATCGGAGGAGCTCTTCAGGACGGATCGGTGAACCTGGATGGTGAAGACAAGGTAGGAAGATCTTCAGGGGCTTAGTGTTAGGTTTATTTAAGGGGGGTTTGGGTTAGATTAGGGGTATGTGGGTGGTGGGTTGTAATGTTGGGGGGGGGGGTATTGTATTTATTCTTTTACAGGCAAAAGAGCTGAAATTCTTGGGGCATGCCCCGCAAAGGGCCCTGTTCAGGGCTGGTAAGGTAAAAGAGCTTTTAACTTTTTTAATTTAGAATAGGGTAGGGAATTTTTTATTTTGGGGGGCTTTGTTATTTTATTAGGGGGCTTAGAGTAGGTGTAATTAGTTTAAAATTGTTGTAATATTTTTCTTATGTTTGTAAATATTTTTTTATTTTCTGTAACTTAGTTCTTTTTTATTTTTTGTACTTTAGCTAGTTTATTTAATTGTATTTCTTTGTAGGAATTGTGTTTAATTAATTTATTGATAGTGTAGTGTTAGGTTAATTGTAGGTAATTGTAGGTAGTTTATTTAATTATTTTATTGATAGGGTAGTGTTAGGTTTAATTATATCTTAGGTTAGGACTTATTTTACAGGTAAATTTGTTATTATTTTAACTAGGTAACTATTAAATAGTTCTTAACTATTTAATAGCTATTGTACCTGGTTAAAATAATTACAAAGTTGCCTGTAAAATAAATATTAATCCTAAAATAGCTATAATATAATTATAATTTATATTGTAGCTATATTAGGATTTATTTTACAGGTAAGTATTTAGCTTTAAATAGGAATAATTTATTTAATAAGAGTTAATTTATTTCGTTAGATAAAAATTATATTTAACTTAGGGGGGTGTTAGTGTTAGGGTTAGACTTAGCTTTAGGGGTTAATCAATTTATTAGAATAGCAGTGAGCTCCGGTCGGCAGATTAGGGGTTAATAATTGAAGTTAGGTGTCGGCGATGTTAGGGAGGGCAGATTAGGGGTTAATACTATTTATGATAGGGTTAGTGAGGCGGGTTAGGGGTTCATAACTTTATTATAGTAGCGCTCAGGTCCGCTCGGCAGATTAGGGGTTAATAAGTGTAGGCAGGTGTCGGCGACGTTGAGGGGGGCAGATTAGGGGTTAATAAATATAATATAGGGGTCGGCGATGTTAGGGGCAGCAGATTAGGGGTACATAGGGATAACGTAGGTGGCGGCGATTTGCGGTCGGAAGATTAGGGGTTAATTATTTTAAGTAGCTGGCGGCGACGTTGTGTGGGGCAAGTTAGGGGTTAATAAATATAATATAGGGGTCGGCGGGGTTAGGGGCAGCAGATTAGGGGTACATAAGGATAACGTAGGTGGCGGTCGGCAGATTAGGGGTTAAAAATTTTAATCGAGTGGCGGCGATGTGGGGGGACCTCGGTTTAGGGGTACATAGGTAGTTTATGGGTGTTAGTGTACTTTAGGGTACAGTAGTTAAGAGCTTTATAAACCGGCGTTAGCCAGAAAGCTCTTAACTCCTGCTTTTTTCAGGCGGCTGGAGTTTTGTCGTTAGAGCTCTAACGCTCACTTCAGAAACGACTCTAAATACCGGCGTTAGAAAGATCCCATTGAAAAGATAGGCTACGCAAATGGCGTAGGGGGATCTGCGGTATGGAAAAGTCGCGGCTGAAAAGTGAGCGTTAGACCCTTTAATCACTGACTCCAAATACCAGCGGGCGGCCAAAACCAGCGTTAGGAGCCTCTAACGCTGGTTTTGACGGCTACCGCCGAACTCCAAATCTAGGCCTTAATTTTTTTAGTGTTTAAATCTGATCTTTAACTCCACATATTTCAGTAATCATTCTAAAATTCTAAATCCATTTGCATAGACTTCTTCTATATCCATTAATATGCATGAGCACTAAAGTAGTTACATTTTATTCCATCTTTGTTATTAGAGCAAACTCACTTAATCACAGCCTTGATGCTGACTCTCTTTTAATTATACTGATTATCTTGTGGAGTGTTTTAAATTTCCCTTTAGACTTTATTAACAATCAAAAATGTCAAAATAATAATATCCGCAATGATTTAGTAAAAAGTCCAATAGCAGTAATATACAAATAATCTATTTGATGTTGTGCTGACAAACTTTTTTTTTTAAAGAAATTAATTTTGCTGGGTGGACACTTTTAACAATTAAAATAAACTAAATGCAACCAAAACAAATTAATCTGAGTAGAGTCTGTTTGCATTTTGTTTTAAAGGGCTGGCAAGTTGAAACTTCTTTATATATATTTTCCCCAGTGTAATTGTTGTTTTCCATTAGGAACTAGTTTAAACTGTAAATTGAAGTTTGCAAACGACACAAAATAGTAATTAAAAATAATTGAAAATAAGCTAACATTAGATACTAAGGCTGTTTTGTTTAAGGAAAAAAATATGATTACATTCGAGAAAATATCTTTACAGTAGAATTAAAGGTTATAAAAATGTTATACAAAGTAGAAAATTGCAATAGAACAAGATTTTCCTTAACTCTGACTTAATGTGTTCATTAATCAAATCTAGAACACTTCAAGAATTGTTCTGCTTCCTAATCAAAATATAAAATATAAACAAAAAACATAATAATTTTCCTTTTTTATTTTATTTTAAATAATAGATTTTTACTGTTATTATCATTAACATTATATTAAGCTAAAGTTGCAGCATTCGAGCAACACATTTTGATAACTAGTGCCCCTCTCCATTCAATTTATGGAAGATGATCAACTGTTTCTTGTTTGTTGGAGAAGGTTAACCCCTTCCAGCAGTTTGGACGTTCCATGCCATCCTAACTTTGCTGGGCTTTAGTGCCATTGGGACGGCATGGAATGTCCTAGCTGTTTGACTGTCTTGAAGCCATAGCCGCTTCCTAAATGGGATTTCGGGCTGGAGAATGTGCCTAGTGTCATAGGAACGATCATGTGATTTAAATTTTTACTTATTTGTTTGCATTGGAACTTTGTTCAGATGTAGAAAAATAAGTGCTGACAGGAAGGGGTTAAAATGCCATCTGTTTGAATGTGATAATATAACATGTCATTTTACATAATCACCTCCCTGTTCTTACTGATCCTCTCTTCTTCACATTGGCATTATATGATAACAAAAAGCAAATTATATTTCTACCATTTATTTAAATTTCTCCCGGAGTGGAAGTTGAAGATATAATTAAGGATACTGGTGGACTAAGGGGTAAAATAAATCTTGTGCATCTCAAAAAATAAAAATAATAACTGTCACAAAGTGTAAGATATATAAAATAAAATATAAAATAAAACCTGACACAATTCTCTTCACAAAAATAGAAGATACAATTTATCATAGGTTAACTTCAATATAAAGTCACATGTACAATATACCTACAAACCCCCAGCTCATATTGGTGTATTATTTAGGTTTTTTGTTTTTTTTTTGGTCTTTAGTTACAGTGGTTTTCATATTCATAGTAAATACATAGGCGTTCCATGGGCATGGGAAACCTATATAACAATGGAGAAAGTTAACAGGTCTTAGGTGAACATTTTCACACATACCTGTCCTGCTACCCAGTGAGAGGAGCAATTATATGTTATTTATACTATTACAAAACATAATCATTTTTTATATTTATGAAACATATAATATATATGTTGTATAAACATATTTTGAAAACCTGCCAACTCCACACTGCTGAGATTTGTATTCACTGACAACGTGCTCGGAATGTTTAAATGCATCAAGTTCAATACTTTCCTATGGAAGTCAAATGGCCACTTGTCTGTAATGCGATGGACCAACCCACTTTTTAATAAAATTTAACCCAGCTTGACAAGCAAGACTGAAATTAGCATTTCTTAGCAGACCTGGTCAACCTTGTATCAACTGGCCCTATATAGAAGCCCTTTAGGATGTACACCATGTGCAGTGTATGAGCAACAAACAAAAACTGCAACAGCCATCTTAAATAAAGAAGTTAACTACATGTTTGTATATTACAATACTTTTCACAAAAAGTAACTAGCTTAGAGCTAAAAAAAATAGTTACCAATTTACATTACTTTAGAAGTGTTAATTTAATCATACTATAAATACCCATTACTTCACATATCTAATTCATGAGTGAAAATAATAATTTGTAAACACTGTCATTACAAGGCCTTTGGCGTCAAGCAGTTGAGCAATATATATATATATATATATATATATATATATATATATATTGCTTGTTTGCTTGTCAACCTAAATTTTTAGCTGGAATCATAAACATTAAACATATTCCCTTTCTAATAAGAGCAGACTATTTTAAAACTAAACTAAATAAAAGAATAAAAAGCCCAATAAATGTTAAAAAATGACAAATGGAATTTATTTGTAAAGTACACAAACCAGGAAAGCATTGTTAAAACAGATTTATATTGCAGCAAAGCATAGGTTATTAAAAAAAATAAAGCAGATTACTTTAATATCAAAGCCACATGGTACTAGATTGTGTCTTCAGCAAAATCAGCCAATTTAAGAGGCAGTAGTGGAAACCTAGAGCAACATTCAATGGCATTTTTCTTACAAAGTATATTCAAGGTAGATTGCCCCATAAAATATAAGATAATTTGTAGTAATTTTTAAACTCATTTGAAATTCTGTAGATAAATTTAATCTTTTAGTGGTTTGGCTGGGTATTTTGGGAATAATCAAGAGGGCTATTGCCAATGCAATAAAGAATCAAGACAACTTTGACTGTTCTATTACAAAGACATCACTGGAACCTATGATACAAAGATGATTAAGGGCCAGATTACAAGTGGAGTGCAAATGTTTGCATGCAAGTGATATCGGGTTTTCACGATCATTTGTGTGCAAGTGATTGTGTGTTACGAGTTGAAAGTAAACTGTTTTGTAAAATTAAAAGATGTCACAAAATACATCAAAATGCATTACAAAGTACACTCATAATAACACATATAATAAAACAATATTTAAAAAATCTTGCACAAAAAAGTTATGTGTTCAATTATATGAGGTCTCAGGTGTTTGGAAAAAAGGACTGCATAGGACTTAGAGATACATACATATACATGTCTATGGACACAAAACCCTTTTTTTATTTATTTCATGATTCAGATAAAGCATGACATTTTAAGCAACTTTCTAATGTATTCCTATTATAATTTTTTCTTTATTCTCCTGCTATCTTTATTTAAAAAAAAAAAAAACAGGAATGTAAAGCTTATGAGCTGGCCAATTTTTGATTCCGCACTTGGGTAGTGCTTGCTGATTAGTGGCTAAATGTAACCACCAATAAACAAGAGCTATCCAGGTGCTAAACCAAAAATGTGTTGGCTCCTAAACTTTACGTTCCTGCTTTTTCAAATAAAGATAGCAAGAGAACAAAGTACAATGTATAATAGGAGTACATTTGAAATTTGCTTAAAATTGCATGCCCTGACAATTAAACTGGGAATAAAGGAGGAGTAGGGGCAGATCTGATTTACATTTTTGAGCCCTTTAGGGCTATTGGGCATGCTCGAGGAGAGATCTACACTAGAGGAAATTTAAAGAAATTATTTATTTGGAATGAGCTCCACCATTAGGCAGCAGGGTAAATACTGAAATGACTGTGTTAAGGGATGAATGCAAAACATTAGGTATAAGACAGGTTATCCATTACTTACAAGTGGAGAGTGTAAGATGGAATGACCATTCAGAGGTAGGACCTAACATGCTAGCCTGGTTGTTGCGAAGGAAGCAATACTGAGTTATAAAACTTTATGAGAGACATGTAGAACAAGAAGCTAGAAACTAGCATTAAGCATACAGTTTTCTGTAACTAAGAAACATAAAAAAGTGGCCATCATAAAGTATTAATAAATGTAATGAGTAGCAACTCAAACTATGGTACAGAGGGAAAGAAAAAACATAACCTAACATGCAATAAAAATGCAGACCTGTCCTGCCAATATTACGGCTAGATTTGGAGTTTTGTCGGTAATGACCCGAAAATCTAACGCCGGCTTTTTTCTGGCCGCACCATAAAAATAACTCTGGTATTGAGAGTCCACATAAAGGCTGCGTTAGGCTCCAAAATAGGAGCGTAGAGCATATTTAACGCAGCTTCAACTCTCGATACCAGAGTTGCTTACGCAAGCGGCCAGCCTCAAAAACGTGCTCGTGCACGATTCCCCCATAGGAAACAATGGGGCTGTTTGAGCTGAAAAAAAACCTAACACCTGCAAAAAAGCCGCGTTCAGCTCCTAACGCAGCCCCATTGTTTGCTATGCGGAAATACTTCCTACGTCTGCACCTAACACTCTAACATGTACCCCAAGTCTAAACACCCCTAACTTTACACTTATTAACCCCTAATCTGCCGCCCCCGCTATCGCTGACCTCTGCATATTATTATTAACCCCTAATCTGCCGCTCCGTAAACCGCCGCTACTTACATTATCCCTATGTACCCCTAATCTGCTGCCCTAACATCGCCGACCCCTTTATTATATTTATTAACCCCTAATCTGCCCCCCACAACGTCACCTCCACCTGCCTACACTTATTAACCCCTAATCTGCCGAGCGGACCTGAGCGCTACTATAATAAAGTTATTAACCCCTAATCCGCCTCACTAACCCTATACTAAATAGTATTAACCCTTAATCTGCCCTCCCTAACATCGCCGACACCTAACTTCAATTATTAACCCCTAATCTGCCGACTGGAGCTCACCGCTATTCTAATAAATGTATTAACCCCTAAAGCTAAGTCTAACCCTAACACTAACAACCCCCTAAGTTAAATATAATTTACATCTAACGAAATTAATTATCTCTTATTAAATAAATTATTCCTATTTAAAGCTAAATACTTACCTGTAAAATAAATCCTAATATAGCTACAATATAAATTATAATTACATTGTAGCTATTTTAGGATTAATATTTATTTTACAGGCAACTTTGTTATTATTTTAACCATGTACAATAGCTATTAAATAGTTAAGAACTATTTAATAGTCACCTAGTTAAAATAATTACAAAATTACCTGTAAAATAAATCCTAACCTAAGTTAGAATTAAACCTAACACTATACTATCATTAAATTAAATAAATAAAATACCTACAATTACCTACAATTAAACCTAACACTACACTACCAATAAATAAATTAAATACAATTCCTACAAAGAAATACAATGAAATAAACTAACTAAAGTACAAAAAATAAAAAAGAACTAAGTTACAAAAAATAAAAAAATATTTACAAACATAAGAAAAATATTACAACAATTTTAAACTAATTACACCTACTCTAAGCCCCCTAATAAAATAACAAAGACCCCCAAAATAAAAAATGCCCTGCCCTATTCTAAATTACTAAAGTTCAAAGCTCTTTTACCTTACCAGCCCTGAACAGGGCCCTTTGCGGGGCATGCCCCAAGAAGTTCAGCTCTTTTGCCTGTAAAAAAAAATACAATACCCCCCCCAACATTACAAACCACCACATAAACCTAATCTAACCCAAACCCCCCTTAAATCAGCCAATGGATCAGCCAATCGGATTGAACTTGATTCTGATTGGCTGATTCCATCAGCCAATCAGAATATTCCTACCAGCCAATCGGAATTCGAGGGACGCCATCTTGGATGACGTCCCTTAAAGGAACCGTCATTCTTCAGTTGGACGTCGCCGGAAGAAGATGGGTCCGCGGTGGAGGTCTTCAGGATGGAGCCGGTCGTTATCGGATGAAGATAGAAGATGCCGCTTGGATCAAGATGGTTGCCGGTCCGGATTGCCTCTTCTTCCCGGATAGGATGAAGACTTTGGAGCCTCTCCTGGACCTATTCAGCCACCGGATGATGGATCGCCAGCCCCCGCTTGGGTTGGATGAAGATTTTGGAGCCAGGACAGATCGGTGATACCTGGTGAGGTGAAGACAAGGTAGGATGATCTTCAGGGGCTTAGTGTTAGGTTTATTTAAGGGGGGTTTGGGTTAGATTAGGGGTATGTGGGTGGTGAGTTGTAATTTTGGGGGGGGGGGTATTGTATGGTTTTTTTTACAGGCAAAAGAGCTGAACTTCTTGGGGCATGCCCCGCAAAGGGCCCTGTTCAGGGCTGGTAAGGTAAAAGAGCTTTGAACTTTAGTAATTTAGAATAGGGTAGGGCATTTTTTATTTTGGGGGTCTTTGTTATTTTATTAGGGGGCTTAGAGTAGGTGCAATTAGTTTAAAATTGTTGTAATATTTTTCTTATGTTTGTAAATATTTTTTTATTTTTTGTAACTTAGTTCTTTTTTATTTTTTGTACTTTAGTTAGTTTATTTCATTGTAGTTATTTGTAGATATTGTATTTAATTAATGTATTGATAGTGTAGTGTTAGGTTTAATTGTAGGTAATTATAGGTATATTATTTAATTAATTTAATGATAGTATAGTGTTAGGTTTAATTGTAACTTAGGTTAGGATTTATTTTACAGGTAATTTTGTAATTATTTTAACTAGGTAGCTATTAAATAGTTCTTAACTATTTAATAGCTATTGTACCTGGTTAAAATAATTACAAGGTTGCCTGTAAAATAAATATTAATCCTAAAATAGCTACAATGTAATTATAATTTATATTGTAGCTATATTACACTTTTTTACAGGTAAGTATTTAGCTTTAAATAGGAATAATTTATTTAATAAGAGTTAATTTATTTCGTTAGATTAAAATTATATTTAATTTAGGGGGGTGTTAGTGTTAGGGTTAGACTTAGCTTTAGGGGTTAATACATTTATTAGAATAGCAGTGAGCTCCGGTCGGCAGATTAGGGGTTAAAAATTGAAGTTAGGTGTCGGCGATGTTAGGGAGGGCAGATTAGGGGTTAATACTATTTTTTATAGGGTTAGTGAGGCGGATTAGGGGTTAATAACTTTATTATAGTAGCGGTGCGGTCCGCTCGGCAGATTAGGGGTTAATAAGTGTAGGCAGGTGGAGGCGACGTTGAGGGGGGCAGATTAGGGGTTAATAAATATTATACAGGGGTCGGCGGTGTTAGGGGCAGCAGATTAGGGGTACATAAGTATAACGTAGGTGGCGGTCGGCAGATTAGGGGTTAACAAAATTTAATCGAGTGGCGGCGATGTGGGGGGGCCTCGGTTTAGGGGTACATAGGTAGTTTATGGGTGTTAGTGTACTTTAGAGTACAGTAGTTAAGAGCTTTATTAACCGGCGTTAGCCCAGAAAGCTCTTAACTACTGACTTTTTTCTGCGGCTGGAGTTTTGTCGTTAGATTTCTAACGCTCACTTCAGACACGACTCTAAATACCGGAGTTAGAAAGATCCCATTGAAAAGATAGGATACGCAATTGACATAAGGGGATCTGCGGTATTGAAAAGTCTCGGCTGAAAAGTGAGCGTTAGAGCCTTTTATGAGTGACTCCAAATACCGGAGTTAGCCTAAAACCAGCATTAGAAGCCTCTAACGCTGGTTTTCACGGCTAACGCCAAACTCCAAATCTAGCCGATAGGTTCTTGTGAGGTAAGGTATTCAAAAAATGCACACTTTAATGTAATTTTAATGGAGAACAAGTCACAAGCTATTCCAGGAGATGTTTGCAAATAGTAACCCATCACGTTTTAGCCTGTCCCAGTAGTTAACTGTGATGGGTTATCTCCAGGAAGATAGTGGGCTCCCATAGAACCACTCGCTCTGAGTTATTGAAACCTTCCCCAGGGGTCCTAGGTTACTGGTCACCAGTGTGCTCCCAGAGTAGCAGACATAAGTGCTGTTAGCATGTCCTTCTGGCATGGCAGGATTGGATGGAGTAATAACTTCCCAGTGGAGATTTTTAGTCATAACTGTTCTTGGTGGAGAGGAGTCACTGTTATAGAGTTGGGATGTTTGTGTAATTACCTCCATTCCTAGATCAAGCAAAATTCCATCTTGAAGAAACAGTGACCACAGGGGTCCCAAGGCCCCACCATCCTCAAGAAACGAAGAAGTAGGATCCAGATGGGAGGCTTCAACATAGTGTGAAGCTCTGCAGATTACCATAGTTTTGTACAATTGGTGCAGCTTATTATCGATCAGAGCTACTAATCTTGTTTAAAGGGGACGAGGGTGTTGAAAGACTAACAAAAGGTGGCCTTCTAGGCCTTCAATGGTTCAGATAAAATGAGACTAATTTAGGTCACAATTGTCATTTTAGCATAATAAGGAAAGTATCCTGAGTTTGCTGCTATGAGTAGAAAGGCAATATAGTATACATACAGTATCTCACAAAAGTTAGCACACCCCTCACATTTTTGTAAATATTTTATAATATCTTTTCATGTGACAACACTGAAGAAATGACACTTTGCTACAATGTAAAGTAGTGAGTGTCCAGCCTGTATAACAGTGTAAATTTGCTGTCCCCTCATAATAACTCAACACACAGCCATTAATGTCTAAACCATTGGCAAAAAAGGGAGTACACCCCAAGTGTACAAGTGTAAATGTCCAAATTGGGCCCAATTAGCCATTTTCCCTTCCCATGTGACTGACTAGTGTTACAAGGTCTCAGGAGTGAATGGGGAGCAGGTGTGTTAAATTTGGTGTTATTGCTCTCACACTCTCTCATACTGGTCACTGGAAGTTCAACATGGCACCTCATGGCAAAGAACTCTCTGAGGATCTGAAAAAAAATAATTGTTCCTCTACCATACAGCTGTTTCACAGGACAGGTTCCACTCAGAACAGGCCTCGCCATGGTCGACCAAAGAAGTTGAGTGCACATGCTCAGTGTCAGATCCAGAGGTTGTCATTGGGAAATAGATGTATGAGTGCTGTCAGCATTGCGGCAGAGGTTAAAAGCATGGGGGGTCAGCCTGTCAGTGCTCAGACCATACGCTGCACACTGATTCAAATTGGTCTGCATGGCTGTCGTCCCAGAAGGAAGCCTCTTCGAAAGATGATGCACAAGAAAGCCTGCAAACAGTTTGCTAAAGACAAGCAGACTAAGGACATGGATTACTGGAACCATGTCCTGTGGTCCGATAAGACCAAAATAAACTTATTTGATTCAGATGGTGTCAAGTGTGTGTAGCGGCAACCAGGTGAGGAGTACAAAGACAAGTGTGTCTTGCCTACAGTCAAGCATGGTGGTGGGAGTGTCGTGGTCTCGGCCTGCATGAGTGCTGCCGGCACTGGGAAGCTACGGTTCATTGAGGGAACCATAAATGCCAGCATGTACTATGACATACTGAAGCAGAGCTTCAGAAACTGGGCCGCAGGACAAAATTCCAACATGATAATGACCCCAAACACACCTCCAAGATGACCACTGCCTTGCTAAAGAAGCTGAGGGTAAAGGTGATGGACTGGCCAAGCATGTCTCCAGACCTAAACCCTATTGAGCATCTGTGGGGCATCCTCAAATGGAAGGTGGGGGAGTGCAAGGAATCTAACATCCACCAGCTCTGTGATGTCATCATGGAGGAGTGGAAGAGGACTCCAGTGGCAATCTGTTAAGCTCTGATGAACTCCATGCCCAAGAGGGTTAAGGCAGTGCTGTAAAATAATGGTGGACACACAAAATATTGACACTTTGGGCCAAATTTGGACATTTCCACTTAGGGGTGTACTCACTTTTGTTGCCAACGGTTTAGACATTAATGGCTGCATGTTGAGTTATTTTTAGGGGACAGCAAATTTACACTGTTATACAGGCTGTACACTCATTACTTTACATTGTAGCAAAGTATAATTTCTTCAGTGTTGTCACATGTAAAGTTTTAATAAAATATTTATAAAAATGTGGGGGGTGTACTTACTTTTGTGAGATACTGTATATGGCCAAAATGATGTGGCCAAACTACTAATTATTGAATTGCTAAAAGGTGCATACAATCCAGCACATAGCAATGAAATCTCCCAAGACAATTATTTACAGTACAACTTTTTGTACTGAAAAGCTCCGTAAATTTAAACAAGACACTGTCATAAGATGCAGCAACCCTACTACTACTACTAAAGAGCCATAGACAACATCTTGTTATACAGCAGAGGCAGAAGTTATCCATCACAGACAGCACATAAGAGCCCCCCAATTATTTTTGCACCTTTTTGGTCTGGAAGCTCTTATAGACCATGAAATAAATATAGACCATTTCAGACTGTCAAGGCAATCAATTATAATTATTTTTAATGAAATTTAGGACTATTTGGAGCTAGTCACCTTCAGAACAAGGGCAATTCCTTGTATGCTAAAATTGTTGGCAGTTCTGCGTTTCATGGTTACCGGGTCTTTTCAGTCAGTGTCCATTGTTGTGGTCTGGATGAGTCAACCAACATTCTTCATGCACATATTTTTAAGTATAATATTTGTCTCCCAGAAACAGCAGAGGATTGGTAATCAGTAAAATTTTAAAAAAAAAATGTATTGCTGGTATTCCAAATTTGAGAAAGATTACAAGTCACACACTAATAATAGCCAAAACGTGATACGCATTATTGCTGGACCACACTAACATTAGCACGCGACTTGATATAACAAGTCCATGGTAAAGCCTGTTTACCAGAGAAGAGCTAGAATCACCTACTTTGCTCAAGCTCAACCTATATTTTCAATGGATATCACAAATGTGTTAACCTTTTACTTTTAACTTGTGATAAGTGTGCTAATTTTTCACTTTAAGCACAGTAAGCACACAAGACGAAATAGAATTAACTCACCAATTTTAATCTTGCCCTCTGTTGGGGGAGATAGACTGCACATATATTGCATTTAGACCACCCAAGTACAGAGTTGAAATGTAACATAATCAGAAACATTTCCATTTTCTCAATGTGCAAATAGGCTGTGATGCCCAGCTGTATATCATACGTTTTTGTAGAGGTTTTCCAGGATCATGTCATGACTACGGCATTCTGCACCAGTCTGGGCTTTAAACTAAGTTTCTTTCCAGTGATACTGTATCATTCGCTATAAGGTGAGTAAAAAAAAACCCAAAACACTTTCCACTACACAGACAGTTTGACAAATCCATTTATCTACATCTAAACTGGCTCCAAATTTATATATCATTGCCTCTGACAGCGCCTGAATTTAGCAAAAACATTCAACTCTATTTTTTATATATTCTGGTATTGGACTGTAATTTGGGGCACTGTCAGGATCCCTTAAGCTCTGTTCGTACTAAAATGCAAACTGCACAGTGGGGAAACTGCTGGTGACTCCCTTGCTGGGCTCTGCCTGGGATTGAACCACAGGATCCAGGTTTAGAGTCCAGTTTGCTCTGTCTGTGCCACTGGAGGATGTTTACTTGCAAGGGTTTATGGAGGAATATTATCAGAAGTAAGAGGTGTCTCTCAGCTCCACCCTCCCTGGATGCTACACAATCAGGGAAGTGCTCTCTGACTACATATTGAACAACTTATGCCTTCACTCCTTGCTTTGGTATTGCAGTTTTTACTGTTTGTTTCTGGACTTCCTGCTGGTGACGTTGCCTACATTTGGATACTTGTTGCCTGCCTTTGAACCTTGGACTGTCCTGACTTTGTCTCTGCATTTGGCACAGTTAGTACTACTGCTTGGACTTTTCCTGTTGCAGTTTCCTAGCTCCAGTACCTTATTGCTTCTGTGCCTATTTGTTTATCCTGTCTCCAGCACTGATTTTGCTGCTACTTGCATCTTGTATTAAGCACTTTGTATTTCCTTTAATTAGCCCAGAAGCTAGCATTACCTTTGCTTTGCCAAGGAGAGGCATTTATATTGTTTTACACAGAAGCTGGTATTTCCTTTGTTTAGCCCAGAAGCCTGTACTACAGTCCTTAGCCCTGAATTGGCATTTCAGTACTTGGCTATTGTCTGTCTGAACTTGTACATGAACATCATCTATACTGGTTTGTACAGATTTCTTCTGTTAACTTATTAGCTTGTACCAGTTTCCTAGTACAAACTATTTCAGGACATTACTTGCTATCTGCCTGTGTAACATTCTCCTAATAAACAGGACTGTTGTATATATTTGACTCTCCAGTGCTAACCCTGCCATAGGGCTCCACCCTGTTAAAGAGGCCAGAATCATGACAGTCACTCAAATTAATGCAAAGATTCCTCTACATGTTCTTTTCTACTTTTAGTAACTTGAATACATGGACCCCATAGTGTGTAAAAATGGCCCCTGGAATCAACATCACCACAAGAACAATTTTGGGGGCTTCAAGAAATGGGTTTTTAATGGCAGAACAATTGTAAACAAGCTTTACATCAACAATGCCAAGACTCAGCTAGGAAGGTGTAAATAATGCTGCAACTAGACTCTGGGGCAGTGGAATTTTTTGCTGAAGTGATGAATCATGCTTCATTATCTGGAAGTCTGATGGAAGAATATGGATGTTCTGGATGCCAGGAGAATCTACTGGAGTGCCTACTTTAAAATTTGGTGGAGGAGAGATTGTGGTCTGGGTTGTTTTTCAAGAATTTAGCTATGACCCATAGTTCCAGTGAAAGGCATCTTTATGCTAAAGTATACAAAGCTATTTTAGACAATTGGGTGCTTCCAATTTTGTTGCAACAGTTTGTGTTTAGTGCTCCAGTATGACTTTGCCCCTGTAAAAAACATGAGGTGTGGAGGAAAAAAAAGCCCTGATTTAAACTCAATTAAACACATTTAGCCATATAGGGCAAGATTACAAGTGGAACATTAAATATCGCTTTGATGAAAAAGAGATTTGCACTCCACTGTGTAATACCAGTGCATGATAATGTGCACTGGTATTATATGCTTTCAGCAATGCGAACACAAACTTGCATTCTCATCACTTAGAAGCATTACGCTCATGAGAACTTCAGCGCCAGTGAAGGGGGTAAGTAGTGCAGAGATGCACTAATTATGCGCCTGCATATGGGCAAATCTTCCTGTTTGCGGGCACACAATAATTTAGCATTCCACTTGCAATCTAACCCATAGTGTATAGCAATCTGAATAAGTAGGACCTAGTTTTAGCAAATGGCCTTATCCTACAGGTTTCATGCCAATGACATTTCTTCAGGGATATCCTTGATATTGTGCACTGGAGCTACAGTAGTCCTATGGTGGGTCATTCAGACATGCTCAAGACCTTAGATCTCATCAGCTGATCTTATTAGTATCAAGTAATATATACCATTTGCAGTTGTCCCTGAGGTATAAAATGGTAGCAGATTCCTCATTGATTGGTCCATTACTTCTGCTAACAGTACCATCTCAACTATTAACATGCATTTAAATGAACTTTATAGTTGATTTACCAAATTCTCAAGGTTTCCCATCCATTCTAATAGTTGTGGACAGATATGCTAATTATGGTTAACATGATTCCCATGTAAAAAAATAAAAATAAATCTATAAACTGGGTAGTAACAGATAGCTGTCAGTACCTAAGATGGCAGACATTATTGGGAGGAGGTGAATTAGATAGCAGTTTGGGAGGGATCAGGGAGGTGGGAGGGTAAGGGGCAAATAAATAAATACAATGTATTTTGAAAAAAAAACAACAACCTCTATACCAGTACCCAAGATGGTCCCCAGGAGTGTTGGTTTGTGTGTGGGGAGGAGAGATGTTTATGAGGGATCAGGGAGGTGGGAAGTGCCAGATGGGAGGGTAATCCCTGCATTAAAATCCCTGCATTAAAATACTACTACCCTTACCAGCTAACTAATTAACAATTTCACTGTTGGGAATTTTAGAAGTGTGTTGCACAGTTGCAATTAGTTGCCTTCTAAATGCCAAGAAACAATTGCAAAGCCATGTATGTTTAAAACAAAATGAGTAACAGATAGCAAGGAAACTGAATATTCAGAAAAAAAATAAATTTATGCTTACCTGATAAATTTCTTTCTTTCCGGATATGGTCCACGACTTGAGTAATTACTATTAGGAATATCAATCCTGCCCAGCAGGAGGAGGCAAACGGCACCCCAGTTAAACTGCTATGTATCACTCCCTTACTCACAACCCCCAGTCATTCCACCAAAGGGAAATAGAGAAAAAGGAGTAACACAAGGTGTAGAGGTGCCTGAGGTTATAGTCAAAAGAACAACTGTCTTAAAATAAAGGGTGGGGCCGTGGACTCACCATATCCGGAAAGAAAACAAAATGTATGCTTACCTAATAAATGTATTTATTTCTTGACACAATGAGTCCACGGATCATCATCAATTACTGTTGGGAATATCATTCCTGGTCTGCAGGAGGCGGCAAAGACCACCACAGCAAAGCTGTTAAATATCACTCCCCTACCCACAATCCCCCAGTCATTTGACCAAAGGGAAAGGAGAGAAAGGAAGTAACACAAGGCGCAGAGGTGCCTGAGGTTTATATAAAAAAAACTGTCTGAAAAAAAGAAAGAAATAATTTTATCAGGTAAGCATACATTTTGTTTTCTTTCTAATGACACAGTGAGTCCATGGATCCTCATCAGTTACTGTTGGGAACCAATGCCAAAGCCAGAGGACACAGATCATAAGGGAGGGACAAGACAGGAACCTAAAAAGAAGGCACCACTGCTTGAAGAACCTTTCTCCCTAAAGAAGCCTCATCCGAGGCAAAAGTATCGAATTTATAGAATTTGGAAAAAGTGTGCAAAGATGACCAAGTTGCAGACTTGCAAATCTGTTCCACAGAAGCTTCATTTTTGAAGGCCCAGGAACAAGAAAAAGCCCTTGTGGAATGAGCTGTGATTTTCTCAGGAGGTTGCTTTCCAGCAGTCTCATATGCCAAGTGAATAACACTCTTCAGCCAAAGAGAAAGTGAAGTAGCCGTAGCTTTCTGACCCTTGCATTTCCCAGAAAAGCAAACAAACATTGCAGAAGACTGATGAAAGTCCTTAGTTGCCTGCAAATAAAATTTTAGTGCTCGCACAACATCCAGATTATATAACAAGCATTCTTTGTGAGAAGAAGGATTACGACACAAAGAAGGTACAATGATTTCCTGATTAATATTCTTGACCGAAACAAACTTGGGCAGAAACTCTCCGAGCAGAGGAATAGCAACAAGAAACAAAACTTTCCAAGATAACATCTTAATATCTAAAGAATGCAAAGGCTCAAATGGAGCCTGTTGTAAAACTTTAAGAACAAGATTAAGACTCCATGGAGGAGTAACAGGTTTAAACACAGGCCAAATTCTAACCAAGGCCTGACAAAACGATTGCACGTCTGGCACATCTGCCAAGCGCTTATGTAACAAAATAGACAATGCCAAAATCTGACCCTTTAGAATACTTGCTGACAAACCCTTCTCCAGACCATCCTGAAGAAAAGACAAAATCCTAGGAATCCTTACTCTACTCCAAGAGTATTATTTGGATTCACACCAATACAAGTATTTACTCCAGATCTTATGGTAAATCCTGCGAGTCACAGGCTTACGAGCCGGAATCAAGGTCTTAATGACTGACTCTGAAAATCCAGGCTTAGAAAAAACTCACGCATTCAATCTCCAAGCAGTCAGCTTCAGAGAAACGAGATTTGGATGAAGGAAGGGACCCTGAAGTAGAAGGTCCTTCCTCAGAGGAAGTCTCCAAGTTGAAAAGGATGACATTTCCACTAGGTCTGCATAACAAATCCTGTGAGTTCACGCCAGGGCTATGAGAATTACAAATGCCCTCTCCTGCTTGATTCGAGCAATGACTCTTGGAAGGAGAGCGCACAGAGGAAACAGGTATGCTAGACTGAAGGTCTAAGGAACTGCCAGAGTAACGATCAGAAATGCCTGAGGATCTCTTGACCTCGAGCCGTATCTCAAAAATTTGACATTCTGACGAGAGGCCATGAGATCCAACTCCAGCTGCCACCACTTGAGGGTCAAGCTGGAAAACACATCCGAATGAAGTTCCCATTTCCCGGGAAAATCTGCTTCTAAATTGTCCACTCCTGGGATGTGGATCACAGAAAGACAGCAGTTGTGGGTCTCCACCCACTGAATCATTTGGGCCACCGCTGTCATGGCAAAGGAACTCCAAGTTCCCCCCTGGTGGTTGATGTAGGCCACCAAGGTTATGTTGCCCCACTGGAATATGATAAACCGACTAAGGCTAAGTTAGGCCAGGCCAGAAGAGCATTCAAGATTGCTATCAGCTCCAAGATATTTATGGGCAGGACTGACTCCTCCTGGGTCCATAAGCCCTGAGCCTTCAATGAGTCCCATACTGCTCCCCAACTTAGAAGACTGGCATCCGTGGTCACAATCACCCAGGAGGGTCTGCAGAAGCAAGTACCCTGGGAGAGATGATCCTGAGAAAGCCACCATGGAAGAGAGTCTATAGACACCTGATCTAGATCTACATGCGGAGACAGGTCCGTATAGTCCCCTTTCTATTGTCTGAGCATGCATAACTGCAGAGGTCTGTGATGGAACCGAGCAAACGGAATGATGTCCATGGAAGCCACCATCAGACAAATTACCTCCATACATTGAGCCACTGACGGCCATGGAGAGGACTAAACAAGAGTTGAAAATCTTTCTTTTTCTGACCTCCATCAGAAAAATCTTCATTAACAGGGAGTCTATTATGGTCCCCAAAAATACGACCCTTGTGGCTGGAACCAGAGAACTTTTCCCCCGATTCCCCTTCCATCCGTGGGATCGAAGAAAACACAACAAGATCTCCGTATGAGATTCTGTTTGTGAAAAAGATGGTGCCTGAACCAGAATGTCGTCCAGATAAGGTGCCACAGCAATGCCCGAGATCGAAGCACAGATAAAACAGTCCCCTGAACCTTTGAAAAAATTCTGGGAGCTGTGGCAAGGCGGAATGGAAGGGCCACGAACTGGAAATGATTGTCTAAAAAGGCGAAACTCAGAAACTTGTGATGTCCCTGTGAATGGGAACATGAAGGTATGCATCCTTTAAAATCTTGATTGAAGAAACAGTAATTGATGATGATCCATGGACTCACCCTGTCATTATAAATAAATAAATTTACTAGTAATTTACTGTAATTACGGTTGGGAACCAATACCCAAGCTAGAGTACACAGATAAATAGGGAGGGACAAGACAGGCAGTCCTAAACAGAAGGCACCACCGCTTGAAGAATATTTCTCCCAAAAGAAGCCTTAGCCGAGGCAAAAATATCAAATTTGTAAAATTTAGAAAAGTATGTAGAGAAGACCAAGTTGCAGCCTTGCAAATTTGTTGCACAGAAGCTTTATTTTTGAAAGCCTAAGAAGAGGAAACAGCTCTCAGGAGGCTGCTGTCCAGCAGTCTCATAAGCCAAACGAAAGAATAGTAGCATTAGCTTTCTGACCTTTACGTTTCCCAGAGAAACAAAGAGGGTAGAGTACTGGCAAAAATTCTTAGTCGCCTGTAAGTAGAATTTAATAGCATCTACAACATCCAAATTGTGTAACAAATGTTATTTGGAAGAAGAAGGATTAGAACACAGAGAGGGAACAACAATTTCCTGATTCATATTTCTATTAGAAACAACCTTAGAAAGGAAACCTAACTAAGTACGAAGAACCGCCTTATCAGCATGAAAAATAAGATAAGGGGAATAACACAGTAGAGCTGAGAGTTCTGAGACTCTTCGAGCAGAAGAGATAGCAACAAGAAACAAAACCTTCCAAGATAACAACTTAATGTCTATGGAATGCAACGGCTCAAATGGAGCCAGTTGTAAAACTTTAAGAACAAGGTTAAGGCTCTAAGGAGGAAAAAGACAGGCCTGATTTTGACCAAGGCCTGACAAAAAGATTGCACATCTGGCACATCCACCAAACGTTTATGTAGTAATTCTAGGAATTCTAATTCTACTCCAAGAGAAGCCCTTGGATTCACACCAATAAAGATAATTAAGCCATATGTTATGGTAAATCTCTCCAGTAACATGCTTGTGAGCCTGAATCATAGCCTCAATGACCGACTCAGAAAACCATGCCTAGAAAGAATTAAACGTTCAATCTCCAAGCAGTCAGCTTCAGAGAAACGAGATTTGGATGAAGGAAGGGACCCTGAATCAGGAGATCTTTCCTCAGAGGTAGTCTCCAAGGTGGGAGAGATGACATCTCCACTAGGTCTGCAAACCAGATCCTGTGAGGCCCCACAGGGGCTATTAGAATCACTGACGCCCTCTCCTGTTTGATACGAGCAATGACTAGTGGAAGGAGAGCAAACAGAGGAAACAGTTATGCCAACCTGAAAACCCAAGGAACTACCAGAGCATCTATCAGAACGGCCTGCAGATCTTTTGACCTTGAAACGTACCTTGGAAGCTTGGCATTCAGACGGGACACCATCAGATCTAACTCCGGCACCCCCATTTGAGGACTAAGCTGAAAAACACCTCCGGATGGAGTTACCACTCCCTGGGATAAAAAGTCTGTCTGCTTCGAAAATCCGCTTAGAAAATCCGCTTCCCCGTTTTCTACTCCTGGAATATGGATGGCAGATAGACAGCAATTGTGGGTCTCTGCCCACTGAAGAATCTGAGTAACCTTCATGGCTAAGGAGCTCTGAGTTCCTCCATGGTGATTGATGTAAGCCACAAAAGTTATGTTGTCTGACTGGAACCTGATAAACTGGGCTGAGGACAACTGAGGCCAAGCCAATAGAGCATTGTAAATCACCCTCAACTCCAAGATGTTGGTGGGAAGAGCAGACTCCTGCTGAGTCCAAAGGTCCTGAGCTTTTAACAAGATCCAGACTGTTCCCCAGACCAGCAGGATGGCGTCCGTGGTCATGATCACCCAGGAAGGTCTCTGAAAGCATGTGCCCTAAGACAGATGTTCCTAAAAAATCCACCATGGGAGAGAATCCCTTGATAACTGATTTAACTCTATTTTTTTAGATAGATCCACATGGTCGCCATTCCATTGTCTGAGCATGCACAACTGGAGAGCTCAAAAATGAAATTGAGCAAAAGGAATGATATTCATGGAAGGCACTATCAGACCGATT
Source organism: Bombina bombina (assembly GCF_027579735.1). Classification (NCBI taxonomy): domain Eukaryota; kingdom Metazoa; phylum Chordata; class Amphibia; order Anura; family Bombinatoridae; genus Bombina; species Bombina bombina. The sequence continues at coordinate 320,907,372 of NC_069499.1, read as the reverse complement.
ACCTCCATACATTGAGCCACTGAAGGATGAGCAGTAGCCTGAAGAGAGAGGCAAGAGAAAATTATTTTGTTTTTCCTGACCTTTGTCAGAAAAATCTTCATCAATAGAGAATCTAATATGGTCCCTAAGAACCCTCCTCTTGTAGCAGAGGAAAGGGAGCTTTTTCGCAGATTCACATTCCATCCATGGGAACAAAGAAAAGACAACAATATCTCTGTGTGCGATTTTACTTGTTGAAAAGGTGGCGCCTGAACCGTTATCTCATCCAGGAAGGGTGCCATGCAATTCCACGAGAATGGATCACTGCCAAAAGAGCCCCCAGAACCTTTGAAAAAATTCTGGGAGCTGTGGCAAGACCAAACGGAAGGGCCACAAACTGGAAAAGTTTGTCCAGAAAAGCAAATCTCAGGAATCTGTCATGGTCCCTGTGAATAGGAACATGAAGATACGCATCCTTTAGGTCTATGTTTGTCATGAACTGACCCTCTTGTACTAAAGCAAGAATGGAGAGTATAGTCTCATTCTTGAAAGATGGAACTTTGAGAAACTTGTTTAGACACTTCAAGTCTAGAATGGGTCGGAAAGTTCCCTCTTTTTGGAAACCACAGATAGGTTGCAGCAGAACCTGAGACCCTGTTCCTGCACTGGAACTGGAACTATCACTCCTAGGGAGGAAAGATGTTGTATACATTTCAAGTATGCCTCTCTCTTTATCTGGTCTGCAGCTAATCTTGAGAGATGGAATCTGCCTCTGGGAGGAAAAGTCTTGAATTCCAATTTGTAACCCTGGGATACTATGTTCACAGTCCATGGATCTGGGACATCTCATATCCAGGCTTGAGTGAACTGAGAAAGTCTTCCCCCCACCTGATCCGATCCCAGACTGGGGGCAAACCCTTCATGCTAATTTGGAATCAGCTGCAGGTTTCTTTGATTGTTTCCCCTTGTTCCAAGACTGATTGGGTTTCCAAGAAGACTTGGATTGTTCCTGCTTGGAAGAATGGGGAGGCTTTCCTCTGAAGTTACGAAAGGAACGGAAATTACTCTGACATCCTTTAGGCCTATTCTTCTTATCTTGAGGTAGAAAATACCCTTTTCCACCCTTAATATCAGAGATCATGTCTGCCAAACCGGGTCCAAACAAGGTTTTACCCTTGTACAGAATTGCCAGAAGCTTGACTTTAGAGAAAACGTCCACAGACCAGGATTTTAACCATAGTGCCCTGCGGGCTAGGACAGCAAAACTAGAAGTTTTAGCTCCTAGTCTAACAACCTGTAAAATGGCAACTGCAATAAAGGAAATGGCCAATTTAAGAGCTTTAATTCTATCTTGAATTTCATCCAAGGAGGTCTCTACTTGAAGAGAATCAGACAAGACATTGAACCAATAAGATGCTGCACTAGTCATGGTGGCAATACACACCACAGGTTGCCATTGGAAACCTTGATGAACATAAATCTTTTTTAAATAAGCCTCCAGCTTCTTGTCCATTTGATCCTTAAAAGAGCAGCTATCCTCAATAGTAATAGTGGTTCTCTTAGCCAGAGTGGAAATGGCCCCATCAACTTTGGGTACAGTACACCAAGGGTCTTTAATGGAGTCCTCGACAGGAAACATTTTTTTAAAGATGGGAGATGGGGGAAAAGACACCCCTGGTTTCTCCCATTCCTGTGAGATAATCTCCCTAACACAGTCTGGAACAGGAAAAACTTCAGAAGTGGAAGGTTCATTAAAGAAACTATTAAGTTTACTAGATTTCTTAGAAGTGACAATGATAGGGGTATCTAAGTCATCTAAAGTAGTTAAAACCCCATTAACAATACACAAAGGTGTTCAAGCTTAAATCTGAAGGATACAACCTCAGTCTCAGAAGAAGGAATTATACTGTCCAAATCTGAGATTTCACCCTCAGAAAGCCCCGATGTATCTTCCTCATCAGACTTATGAGAAAGGGCAACTTGGGAAGCAGAACTGAGGACAGGCACCTTACTTTCTGAATTTTTAGATTTCCTCTTGCATTTTCCCTGTAATCTGGGAATGGCAGTTAATGCTGCAGATATCGCTGAAGATACCTGGGCAGCAATTTCTGCTTTGAAATAAACTCCACTAGGAGTTATAGAGGAACTGTAGGGCACTGCATGTGATACCATTGAGGCTTGGGACGTAGCAGGAGAAAGCTGAGGTATTATTTTAACAGCATCATACTAAGAGACATTAGGCTCAAAAATTTTACCTTTATTTTGCAAGGTTTTCTTGACACATGATGAACAAAATCGCATAGGAGCTGCAATTTGTGCATCTAAACATAATAAGCATGAATTCATGAGAGAAGTCTCTTGCTCCATATCAGACATGTTGTGAAACAGTAAATAAACTTGTACAGATAAGTTCCAAAGATTTTAATATTCAATTAAAATAAGCCAAGGAAAAAATTACACTTTTTTTATCCCAAATTAGGATCAATCCCCAGCTAAAATTATGTGAGAAAAGTTAAAAAAAAAACATTTAATAAACATCAAATAAACTTCTAAAATACCCCTCAGGCAACCACACTGAGGTCCCTTACTGCTACCAATTAAGACCAGATCACCCAGAAATGGAGAAAAAACTACTTTTTCCTCAGAAATGCTATGAAGTAAAGCCGGTCATGTGACCGCAACTGCTGAGCTCAAATTACTGGTGCGACACAGAGAGGCACTACTTCCTGGTACACTAAGTACCAGAAATAACCGTTTTTTCAAACCTGACAGTTTAAAATGTTGCATTGTTTAATTTTAAAGCAAAGGGGAAATTAATAAGCTGCTGAAATAGAAAATGTAGCCTTACCTCCAGTTCAAACCTGTATTGCCCTACCAAGTAAATGTGTCAGAAAATAAAGCCTAATAAAAACATTTTAACCTTTCTTTTAAAAGTGCCTGCTTAATGACCCAGTGTAACACATACAATATGATTATCTATGTCCCAATAAAAAAACAGTTGGCTAGATTACGAGCTGTGCATTAGGCTGAAAAAGCAGCGTTAAGAGGTCCTAACGCTGCTTTTTTTACGCCAGCTGATATTATGAGTCTTGCAGGTTTATGGTGACCGCACACTTCTTTGGCCTTACCGCAAACGACTTACGTAAACTTCGTAAAGTCTTTTTTCTATGGGACTTCCATAGCACCGGTATTACGAGTCTGTCCTGGGAGGCCAAAAAGTGAGCAGTACATCCTACCCTGTCAAGATCCCTAACGCATTTAAAAGTCAGTAGTTAAGAGTTTTATGGTACAATGCCATAGCTAAAAAGTACATTAACACCCATAAACTACCTATTAACCCCTAAACCGAGGCCCACCCACATCGCAAATACTAAAATAAAAATTCTAACCCCTAATCTGTCGCTCTGGACACCACCGCCACCTACATTATATTTACTAACCCCTAATCTGCCGCCCCCAACATCGCCGACACTTACATTATATTTATTAACCAATAATCTGCTGTCCCCAATGTTGCCACCACCTACATACACTTATTAACCCCTAATCTGTCGCACCCAACTTCGCCGCCACTATATTAAAGTTAATTACCCCTAAACCTAAGTCTAACCCTCAATCTAACACCCACTAACTTAAAATCTAATTTAAATAAATCTAAATAAATATTCCTATTATTACCTAAATTATTCCTATTTAAAACTAAATACTTACCTGTAAAATAAACCCTAAGCTAGCTACAATATAACTAATAGTTACATTGTAGCTAGCTTAGGATTTATTTTTATTTTACAAGCAAGTTTGTATTTATTTTAACTAGGTAGAATAGTTATTAAATAGTTATTAACTATTTATTAACTACCTAGCTAAAATAAATACAAATTTACCTGTAAAATAAAACCTAACCTAAGTTACACTAACACCTAACACTACACTATAATTAAATAAATGAACTAAATTAAATGCAATTACCTAAATTAAATTAAATTAGCTAAAGTACAAAAAAACAACACTAAATTACTGAAAATAATAAACAAATTACAGAAATTTAAACTAATTACACCTAATCTAATAGCCCTATTAAAATAAAAAAGACCCCCCAAAAATAAAAAAAACCCTAGCCTAAACTAAACTACCAATAGCCCTTAAAAGGGCCTTTTGCGGGCATTGCCATGTGCTGCTGGCAGCCATTTTACTCACCTCTCTTCCTGACTCTGGTGCATACTGTGTGATGCTGCTCATTTCCTGGACTTCCTTTTATGGCCAGACTGGTGTGCATCATCTGTGTGAGACAGGATGCAGTCTCAGAATTGTGATGTCATCACTTATTATTTAAAGGGCCTCTGTTCAGTATGCTTTGCCTTTGCGTTGTCTCCGACCTGTTTGTGAGAGTTCCTGTGTATTACCTGGCTGTCCTTCCTGGTTCCTGATCCCTGGCTTGTTCCTGACTCTTCTGTTTTCCTTGTTCCTGATTCCAGCTCGTCTGACTATTGGTTTGGCTCCTGACTCGGCTCGTCTGACTACCAGCTCTGGTTTTGACTCCTGGCTTGGTATTTGACTTGTGGACTTTTTATAATTTTCTGTTATTAATAAAGGTGTGATTATTTTTGCACTTCTCGTCTCAGTCTGATTCCTGGCACCCTGACATTACGCAAAGGCCATGAATCCTGATGGTGCTAATAATCCACCTTTACCTGCCATCATTTCCAGGATGGATGAACAGGATCACTGCTTGGATCAATTTGCACTAGCCCTGCAAACCATGCTGACTCGCAATGCACATTTGGACCAAAGTGTCCCACAAGTTATGGCTGCTCCTGTTTCCGCTGCTGCACTTAGTCCTACCAGGAGCATGTCTGGTTTTGCACCTCTACCTCAGCGATATGGAGGTGATCCTATTCAGTACAGAGGGTTTTTGAACCAGGTGGGCATTTACTTTGAGATGTTACCTCAGGCGTTTCCCTCTGACAGAGCTAAGGTGGGATTTCTCATCTCGTTACTCTCTGACTCAGCTCTTGCCTGGGCTAATCCCTTGTGGGAGACTAATAAACCTGTGATTTCAAATTACCCTGAATTTGTGGCCTCCTTTCGAAGGGTATTTCCTCCTCTGCTGCTAAACGACTCATGTCCATTCAGCAAGATACAAGATCTGTTGCTCAGTATGCTATTGAGTTCCGTATGCTTGCTGCAGAGGTTGGTTGGAACAATGAAGTCCTTGTTGCCGCCTTCTTTCGTGGGCTCTCTGATGTGATTAAAAATGAAGTTGCTGCCAGAGATTTACCAGAGGATCTCAAGGCATTAGTGTCTTTTTTTATTCTAACTAACATCAGACTAATTTGACTTCTCCCTTGGGGGAGGAGGTCCTGGCTGCACAAACCAATGCACCTCCTGAGAAACCTAGTGGTAAGTGTTTTGTTCCTGAGAATCTTCGAACTAAACTTTTGCACACTTACCACTATCCTAAAGCCGCAGGTCACCAAGGCAAGAACCAAATGATTTGGTCTGTCACTCGACAATTCTGGTGGCCAGGTCTTTGTTCTGATGTTGCTGCGTATGTTGCCTCCTGCTTAGTTTGTGCAGAGAATAAGACTCCTCAACATCTTCCTGTGGGTCTTCTTCAACCTATTGCTAATGGTGAGCATCCTTGGACACATCTTTCCATGGACTTCATTGTCGAGCTCCCTGTTTCCAATGGCAATACTGTTATCCTTATGGTGGTTGACCGTTTTTCTAAAATGTCACATTGCATTCCCTTGATGAAGTTGCCTACCATTCAGGAGCTTGCTTCAATTTTTGCCCGGGAGGTTTTCCGTTTACACGGGTTACCCAAGGAGATAGTGTCGGACCGGGGTAGCCAGTTTGTCTCCAGACTTTGGCGTTCCTTTTGTGCTCAAATGGGGATCCAGCTTTCCTTCTCCTCGGCATATCACCCTCAATCCAATGGGACTGTGGAACAGTCTAATAAAGCTCTGGGACAGTTCATCCATTGCTGTGTCTCAGATAACCACAATAATTGGTCTGAACTGTTACCTTGGGCAGAGTTTGCTCGTAATAGTGCTATTAATGCTTCCTCCAAGTTATCCCCATTCATGGTGAATTATGGGTTTCAACCATCCTTGTTGCCCGATTCATTCATGTCTCAGGGTATTCCGGCTTTGGAAGAGAATCTACGGCAACTCCGTTCCACGTGGGTGCAGATTAAGGATTGCCTTCATCATTCTATGCAGCGCCAAAAGTTCCAGGCTAATCGTAGGTGTCGGCCCGTGCCTTCCTACCAGGTTGGTGAGAGAGTTTGGCTGTCCTCCTGCAACTTGAACCTTTGTGTACCTTCCAATAAACTGGCTCCCCATTATGTTGGTCCTTTTCAAATACTCCGACGGGTCAATCCTGTGGCCTACGCTCTTGACCTTCCTCCTGCAATGCGCATCTCCAATGTTTTTCATGTTTCCCTCTTGAAACCATTGGTTTGTGGTTTACCACTGTGTCGCCTCGTCTCCGTCCTATCTTTGTTGACAACCATGAGGAGTATAAGGTCAGCAGCATTATTGACTCTCGTCAATATTTGGTTCACTGGAGGGGCTACGGTCCGGAGGAGCATTCTTGGGTTCCCTCCTCTGATGTTCATGCTCCCGCCCTCCTCCGTGCCTTCCATGCCCGTTTCCCCAATAAGCCTTTTGTCCCCCCGCGGGGAGGGGTCATTAAGGGGAGGGTACTGTCATGTTTTTTTCCCTGTTTTGTTTGCAATGTGTGGCTGGCAGCCATTTTACTAACCTCTCTTGCTGACTATGGTGCATTGTGGGGGTTGCTGCTCATTTCCTGCACTTCCTTTTATGGCCTGCCTGCGTGAGACAAGATGCAGTCTCAGAATTGTGATGTCATCACTTATTATTTAAAGGGCCACTGTTCAGTATGCTTTGCCTTTGCGTTGTCTAAGACCTGTTTGTGAGAGTTCCTGTGTATTACCTGGCTGTCTGACGTCCTTCCTGGTTCCTGATCCCTGGCTTGTTCCTGACTCTGCTGTTTTCCTTGTTCCTGATTCCGATTCATCTGACTATTCGCTTTGGCTCCTGACTCGGCAAGTCTGACTACCAGCTCTGGTTTTGACTCCTGGCTTGTTATTTGACTTGTGGACATTTTATAATTTTTTGATATTAATAAAGGTGTGATTATTTTTGCACTTCTCATCTCAGTCTGATTCCTGGCACCCTGACACACCCACACAACAAACCCCCCAAATAAAATACTATCTAAAAAAACCTAAGCTCCCCATTGCCCTGAAAAGGGCATTTGTATGGGCATTGCCCTTAAAAGGGCAGTTAGCTCTTTTGCCGCCCAAACCCTAATCTAAAAAATAAAACTCACCCAATGCACCCTTAAAAAAACCTAACACTAACCCCCTGAAGATCGACTTACTGGGAGAAGTCTTCATCCAAGCCGGGCGAAGTGGTCCTCCAGATGGGCAGAAGTCTTCATCCAAGCCGGGCGAAGTGGTCCTCCAGACGGGCAGAAGTCTTCATCCAAGCCGGGCAGAAGTGGTCCTCCAGACGGGCAGAAGTCTTCTTCCAGACGACATCTTCTATCTTCATCCATCCGGCACGGAGCGGGTCCATCTTCAAGACATCTGATGCAGAGCATCCTCTTCTGGCGACAACTAAAACAGAATGAAGGTACCTTTAAGTGACGTCATCCAAGAGGGTGTATTGGGTGGGTTTTATTTTTTAGATTAGGATTTGGGCGGCAAAAGAGCTAACTGCCCTTTTAAGGGCAATGCCCATCCAAATGCCCTTTTCAGGGCAATGGGGAGCTTAAGTTATTTTAGATAGAATTTTATTTGGGGGGTTGGTTGTGTGGGTGGTGGGTTTTACTATTGGGGGGTTGTTTGTATTTTTTTTTACAGGTAAAAGAGCTGATTACTTTGGGGCAATGTCCCACAAAAGGCCCTTTTATGGGCTATTAGTAGTTTATTTTAGGCTAGGGTTTTTTTTTATTTTTGGGGGGGGGGCTTTTTTATTTTAATAGGGCTATTAGATTAGTTGTAATTAGTTTAAATTTCTGTAATTTATTTATTATTTTCTCTAATTTAGTGGGGTTTTTTGTACTTTAGCTAATTTAATTTAATTTAGGTAATTTATTTAATTATAGTGTAGGTTAGGTTTTATTTTACAGGTAAATTTGTATTTATTTTAGCTAGGTAGTTATTAAATAGTTAATAACTATTTAATAGCCATTCTACCTAGTTAAAATAAATACAAACTTGCCTGTAAAATAAAAATAAATCCTAAAATAGCTACAATGTAACTATTAGTTATATTGTAGCTAGCTTAGGGTTTATTTTCTGGTAAATATTTAGTTCTAAATAGGAATAATTTAGGTAATGATAGGAATATTTATTTAGATTTATTTAAATTATGTTTAAGTTAGTGGGTGTTAGGTTTAGGGTTAAACTTAGGTTTAGGGGTTAATAACTTTAATATAGTGGTGGCAATGTTGGAGGCGGCAGATTAGGGGTTAATAAGTGTAGGTAGGTGGCGGCGACATTGGGGGCGCCAGATTAGGGGTTAATAAATATAATGTAGGTGGCGGCGATGTTGGGGGCAGCAGATTAGGGGTTCATAAGTATAATGTAGGTGGCGGCGGTGTCCGGAGCGGCAGATTAGGGGTTAATAAGTATAATATAGGTGTTGGCGATGTCGGGGCGGCAGATTAGGGGTTAATAAGTGTAAGATTAGGGGTGTTTAGACTCGGGGTTCATGTTAGGGTGTTAGGTGTAGACATAAAAAAATTTCCCTATAGGAATCAATGGGGCTGCGTTAAGGAGTCTTATGCTGCTTTTTGGCAGGTGTTAGACTTTTTTTCAGCTGTCTCTCCCCATTGATTCATGCACGAGGAAGTTACACCAGCTAACCGCTGACTTAAGAAGCGCTGGTATTGGAGTGCGGTAATGAGCAAAATTTTGCTCAATGCTCACTTCTTGTCTTTTAACGATGGGTTTCAGAAAACTCGTAATACCATAGCTGCATGTAAGTGAGCGGTGAGGGAAAACTGCTTGTTAGCACCGCACAGCCTCTAACGCAAAACTCGTAATCTAGGTGTGTGTCTTTTTAATTTGTTAACTGCTCCACTGTCTGGCATGTAGACAGTTACAAGGTATGAGAGGACACAGTTCCTCACAGAGACCTTTGAAAACGAAAGAACAGAGTAGCCAACTCTGGCTTTCTAAACTAGGGCAGCAATTGTTAGGAAAACACAGTAAGTACCTCTTTACAAGTTCCTAACTGCTTTAGAGCCACCACTACCCGACTGCAAGGAATGACCTGGAATACAGCTATACCCCAAAACTCGCTTGTAGATTAAATAAAAAAAAATCTTCAGACACCTAAACGTCACCTCCTTCATGCACCGAAGGCAAAGAGAATGACTGGGGGTTGTGGGTAAGGGAGTGATACTTAGCAGTTTAACTGTGGTGCTCTTTGCCTCCTCCTGCTGACCAGGAGTGATATTCCTAACCATAATTACTCAAGCCGTGAACTCACCATATCTTAGGTAAGAAACTAAATTTTCTGAATATTAGGTCTGAAAGATTCGGCCTAAAGGATTTTTTTTTTTACCTGTGCACATGTCTCATAATAATAGTCTTTTTTTTCAATTACATTTTTAAAAAAATGCATTAAAGGGCCATGATATCCAAATGTTAAAACACTTGAAAGTGATGCAGCATAGCTGTAAAAAAGTTGACTAGAAAATATCACCTAAACATCTCTAAGTAAAAAAGAAATATATTTTATGTCAAAATGTCCTAAGTTTTCAAACCCCATTGCAAAGGACTTTAAGCAGCAAATCAGTATGTCTGTCCCGGGACAGGCAAGGGAGTGAGCCTTGTGCACACTCATGTTATTTCCCTATTCAGTTTAAAGAAGTTTACTATGAAATCTCATGAGAGTTAAGTCAAATATCATGAGATCACAGTAAACAGTTCATGACCTCAGCACTGTTGATGCTGATTGGCTGCAGTTCATTTTTTTTTTACCTGCAGCTGGATAGCAGCTGAAGTATAACTTTTTACACAGGACTTACTCTGCCGAGCTGAGGAAATTGTGAGGTAAAATATCTTCCTTTTTTACATAGAGATGCTCAGGTTATATTTTCCTGTCAGCTTTTTACAGTTATGCTGCATTAGTTTCAAGTGATTTAGCATATGAGTATTATGTCCCTTTAATTTTATTCAATTTATGAAAAGGATTGTTATTATTTATATATATTTGAATGGATACACCAGGACTGTGCTTGAGCGTAAAAACAGTTGTAATTTTCATAATTTTCTATAAAATATGTTCCTGAATATTACAATGCTGATTAAAAATATCTCTAGGCTTTTAAGGCAAAATAATAGAGACATTTTGGCTGTAGGGGGAAAAGTTTGCACAAGAGTAAAACTATGAAGTACATCCTTTTTCCAGACCAGTATGAACAATTATATCAGATTTCAGCCAAGCACTTTATTCCTGTATACGTTTAAGAATAGTTTGTAATTCAGGCATATAATGGAACAGTCTGGGAAACCTTCACTCAGGGTTTCATTTAAATGATCTTTAAATGTTAAATTCTGTTTTTCATAACTGTATATCTTTGGAATGACTAAATACATTTGGTTGTAGTCACTGAAGGACATTTCAAACTCAAATCTCTTTAAGCATGACCTCCTAGATATGATAACATATATATTTTTATTATGGTTCTATTGAGTAAATGAAGATAAGTAGAACTTATATTGATAATTGCTCTTCCTGTGCAAATAGAATTCTTCTGTTTATCTGTCTGTCTGTCAATCTATCTATCTAGTGCATTTGCTTTTTAAATTAGTCATTCTGATACTTTTGTCCAAATTGCAACTTATTCAAAAACATATTATATATAACTCCACACCACACTTAGGGCAAGATGACTTTTCCGCACGCAATATGGTCTTTTTTCAATCAATTTCCCTTGCGCAGCTATTACAAGTTTTGAAAAATTGCGATTGCGCACACACATTATCCTTTTACGCTACAATCCTTTCTGTGCTCGAAGAGCTGTAGTTAATAGTTTTGCGCAACATAAAAGTTTCACGAAACACTTAAAAAATACATTACAAAGTTCAGTTACACTCATATTAATACTGTCTAATAAGAATAATTTTAAAACAATATTACACGCAAAAGTTATAAGGCCTCAAAGATACAAAATCTCAGGTGCTAGAAAAAAAAGCTTACACAGGGATTTTACATTGACATGCATACACACACATAGAGAAACATGGATTTAATATGTAAAGAGATATGTTTAAAGGGACAGTCTACACCAGAATTTGTATTGTTTTAAAAGATAGATAATCCTTTTATTACCCATTCCCCAGTTTTGCATAAACAACACAGTTATATTAATATACTTTTAACCTCTGTGATTATCTTGTATCTAAGCCTCTGCAAACTGCCCCTTTATTTCAGTTCTTTTGACAGACTTGCAGTTTAGCCAATCAGTGCCTGCTCCCAGATAACTTCACGTGCACAAGCACAGTGTTATCTATACAAAAAACATGAACTAACACCCTCTAGTGGGGAAAAACTGTTAAAATGCATTCTGAAAAGAGGTGGCCTTCAAGGTCTAAGAAATTGGCATATGAACCACCTAGGTTAAGCTTTCAACTAAGAATACCAAGAGAACAAAGCAAAATTGGTGATAAAAGTAAATTGGAAAATTGTTTAAAATTACATGCCCTATCTGAATCATGAAAGTTTATTTTGGCTTAGACTGTCCCTTTAACTACGAAGATAATGAAAAGAGTTTGCATTACAATCTTATGCACATTAAACAATGGGGGGTAGTTATCAAGCCGTCAACCTCAAATACGCTGGAATTCCACAGCGTATTTGTGGCGAGGCTGATTCGCCTTAGTTATCAAAGGCTAGAGACCGGCAAAAGTAGAATTTTGTGACGTAAACTTCGATCCGCCGGACTCAGTCCGACACAGATCGATTCTTACGTCACTCCAGATGTTCCGCACACAAGTGCGGCACAATCTGACTACTTTTGCTAGTTATCAAAAAACTAGCAGGTACGCTCGGCACTTTTACGGCCCAGCGTACCTGGTTTTCAAACCGCCACCCTGGAGGCGGCGGATCCCATAGGAATCAATGGGAGTCTGACCATAGCGAGGTCATCTTCGAAGCCGGGTCTTGAATCTTCATCCCGCCGACGCGGAACATCCTTCTTTCCCGACGGACTACCAACGAATGAAGGCTCCTTTAAGGGACGTCATCCAAGATGGCGTCCCTTCAATTCCAATTGGCTGTTCGGAACAGCCAATAGAATGCGAGCTCAATCTGATTGGCTGACTGGATCAGCCAATCGGATTGAACTTGAATCTGATTGGCTGATTCAATCAGCCAATCAGATTTTTCCTACCTTAATTCCAATTGGCTGATAGAATCCTATCAGCCAATTGGAATTGAAGGGACGCCATCTTGGATGACGTCCCTTAAAGGAGCCTTCATTCGTCGGTAGTCCGTCGGGAAAGAAGGATGTTCCGCGTCGGCGGGATGAAGATTCAAGACCCGGCTTCGAAGATGACCTCGCCCGGATAGAAGACTTCTTTAGCACCTCTTGGAAGATGACATCGCCCGGATGGAAGATTTCTTCAGCGCCGCTTGGAGGATCACTTCATTGGATGGAAGATTTCTTCAGCGCCCCTTGGATGATCACTTCTGCCGGTCCGGATGTCCTCTTCAGTTCCATCGGTGGCTCGGCTGAGTGAAGACGACTAAAGGTAGGATGATCTTCAGGGGATTAGTGTTAGGTTATTTTAAGGGGGGTTTGGGTTAGATTAGGAGTATGTGGGTGGTGGGTTTTAATGTTGGGGGGGGTTGTATTTTTCTTTTACAGGCAAAAGAGCTGAATTCTTTGGGGCATGCCCCCACAAAAGGCCCTTTTAAGGGCTGGTCAGGTAAAAGAGCTTTGAACTTTTTTAATGTAGAATAGGGTAGGGCATTTTTTATTTTGGGGGGTTTGTTATTTTATTAGGGGGCTTAGATTAGGTGTAAGTAGCTTAAAATTGTTGTAATATTTTTTTAAATGTTTGTAACTTATTTTTTTTATTTTTTGTAACTTAGCTTTTTTTATTTTTTGTACTTTAGTTAGTTTATGTAATTGTATTTAATTATAGGTATTTGTAGTTAATTTATTTAATTTATTTAATGATAGTGTAGTGTTAGGTTTAATTGTAACTTAGGTTAGGATTTATTTTACAGGTAATTTTGTATTTCTTTTAGCTAGGTAGTTATTAAATAGTTAATAACTATTTAATAACTATTCTAACTAGCTAAAATAAATACAAAGTTACCTGTAAAATAAATATAAATCCTAAGATAGCTACAATGTAATTATTAATTATATTGTAGCTATCTTAGGGTTTATTTTACAGGTAAGTATTTAGTTTTAAATAGGAATAATTTATTAAAGTATAGTGTAGTGTTAGGTGTAATTGTAACTTAGGTTAGTTTTTATTTTACAGGTAAATTTCTCTTTATTTTAGCTAGGTAAGCTATTAAATAGTTAATAACTATTTAATAGCTATTGTACCTAGTTAAAATAAATTGAAAGGTACCTGTAAAATAAAAATAAATCCTAAGATAGCTACAATATAATTATTATTTATATTGTAGCTATATTAGGGTTTATTTTATAGGTAGGATTAACTTAGTTCATAATAGAAATATGATTTAGATTTATTTAATTAATATTTAAGTTAGGGGGGTGTTAGGGTTAGTGTTAGACTTAGGTTTAGGGGTTAATAATTTTATTACAGTGGCGGCGGTGTAGTGGGGGGCAGGATATGGGTTAATAAATGTATTATAGGTGGCGACGGTGTAGGGGGGGCAGGATAGGGGTTAATAAATTTAATATCGGTTGTGGCGGGTTCAGGGAGCGGCGGTTTAGGGGTTAAACTATTTATTTATTTGCTGCGAGGTGCGGGATCAGCAGGATAGGGGTTAATAACTTTATTATAGAGGGCGGTGGTATGGGGGGGCAGGATAGGGGTTACTAGGTATAATGTAGGTGGCAGCGGTGTCCGGGAGCAGCAGTTTAGGGGTTAATACATTTATAAGACTTGCGGCGGGGTCTAGGAGCGGCGGTTTAGGGGTTAATACATTTATAAGACTTGCGGCAGGGTCTAGGAGTGGCGGTTTAGGGGTTAATAACTTTATTTAGTTGCGGGGGGCTCCGGGGGCGCCGGTATAGGGGGTAGAACAGTGTAGTTTAGTGTGGGTGCTTAGTGACAGGCTAGCAAGAAAGCTGTCAAACAGCCGAAGAGCAGCGAGATCGGATGAGTGATAGCTTTTTGACAGCTTTTTGACAGCTTTACTTGATAAATTTTTTCAGGTCCGCGGCGGCGATGTGAGGCGAGCTTAGGCGGGTGTATTGGGCCGGCGAAGGCAGGAAAGTTGACACGTTGATAACTACCCCCCAATATCTCAGATGGATTTTCAAAGAGATTATCACATATAGATCTTGAGATATCTAGACATATATTTATATTTTTATATATATATATATATATATATATTCATATGCATATCTCGCTATAAATAGATATATTTATAAATAAATAGAACATATGCCGTTACGAAAACATTTTTGAAATATGAAATAATTGCATTTTCATGTACACTTTTCAAGGAGAATACGTCAAGGGCTTTGCACAACAGATTAGAGTTTTTGCGTGAGTTTTTTTATATATTTGTCTTCTACATTGACTTCTTTGGGGAATACGTAATAAGTTATTTTTTAACGTGTAATAGCTGCGCAACCCCAAATGCAAAAAAGCCACAACACGCCCTTAATAATCTAGCAAAACTGTTTTATTTAGCAGAAAAAAGCAGTATGTATTTGCTTGCTAGGTCATCTTCAAAATAATTTGCTCTGCTGTTCAACTCAATGTATTATTAAGAAACATTTACTAAATGGTAAATCCTGCTGCCAGGATATAGCATGATTATCTTTTTTATCATTTGCTCTTAACTAGAGACAAAAAACCCTTTTATCTGGATGTAGACTGACAGCATTGTCTTGGAACCTTATTTTTCCTATTTAGAAACAAAGTACATTTGGGCTTTGATCCTGATGTGAGGTGTCATATGTGACTACAAGGGCAACTAGAATCTCCAGGAACTGGTTTAGAGGGCCTTCTATTACAAACCAAAAGATGTTACTTTATATGACAGAAATCCAGTTCTTGCTGTGAAAAAAAAGCTTTATTTTCAAAATGCTACATTTCTTTATGTTCGGAACAGCCAATAGAATGCGAGCTCAATCTGATTGGCTGACTGGATCAGCCAATCGGATTGAACTTGAATCTGATTGGCTGATTCAATCAGCCAATCAGATTTTTCCTACCTTAATTCCAATTGGCTGATAGAATCCTATCAGCCAATTGGAATTGAAGGGACGCCATCTTGGATGACGTCCCTTAAAGGAGCCTTCATTCGTCGGTAGTCCGTCGGGAAAGAAGGATGTTCCGCGTCGGCGGGATGAAGATTCAAGACCCGGCTTCGAAGATGACCTCGCCCGGATAGAAGACTTCTTTAGCACCTCTTGGAAGATGACATCGCCCGGATGGAAGATTTCTTCAGCGCCGCTTGGAGGATCACTTCATCGGATGGAAGATTTCTTCAGCGCCCCTTGGATGATCACTTCTGCCGGTCCGGATGTCCTCTTCAGTTCCATCGGTGGCTCGGCTGAGTGAAGACGACTAAAGGTAGGATGATCTTCAGGGGATTAGTGTTAGGTTATTTTAAGGGGGGTTTGGGTTAGATTAGGAGTATGTGGGTGGTGGGTTTTAATGTTGGGGGGGGGTTGTATTTTTCTTTTACAGGCAAAAGAGCTGAATTCTTTGGGGCATGCCCCCACAAAAGGCCCTTTTAAGGGCTGGTCAGGTAAAAGAGCTTTGAACTTTTTTAATGTAGAATAGGGTAGGGCATTTTTTATTTTGGGGGGTTTGTTATTTTATTAGGGGGCTTAGATTAGGTGTAAGTAGCTTAAAATTGTTGTAATATTTTTTTAAATGTTTGTAACTTATTTTTTTTATTTTTTGTAACTTAGCTTTTTTTATTTTTTGTACTTTAGTTAGTTTATGTAATTGTATTTAATTATAGGTATTTGTAGTTAATTTATTTAATTTATTTAATGATAGTGTAGTGTTAGGTTTAATTGTAACTTAGGTTAGGATTTATTTTACAGGTAATTTTGTATTTCTTTTAGCTAGGTAGTTATTAAATAGTTAATAACTATTTAATAACTATTCTAACTAGCTAAAATAAATACAAAGTTACCTGTAAAATAAATATAAATCCTAAGATAGCTACAATGTAATTATTAATTATATTGTAGCTATCTTAGGGTTTATTTTACAGGTAAGTATTTAGTTTTAAATAGGAATAATTTATTAAAGTATAGTGTAGTGTTAGGTGTAATTGTAACTTAGGTTAGTTTTTATTTTACAGGTAAATTTCTCTTTATTTTAGCTAGGTAAGCTATTAAATAGTTAATAACTATTTAATAGCTATTGTACCTAGTTAAAATAAATTGAAAGGTACCTGTAAAATAAAAATAAATCCTAAGATAGCTACAATATAATTATTATTTATATTGTAGCTATATTAGGGTTTATTTTATAGGTAGGATTAACTTAGTTCATAATAGAAATATGATTTAGATTTATTTAATTAATATTTAAGTTAGGGGGGTGTTAGGGTTAGTGTTAGACTTAGGTTTAGGGGTTAATAATTTTATTACAGTGGCGGCGGTGTAGTGGGGGGCAGGATATGGGTTAATAAATGTATTATAGGTGGCGACGGTGTAGGGGGGGCAGGATAGGGGTTAATAAATTTAATATCGGTTGTGGCGGGTTCAGGGAGCGGCGGTTTAGGGGTTAAACTATTTATTTATTTGCTGCGAGGTGCGGGATCAGCAGGATAGGGGTTAATAACTTTATTATAGAGGGCGGTGGTATGGGGGGGCAGGATAGGGGTTACTAGGTATAATGTAGGTGGCAGCGGTGTCCGGGAGCAGCAGTTTAGGGGTTAATACATTTATAAGACTTGCGGCGGGGTCTAGGAGCGGCGGTTTAGGGGTTAATACATTTATAAGACTTGCGGCAGGGTCTAGGAGTGGCGGTTTAGGGGTTAATAACTTTATTTAGTTGCGGGGGGCTCCGGGGGCGCCGGTATAGGGGGTAGAACAGTGTAGTTTAGTGTGGGTGCTTAGTGACAGGCTAGCAAGAAAGCTGTCAAACAGCCGAAGAGCAGCGAGATCGGATGAGTGATAGCTTTTTGACAGCTTTTTGACAGCTTTACTTGATAAATTTTTTCAGGTCCGCGGCGGCGATGTGAGGCGAGCTTAGGCGGGTGTATTGGGCCGGCGAAGGCAGGAAAGTTGACACGTTGATAACTACCCCCCAATATCTCAGATGGATTTTCAAAGAGATTATCACATATAGATCTTGAGATATCTAGACATATATTTATATTTTTATATATATATATATATATATATATATTCATATGCATATCTCGCTATAAATAGATATATTTATAAATAAATAGAACATATGCCGTTACGAAAACATTTTTGAAATATGAAATAATTGCATTTTCATGTACACTTTTCAAGGAGAATACGTCAAGGGCTTTGCACAACAGATTAGAGTTTTTGCGTGAGTTTTTTTATATATTTGTCTTCTACATTGACTTCTTTGGGGAATACGTAATAAGTTATTTTTTAACGTGTAATAGCTGCGCAACCCCAAATGCAAAAAAGCCACAACACGCCCTTAATAATCTAGCAAAACTGTTTTATTTAGCAGAAAAAAGCAGTATGTATTTGCTTGCTAGGTCATCTTCAAAATAATTTGCTCTGCTGTTCAACTCAATGTATTATTAAGAAACATTTACTAAATGGTAAATCCTGCTGCCAGGATATAGCATGATTATCTTTTTTATCATTTGCTCTTAACTAGAGACAAAAAACCCTTTTATCTGGATGTAGACTGACAGCATTGTCTTGGAACCTTATTTTTCCTATTTAGAAACAAAGTACATTTGGGCTTTGATCCTGATGTGAGGTGTCATATGTGACTACAAGGGCAACTAGAATCTCCAGGAACTGGTTTAGAGGGCCTTCTATTACAAACGAAAAGATGTTACTTTATATGACAGAAATCCAGTTCTTGCTGTGAAAAAAAAGCTTTATTTTCAAAATGCTACATTTCTTTATGTTTAATCTGAATCTTCTGAAATAAATTATATATTAAAGGGACATTATACACTATTTTTTTTCTTTGCATAAATGTTATGTAGATGATCTATTTATATAGCCCATAAGGTTTTTTTGTTTTTTTTTTAATGTAAAGTTTTGCTTATTTTTAAATAACATTGCTCTGATTTTCAGACTCCTAACCAAGCCCCAAAGTTTAAGGAGAATACCGTCAGATACCTACTCCAGCTTGCTTCTGTTTCTGTAAAGGATCTTTGCATATGCAAAAGAAGGGGGAGGGGGAGTGTCTTATTTCCCACTTGCAGTGGGTGTTCCAGTAACCTTTTTAACAGAGCTAAACTGAGAGCTTCTAAGTAAGTTTTTAAAAATTGTATACTGGATTTTTATATCAGTTTCTGTGCATCTTATTCTTTATAGTAGTGTCTATTACATGCAGTTATATGAACATTGGTGTATACTGTCCCTTTAATCACAGAAGTGTAGAGAATCCCCAACAGTAGATTATTTTAGAAGTATTAGTTATACATTTTACCCATAGGTTCAATAACATTTCAAGTCATGTTATGTGCCTGGGCAAAAAACATAATTTATGCTTACCTGATAAATTCCTTTCTTCTGTTGTGTGATCAGTCCACGGGTCATCATTACTTCTGGGATATTATCTGCTCCCCTACAGGAAGTGCAAGAGGATTCACCCAGCAGAGTTGCTATATAGCTCCTCCCCTCTACGTCACCTCCAGTCATTCGACCAAAGACCAACGAGAAAGGAGAAGCCAAGGGTGTAGTGGTGACTGAATTATAATTTAAAAAATATTTACCTGCCTTAAAAAACAGGGCGGGCCGTGGACTGATCACACAACAGAAGAAAGGAATTTATCAGGTAAGCATAAATTATGTTTTCTTCTGTTATGTGTGATCAGTCCACGGGTCATCATTACTTCTGGGATACCAATACCAAAGCAAAAGTACACGGATGACGGGAGGGATAGGCAGGCTCATTATACAGAAGGAACCACTGCCTGAAGAACCTTTCTCCCAAAAATAGCCTCCGAAGAAGCAAAAGTGTCAAATTTGTAAAATTTGGAAAAAGTATGAAGCGAAGACCAAGTTGCAGCCTTGCAAATCTGTTCAACAGAGGCCTCATTCTTAAAGGCCCAAGTGGAAGCCACAGCTCTAGTGGAATGAGCTGTAATTCTTTCAGGAGGCTGCTGTCCAGCAGTCTCATAGGCTAAACGTATTATGCTACGAAGCCAAAAAGAGAGAGAGGTAGCAGAAGCTTTTTGACCTCTCCTCTGCCCAGAATAAACGACAAACAGGGAAGAAGTTTGGCGAAAATCTTTAGTTGCCTGCAAGTAGAACTTGAGGGCACGAACTACATCCAGATTGTGTAGAAGACGTTCCTTCTTAGAAGAAGGATTTGGACACAAGGATGGAACAACAATCTCTTGATTGATATTCCTGTTAGAGACAACCTTAGGTAAGAAACCAGGTTTAGTACGCAGAACTACCTTGTCTGAGTGAAAGATCAGATAAGGAGAATCACAATGTAGGGCTGATAACTCAGAGACTCTTCGAGCCGAGGAAATAGCCATTAAAAATAGAACTTTCCAAGATAACAATTTTATATCAATGGAATGAAGGGGTTCAAACGGAACACCCTGTAAAACGTTAAGAACTAAGTTTAAACTCCATGGCGGAGCAACAGCTTTAAACACAGGCTTGATCCTAGCTAAAGCCTGACAAAAGGCCTGGATGTCTGAATTTTCTGACAGACGCCTGTGTAACAAGATGGACAGAGCTGAGATCTGTCCCTTTAATGAGCTAGCCGATAAACCCTTTTCTAAACCTTCTTGTAGAAAAGACAATATCCTAGGAATCCTAACCTTACTCCAGGAGTAATCTTTGGATTCACACCAGTATAGGTATTTACGCCATATTTTATGGTAAATCTTTCTGGTAACAGGCTTCCTAGCCTGTATCAGGGTATCAATAACCGACTCAGAAAAACCACGTTTTGATAAAATCAAGCGTTCAATTTCCAAGCAGTCAGCTTCAGAGAAGCTAGACTTTGATGTTTGAATGGACCCTGAATCAGAAGGTCCTGTCTTAGAGGTAGAGACCAAGGCGGACAGGATGACATGTCCACTAGATCTGCATACCAAGTCCTGCGCGGCCATGCAGGCGCTATTAGAATCACTGATGCTGTCTCCTGTTTGATCTTGGCAATCAATCGAGGAAGCAGCGGGAAGGGTGGAAACACATAAGCCATCCTGAAGTTCCAAGGTGCTGTCAAAGCATCTATCAGAACCGCTCCCGGATCCCTGGATCTGGATCCGTAGCGAGGAAGTTTGGCGTTCTGGCGAGACGCCATGAGATCTATCTCTGGTTTGCCCCAACGTCGAAGTATTTGGGCAAAGACCTCCGGATGAAGTTCCCACTCCCCCGGATGAAGAGTCTGACGACTCAAGAAATCCGCCTCCCAGTTCTCCACTCCCGGGATGTGGATTGCTGACAGGTGGCAAGAGTGAGACTCTGCCCAGCGAATTATCTTTGATACTTCTATCATTGCTAGGGAGCTTCTTGTCCCTCCCTGATGGTTGATGTAAGCCACAGT
This sequence comes from Bombina bombina, assembly GCF_027579735.1. Classification (NCBI taxonomy): domain Eukaryota; kingdom Metazoa; phylum Chordata; class Amphibia; order Anura; family Bombinatoridae; genus Bombina; species Bombina bombina. Next base: position 320,886,476 of record NC_069499.1, on the reverse strand, counting down.
CGTGATGTTGTCCGACTGAAACCTGATGAACCCCCGAGTCTTTAACTGGGGCCAAGCTAGAAGGGCATTGAGAACTGCTCTCAATTCCAGAATGTTTATTGGCAGGAGACTTTCCTCCTGACTCCATAGTCCCTGAGCCTTCAGAGAATTCCAGACAGCGCCCCAACCTAGAAGGCTGGCGCCTGTTGTTACAATTGTCCAGACCGGCCTGCTGAACGGCATCCCCCTGGACAGATGTGGCCGAGAAAGCCACCATAGAAGAGAGTTTCTGGTCTCTTGATCCAGATTCAGAGTGGGGGACAAATCTGAGTAATCCCCATTCCACTGACTCAGCATGCACAATTGCAGCGGTCTGAGATGTAGGCGTGCAAAGGGAACTATGTCCATTGCTGCTACCATTAAGCCGATCACCTCCATGCATTGAGCTACTGACGGGAGTTGAATGGAATGAAGGACACGGCATGCATTTAGAAGCTTTGTTAATCTGTCTTCTGTCAGATAAATCTTCATTTCTACAGAATCTATAAGAGTCCCCAAGAATGGAACTCTTGTGAGAGGCAAGAGAGAACTCTTCTTTTCGTTCACTTTCCATCCATGCGACCTTAGAAATGCCAGAACTAACTCTGTATGAGACTTGGCAGTTTGAAAGCTTGAAGCTTGTATCAGAATGTCGTCTAGGTACGGAGCTACCGAAATTCCTCGCAGTCTCAGAACCGCTAGAAGGGCACCCAGAACCTTTGTGAAGATTCTTGGAGCCGTAGCCAATCCGAATGGAAGGGCTACAAACTGGTAATGCCTGTCTAAGAAGGCAAACCTTAGATACCGGTAATGATCTTTGTGAATCGGTATGTGAAGGTAAGCATCCTTTAAATCCACTGTGGTCATGTACTGACCCTTTTGGATCATGGGTAAGATTGTCCGAATAGTTTCCATTTTGAACGATGGAACTCTTAGGAATTTGTTTAGGATCTTTAAATCCAAGATTGGCCTGAAAGTTCCCTCTTTTTTGGGAACCACAAACAGGTTTGAGTAAAACCCTTGTCCTTGTTCCGACCGCGGAACCGGATGGATCACTCCCATTAATAATAGATCTTGTACACAGCGTAGAAACGCGTCTTTCTTTATTTGGTTTGTTGACAACCTTGACAGATGAAATCTCCCTCTTGGGGGAGATAATTTGAAGTCTAGAAGGTATCCCTGAGATATGATCTCTAGCGCCCAGGGATCCTGGACATCTCTTGCCCAAGCCTGGGCGAAGAGAGAGAGTCTGCCCCCCACTAGATCCGGTCCCGGATCGGGGGCCCTCGGTTCATGCTGTCTTAGGGGCAGCAGCAGGTTTTCTGGCCTGCTTGCCCTTATTCCAGGACTGGTTAGGTTTCCAGCCTTGTCTGTAACGAGCAACAGCTCCTTCCTGTTTTGGTGCAGTGGAAGTTGATGCTGCACCTGCTTTGAAATTCCGAAAGGGACGAAAATTAGACTGTCTAGCCTTAGCTTTGGCTTTGTCTTGAGGCAGAGCGTGGCCCTTACCTCCTGTAATGTCAGCGATAATCTCTTTCAAACCGGGCCCAAATAAAGTTTGCCCCTTGAAAGGTATATTAAGTAATTTGGACTTAGAAGTTACATCAGCTGACCAGGATTTTAGCCACAGCGCCCTACGTGCCTGAATGGCGAATCCTGAATTCTTAGCCGTAAGTTTGGTTAAATGTACTACGGCCTCCGAAATGAATGAATTAGCTAGTTTAAGGACTCTAAGCCTGTCCGTAATGTCGTCCAGCGTAGCGGAACTAAGGTTCTCTTCCAGAGACTCAATCCAAAATGCTGCCGCAGCCGTAATCGGCGCGATGCATGCAAGGGGTTGCAATATAAAACCTTGTTGAACAAACATTTTCTTAAGGTAACCCTCTAATTTTTTATCCATAGGATCTGAAAAAGCACAGCTATCCTCCACCGGGATAGTGGTGCGCTTAGCTAAAGTAGAAACTGCTCCCTCCACCTTAGGGACCGTTTGCCATAAGTCCCGTGTGGTGGCGTCTATTGGAAACATCTTCCTAAATATTGGAGGGGGTGAGAACGGCACACCGGGTCTATCCCACTCCTTAGTAACAATTTCAGTTAATCTCTTAGGTATAGGAAAAACATCAGTACTCGCCGGTACCGCAAAGTATTTATCCAACCTACACATTTTCTCTGGTATTGCAACAGTGTTACAATCGTTAAGAGCCGCTAAGACCTCCCCTAGTAATACACGGAGGTTTTCCAATTTAAATTTAAAATTTGAAATATCTGAATCCAATCTGCTTGGATCAGAACCGTCACCTACAGAATGAAGCTCTCCGTCCTCATGCTCTGCAAGCTGTGACGCAGTATCAGACATGGCCCTAGAATTATCAGCGCACTCTGTTCTCACCCCAGAGTGATCACGCTTGCCTCTTAGTTCTGGTAATTTAGCCAAAACTTCAGTCATAACAGTAGCCATATCTTGTAATGTTATCTGTAATGGCTGCCCAGATGTACTAGGCGCCATAATATCACGCACCTCCCGGGCGGGAGACGCAGGTACTGACACGTGAGGCGAGTTAGACGGCATAACTCTCCCCTCGCTGTTTGGTGAAATTTGTTCAATTTGTACAGATTGGCTTTTATTTAAAGTAGCATCAATACAGTTAGTACATAAATTTCTATTGGGCTCCACCTTGGCATTGGAACAAATGACACAGGTATCTTCCTCTGAATCAGACATGTTTAACACACTAGCAATAAACATGCAACTTGGTTACAATCTTAGTTAACAAAAACGTACTGTGCCTCAAAGAAGCACTAAACGATTAAATGACAGTTGAAATAATGAACTGAAAAACAGTTATAGCATCACTCTTTAAAAACAACACAACTTGTTAGCAAAGGTTTGTTCCCATTAGTAAAGTAACACTAATTAAATTTTAAACATAAAAATCATAGAGCAACGTTTTAAAACACAGTCACTACATAAGTCTCACAGCTCTGCTGAGAGAAACTACCTCCCTTCAAAGAAGTTTGAAGACCCCTGAGTTCTGTTAGAGATGAACCGGATCATGCAGAAAATACAAGAGTAACTGACTGGAAATTTTTGATGCGTAGCAAAGAGCGCCAAAAACGGCCCCTCCCCCTCACACACAGCAGTGAGAGAGAAACGAAACTGTCATAATCAAAACAAGTAAACTGCCAAGTGGAAAAATAATGCCCAAATATTTATTCACTCAGTACCTCAGAAATGCAAACGATTCTACATTCCAGCAAAAACGTTTAACATGAATTAAATACCTATTAAAAGGTTTAATGTATTTTTACAGAGTAATTCCGGTGAAATACCATCCCCAGAATACTGAAGTGTAGAGTATACATACATGTCATTATAACGGTATGGCAGGATTTTCTCATCAATTCCATTCAGAAAATAAAAACTGCTACATACCTCAATGCAGATTCAACTGCCCGCTGTCCCCTGATCTGAAGCTTTTACCTCCCTCAGATGGCCGAGAAACAGCAATATGATCTTAACTACTCCGGTTAAAATCATAAGAAAAACTCTGGTAGATTCTTCTTCAAACTCTGCCAGAGAAGTAATAACACGCTCCGGTGCTATTGTAAAATAACAAACTTTTGATTGAAGTTATAAAAACTAAGTATAATCACCATAGTCCTCTCACACCTCCTATCTAGTCTTTGGGTGCAAGAGAATGACTGGGGGTGACGTAGAGGGGAGGAGCTATATAGCAACTCTGCTGGGTGAATCCTCTTGCACTTCCTGTAGGGGAGCAGATAATATCCCAGAAGTAATGATGACCCGTGGACTGATCACACATAACAGAAGAAAGCCATGTTAGTTACTAGGGGCTTGTGTTCGTTATTTTTTTCATAGATGTATACATACACATACATATTTCATAAGTAAACTAATAGATATTAAAGTGCCAATTGTAATCTACCAGCGATTTGCTCCCAAAATGGCTTTTGACTTTCGGCTTGAATTGGTTGTCGAGTTTCTTGTGTAAAATGCAAAATCAATCTGTTTGGTCAAAGCCTGCAGCCATGAATATTTTTTTAACAGAAAAGTTCCCAGAAAGGCCTTTACATTTGTAAAGTACCTATTGTCAAAATAGAGACTGGGCAGTCCCACAAAACTGACTGATGCAATAGCTTCCTCCTTGCTGGCTGCTACGGAGATGTCCGGCGGCTTAATTACTCCTCTGTGCCCACTTGTTAGTTGCTAATTGCACTGTCGCTCCTTCTTAATCTACTGCTAACCTAACCTCTCTGTCTGTAAGTACCTATTTCCTGCCTGCTGGATCAACCCCTTAACTGCCTGTGAGTACCAACTTGACTAAACTACTTAACCTCTGCCTGCCTGAACTCTGCAACCTTTGTCTGTCAGTCCTGCCTGCTGGAGTAACCCCTTAACTGCCTGCGAGTACAACCTGCCGAAGAGGCTTAAACCTCTGCTAGTATGATTTACTATATTTCAGCCTGTCTGACCTGCCTGTTTAAATGACCAGTAACCCCATCAAATAATATTATATAATCAGCGTGAGCTGATGCACTTAGGTAAAAAACAGACCTGCTCAGTAGAGCCAGGAGTGCAGAATTATATAACATTGTTTGGTGGGGTTACTGGCCCTTTAAAGAGACACTCAAGTCAAAATAAACTTTCCAGACCGAGCATGCCATTTTAAAACACTTTCATTTAAAAACAATTTTGCACAGTCATTTTATATTCACACAATGGGGGCCTATCTATCAAGCTCCGAACGGAGCTTGACGGCCCGTGTTTCTGGCGAGTCTTCTCCATAACCCTGTCCTCCTGCTCTGAGCAGGCAGACAGGAATCGCCGAAATTCAACCCGATTGAGTAGGGCTCATTGGCCGTGAGTCTGCAGGGGGCGGCGTTGCACCAGCAGCTCTTGTGAGCTGATGGTGCAATGCTTTATATGGAGAGCATATTGCTCTCCGCATTTAGTGATGTCTTGCGGACCAGATCTGCACTGTCGGATCAGGTCCGCAAGACATTTGTTAAATAGGCCCCTTTCTGGTGAACAAGTTTCTACTGAGCATATGCAAAAGCTCACGGGGTATACGTATACTAGTCTGTGATTGGCTGATGTCTGTCACATGATACAGGGGGCAGGAAAATGGGAGAAAAAATAATGCTACTGCTTATTTAAAATTCAGAGTAATTGCTATTGCATTGTCTTTTTATAATGTACTTGTTAATGACACAATTCTACTGCATTGAGTAATCCTTTAACTTCTCCGTTGCCTGTCTGTGAATAAATATCTGGCCTGCCAACCTCTGCCTGCCTGATCTGTCTGCTGGATTTCTCTGCATGTGAGTTTCTTCTTTATTTACTCAGTCTCATTCTGTGCCACAGTTGTCTCTAGGAGGTCACATCCTGGGATATATTCATTGTGATAGAGTGTGATGTTCACTTCACTCTAGCCTTTGGTCTACTTCAGGACCGATTAAAAACCTGACAAAAACTTGCCTTGAAAAGGTGTTTAAAAATGACTCAAAAAATATATTGTGATTGCTGAGAACTTTTCTGCCCAATAGGAAAAATAAGACTTTCAGAGAGGATCCTCACATGTTGGGAAGTGTGGGGGGAAACAAAAAACATGCTATTGTGATTGTGTTAAATGAAAAAGAAGACTTTTTGGACAGAAAAGAGCCAAAAAAGCCTCAGCCAATTGTGATTAAAAACATAGGGCCAGATTACGAGTGCCACGTTAACATTTACAAGCGAAAAGGGTTTATCCCGGGTGTTTGTGTGAGTCAGGTTTATTGCTTGTATTACAAGTTGAAAGAAAATGCAATCGCTTGAGCGCAATTGAAGTTAACATGCGCTGGTTAGCGTGACCTCAGAGCTCTGGTTAACTGTTACAAAACAAAATAAGTGTAAAAAAACACATAAAAATACATTAGAAAGTACAGTTAGACTCATAATAACACCATCTTATTAAAATTATTAAAAAATATATATTGCACAAAAAGTAATAATGGCTCAAAGATATGAGGTGTTAGAAAAAAAAAAGGCAGGCAAAGGACTTTAGCATAGCGATACATACATACAGTATATATCACTTAAGATGGATATGGATATATATATCTGTGACAATCTTGAACATTCATATTCAAGATAAATACAGTTTCTCTAAATATTGGAATTATATTATAAATAAAAAAATGGTTTTAAAATAGCTAAATTACATTACAGCAAAATCAAATATTAAAGTGCAGTTAATTTATGTCATAGAGGAAGGACAGATTTAAAAACATGACTGTGGGTGCCAGTGGAACACATAATCAATGTCAAAACTGTTTAGAGAGCATCTTACTTCACAATAAGGACTTTGTAAATTCCCATAAAGGAATAGTATACATTTGTTAATCCTGATCCCTTTTAAACAGTAAGGTATGGAAAGCAAAGTAAACTGCCTCAGGTTATCGTGCACTTTTTACACTTGTCGAGTTAGCGCGCAAATGAAAACTGTTAACTTTGAACTTGTAATACAAGTGCTAATCGATGCACACAAAAAGCTTACTTCTAGCGCAGTTAACGTGTAATCTGTCCCATAATTTTCTAATTGTTCCATTAAAATGTGCGTATTCATGCCTAATGCTTATATCAGAATTGAGGTACTGTAATGTCTGTAAACAATATGGCAGGGCTATTGGTAACAGAAATAACTGTAGGCATAATGGAAGCTAAGAAGTAACAGTGTATGTGTGTGCTTAGTATGCAGGTGTAGGTCAAAGATGCACTAAGTGCAAGTGAATTGTGTACATTGGGTAAACAGAAAAATGTTAGGCTTAAGTATTACAAGGGGTACCAAATGGTTAACCTTTCACAATTTAGAACTTCTTTTAAACTATACTTTTAAAGATTTATGCAATGATGTGCTTAATTGCTCATACATCGCAGATATACAAAAATGATTTTCCTTTGCCTTTAAGCTACAAATATCTGTGTAAACACATTTTTCTAATTGTCACATGTAAATCGATAATAAGCTGAATAACATACATCTATTAAGAACTGTTAAAATGTCTGATAAACAGTTGCTTAAAAAATATAGGTTAATAATCTGTTACACTTCTGAGAGGAGTCAAAACCCATAAAACAGGCTAATGTCTATGCTGGCTAAAATGTTGTACAATATATAATTTCTCACATTTGTCAACGTTTTGTTTTTAGAGGGGCACTTATGTGAATGCCAATTTCTCAAGCTAATAAGAAACCCTGCAGGGAATTCATCTATTTCTATAACACCCATGAAGGACAGTAAATTCCTCAGGGTTCTTTTTAAGATAATAAGGTTTTCCCAACTTCTTTGAAGTTATCGATTTACATCAATTTGTAAATCTTTAACACTCATATTCAAGATAAATACAGTTTCTCTAAATTTTGGAATTATATTATAAATAAAAAATGTTTTTAAAATAGCTAAATTACATTACAGCAAAATTAAAGGATTACTTTCTGTTATAATTTTTAAGCTAAACAACTAACATATTAATAAACATTAATTAAAACCTACTGACCTATATTTTCTCCAAAACTAAGTTTCATAATGTTCTAAAAGTTATATCTTTTATTCGCCGATGATGTCACGTTATCCTGCCCACTATTTTCAGCACTGCATGTTCAAAATACTTAAACCAATAACTTTGTGTTTAAAGCGCCATTTTGAAACCTAGGTATTGTAAACGGATTGGTACAGAGCAAAGGGTACCCACGGAGAGGGTTTGGAAAACAATTAAATTTGCGGACAAGATTTCTGATATACGGTAGAGATATGTTAATGAAATGCTATTGATAAAAAGCGTATTTGGGGTAGTTAAAAATATTTACTTACAGTGGCCCTTTAAGTATTAACGTGCAGTTAATTTATGTCATAGAGGAAGGACAAATTTAAAAACATGACCGTGGGTGCCAGTGGAACACATAATCAATGTCAAAACTGTTTAGAGAGCATTTTACTTCACAGTAAGGACTTTGTAAATTCCCATAAAGGAATAGTATACATTTGTTAATCCTGATTCCTTTTAAACAGTAAGGTATGGAAAGCAAAGTAAACTGCCTGAGGTGATGCCTAAAGGATGACTCTATTGATACAAATGATTATTATGCCTCTATCATCCAATAAAGGGATTGATTGCAATAGCATGACTGTTCTAATTTGCACACATATTACAAGTTAAAAGTAAGGGGTAAATTTACCAAGCAGCGGATGCTGCTATCTACCCCTGTACCCCCGCTGTTCCTTAACTCGTCCGCCACCTCTGAGGTTGCGGACAGCAATCAGCCAGATCGGATACAATTGGGTTGATTGACAACCCCTTCTAGCGGGGGCGGCATTGCACAAGCATTTCACTAGAAATGCTTGTGCAATGATAAATGCAGACAGTGTATGCTGTCGGCATTTGTCAATGTGCGGTGGACATGACCCGCTACAGCGGATCATGTCCGCCCGCACATTGATAAATTTACCCCTAAGTATGTACTGTCGAGTTTAATCTATATTTGCGCTCGTCGCGTTAGTGTAACTGAAGACCTCATGCAAAGGTTTAGGTCTAAAAATAAATGTGCACTAAACACAACATAACTACAGTAAATAAACTTTGAAACTGATATACTAGACTTTATATATATATATATATATATATATATATATATATATATTAATATAAAAAAAATGAAACGGGAAAATTGACAAAAATGAATGAATATTGCTGAGTTTGACCATATTCCTTTGTATTCTTAAAAAATGCTAAAAACAGAATTTATGTTTACCTGATAAATTACTTTCTCCAACGGTGTGTCCGGTCCACGGTGTCATCCTTACTTGTGGGATATTCTCCTCCCCAACAGGAAATGGCAAAGAGCCCAGCAAAGCTGGTCACATGATCCCTCCTAGGCTCCGCCTACCCCAGTCATTCGACCGACGTTAAGGAGGAATATTTGCATAGGAGAAACCATATGTTACCGTGGTGACTGTAGTTAAAGAAAATAAATTATCAGACCTGATTAAAAAAACCAGGGCGGGCCGTGGACCGGACACACCGTTGGAGAAAGTAATTTATCAGGTAAACATAAATTCTGTTTTCTCCAACATAGGTGTGTCCGGTCCACGGCGTCATCCTTACTTGTGGGAACCAATACCAAAGCTTTAGGACACGGATGAAGGGAGGGAGCAAATCAGGTCACCTAAATGGAAGGCACCACGGCTTGCAAAACCTTTCTCCCAAAAATAGCCTCAGAAGAAGCAAAAGTATCAAATTTGTAAAATTTAGAAAAAGTGTGCAGTGAAGACCAAGTCACTGCCTTACATATCTGATCAACAGAAGCCTCATTCTTGAAGGCCCATGTGGAAGCCACAGCCCTAGTGGAGTGAGCTGTGATTCTTTCAGGAGGCTGCCGTCCGGCAGTCTCATAAGCCAATCGGATAATGCTTTTAATCCAGAAGGAGAGAGAGGTAGAAGTTGCTTTTTGACCTCTCCGTTTACCAGAATAAACAACAAACAAAGACAAAGTTTGTCTGAAATCCTTAGTAGCTGCTAAGTAAAATTTGAGAGCACGAACTACATCCAAGTTGTGCAACAAACGTTCCTTCTTTGAAACTGGATTAGGACACAAAGAAGGCACAACTATCTCCTGGTTAATGTTTTTGTTAGAAACAACTTTTGGAAGAAAACCAGGAATAGTACGCAAAACCACCTTATCTGCATGGAACACCAGATAAGGAGAAGAACACTGCAGAGCAGATAATTCTGAAACTCTTCTAGCAGAAGAAATTGCAACCAAAAACAAAACTTTCCAAGATAATAACTTAATATCAACGGAATGTAAGGGTTCAAACGGAACCCCCTAAAGAACTGAAAGAACTAGGTTGAGACTCCAAGGAGGAGTCAAAATTTTGTAAACAGGCTTGATTCTAACCAGAGCCTGAACAAAGGCTAGAACATCTGGCACAGCTGCCAGCTTTTTGTGAAGTAACACAGACAAGGCAGAAATCTGTCCCATCAAGGAACTTGCAGATAATCCTTTTTCCAATCCTTCTCGAAGGAAGGATAGACTCTTAGGAATCTTAACCTTGTCCCAAGGGAATCCTGCAGATTCACACCAACAGATATACCAAATTATGTGGTAATTTTTCTGGTTACAGGCTTTCAGGCCTGAACAAGAGTATTAATAACAGAATCTGAGAACCCTCGCTTTGATAAGATCAAGCGTTCAATCTCCAAGCAGTCAGCTGGAGTGGGTCGAACGGACCTAGAACAAGAAGGTCTCGCCTCAAAGGTAGCTTCCATGGTGGAGCCGATGACATATTCACCAGATCTGCATACCAAGTCCTGCGTGGCCACGCAGGAGCTATCAAAATCACCGACGCCCTCTCCTGATTGATCCTGGCTACCAGCCTGGGGATGAGAGGAAACGGCGGGAACACATAAGCTAGTTTGAAGGTCCAAGGTGCTACTAGTGCATCCACTAGAGCCGCCTTGGGATCCCTGGATCTGTACCCGTAGTAAGGAACTCTGAAGTTCTGACGAGAGGCCATCAGATCCATGTCTGGAATGCCCCACGGTTGAGTGACTTGGGCAAAGATTTCCGGATGGAGTTCCCACTCCCCCGGATGCAATGTCTGACGACTCAGAAAATCCGCTTCCCAATTTTCCACTCCTGGGATGTGGATAGCAGACAGGTGGCAGGAGTGAGACTCCGCCCATAGAATGATTTTGGTCACTTCTTCCATCGCTAGGGAACTCCTCGTTCCCCCCTGATGGTTGATGTATGAACTTGGCCCTCGCTAGCTGAGGCCAAGCTTTGAGAGCATTGAATATCGCTCTCAGTTCCAGAATATTTATCGGTAGAAGAGATTCTACCCGAGACCAAAGACCCTGAGCTTTCAGGGATCCCCAGACCGCGCCCCAGCCCATCAGACTGGCGTCGGTCGTGACAATGACCCACTCTGGTCTGCGGAAGGTCATCCCTTGTGACAGGTTGTCCAGGGACAGCCACCAACGGAATGAGTCTCTGGTCCTCTGATTTACTTGTATCTTCGGAGACAAGTCTGAATAGTCCCCATTCCACTGACTGAGCATGAACAGTTGTAATGGTCTTAGATGAATGCGCACAAAAGGAACTATGTCCATTGCCGCTACCATCAAACCTATCACTTCCATGCACTGCGCTATGGAAGGAAGAGGAACGGAACGAAGTATCCGACAAGAGTCTAGAAGTTTTGTTTTTCTGGCTTCTGTCAGAAAAATCCTCATTTCTAAGGAGTCTATTATAGTTCCCAAGAAGGGAACCCTCGTTGACGGAGATAGAGAACTCTTTTCCACGTTCACTTTCCATCCGTGAGATCTGAGAAAGGCCAGGACAATGTCCGTGTGAGCCTTTAATTGAGGAAGGGACGACGCTCGAATCAGAATGTCGTCCAAGTAAGGTACTACAGCAATGCCCCTTGGTCTTAGCACCGCCAGAAGGGACCCTAGTACCTATGAGAAAATCCTAGGAGCAGTGGCTAATCCGAAAGAAAACGCCACGAACTGGAAATGCTTGTCCAGGAATTCAAACCTTAGGAACCGATGATGTTCCTTGTGGATAGGAATATGTAGATACGCATCCTTAAAATCCACCTTGGTCATGAATTGACCTTCCTGGATGGAAGGAAGGAGTGTTCGAATGGTTTCCATCTTGAACGATGGAACCTTGAGAAACTTGTTCAAGATCTTGAGATCTAAGATTGGTCTGAACGTTCCCTCTTTTTTGGGAACTATGAACAGATTGGAGTAGAACCCCATCCCTTGTTCTCCTAATGGAACAGGATGAATCACTCCCATTTTTAGCAGGTCTTCTACCCAATGTAAGAATGCCTGTCTTCTTATGTGATCTGAAGACAACTGAGACCTGTGGAACCTCCCCCTTGGAGGAAGCCCCTTGAACTCCAGAGAATAACCTTGGGAGACTATTTCTAGCGCCCAAGGATCCAGAACATCTCTTGCCCCAGCCTGAGCGAAGAGAGAGAGTCTGCCCCCCACCAGATCCGGTCCCGGATCGGGGGCCCGCATTTCATGCTGTCTTGGTAGCAGTGGCAGGTTTCCTGGCCTGCTTTCCTTCGTTCCAGCCTTGCATAGGTCTCCAGGCTGGATTGGCTTGAGAAGTATTACCTTCCTGCTTAGAGGACGTAGCCCTTGGGGCTGATCCGTTTCTGCGAAAGGGACGAAACTTAGGTTTATTTTTGGTCTTGAAAAGACCTATCCTGAGGAAGGGCGTGGCCCTTGCCCCCAGTGATATCAGAGATAATCTCTTTCAAGTCAGGGCCAAAGAGTGTTTTCCCCTTGAAAGGAATGTCAAGCAATTTGTTCTTGGAAGACGCATCCGCTGCCCAAGATTTTAACCAAAGCGCTCTGCGCCACAATAGCAAACCCAGAATTTTTTCGCCGATTGCAAGGTGGCGTCTAGGGTGAAAGAATTAGCCAATTTAAGAGCACGAATTCTGTCCATAATCTCCTCATAAGAAGAAGAATTACTAATAATCGCCTTTCCTAGCTCATCAAACTAGAAACACGCGGCTGCAGTGACAGGGACAATGCATGCAATTGGTTGTAGAAGGGAACCTTGCTGAACAAACATCTTTAGCAGACCTTCTAATTTTTTATCCATAGGATCTTGGAAAGCACAACTATCTTCTATGGGTATAGTGGCGCGCTTGTGTAGAGTAGAAACCGCCCCCTCGACCTTGGGGACTGTCTGCCATCAGTCCTTTCTGGGGTCGACTATAGGAAAACAATTTTATAAATATGGGGGGAGGTAATAAAGGTATACCGGGCCTGTCCCATTCTTTACTAACAATGTACGCCACCCGCTTGGATATAGGAAAAGCTTCGGGGGGCCCCGGGGCCTCTAAGAACTTTTCCATTTTACATAGTGGTTCTGGAATGACCAGATAATCACAATCATCCAAATTGGATAACACCTCCTTAAGCAGAGCGCGGAGATGTTCCAACTTAAATTTAAAAGTAATCACATCAGGTTCAGCTTGTTGAGAAATGTTTCCTGAATCTGAAATTTCTCCCTCAGACAAAACCTCCCTGGCCCCCTCAGACTGGTGTAGGGGCCCTTCAGAAACCATATCATCAGCGTTCTCATGCTCTACAGAATTTTCTAAAACAGAGCAGTCGCGCTTTCACTGATAAGTGGGCATATTGGCTAAAATGTTTTTGATAGAATTATCCATTACAGCCGTTAAATGTTGCATAGTAAGGAGTATTGGCGCACTAGATGTACTAGGGGCCTCCTGTATGGGCAAGACTGGTGTAGACGAAGGAGGGGATGATGCAGTACCATGCTTACTCCCCTCACTTGAGGAATCATCTTGGGCATCATTTTTACTAAAATTTTTTATGACATAAAATACATATAGTTAAATGAGAAGGAACCTTGGTTTCCCCACAGTCAGAACACAATCTATCTGGTAGTTCAGACATGTTAAACAGGCATAAACTTGATAACAAAGCACAAAAAACGTTTTAAAATAAAACCGTTACTGTCACTTTAAATTTTAAACTAAACACACTTTATTACTGCAATTGCGAAAAAGTATGAAGGAATTGTTCAAAATTCACCAAAATTTCACCACAGTGTCTTAAAGCCTTAAAAGTATTGCACACCAAATTTGGAAGCTTTAACCCTTAAAATAACGGAACCGGAGCCGTTTTTATATTTAACCCCTTTACAGTCCCTGGAATCTGCTTTGCTGAGACCCAACCAAGCCCAAAGGGGAATACGATACCAAATGATGCCTTCAGAAAGACTTTTCTATGTATCAGAGCTCCACACACATGCAGCTGCATGCCATGCTGTCCTCAAAAACAAGTGCGCCATACCGGCGCGAAAATGAGGCTCTGACTATGATTAGGGAAAGCCCCTAAAGAATAAGGTGTCAAAAACAGTGCCTGCCGATATAATCATATCAAAATACCCAGAATAAATGATTCCTCAAGGCTAAATATGTGTTAATAATGAATCGATTTAGCCCAGAAAAAGTCTACAGTCTTAATAAGCCCTTGTGAAGCCCTTATTTACTATCTTAATAAACATGGCTTACCGGATCCCATAGGGAAAATGACAGCTTCCAGCATTACATCGTCTTGTTAGAATGTGTCATACCTCAAGCAGTAAGAGACTGCACACTGTTCCCCCAACTGAAGTTAATTGCTCTCAACAGTCCTGTGTGGAACAGCCATGGATTTTAGTTACGGTGCTAAAATCATTTTCCTCATACAAACAGAAATCTTCATCTCTTTTCTGTTTCTGAGTAAATAGTACATACCAGCACTATTTTAAAATAACAAACTCTTGATTGAATAATAAAAACTACAGTTAAACACTAAAAAACTCTAAGCCATCTCCGTGGAGATGTTGCCTGTACAACGGCAAAGAGAATGACTGGGGTAGGCGGAGCCTAGGAGGGATCATGTGACCAGCTTTGCTGGGCTCTTTGCCATTTCCTGTTGGGGAGGAGAATATCCCACAAGTAAGGATGACGCCGTGGACCGGACACACCTATGTTGGAGAAATACTTACCTATACGCCTCACTGGAGAGCGCACTAACCCATTCTTCTTCACTCCAGAGCAAGGCCCACACTAACAAACTAACTTTAGTGCAGGCCCTAAGAGCAGAACATGTTAAGCCTCCAGATAGCATGGGCCAGGCTCTGGAGAGGAGTGGGTTAGCGCACTCTCCAGCGCGTGTAGGTAAGTGTATTAGGTACAGGTCAATTGCTTAATGAAAACAAATGTAAATTAACTAAAATTCTAAATTTATTTTGTTTTAACTTACACGAACACTGAATAGTGCAGCCAATGGATATCTACAAATAATCATTAGATGTACTAAAAAGTCTTTTGGCTGCACATCTTTAATATATACACTATATTGGCTAGATTACGAGTTTTGCGTTATGGTGAAAAAACAGCGTTATCAGGTTATAACGCTGCTTTTTCACTACCACTGCTATTACAAGTCTTGCATGTTTAGGGGCACCGCACACTTTTTTGGCCATAACGCAAATCAACTTACGCAAATTGCGTTAAGTCTTTTTTTCAATGGGATTTTCATAGCACCGATATTACAAACTTTTCCTGGGAGGCCAAAAAGTGAGCGGTACACCCTATATCATCAAGATTCGTAACGCATTCTAAAGTCAGTAGTTATGAGTTTTACACTACAAAGCTGTAGCATAAAACTCATAACTAAAGTGCTAAAAAGTACACTAACACCCATAAACTACCTATTAACCCCTAAACCGAGGCCTTCTCACATCACAAACACTAAAATAAAATTAATAACCCTTAATCTGCCTCTCCGGACATCGCCACCACTATAATAAACATATTAACCCCTAAACCGACATACTCATGCATCGCAAACACTAGTTAAATATTATTAACCCCTAATCTGCCGTCCTTAACATCGCCGCCACCAACCTACATTTATTAACCCCTAATCTGCCACTCCCAATGTTGCCATCACTATACTAAAGCTATTAACCCCTAAACCTAAGTCTAACCCTAACACCCACTAACTTAAATATAATTAAAATAAATCTAAAGAAATTAATAACTATTATAGTGTCGCCACTATACTAAAGCTATTAACCCCTAAACCTAAGTCTAACCCTAACCCTAATACCCACTAACTTAAAAATAATTAAAATAAATCTAAAGAAATTAATTAACTATTAATAACTAAATAATTCCTAATTAAAACTAAATACTTACCTGTAAAATAAATAGTTACATTGTATCTAGCTTAGGGTTTATTTTTATTTTACAGGCAAGTTTGTATTTATTTTAAGTAGGTAGAATAGCTAAAAATTTAAAACAAATAGCTAAAAAAAATAGCTAAAATAAATACAAATTTACCTGTAAAATAAAACCTAACCTGAGTTAAACTAACACCTAACCTTACACTACAATTAAATAAATTACCTAAATTAAATACAATTAACTAAATTAAATACAAATACCTAAATTACAAAACAAACAAACACTAAATTACACAAAATAAAAAACTAATTTACAAGATATTTAAACTAATTACACCTAATCTAATAGCCCTATCAAAATAAAAAAAGCTCCCCGAAAATAAAAAAAAATAGCCTAAACTAAACTGCCAATAGCCCTTAAAAGGGCCTTTTGCGGGGCATTGTCCCAAATAAATCAGCTCTTTTACCTGTAAAAAAAAATGCAAACAACTCCCCAGCAGTAAATCACCTACCCACACAGCCAACCCCCAAATAAAACCCTAACTAAAAAAACCTAAGCTCCCCATTTCCCTGAAAAGGGCATTTGGATGGGCATTGCCCTTAAAAGGGCATTTAGCTCTATTGCTGCCCAAACCCTAATCTAAAACTAAAATCCACCCAATAAACCCTTAAAAAAACACTAACCCCGAAGATCCACTTACAGTTTTGAAGACCAGACATCCATCGTCAACGAAGCCGGGATAAGTCCTCAACGAAGCAGAAAGAAGTCCTCAACGAAGCCGGAAGAAGTCTTCATCCAAGCCGGTGAAGTGGTCCTCCAGAAAGGCAGAAGTCTTCATCCAGACGACATCTTCTATCTTCATCCATCCGGCGTGGAGCGGGTCCATCTTCAATCCAATCAGCCAATAGGATTGAGCTTGCATTCTATTGGCTGATTGGAGCCGGCTCTCCCTATTGATGCCTATGGGGAAATTGTGCACAAGCAAGTACAACCAGCTCACCGCTGACTTAAGCAGCACTGGTATTCGATTGCGGTATGGAGCACAAGTATATATATATACTTCAATGTAAATATTTGCACAGGAAATTAGCACATCTAGGCAAGTTTCCCCGCATGCTTTTCCCCAGAAATTCTTATTATACAATGTTTCCAATGCACAAGAGAATTGTGGGTAATATATGCAAATTAGATATGCAAATTCTCAGTTTTTTTTGCTTCAAAATACTGTTTTGACACAGCAATCCATTTAACAGGATTATGACAGCAAACCAGAAACCTGTGCAAATATTTACATTGATTTCATTTTGAGACATGGAGGATTTTAATTTCAGTTTTTTATCTTCCCCCATTATATATATATATATATATATATATATATATATATATATATATATATATATATATATATATATATATATATATATACATACATACATATAATATATTTATAAATATACATTTATTTCTCTCTCTCTCTTTATTTCTAAATATATATGTATAAAGATAGATAGATATTTATCTATATATATATATATATATATATATATATATATATGCACATGCATGCATAGATAACATAATTTATGCTTACCTGATAAATTCCTTTCTTCTGTTGTGTGATCAGTCCACGGGTCATCATTACTTCTGGGATATTATCTGCTCCCCTACAGGAAGTGCAAGAGGATTCACCCAGCAGAGTTGCTATATAGCTCCTCCCCTCTACGTCACCTCCAGTCATTCGACCAAAGACCAACGAGAAAGGAGAAACCAAGGGTGTAGTGGTGACTGAATTATAATTTAAAAAATATGCACCTGCCTTAAAAACAGGGCGGGCCGTGGACTGATCACACAACAGAAGAAAGGAATTTATCAGGTAAGCATAAATTATGTTTTCTTCTGTTATGTGTGATCAGTCCACGGGTCATCATTACTTCTGGGATACCAATACCAAAGCAAAAGTACACGGATGACGGGAGGGATAGGCAGGCTCATTATACAGAAGGAACCACTGCCTGAAGAACCTTTCTCCCAAAAATAGCCTCCGAAGAAGCAAAAGTGTCAAATTTGTAAAATTTGGAAAAAGTATGAAGCGAAGACCAAGTTGCAGCCTTGCAAATCTGTTCAACAGAGGCCTCATTCTTAAAGGCCCAAGTGGAAGCCACAGCTCTAGTGGAATGAGCTGTAATTCTTTCAGGAGGCTGCTGTCCAGCAGTCTCATAGGCTAAACGTATTAAGCTACGAAGCCAAAAAGAGAGAGAGGTAGCAGAAGCTTTTTGACCTCTCCTCTGTCCAGAATAAACGACAAACAGGGAAGAAGTTTGGCGAAAATCTTTAGTTGCCTGCAAGTAGAACTTGAGGGCACGAACTACATCCAGATTGTGTAGAAGACGTTCCTTCTTTGAAGAAGGATTTGGACACAAGGATGGAACAACAATCTCTTGATTGATATTCCTGTTAGTGACTACCTTAGGTAAGAACCCAGGTTTAGTACGCAGAACTACCTTGTCTGAGTGAAAGATCAGATAAGGAGAATCACAATGTAGGGCTGATAACTCAGAGACTCTTCGAGCCGAGGAAATAGCCATTAAAAATAGAACTTTCCAAGATAACAATTTTATATCAATGGAATGAAGGGGTTCAAACGGAACACCCTGTAAAACGTTAAGAACTAAGTTTAAACTCCATGGCGGAGCAACAGTTTTAAACACAGGCTTGATCCTAGTTAAAGCCTGACAAAAGGCTTGGATGTCTGAATTTTCTGACAGACGCCTGTGAAACAAGATGGACAGAGCTGAAATCTGTCCCTTTAATGAGCTAGCCGAAAAACCCTTTTCTAAACCTTCTTGTAGAAAAGACAATATCCTAGGAATCCTAACCTTACTCCAGGAGTAATCTTTGGATTCACACCAGTATAGGTATTTACGCCATATTTTATGGTAAATCTTTCTGGTAACAGGCTTCCTAGCCTGTATCAGGGTATCAATAACCGACTCAGAAAAACCACGTTTTGATAAAATCAAGCGTTCAATTTCCAAGCAGTCAGCTTCAGAGAAGTTAGACTTTGATGTTTGAATGGACCCTGAATCAGAAGGTCCTGTCTTAGAGGTAGAGACCAAGGCGGACAGGATGACATGTCCACTAGATCTGCATACCAAGTCCTGCGCGGCCATGCAGGCGCTATTAGAATCACTGATGCTTTCTCCTGTTTGATTTTGGCAATCAATCGAGGAAGCAGCGGGAAGGGTGGAAACACATAAGCCATCCTGAAGTTCCAAGGTGCTGTCAAAGCATCTATCAGAACCGCTCCCGGATCCCTGGATCTGGATCCGTAGCGAGGAAGTTTGGCGTTCTGGCGAGACGCCATGAGATCTATCTCTGGTTTGCCCCAACGTTGAAGTATTTGGGCAAAGACCTCCGGATGAAGTTCCCACTCCCCCGGATGAAGAGTCTGGCGACTCAAGAAATCCGCCTCCCAGTTCTCCACTCCCGGGATGTGGATTGCTGACAGATGGCAAGAGTGAGACTCTGCCCAGCGAATTATCTTTGATACTTCTATCATTGCTAGGGAGCTTCTTGTCCCTCCTTGATGGTTGATGTAAGCTACAGTCGTGATGTTGTCCGACTGAAACCTGATGAACCCCCGAGTCTTTAACTGGGGCCAAGCTAGAAGGGCATTGAGAACTGCTCTCAATTCCAGAATGTTTATTGGCAGGAGACTTTCCTCCTGACTCCATTGTCCCTGAGCCTTCAGAGAATTCCAGACAGCGCCCCAACCTAGAAGGCTGGCGTCTGTTGTTACAATTGTCCAGTCCGGCCTGCTGAACGGTATCCCCCTGGACAGATGTGGCCGAGAAAGCCACCATAGAAGAGAGTTTCTGGTCTCTTGATCCAGATTCAGAGTGGGGGACAAATCTGAGTAATCCCCATTCCACTGACTCAGCATGCACAATTGCAGCGGTCTGAGATGTAGGCGTGCAAAGGGAACTATGTCCATTGCTGCTACCATTAAGCCGATCACCTCCATGCATTGAGCTACTGACGGGAGTTGAATGGAATGAAGGACACGGCAAGCATTTAGAAGCTTTGTTAATCTGTCTTCTGTCAGATAAATCTTCATTTCTACAGAATCTATAAGAGTCCCCAAGAATGGAACTCTTGTGAGAGGAAAGAGAGAACTCTTCTTTTCGTTCACTTTCCATCCGTGCGACCTTAGAAATGCCAGAACTAACTCTGTATGAGACTTGGCAGTTTGAAAGCTTGAAGCTTGTATCAGAATGTCGTCTAGGTACGGAGCTACCGAAATTCCTCGCGGTCTTAGTACCGCCAGAAGGGCACCCAGAACCTTTGTAAAGATTCTTGGAGCCGTAGCCAATCCGAATGGAAGGGCTACAAACTGGTAATGCCTGTTTAAGAAGGCAAACCTTAGATACCGGTAATGATCTTTGTGAATCGGTATGTGAAGGTAAGCATCCTTTAAATCCACTGTGGTCATGTACTGACCCTCTTGGATCATGGGTAAGATTGTCCGAATAGTTTCCATTTTGAACGATGGAACTCTTAGGAATTTGTTTAGGATCTTTAAATCCAATATTGGCCTGAAAGTTCCCTCTTTTTTGGGAACCACAAACAGGTTTGAGTAAAACCCTTGTCCTTGTTCCGACCGCGGAACCGGATGGATCACTCCCATTAATAATAGATCTTGTACACAGCGTAGAAACGCGTCTTTCTTTATTTGGTTTGTTGACAACCTTGACAGATGAAATCTCCCTCTTGGGGGAGAGGATTTGAAGTCTAGAAGGTATCCCTGAGATATGATCTCTAGCGCCCAGGGATCCTGGACATCTCTTGCCCAAGCCTGGGCGAAGAGAGAGAGTCTGCCCCCCACTAGATCCGGTCCCGGATCGGGGGCCCTCGGTTCATGCTGTCTTTGGGACAGCAGCAGGTTTACTGGCCTGCTTGCCCTTGTTCCAGGACTGATTAGGCTTCCAGCCTTGTCTGTAACGAGCAACAGCTCCTCCCTGTTTTGGTGCAGTGGAAGTTGGCGCTGCTCCTGCTTTGAAATTCCGAAAGGGACGAAAATTAGACTGTCTAGCCTTAGCTTTGGCTTTGTCTTGAGGTAGAGCGTGGCCCTTACCTCCTGTAATGTCAGCAATAATTTCTTTCAAACCGGGCCCAAATAAAGTTTGCCCCTTGAAAGGTATACTAAGTAATTTGGACTTAGAAGTTACATCAGCCGACCAGGATTTTAGCCACAGCGCTCTGCGTGCCTGAATGGCGAATCCTGAATTCTTAGCCGTAAGTTTGGTTAAATGTACTACGGCCTCCGAAATGAATGAATTAGCTAGTTTAAGGACTCTAAGCCTGTCCGTAATGTCGTCCAGCGTAGCTGAACTAAGGTTCTCTTCCAGAGACTCAATCCAAAATGCTGCCGCAGCCGTGATCGGCGCGATGCATGCAAGGGGTTGTAATATAAAACCTTGTTGAATAAACATTTTCTTAAGGTAACCCTCTAATTTTTTATCCATAGGATCTGAAAAAGCACAGCTATCCTCCACCGGGATAGTGGTACGCTTAGCTAAAGTAGAAACTGCTCCCTCCACCTTAGGGACCGTTTGCCATAAGTCCCGTGTGGTGGCGTCTATTGGAAACATCTTTCTAAATATTGGAGGGGGTGAGAACGGCACACCGGGTCTATCCCACTCCTTAGTAACAATTTCAGTTAATCTCTTAGGTATAGGAAAAACGTCAGTACTCGCCGGTACCGCAAAGTATTTATCCAACCTACACATTTTCTCTGGTATTGCAACAGCGTTACAATCGTTGAGAGCTGCTAAGACCTCCCCTAGTAATACACGGAGGTTTTCCAATTTAAATTTAAAATTTGAAATATCTGAATCCAATCTGTTTGGATCAGAACCGTCACCTACAGAATGAAGCTCTCCGTCCTCATGCTCTGCAAGCTGTGACGCAGTATCAGACATGGCCCTAGAATTATCAGCGCACTCTGTTCTCACCCCAGAGTGATCACGCTTGCCTCTTAGTTCTGGTAATTTAGCCAAAACTTCAGTCATAACAGTAGCCATATCTTGTAATGTTATCTGTAATGGCTGCCCAGATGTACTAGGCGCCATAATATCACGCACCTCCCGGGCGGGAGATGCAGGTACTGACACGTGAGGCGAGTTAGTCGGCATAACTCTCCCCTCGCTGTTTGGTGAAATTTGTTCAATTTGTACAGATTGGCTTTTATTTAAGGTAGCATCAATACAGTTAGTACATAAATTTCTATTGGGCTCCACCTTGGCATTGGAACAAATGACACAGGTATCTTCCTCTGAATCAGACATGTTTAACACACTAGCAATAAACATGCAACTCGGTTACAATTTTATTTAATAAAAACGTACTGTGCCTCAAGAAGCACTAAACGATTAAATGACAGTTGAAATAATGAACTGAAAAACAGTTATAGCATCACTCTTAACAAACAACACAACTTTTTAGCAAAGGTTTGTTCCCATTAGTAAAATAACACTAATTAAATTTTAAACAACGTTTTAAATCACAGTCACTATATAAGTCTCACAGCTCTGCTGAGAGAATCTACCTCCCTTCAAAGAAGTTTGAAGACCCCTGAGTTCTGTTAGAGATGAACCGGATCATGCAGAAAAACTGACTGGAAATTTTTGATGCGTAGCAAAGAGCGCCAAAAACGGCCCCTCCCTCTCACACACAGCAGTGAGAGAGAAACGAAACTGTCATAATTAACACAAGCAAACTGCCAAGTGGAAAATAATGCCCAAATACTTATTCACTCAGTACCTCATTAATGCAAACGATTCTACATTCCAGCAAAAACGTTTAACATGAAAAATACCTAATAAAAGGTTTAATGTACTTTTACAGAGTAGTTCCGGTGAAATACCATCCCCAGAATACTAAAGTGTAGAGTATACATACATGTTCATTATAACGGTATGGCAGGATTTTTTCATCAATTCCATTCAGAAAATAACAACTGCGACATACCTCAATGCAGATTCAACTGCCCGCTGTCCCCTGATCTGAAGCTTTTACCTCCCTCAGATGGCCGAGAAACAGCAATATGATCTTAACTACTCCGGTTAAAATCATAAGAAAAACTCTGGTAGATTCTTCTTCAAACTCTGCCAGAGAGGTAATAACACGCTCCGGTGCTATTGTAAAATAACAAACTTTTGATTGAAGTTCTAAAAACTAAGTATAATCACCATAGTCCTCTCACACCTCCTATCTAGTCTTTGGGTGCAAGAGAATGACTGGGGGTGACGTAGAGGGGAGGAGCTATATAGCAACTCTGCTGGGTGAATCCTCTTGCACTTCCTGTAGGGGAGCAGATAATATCCCAGAAGTAATGATGACCCGTGGACTGATCACACATAACAGAAGAAACACATATAAAAACATACACATACATTCCAATGTTCTTCACATAGGACAAAAAGTTTTTTGTATTTTTAAATAAATATATATATATATATATATATATATATATATATATATATATATATGTATATATATATATATATATATATATATATATATATATATATATATATATATATATATATATATATATACACATATACCTGTATATATTTATATAGATATATGTGTGTATATATATATATATATATATATATATATATTTTAACTAAAGATACACACATATATACATATATAAAATATATGTATATTTAAAAATATATATTTATAATAAAAAAAATATGTGAAGAACACTGGAATATAAGACATGTTGGATTAAGTGTACTTGATCTAATGCGGTGTCGGGTTTGCATGTGAGCAACAAGGTTTTTCTTCTGCAGCGTGCTCCATTAAAGTCTATTAGGGGGGAAGAAGTTAGTGTGGTCACAATATCTCAATTCCTGAAGTTAGTATGCACAAGTTTTTACTTGCATGCAAAACATTTACATTCAAATTGTTATACACACTTTTAATCTGCCCCAAAACATTTAGTTCCATAGCAGTAACTGCATTTTGTTTTTGAATTGATTTTGCTTGTAGCCTTAATGGGACAGTCAAGTAAAAATTTAACTTTCATGATTCATATAGGGCATGCAGTTTTAAACAACTTTCCAGTTTACTTTTATCATCAATTTTGCTTTGCTCTCTTGGTATTTTTTGTTGAAAGCTAAACCTAGGTAGGCTCATATGCCAATGCTAAGCCCTTGAAGGCCACCTCTTGTATCAGTCTAATATGACCGCTAAATAGTGCCATTTAGATAGCATTGTGCTCACTCCCGTAGTGTTATTTATGAGCCAGTACTGATTGGCTAATATGCAAGTCTGTCAAAAGAAATTTAAAAAGGAGGCAGTCTACAGAGTCTTAGGTACAAGGTTGTCACAGAGGTAAAAATGATATTAAAATAACCATTATAAAAATATATAACCTTATTCTTATGGAAGCCGTGAATTCAGTCACTACAGCACAAAGACAGATCTGATTAAATTTACATTTTAAACCAAAAAAAGTTTGTAGTGCATAAAAAAAAAAAGAAGAGGAAAATACATTAAATTGTATGGTATATAAAAAGGCAATTAAACAATAGACAACTGAGACACATTTGCAAAACAATTAATATAAGAAATAAAAAGGATCAAATACACAAAAATCCTAAACTTACAATTTAAAATGAAATATGTGGAGACTCCCAATAATTATTTCAGATGGTCCTAGATGTAACATTATAATAAAGACCGCCCTTTTTAAAATCAAGCACTATGTTATAGACAGCCCAGGTCACATGACCCACCCACCCCCCAGGCAAAATTGGATACTGCCAAGATTACAATATCTCACACTGATCTGGTTGAGTCTGTTGAATTTGAGATTTTGGTCTTAGGGAAACAGGCCAAGACCCAGTTATGACATATAATTGTCCATGACTTTATTACAAACCCAGAGACACTAACAATACCTCCAGTTAGTTTCTTCCCCATACGTAGATACATTTTTGATAATAGTTAGCAAAACCAAGGAAATGTTGGATGGAGCGGAGGTTATCTCCCTAAGCCTGGTCTCATTCAAGATCAGGAAATTAATATTAGAGAGCCTAGAGCTCACTAGGCAGCTCTCTAGCCTCAATATTGTCTTTTAGGGTATTGGAGAGGCCATGCCAGAGCCTTCGTTATTCCAGCCCACCTCTGCCACCAGGGTATGAAATTTAATGGCATACTCGGCAAAAGTTAATGTACCCTGTTGGATATACAAAAGCTGCTTGGCGGCAGAGGAAGAAGGATCTGGTATATCGAATATCCTATGAAAGGAGGCAAGAATTTTGGAGTAATCGTATATCACAGGTTTATTGTTCTCCCATAGAGGATTCGCCCAGGCCAAAGCCTTTTCTAAGTGCAACAAATTCAGGAATCACACCTTTGATCTATCAAAAGGAAATGCCTGGGGAACCATTTCCAAGTAAATACCCGCTTGGTTAACCCCTTAACGACCAAGGACGTACGCCACACGACCTAAAAAAAAAATACAGTTAATGACCGAGGATGTGTGGCGTACGTCCTTGGTCTGGAAAGCAGCTGGAAGCGATCCTGCTCGCTTCCAGCTGCTTTCCGGTTATTGCAGTGATGCCTCGATATCGAGGCATCCTGCAATAACCCCCCTTGGCCACCCGATGCAGAGAGAGCCACTCTGTGGCTCTCTCTGCACCGGACATCGGTGGCCGGTATCGTTGGTGGGAGCAAGCCTGGGAGGCGGGTGGGCGGCCATCAACGTGCCGAGTGGAGTGGAGGGGGGCGGGATTGGGGGCGGGAGGGGCGGGAGCGCGCACAGGAGCGCGCGCGTGCACGGGGGGGCGGCGGGCGGGCGCGTGCACGGGGCAGGAGGGAACCGCTACACTACAGAAAAATAAACTTTCAAAGTAAAAAAACAAAACGTTTTGAAAGCTGTAAATAAACAGCTAAGAGATCTGGAAGGGGTGGGGGGTTGATCTTGGGGGGGGGAAGCTACACTACAGAAAAGGGCTTTTTTTTAAAAAAAAAAAGGCACATTTTTTCACTAAACTGGGTACTGGCAGACAGCTGCCAGTACCCAAGATGGCGCCCATTAAGGCAGAGGGGGAGGGTTAGAGAGCTCTTTGGTGGGGGATCAGTGAGGCTGGGGGCTAAGGGGGGATCCTACACAGCAGCATATGTAAATATGCTAAAAAAACACAAAAAAGCCCAAATATAGCTTTTATTTTAGTACTGGCAGAGTTTCTGCCAGTACTTAAGATGGCGGGGACAATTGTGGGGGGGGGAGGGAAGAGAGCTGTTTGCGAGGGATCAGGGGGTCTCATGTTTCAGGTGGGAGGCTGAGCTCTACACTAAAGCTAAAATTAACCCTGCAAGCTCCCTACAAGCTACATAATTAACCCCTTCACTGCTAGCCATAATACACGTGTGAAATGCAGCGGCATTTGGCGGCCTTCTAATTACCAAAAAGCAACGCCAAAGCCATATATGTCTGCTATTTCTGAACAAAGGGGATCCCAGAGAAGCATTTACAACCATTTGTGCCATAATTGCACAAGCTGTTTGTAAATGATTTCAGTGAGAAACCTAAAATTGTGAAAAATTTAACGTTTTTTTTAATTTGATCGCATTTGGCGGTGAAATGGTGGCATGAAATATACCAAAATTGGCCTAGATCAATACTTGGGGTTGTCTACTACACTACACTAAAGCTAAAATTATCCCTAAAAGCTCCCTACATGCTCCATAATTAACCCCTTCACTGCTGGGCATAATACACGTGTAGTGCGCAGTGGCATTTAGCAGCCTTCTAATTACTAAAAAGCAACGCCAAAGCCATATATGTCTGCTATTTCTGAACAAAGGGTATCCCAGAGAAGAATGTACAACCATTTAAGCCATAATTGCACAAGCTGTTTGTAAATAATTTCAGTGAGAAACCAAAAGTTTGTGAAAAAATTAGTAAAATAGTGAACGATTTTTTGTATTTAATCGCATTTGGCGGTGAAATGGTGGCATGAAATATACCAAAATGGGCCTAGATGAATACTTTGGGATGTCTACTAAAAAAAAATATTTACATGTCAATGGATATTCAGAGATTCCTGAAAGATATTAGTGTTCCAATGTAACTAGCGCTAATTTTGAAAAATAATGGTTTGGAAATAGCAAAGTGCTACTTGTATTTATGGCCCTATAACTTACAAAAAAAGCAAAGAACATGTAAACATTGGGTATTTCTAAACTCAGGACAAAATTTAGAAACTATTTAGCATGGGTGTTTTTTGGTGGTTGTAGATGTGTAACAGATTTTGGGGGTCATAGTTAGAAAAAGTGTGTTTTTTTCAATTTTTTCCTCATATTTTATATTTTTTTTATAGTAAATTATAAGATATGATGAAAATAATGGTATCTTTAGAAAGTCCATTTAATGGCGAGAAAAACGGTATATAATATGTGTGGGTATAGTAAATGAGTATGATGAAAATTACAGCTAAACTCAAACACTGCAAAAATGTAAAAATAGCCTTGGTCCCAAACGGACAGAAAATGGAAAAGTGCTGTGGTCATTAAGGGGTTAAGGAAGCCACAACATTGACTCAAGTCGCCTCCATAATGCAGAGGGAGGGGGACTGAACCTGTTAAACCCTTAGAGACTGCTGGTTCAGCTGCAACCACAGGAACAGCAATAGAGGAAGCCACCGGCCTACAAACACTTGGATCAAGATGTGCAGTGCATTCTAGGAGGGTCTGCAATGCCAGAGCGAACTGATCCATACAGTGATCTTGTTGATCCAACCTAGAGACCAATGTGGAAAGTGTAGGAATACCTGCACCATCAGGATTCATGGTCCTTGCATAATGTCAAGGAACCAAGAAACCAGACGGAAACAGAAAGTGCAGGTTAGAAAATAAATAATGTGTTTTTTTTTAAAATAACAATAAACAGAGGACAGATTACAAAGCAGGTAGTCAGCCGAGCCAGGTCAGGGAACACAGAGAGCAGAAACTACAGGAACAATAGCCTGAGCCAGGAACCAGGAAAACAGACAGTCAAAGCCAGAGCCAGAGCCATACAAGGAGAACATGAACAAAATACAGGAGTGCACTTGGCAGATCTGGACTCACGCAAGGGTGGAGACAAAGTGGACTGGGTGATTGTTATATAGTAAACTGGCGTTACATCATCACTGAGATACTGGATATTGCCAGAAGTTGCCATTAGTTGCAGAGTGATGATGTTAACAATTTTGTCCAGAAGAGGGCATGTGGGAGGAACACACAGTGTCAGAAACACTGCAAGAGAAACCAGAAACAGGCGTGCACTCCAAGTGAAACAAGGAAGGGTAAGTAACCCTAACAGAAGTGCTCTTTTTGTTTGCTGTTTTTAACCAATCTGTTTCTTTTTATGTTTACTTTAACTTTTTTAAATCTTACTATAGCAGCACTGTTTCATATCCCTTAAGGATGAGGACTAATATCAAACTGTTCCTGCATGCAGAAGACATAGCTCTGGTTAAATAAAAAATGCTATACATTAGAAGAACTAAAGATAAAAGCTTATTAATTGTATTTACTTATACATGATGTCTGGTACTTAAAGGACTGTGGACACTGAATTACACTGAATTATTTTATGTATTGTCATAATATATAACATATCATGTCTCTTTTCAAATGAGTTAAACATTGTTTATATGAAACATCAGTGGTAATATATTTTAACTAAATAACTTCCTTTGACCATTTAGAAACCATGGCCTAGATTTGGAGTTTGGCGGTAGCCGTGAAAACCAGCGTTAGAGGCTCCTAACGCTGGTTTTAGGCTACCGCCGGTATTTGGAGTCAGTCAGGAAAGGGTCTAACGCTCACTTTTCAGCCGCGACTTTTCCATACCGCAGATCCCCTTACGTCAATTGCGTATCCTATCTTTTCAATGGGATCTTTCTAACTCCGGTATTTAGAGTCATGGCTGAAGTGAGCGTTAGAATTCTAACGACAAAACTCCAGCCGCAGAAAAAAGTCAGTAGTTAAGAGCTTTCTGGGCTAACGCCGGTTTATAAAGCTCTTAACTACTGTGCTCTAAAGTACACTAACACCCATAAACTACCTATGCACCCCTAAACCAAGGTCCCCCCACATCGCCGCCACTCGATTACATTTTTTTAACCCCTAATCTGCCGACCGCCACCTATGTTATACTTATGTACCCCTAATCTGCTGCCCCTAACACCGCTGACCCCTATATTATATTTATTAACCCCTAACCTGCCCCCCACAACGTCGCCGCCAGCTACCTACAATTATTAACCCCTAATCTGCCGACCGCAAAGAGCCGCCACCTACATTATAGCTATGTAACCCTAATCTGCTGCCCCTAACACCGCCGACCCCTATATTGTATTTATTAACCCCTAATCTGCCCCCCTCAACGTCGCCTCCACCTGCCTACACTTATTAACCCCTAATCTGCCGAGCGGATCTCACCGCTACTATAATAAAGTTATTAACCCCTAATCCGCCTCACTCCCACCTCAATAACCCTATAATAAATAGTATTAACCCCTAATCTGCCCTCCCTAACATCGCCGACACCTAACTTCAAACATTAACCCCTAATCTGCCGACTGGAGCTCACCGCTATTCTAATAAATGTATTAACCCCTAAAGCTAAGTCTAACCCTAACACTAACACCCCCCTAAGTTAAATATAATTTAAATCTAATGAAATTAATTAACTCTTATTAAATAAATTATTCCTATTTAAAGCTAAATACTTACCTGTAAAATAAACCCTAATATAGCTACAATATAAATTATAATTATATTATAGCTATTTTAGGATTTATATTTATTTTACAGGTAACTTAATATTTATTTTAACCAGGTACAATAGCTATTAAATAGTTAAGAACTATATAATAGCTAAAATAGTTAAAATAATTACAAAATTACCTGTAAAATAAATCCTAACCTAAGTTACAATTAAACCTAACACTAGACTATCAATAAATTAATTAAATACAATACCTACAATTACCTACAATTAAACCTAACACTACACTATCAATAAATGAATTAAATACAATATCTACAAATAAATACAATTAAATTAACTAACTAAAGTACAAAAAATAAAAAAGAACTAAGTTACAAAAAATAAAAGAATATTTACAAACATTAGAAAAATATTACAACAATTTTAAACTAATTACACCTACTCTAAGCCCCCTAATAAAATAACAAAGCCCCCCAAAATAAAAAAATGCCCTACCCTATTCTAAATTACAAAATTTCAAAGCTCTTTTACCTTACCAGCCCTGAACAGGGCCCTTTGCGGGGCATGCCCCAAAGAATTCAGCTCTTTTGCCTGTAAAAAAAACACATACAATACTCCCCCCAACATTACAACCCACCACCCACATACCCCTAATCTAACCCAAACCCCCCTTAAATAAACCTAACACTAAGCCCCTGAAGATCTTCCTACCTTGTCTTCACCTCACCGGGTATCACACCAATCCGTCCTGGCTCCGATATCTTCATCCAACCCAAGAGGGGGCAAGACATCCATCATCCGATGGCTGAAGAAGTCCAGAAGAGGCTCCAAAGTCTTCATCCTATCTGGGAAGAAGAGTAGATCCGGACCGGCAACCATCTTCTTCCAAGCGGCATCTTCTATCTTCATCCGATGAGGACCGGCTCCATCTTGAAGACCTCCACCGCGGACCCATCTTCTTCCGACGACGACTTCCCGACGAATGATGGTTCTTTTAAGGGACGTCATCCAAGATGGCGTCCCTCGAATTCCGATTGGCTGATAGGATTCTATCAGCCAATCGAAATTAATTTATTAATTTATTTAATTGTATTTATTTGTAGATATTGTATTTAATTCATTTATTGATAGTGTAGTGTTAGGTTTAATTGTAGGTAATTGTAGGTATTTTATTTAATTTATTTATTGATAGTGTAGTGTTAGGTTTAATTGTAACTTAGGTTAGGATTTATTTTACAGGTAAATTTGTAATTATTTTAACTATTTTAGCTATTAAATAGTTCTTAACTATTTAATAGCTATTGTACCTGGTTAAAATAAATACAAAGTTACCTATAAAATAAATATAAATCCTAAAATAGCTATAATATAATTATAATTTATATTGTAGCTATATTAGGATTTATTTTACAGGTAAGTATTTAGCTTTAAATAGGAATAATTTATTTAATAAGAGTTAATTAATTTCGTTAGATTTAAATTATATTTAATTTAGGGGGGTGTTAGTGTTAGGGTTAGACTTAGCTTTAGGGGTTAATACATTTATTAGAATAGCGGTGAGCTCCAGTCAGCAGATTAGGGGTTAATGTTTGAAGTTAGGTGTCGGCGATGTTAGGGAGGGCAGATTAGGGGTTAATACTATTTATTATAGGGTTAGTGAGGCGGATTAGGGGTTAATAACCTTATTATAATATCGGTGCGGTCCGCTCGGCAGATTAGGGGTTAATAAGTGTAGGCAGGTGGAGGCGACGTTGTGGGGGGCAGATTAGGGGTTAATAAATATAATATAGGGGTCGGCGATGTTAGGGCAGCAGATTAGAGGTACATAGGGATAATGTAAGTAGCGGCGGTTTACGGAGCGGCAGATTAGGGGTTAATAATAATATGCAGGGGTCAGCGATAGTGGGGGCAGCAGATTAGGGGTTAATAAGTGTAAGGTTAGGGGTGTTTAGACTCGGGGTACATGTTAGGGTGTTAGGTGCAGACGTAGGAAGTGTTTCCCCATAGCAAACAATGGGGCTGCGTTAGGAGCTGAACGCGGCTTTTTTGCAGGTGTTAGGGTTTTTTTCAGCTCAAACAGCCCCATTGTTTTCTATGGAGGAATCGTGCACAAGCACGTTTTTGAAGCTGGCCGCTTCCGTAAGCAACTCTGGTATCAAGAGTTGCAGTGGCGTTAAATATGCCTGTACGCTCCCTTTTTGGAGCCTAATGCAGCCATTCTGTGGATTCTCAATACCAGAGTTATTTTAAAGGTGCGGCCAGAAAAAAGCCAGCGTTAGCTACGCGGGTCGTTACCGAAAAAACTCTAAATCTAGCCGCATGTGCATTACAAAATGTAGTCCAGCTAAATATTTTGTTTTATTCTGAACTTAAAAGGACAGTGAACTATAAAATAGTTTTCTTTCATGTAATTGGCAAGAGTTCATGAGCTAGTGACGTATGAGATATACAATCCTACCAAGAGGGGCAAAGTTTCCCAAACCTCAAAATGCCTATAAATACACCCCTCACCACACCCACAATTCAGTTTTACAAACTTTGCCTCCCATGGAGGTGGTGAAGTAAGTTTGTGCTAGATTTCTACTTTGATATGCACTTCTCAGCATGTTGAAGCCCAGTTCCTCTCAGAGTACAGTGAATGTCAGAGGGATGTGAAGGGAGTATTACCTATTGAATACAATGGTCTTCCTAATGGGGATCTATTTCATAGGTTCTCTGTTATCGGTCGTAGAGATTCATCTCCTACCTCCCTTTTCAGATTGACGATATACTCTTATAAACCATTACCTCTACTGATTCTCGTTTCAGTACTGGTTTGGCTATATGCTATATGTGGATGGGTGTCTTTTGGTAAGTATGTTTCATTTACTTAAGACACTCTCAGCTATGGTTTGGCACTTTATATATAAAGTTCTAAATATATGTTTGTACTTATTTTTTCCAGGATTCAGGTTTATCAGTATATTTCCTTTTTGCAGACTGTCAGTTTCATATCTGGGAAATGCTTTATAAAAAATAAAAAAAAATTCTTACCTGAGGTTTTCAAATTGACTCTTTCTAAATTGCGGGCTGTATTAGGCTTGCGAGAGCGCAAAATGCTATAATTTATTGTGTCATTCTTGGCGCAAGTCTTTTTTGGCGCGAAAATTACGTTTGTTGATGCAAATTCGTCATTTCCGGCGTCTTAGTTGGCGCCGAGTCTTTTCACAAGGTTGCGTCATCTATGACACTTGAGCTTCGTTCCGGACGTTTTTGGTGCCAAAAAATGTTTTTCAGTTTGTGGTGCGTCATACTTGGCGCCAGACATTTTTTCATTATTTAAGACCTCAGTCCTTTAGCCTCTGGTCTTTTTTTCTATGTCAGAGGCCTATTCTGTTTGCATTTTTTCCCATTCCTAAAAACTGTCATATAAGGAAATTGATAATTTTGCTTTATATGTTGTTTTTTCTTTTACATACTGCAAGATGTCTAAATCTGATCCTGTCTCAGAATCTACTACTGGAATCGTGCTGCCTGATATCGGTTCTACCAAAGCTAAGTGCATTTGCTGTAAACTTGTGGTAACTATTCCTCCAGCTGTGGTTTGTAATAGTTGACATGATAAACTTTTAAATGCAGATAATGTTTCCATCAGTAGTAGTTCATTACATGTTGCTGGTCCATCAACATCTAATGCTCAGGATATTCCTGTAAATTTAAGAGAATTTATTTCTGATTCCATTCAGAAGGCTTTGTCTGCCATTCCGCCTTCTAATAAACGTAAAAGGTCTTTTAAAACTTCTCATAGAGTTGATGAATTTTCTAATGACCGACAACATACTGATTTATCTATCTCTGATGAGGATCTGTCTGATTCAGAGGATCCTGCCTCAGATATTGACACTGAAAAATCCTCTTATTTATTTAAAATGGAGTATATTTGTTCTTTATTAAAAGAAGTGTTGATTGCATTAGATATGGAGGAGACTAGTCCTCTTGATACTAAAACTAGTAAACATTTAAATTCGGTTTATAAACCTCATGTAGTTATTCCAAAAGGTTTTTTCAGTTCCTGATGCTATTTCAGATATGATTTCTAAGGAATGGAATAGATTGGGTACTTCTTTTACTCCTTCTTCAAGGTTTAAGTTTTTTTATCCTTTGCCTACTGATAGATTGGAGTTTTGATAAAAGATCCCCAAAGTTGATGGGGCCATCTCTACTCTTGCTAAACGTACTACTATTCCTACTGAAGATAGTACTTCCTTTAAGGATCTTTTAGATAGGAAGCTTGAATCTTATCTAAGGAAAGCTTATTTATGTTCAGGCCATCTTCTTAAGCCTGCTATTTCTTTGGCTGATGTGGAAGCTACCTCAACATTTTGGTTGGGAACTTTAGCGCAACAAGTATCATATCATAATGTTTATAGCATACTGTTAAATTAATTCAACATGCTAATAATTTTATTTGTGATGCCATTTTTGATATCATCAGAATTGATGTTAGATATATGTCTTTAGCTATTTTAGCTAGAAGAGCTTTATGGCTTAAATCTTGGAATGCTGATATGACTTCTAAATCGACATTGCTATCTCTTTCTTTCCAAGGTAATAAACTATTTGGTTCTCAGTTGGATTCTATAATCTCAACTGTCACTGGGGGGAAGTGAGATTTTTTTCCTCAGGATAAAAAATCTAAGTGTAAATTTAAAGCTTCTAACCGTTTTTGTTCCTTTCGACAAAATAAGGAACAGAAACCTAGTCCTTCCCCTAAGGAATCTGTCTCCAATTGGAAGCCTTCCTCAATCTGGAATAAATCAAAGCCATTTAAGAGATCTAAACCAGCCCCCAAGTCCGCATGAAGGTGCGGCCCTCATTCAAGCTCAGCTGGTAGGGGGCAGATTACAATTTTTCAAGGATGTTTGGATAAATTCAGTCCAAAATCATTGGATTCAGAACAATGTCTCTCAGAGGTACAGAATAGGTTTCAGAGTAAGACCGCCTGTGAGAAGTTTCTTTCTCTTTAACGCATTCCAGTGAACCCAGAGAAAGCACAGGCTTTCCTGAAGTGTGTTTCATACCTGGAGCTATCTGGGGTAATCGTGCCAGTTCTTTTTCAGGAACAGGGTGTGGGGTTTTATTCAAATCTGTTCATTGTCCCAAAGAAAGAAAATTCATTCAGACCAGTTCTGGATCTAAAAGTCTTGAATCGTTATGTAAGAGTACCAACATTCAAAATGGTGACTATAAGGACTAGTCTGCCTTTTGTTCAGCAAGGGCATTATATGTCCACAATAGACTTACAGGATGCATATCTTCATATTCCGATTCATCCAGATCACTATCAGTTCCTGAGATTCTCTTTTCTAGACAAGCATTACCAATTTGTTGCTCTTCCTTTTGGCCTAGTGAAAGCTCCAAGGATCTTTTCAAAGGTTCTCAGGGCCCTACTCTCTGTAATCAGATAGCAGGGTATTGCGGTGTTTCCTTATTTGGACAATATCTTGGTATTTGTTCAGTCTGTTCATTCTGCAGAATCTCACATGGATCAACTAGTCAACAAGTGTTGTTTCTTCAAAGACATGGTTGGAGGATCAATTTACCAAAAAAGTTCTTTGATTCCTCAGACAAGGGTAACCTTTTTAGGTTTCCAAATAGATTCAGTATCCATGACTTTGTCTCTGGTTGCAGCCTGTTGGAACCTTCAGTCTCAGTTATTCCCTTCAGTAGCTATGTGCATGGAGGTTTTAGGTTTCATGACTGCAGCATCGGACGCGATCCCCTTTGCTTGTTTTCACACGAGACCTCTTCAACTTTGTATGCTGAACCAATGGTGCAGGGATTATACAAGGATATTACAATTAATCCCAATGTTCGACTATCTCTGACTTGGTGGCTAGATCACCATCGTATAGTTCAAGGGGTCTTTTTTGTTCATCCAACCTGGATGATGCAAGTCTTTCAGGTTGGGGAGCTGTCTGGGGATCTCTGAAAGCACAAGGGGTTTGTAAATCTCAAGAGGCAAGATTACCAATCAATATTTTGGAACTCTGTGCGATTCTCAGAGCTCTTCAGTTTTGGCCTCTATTGAAGAGAGAGACGTTTATTTGTTTTCAGACAGACAATGTCACAACTGTGGCATATGTCAATCATCAGGGTGGGACTCACAGTCCTCAGGCTATGAAAGAAGTATCCCGGATACTTGTTTGGGCAGAATCCAGCTCCTGTCTAATTTCTGTGGTCCATATCCCAGGTATAGACAATTGGGAAGCGGATTATCTCAGTCGTCAAGCTTTACATCCGGGAGAGTGGTCTCTTCACCCAGATGTGTTTTTTCAAATTGTTCAGATGTGGGAGCTTCCAGAAATAGATCTGATGGCATCTCATCTAAACAAGAAACTTCCCAGGTACCTGTCCAGGTCCAGGGATGCTCAGGCAGAAGCAGTGGATGCATTGACACTTCCTTGGAGTTATCAACCTGCCTATATTTTTCTGCCTCTAGTTCTTCTTCCAAGAGTGATTTCCAAGATCATCATGGAGCAATAATTTGTACTGCTGGTGGCTCCAGCATGGACTCACAGGTTTTGGTATGCGGATCTTGTTCGGATGTCCAGTTGCCAACCATGGCCACTTCCACTAAGGCCAGACCTTCTATCTCAAGGTCCATTTTTCCATCAGGATCTCAAATCATTAAATTTGAAGGTATGGAAATTGAACGCTTAGTGCTTAGTCATAGAGGTTTCTCTGACTCAGTGATTAATACTATGTTGCAGGCTCGTAAATCTGTTTCTAGAAAAAATTAGCTATTTTAATAAATACAATAAAGGTAAATTATTTACTATTTGTAAAAAAGAAAATAAGTACACTCCAGCAGGAAAAATGGATCAATTTGAACAAATTAAAAAAGATAAAAATGTAGGGTACACTGTCCCTTTAAACTACATGCCCCTCCCCTTCAGTTTTTGTTTTTATTTATTCTATTGACATCCAAATATTTGCAAGGGACAAGTCAGCATTATACTTTTGTTACATATTTTGGCCCCTTTTCCTGTATTTTTATTTTGAAATTGTGAGCTTTTCAGTTCCTGTTAGAAATGTTAGTGTAGAACATTTTTATATTCCACACAGCCATTGGCTGCACACTCTAGTGACCTATTTATAAATGCCCCTAATTGGCCACAGCAGAGAAGGTAACCTAAGTTACAACATGGCAGCTCCTGTTGTTTTATGGACACTAAAACGTTACACTTATTTTGCCAATTTTTAATAAGCTAATCAAACTTGAAAAAATACATCTACATGTTATTCTTAGACTAATCTTTTCTGTAAATGCATCATTCTATCTAGCATTTATTTAGGGCCAGATTTCAAGTGGAGCACAAATTAACGCTTCTGCTTGAATGTTAATTGCACTGGGAGTAAGCTTTAAGGTTGCGCTTGTATTACAAGTTGAAAGTAAACAGTTTTCAATTACATGCTAACCCGAGGAGCGCAAAAAGCAGGTTAGAATATCTTGTGTACGTTCACGTATTTTCCCCATAGAAGTCAATGGAGAGAAAAGGAGGGGGAAAAAAACACCCCACTCTCACACAAACCCGATTGAATATTTCCATTTGCGCTAACACAACATGAAAATATAAATTTTTCACATTCCAATGTTCTGCACATAGCAGAAAATGTTCTATTTATTCATAAATACATATTTCTACATATACTGTATCTGATGGTATTTATGCACAATATATCTTTACCTATATATATATATATATATATATATATATATATATATATATATATATATATATATATATATATATATATATATATATATATAAATATATATATATATACACACACACACAAATATACATGATTATATATAGTTATAGATATATAGAAATATATATAGGAATTTAGAATGTAGAAATACATAGAAC
Organism: Bombina bombina; assembly: GCF_027579735.1. Lineage (NCBI taxonomy): Eukaryota > Metazoa > Chordata > Amphibia > Anura > Bombinatoridae > Bombina > Bombina bombina. The sequence goes on along the minus strand of NC_069499.1, from coordinate 320,848,944 downwards.
ATATTCTGCTATGTGCAGAACAAATAATTGTGAAATATTTACAGCAAATACATAGTTAAAACCTTGATTAAAAAAGAATATTGCAAAACATATATAAATACATAAATATACAGTACATATTTAGACATGTATATGTATGTTTGTCAATGTTAAAGCCCTTTCTCTGCCTTTTTTTCCCAACACCAGAGATCATTGAGCCTTTATAACTTTTGTGTGTAATATTTTTTTTTTTTTAATATTTGTTATTAGATATTTTTATTATGAGTGTACCTGTACTATGTAAGGTATTTTGATGTGTTTTGTGCAACTTTCGCAAAACAGTTAACCAGAGCTTTGAAGTTGCGGTAATCATTCTGGCATAAATTGCGATAGCGCTCAAGCGATCTCGTTTACTTTCAACTCGTAATACCAGCAGTAAGTCAGACAAGTGCAAACACCCACGATAGACCCCTCCACTCGTAATCTGGCTCTTAGTGTTTAATGTCCATTTAAAAAGGCATGCTCTATTTGAATCAGGAAAGTTTAATTTTGAATTTAGTGTCCCTTAACATTTGTTTGATTAAGTTACTTGTTATCTTTTCATTCTATGATTATTCATTACTGTTATGTAAATTTACTTCACATCCATTCACATCAGAAAGTTATCAAAGTCTTCGCTCCTGCTTTTTGCATAAAGGCAGGCTATGATGAGGAGACTGTACGATCCAATCAATCAATGGATTTTATATTAACCATGTATAACATTAGTTCCTATTCAGGGCAGAAAAGCATAACTGTTTTGTTTTTTTCCTGCTTAGATTTCTATTATAAATGGTTTTTACTAGTACAACACCAAGGAATTAGAAGTAGCCGATCAGCTCAAGTCTGTTTTTCCAGTAAAGTTTCACTGCATAGGAAGAACTTTTAATAGATTTCCTCTTCTGTTGTTATAAACTTCAAGTATTTCCACAGGCTATTTCTTGAGGATTCAAGGTCATACTAGTACTCTGGCTTACAAAATGTTTCTCACTAAATCACCTGGGGAACTCAGAATTTATAAACCGCAAGTAGATATAATAGGAAGGTATTGAGATGTAGTTGATGGAATAGAAATTTCATTAGATAGTCTCCCATATGCATAATGCAGTCAATCTCCATGCAGTAAATGTTATAGATCTTTATAAGTATTTAAACTTTGGCAAATGATCTTAAGAATTTACTCTTGTTTTGAGGTACATATACTTCTGCCATCTGATATAGTGTTGCATTTATAAGCAAAACAAGATCATTTAAATTCCTTTAAATTTTTTATATTTAAACTGATATATTTTGTTACATCTTTTTTTGCCTCTTGATGAAAAGAAAAAGATACAACTGCCTCTAGGACCTGGTTTCTCAACAGCCGGGCCGTGGCCCAGTACCGGGCCGTGATAGCCCTGCTGGTGGGCCCTGACCTGTCATGCCCCCACTGCACACTCTTACCCCGCTGCACACCAGGGGCAGACTGAGACCAATCAAGGCCCCAGGAAAACTGTCTCACACTGACCCAAATGTATTCAAATGTATGCAAATGAACATGGTAGCCTCCCTGCCCTAACCCCAACAGGCACATCAACCTCCAGAGCCAGGACCCCCAACAATAAGAGCCAGAGAAAAAGCCCCCAACCTCCAGGGCCAGACCTCACACTCCATGGCCCTCACAGCAACAGACCCCCAGCAGGACCCCCCACACTCCAGGGCCCCCACTAAACCCACTTAACTGCTTAGTTACTGATATGGCAACTGAAAACTCCAGATTAAGAAATGCACCAGGAGCCATGGAGATGCCATTTGTGGGGCCCCCTACTTGTTAGTCCCTTGGCCCAGGTTCTATTTGCCTGGCTGATCAGCCCGCCCCTGCTGCATACTATATTATATATATATATATATATATATATATATATATCTACCGGGCCCTGGACATGTCCAGCTAAAATTTACCGGGCCTTGAGGTCACTTTGGTTGAGAACCACTGCTCTAGGAAAAGCTGGGGGTGTATCATATGATGAAAATTAAATGTTAGGAACATGTTTTCCACTGTATAGAGATTCTGAATACAAATACTTGCTCTTATATGTATTGTTAAAGTGTTTACATCCATGCATCAAAGAATAAGTCATTTTAATCAAATAAAGTTTTTACCACATATATACCTCTCAACAATATCAGGGAGGGAAGCTAAGACTGAGTTAGGGAGACCTACAAGTCATCTTTGGGGGAGTCATAATAGGAAAAGGAAAAAGTTATTTGTGTTCCATGGACATGACTTGTACATGTCATAGGCAGGATGTGGACAGTCCAAGAATATATGTAGATGCTCTCTGGTTTTACTTTGAAAACAGATACATTTATAATCCAGGAAGCGCTACATGAGGGACAAACTGTGTCATTTCAACAATATGCAGGACAGTTTGGAGCTCTGCACCTGGGGAATGATTTCTAACACTGACTGTAAATAGCATCAAATAAAATATTTTCTGTCTTAAAAGTTTACCATCTTTCTTTTTCCTGTAAAACTCATTAAGTTTGACTCATTGTAGCTTGGCTAATGTGACAGTTATTCTCAAGTAGAAAACTTTAAAAGATGCTGTCTAAAGCAAAATTTTATTACTGATGCATTAATGCATCTAGTCATAACATTTATTATCTGACAACAGGCTGCACAAATCTATTCTAAGTGAGACTTCAGGAAAATTGAAACGATCCCATCGGACGTTTAATGAAAATTAACACTGGGAAGATCAGCACTTGAAAGGATGACTGATTTCCCTTAGAACTTTCAGGAAAAGACTGAACCTCTTATACTTTATATACAACCTCCTGCTAGGCTCTTAAATATAAAATATCTAGAAAAGTCTTGTAGGCATCCTCATATATGCTAATAGAAACTCAGCGGGAGTTAGCTACAGTGCATAAAGAAACGACATGTATCATCAAAATGATGAAAACAGATCATTTTACAGATCTTCATGCTAAAAAAATGGGTTAACCATGTACATTCATTCAGTAATATTCACATTATATTCATTTTTTATTATGTATGTATGTATAAATGTGTTTATTTGATTTGTATACAACAATATTGTATGCTGCATCTGTTTTCAGCATGCCATATTTCTGCATATTATACATTATGCAATGAGTGTTAAAGGGACATTAGCATCCTTTTTATATATGCAACAAAAATAAATCAGTGCATTTCATAAGATCTGCATATAAAATATATGTTTTAGGTAAATTTTATAATGTAATTTTGTTAGAAAAGTTTACACATCCCTTAATTAAGCATTTATTATCTTATCTCTTTTGCTGAGGTCAGAAACACATACATTAGCTCCTTTCCTTAGATTCAATTGGCTCTAGTCCTATTTTACCTCATACATATAATACTACTTTTCCATGTGGTGTGTGCAGACATCCCCTCTGGTGCAGGATATAGTTCTCCTTACAAAGAAAACACACCGTATTTGGGCATCATTTCCTTAGAACTACTTGAAATGCCGCAATTGGTTACCTCTAATTGTTATAATTGTCTTTCCTGGATATATATATATATATATATATATATATATCTTTCATGCAATTGGCAAGAGTCCATGAACTAGTGATGTATGGGATATACAATCCTACCAGGAGGGGCAAAGTTTCCCAAACCTCAAAATGCCTATAAATACACCCCTCACCACACCCACAATTCAGTTTTACAAACTTTGCCTCCCATGGATGTGGTGAAGTAAGTTTGTGCTAGATTTCTACGTTGATATGCACTTCTCAGCATGTTGAAGCCCAGTTCCTCTCAGAGTACAGTGAATGTCAGAGGGATGTGAAGGGAGTATTACCTATTGAAGGGAGTATTACCTATTGAATACAATGGTCTTCCTAATGGGGATCTATTTCTAGTTTGTGCTTGATTTTTTTAATTTCTTCTGTGATAAGCGCTTCTAAGCATTCTGAAGCCCAATTCCTCTCAGAGTACAGTGTTTGTCAGAGGAATGTGCAGAGAGTTTCTCCTATTTGATTTTATGGTTTCCCTCGTGGTAAATCTTTTCAATGGTTCTCTGTTATCGGTCATAGGAATTCATCTCCTACCTCCCTTTTCATATTGACGATATACTCTTATGTACCATTACATCTGATGATAGCTTTCAGTACTGGTTTGGCTATCTGCTATATGTGGATGGTTGTCTTTCGATAAGTATGTATCATTATTTAAGACACTCTCAGCTATGGTTTGGTGCTTTATGTATAAAGTTTTAAATATATGTATTTTACTTATATTTGCCATGAGTCAGGTCTATGTGTATTTCCCTTTGCAGTCTGGCAGTTTTGATATTGGAATCATGTTTTAGGAAGTTTGTCTTACCTGAGGTATAGTCTATTTTTCATTTAACTTGTTTTTTCTTAAGAAAACTTGTGGGCAAATTAGGCTTGTGAGGGCACAAAAAGCTGTTATTTATTGCGTCATTCTTGGCGCAAGACTTTTTTGGTGTGAATGTGCATATGTAATGACTCAAGTTCGTCATTTCCTGCGTCTTCGTTCACGCTAGGTTGTTTGGCGCAAAATTGTGTTTGTTATGACGTGAGTTGTGTCATTTCCGAATGTTTAAAAATTTAGTTTTATTTTACCTCACTTTATGCTCCTTGCCTTCTTTATGCTCAGAGGGCTATTGCCAATTATAGCATTTTTTCCCATTCCTGAAACTGCTATATGTGGAAATAAGATATTTTCTGTTTAAATGTTATTTTTTCTTTTACATTTTACAAGATGTCTCAATCTGATCCTGTCTCAGAAGCTGCTGTAGGAACCATGCTGCCTGAACACAGTTCTACCAAAGCTAAGTGTATCTGTTGTAAGCTAGTGGAGATTATATCTCCAGCTGTAGTATGTAACAGTTGTCATGATGAGCTTTTGAATGCAGAAAGGTTTCAATTAGTGCTAGTACAGTATCTGTTGTTCCTTCAACATCTAAAGTACATGATATCCCTGTTGATATGAAAAATTATATTGCTGATGCGATACAGAAGGCTATGGCTGTTATACTGCCTTCAAATAAACATAAAAGGTCTTTTAAAACTTCTCATAATACTGATAAAATGTGTAATGACCGGCAACATACTGATATATCTTCCTCAGATGAGGATCTCTCAGATTCAGAAGATCCTACTTAAGACATTGACACTGATAAATCATCATATCTTTTTAAGATTGAGTATATTCGTTCTTTGTTAAAAGATGTGTTGATAACTTTGGATATTGAGGAGTCTGGTCCTCTTGATAATAAATCCAGTAAAAAGAAGTACCAGAAAGCCTGGAACTTCTTTTGCTCGTTCTTTAAGGTTTAAAAAGTTGTATCCTTTGCCAGTGGCTAAATTAGAGTTTTGGGAAAATGTCCCTAAGGTTGATGGGGCTATTTCTACTCTTGCTAAATGTACTACTATTCCTATGGAATATAGTACTTCATTTAAGGATCCTTTAGATAGAAAGATTGAATCTTATCTAAGGAAAGCTTATTTGAATTCTGGCTATATTCTCAGATGTGCCGTTTCTATGGCTGATGTTGCAGCTGCATCAAATTTTTGGTTGGATAGTTTAGCACAATGGTAAAATTACTCTAATTTGCATAGCATTGTTCGTTTGCTTCAACATAATTTTATCTGTGATGCTATTTTTGATATCATCAAGATTAATGTTAAATCTATGTCTTTGGCTATTTTAGCTAGAAGAGCTTTATGGCTCAAATCATGGAATGCTGACATGGTATCTAAATCTAGGTTACTATCTCTATCATTCCAGAGTAATAATTTGTTTGGTTCCCAGTTGAATTATTTTATTTCCACTATTACTGGGGGAAGGGAGTTTTTTGCCTCAAGATAAAAAGTCTAAGGGCAAATCTAAAGCGTCTAATCAGTTTCGTTCCTTTCGTCAGAATAGAGAACAGAAAACCACTCCTTCCGCTAAGGACTCTGGCTCCAATTGGAAGCCATCCTCGGGAATAAATCCAAGCCTTATAACAAACCAAAGCCAGCCCCCAAGACTGCATGTGGCCCTCAATCCAGTTCTGCTGGTGGAAGCAGATTGAAGTTATTTCAAGACATTTGGGCAGGTTCCATTCAGAATCATTGGATTCAGAATATTGTCTATCATTATTATTATTTTATTATTATCATTTATTTGTATAGCGCCGCCAAATTCCGTAGCGCTGGGTACAACGATGGGGGTATACAATGACAAAGATCTGTGATACAATACAAAACATAACAAGACTAAACAAATCTAGTACAGGAGAAAGAGGGCCCTGCTCCGGAGAGCTCACAGTCTATAGGTTTAGGGTGCAGAGACATAAGGTTGGGGTAGCTTGTTACATCGGTTGTATTTGCAGCAGTGAGTAAGGCAGTTCATGTACATGTATTAGCTTGGTTCGGATGCGGGATGGAGGAGAGATGGTAAGCCTCTCTGAATAGGTGGGTTTTCAAGGATCTTCTGAAGCTATACAAGGTTGGAGACAGTCTGATGGAGCGGGGTAGAGAGTTCCAGAGGACAGGGGCAGCACGTGCGAAGTCTTGAAGGCGGGAGTGGGATGTAGAGATAACAGGAGTGTAGAGACGTAGGTCAGAGTTTGATCGAAGAGGACGGGATGGGGAGTATTTCACGATGAGAGAGGAGATATAGTTGGGAGTTAGACTGTTGAGTGCTTTGTAGGTTAGGGCTAATACTTTAAATTGTATTCTGGAGTGTATGGGGAGCCAGAGTAGAGACTGGCAGAGCGGAGCAGCTGATGTAGATCGTCGACTTAGGTGGATGAGTCTAGCAGAAGCATTCATAATAGATTGGAGGGAGGAGAGGCGGTGTTTTGGAAGGCCATTTAAGAGTAGATTGCAATAATCAATGCGTGACAGGATGAGGGAATGAATAAGTATTTTTGTAGTATTTTGAGTAAGGAAGGCACGAATTCTGGAAATGTTGCGTAGGTGTGACCGGCAGGATTTGGTAAGCGTTTGTATATGTGGGTTGAATGTGAGTTCTGAGTCTAGTGTGACCCCAGGCAGCGGACCTAGGGTGAGGTATTGAGAATAGAGTCTCCAACCATTAGAGAAATGTCAGGTGTCGGATGTCTCGAAGAGGGGGGAATAAGAAGCAGCTCAGTTTTGGACAGATTGAGTTGGAGGTAGTGTGAAGACATCCAAGAGAAAATTGCAGAGAGGCAGTCAGAAATCTGGTTGAGTAAAGAGGGAGAGATATCAGGAGAGGAAGGATAGATTTGGGTATCATCAGCATATAGGTGGTACTGGAATCCAAAGGAGGCTATAAGTTTTCCAAGGCAGAAATGTGATATGTGTGATATATGTGAAATATATATATATATATATATATATATATATATATATATATATATATATATATATATAAATATATGTATATATATATATATATATATATATATATATATATATATATATATATATATATATATATATATATATATATATACACATAAATATACACATAGGGCGGAGTTACACAGCAGTGATGTCACATCCAGATTTGGGGTTCTCCAGCACAGAAACCCTTACCGGAGCTGTCCTGATCCTTACGGATTTGCCTTCACACTACCGAACTGTAAAATATACACACTTTTTCTCGTCATCCTAAGTTTGGATATTTGATAATACTGACTTAGCATATTTGTCTGTACTTTGCTGGAAATACCAGTGGCAATGTATTATAAAAGCATATTGACTTTTTAAATATATGTTCCTATGGAGAAATGTTTACATTTTTTTAATGAATAAATGGGGTTTTGATTAATTCACTTGTAGTGGTGTAAACATCACTTTAACCAGCACGCACGTTTTGTTAAGCTTTTAGTTTATCTGCACATTACAACTTAAACACAGGGGGGATTAATATCCCACCAGAGTGTCTTGTATACCTCATATTCACGTGGGTACACTAGGTGAGCATAATCTATCTCACAATATTTTAATAAAGTGTTGAACATACTACACTATAATATTTTCTCTTATGTTTTTCACCACACTGTATCTTCATCTTACACAAATCTCATTGTCACATATATACACACACATAAACACAAACAGTATCTCACAAAAGTCAGTATACCCCTCACATTTTTCTAAATATTTTAATATATCTTTTCATGTGACAACACTGAAAAAATTACACTTTGCTACAATGTAAAGTAGTGAGTGTACAGCCTGTATAACAGTGTAAATTTGCTGTCCCCTCAAAATAACTCAACACACAGCCATTAATGTCTAAACTGTTGGCAACAAAAGTGAGTACACCCCTAAGTGGAAATGTCCAAATTGGGCCCAAAGTGTCAATATTTTGTGTGGCCACCATTATTTTCCAGCACTGCCTTAACCCTCTTGGTCATAGAATTCACCAGAGCTTCACAGGTTGCCACTGGAGTCCTCTTCCACTCCTCTATGATGATATCACAGAGCTGGTGGATGTTAGAGACCTTGCGCTCCCCCACCTTCTATTTGAAGATGCCCCACAGATGCTCAATAGGGTTTAGGTCTAGAGACATGCTTGGCCAGTCCATCACCTTTACCTTCAGCTTCTTTAGCAAGGCAGTGGTCATCTTGGAGGTTTGTTTGGGGTCATTATCATGTTGGAATACTGCCCTGCAGCCCAGTCTCTGTAGGGAGGGGATCATGCTCTGTTTCAGTATGTCAAAGTACATGTTGGCATTCATGGTTCCCTCAATGAGCTGTAGCTCCCCAGTGCTGGCAGCACTCATGCAGGCCCAGACCATGACACTCCCACCACCATGCTTGAGGCAAGAAACACTTGTCTTTGTACTATTCACCTAGTTGCCGCCACACACCCTTGACACCATCTGAACCAAATTAGTTTATCTTGGTCTCATCAGACCACAGGTAATCCATGTCCTTAGTCTGCTTGTCTTCAGCAAACTGTTTGCAGGCTTTCTTGTGCATCATCTTTAGACGACAGCTATGCAGACCAATTTGATGAAGTATGCGGCATATGGTCTGAGCACTGACAGTCTGACCCCCCCACCCATTCAACCTCTGCAGCAATGCTGGCAGCACTCATATGTATATTTCCCAAAGACAACCTCTAGATATGACGTTGAGCACGTGCACTCAATTTCTTTGGTTGACCATGTTGAGACCTGTTCTGAGTGAAACCTCTCCTGTGAAACTGCTGCATGGTCTTGTCGCCGTGCTGCAGCTCAGTTTCAGACTCTTGGTAATCTTCTTATAGCCTAGACCAACTTTATGCAGAGCAACAATTCTTTTTTTCAGATCCTCAGAGAATTCTTTGCCATGAGGTGCCATGTTGAACTTCCAGTGACCAGTATGAGAGAGTGTGAGAGCGATAACACCAAATTTAACACACCTGCTCCCCATTCACACCTGAGACCTTGTAACACTAACGAGTCACATGACACCGGGGAGGGAAAATGGCTAATTGGACCCAATTTGCACATTTCCATTTAGGGTTGTACTCACTTTTCTTGCCAACGGTTTAGACATTAATGGCCTTGTGTTGAGGTATTTTGAGGGGAAAGCAAATTTACACTGTTATACATATATATTTTATGTAAGGGGAAATAGTCCATGAGCTAGTGACATTTGGGATATACATTCTTATCAGGAGGGGGCAACGTTTCCCAAACCTTAAAAAGCCTATAAATACACCTCCCACCTCACTCCCATCTTAGATTTACAAACTTTGCCTCCTATGGAGGTGGTGAAGCAAGTTGTGCTTGATTTTCTTCTATGATAGGTGCTTCTGAGCATTTTGATTCACAATTCCTCTCAGAGTACAGTGTTTGTCAGAGGGATGTGAAGGGAGTATTGCCTGTTGAGTTTATGGTTTCACCCATGGGAAATCTATTCAAAGGCTATCTGTTATCGGTCGCAGGGATTCATTCTCTGCCTCCCATTTCAGATCAACGTTATACTCCTATACCATTACCTCTGCTGATATGTTTCAGTACTGGTTTGGCTGTCTGCTATATGTGGATGGGTGTATTCAGGTAAGTATATATGTTTTTTAAAGACACTCTCAGCTATGTTTGGCACTTTATATTGTTAAAGTTTTAAATATATATATTGCATATATTTGCCATGAGTCAGGTCTATGTTTATTTCCCTTTGCAGTCTAACAGTTTCAGCATGGAAAATTAACGGCTAGATTTAGAGTTTTGTCGGTAACGACCCGCGTAGCTAACGCTGGCTTTTTTCCCCCCGCACCTTTTAAATACCGCTGGTATTTAGAGTTCACAGAAGGGCTGCCTTAGGTTCCAAAAAGGGAGCGTATAGCATAATTTACCGCCACTGCAACTCTAAAAAACCAGCGGTGCTTATGGACGCGGCCAGCTTCAAAAACGTGCTCGTGCACGATTTCCCCATAGGAAACAATGGGGCCGTTTGAGCTGAAAAAAAACCTAACACCTGCAAAAAAGCAGCGTTCAGCTCCTAACGCAGCCCCATTGTTTCCTATGGGGAAACACTTCCTAAGTCTGCACCTAACACTCTAACATGTACCCCGAGTCTAAACACCCTTACACTTACACTTATTAACCCCTAATCTGCCGCCCCCGCTATCGCTGAACCCTGCATATTTTTTAACCCCTAATCTGCCGCTCCGTACACCGCCGCAACCTACGTTATCCCTATGTACCCCTAATCTGCTGCCCTAACATCGCCGACCCCTATATTATATTTATTAACCCCTAATCTGCCGCCCCCAACGTCGCCGCCATCTACCTACACTTATTAACCCCTAATCTGCCGACCGGACCTCACCGCTACTATAATAAATTTATTAACCCCTAATCCGCCTCACTAACCCTATAATAAATAGTATTAACCCCTAATCTGCCCTCCCTAACATCACCGACACCTAACTTCAAGTATTAACCCCTAATCTGCCGACCGGACCTCACCGCTACTCTATTAAATTTATTAACCCCTAAAGCTAAGTCTAACCCTAACACTAACACCCCCCTAAGTTAAATATAATTTTTATCTAAGGAAATAAATTAACTCTTAATAAATTATTCCTATTTAAAGCTAAATACTTACCTGTAAAATAAACCCTAATATATCTACAATATAAATTATAATTATATTGTAGCTATTTTAGGATTAATATTTATTTTACAGGTAACTTTGTATTTATTTTAACCAGGTACAATAGCTATTAAATAGTTAATAACTATTTAATAGCTACCAAGTTAAAATAATTACAAAATTACCTGTAAAATAAATCCTAACCTAAGTTACAATTAAACCTAACACTACACTATCAATAAATTAATTAAATAAAATACCTACAATTATCTACAATTAAACCTAACACTACACTATCAATAAATTAATTAAATAAAATACCTACAAATAAATACAATTAAATAAACAAACTAAGTACAAAAAATAAAAAAATAATTTACAAACATTAGAAAAAGATTACAACAATTTTAAGCTAATTACACCTACTCTAAGCCCCCTAATAAAATAACAAAGCCCCCAAAATAAAAAAAGGCCCTACCCTATTCTAAAATACAAATAGAAAAGCTTTTTTACCTTAACAGCCCTTAAAAGGGCCTTTTGCGGGGCATGCCCCAAAGAATTCAGCTCTTTTGCCTGTAAAAAAAACATACAATATCCCCCCCAATCAGCCAATCAGATTGAGCTTGCATTCTATTGGCTGTTCCGATGAGCCAATAGAATGCAAGCTCAATCTGATTGGCTGATTGGATCAGCCAATCGGATTGAACTTGAATCTGATTGGCTGATTCCATCAGCCAATCAGAATTTTCCTACCTTAATTCCGATTGGCTGATAGAATCCTATCAGCCAATCGGAATTCGAGGGACACCATCTTGGATGACGTCATTTAAAGGAACCGTCATTCGGTGAGTAGGCGTCGGGAGAAGAGGATGGATCTGCGTCGGCTGGAAGAAGATGGCTCCGGAAGAAAGAAGATTAAAGATGCCACTTGATAGAAGACTTCAGCCCGATGATGGACTTCTTCAGCCGCCGCTTGGATCAAGACTTCAGCCCTATGATGGAATTATTCAGCCGCCGCTTTGATCAAGACTTCAGCCCAATGATGGACCTCTTCAGCCCGATGATGGACTTCTTCAGCCCCTGCTTGGGCTTGAATGAAGACTTCGGAGCCTCTTCTGGACCGATCGGTGACACCCGGCGTGGTGAAGACAAGGTAGGAAGATCTTCAGGGGCTTAGTGTTAGGTTTATTTAAGGGGGGTTTGGGTTAGATTGGGGGTATGTGGGTGGTGCGTTGTAATGTTGGGGGGGGGGTATTGTATGTTTTTTTTGCAGGCAAAAGAGCTGAATTCTTTGGGGCATGCCCCGCAAAAGGCCCCTTTAAGGGCTGGTAAGGTAAAAGAGCTTTTCTATTTTTATTTTAGAATAGGGTAGGGCATTTTTTTTATTTTGGGGGGCTTTGTTATTGTATTAGTGGGTTTAGAGTAGGTGTAATTAGCTTAAAATTGTTGTAATCTTTTTCTTGTTTGTAAATTATTTTTTTATTTTTTGTAATTTAGTTCTTTTTTATTTTTTGTACTTTAGTTAGTTTATTTAATTGTATTTATTTGTAGGTATTTTATTTAATTAATTTATTGATAGTGTAGTGTTAGGTTTAATTGTAGATAATTGTAGGTATTTTATTTAATTAATTTATTGATAGTGTAGTGTTAGGTTTAATTGTAACTTAGGTTAGGATTTATTTTACAGGTAATTTTGTAATTATTTTAACTAGGTAGCTATTAAATAGTTATTAACTATTTAATAGCTATTGTACCTGGTTAAAATAAATACAAAGTTACCTGTAAAATAAATATAAATCCTAAAATAGCTACAATATAATTATAATTTATATTGTAGCTATATTAGGGTTTATTTTACAGGTAAGTATTTAACTTTAAATAGGAATAATTTATTTAATAAGAGTTTATTTATTTTGTTAGATAAAAATTATATTTAACTTAGGGGGGTGTTAGTGTTAGGGTTAGACTTAGCTTTAGGGGTTAATACATTTATTAGAGTAGCGGTGGGGTCCGGTCGGCAGATTAGGGGTTAATACTTGAAGTTAGGTGTCGGCGATGTTAGGGAGGGCAGATTAGGGGTTAATACTATTTATTATAGTGTTATTGAGGTGGGAGTGAGTCGGATTAGGGGTTAATAACTTTATTATAGTAGCGGTGAGGTCCGGTTGGCAGATTAGAGGTCAATACGTGTAGGTAGGTAGCGGCGACGTTGGGGGCGGCAGATTAGGGGTTAATAAATATTATGTAGGGGTCGGTGGTGTAAGGGGCAGCAGATTAGGGGTACATAGGGATAACGTAGGTTGCTGCGGTGTGCGGTCGGCAGATTAGGGGTTAAAAAAATGTATTAGAGTGGCGGCGATGTGGGGGGGCCTCGGTTTAGGGGTACATAGGGAGTTTATGGGTGTTAGTGTACTTTAGAGCACAGTAGTTAAGAGCTTTATGAACCGGCGTTAGCCCAGAAAGCTCTTAACTCCTGGCTTTTTGCTGCGGCTGGAGTTTTGTCGTTAGATTTCTAACGCTCACTTCAGCCAAGACTCTAAATACCAGTGTTAGAAAGATCCCATTGAAAAGATAGGATACGCAATTGACGTAAGGGGATCTGCGGTATGGAAAAGTCGCGGCTGCAAAGTGAGCGTTAGACCCTTTCCTGACTGACTCTAAATACCAGTGGTAGCCCAAAACCAGCGTTAGGAGTCCCTAACGCTGGTTTTGACGGCTAACGCCAAACTCTAAATCTAGCGGTATGTTTGGGAGAAATTTAGTATAATTTTTTTCTTACTTGAGGTTCCAGCTAGTTGTAACTTCAGTCTTGTTATTTCAAATTTTCGCAGGCCTATTAGGCTCACGATGGCGCAAAATGTTTATTATTTATTGCGTAATTCTTGGCGCAAATTTTTTTGGTGCCAAGGTTGCATTTCTTTTGACGCGAGTCACGTCATTTCTTGCGTCTTTGTTGAGGCAAATATTTTTGCCGCAAAATCGCGTCCGTTATTAAGTTTCTCCCTGTTTTGCTCTCTGTTTTCATTTGTTACGGGCTATGATATTTGCTTTTTCATATAAGCATTTTTTTTCTCATACCTGAAACTGCTATTTTGAGGAAAGGATAATTTGTTTAAATGTTATTGTTTTCTTTTGCAAGATGTCTCAAACTGATCCTGCCTCTGATGTTAATGTAGAAACTGTACTGCCTGTACACAATTTCTACCAAAGCTAAGTGTGTATTTTGTTTATTTAGCTGATTTTATTTCTTCAGCTTCAATATGTGGAACTTGTTATGTTTTATTATTCATACTGCTAATGTTTTTTATAGTACATATAGATCTACTGTTTTACCTTCACAGTCTAAATGTACATGATATCATTCTTGATATAAAGATTATATTGCAAATCATTTAGAGAAGACTATGGGGCGTATATATCAAGCTCCGATTGGAGCCTGCAGGCTCGCCAGAAACAGCAGTTATGAAGCAGCGGTCACAAAGACCGCTGCTCTATAACCTGTCCGCCTGCTCTGAGCAGGCGGACACACATCGCCAGAAATCAACCCGATCGAGTATGATCGGGTTGATTGACACCCCCCTGCTGGCGGCCCATTGGCCACGAATCTGCAGGGGGCGGTGTTGCACCAGCAGCTCTTGTGAGCTGCTGGTGCAATGCTGAATACAGCGAGCGTATTGTTCGCCGTATTTAGCGATGTCTGTCGGACCTGATCTGCTCTCTCGGATCAGGTCCGACAGACATTGATAAATAGAGGCCCTTGACTGCTATTCAGCCTTCAAATTAATGTAAACAATCTCTCCTAACTTCTCATATACCTAGGAAATTTGTATTGATCGGCAGCATACTGTAGTATTTCTGCTGATGTGGTTTTCTCTGACTCAGAGGATCCTATTTCAGAGATTAATTTTCTTAAATCAAACTTTTCTAATTGAATGTATTCATTCTTTATTAAGGAAGTATTGTTTACTTTGAGTATTAAGGAATCTAGTCCTCTTCATAACAAGAATAACAAATGTTTGAATTCTGTTTTTTTAAGCTTCTGAGGTAACTCTTTAAGTTTTTTTCTTATTCCAGATGCTATTTATCATATGTTTAGCATGGATACTAAACTCAGTGCTTCTTTTTTCCTTTATTCTAGGTTTAAAAAAGCTATATCCTTTACCTATGGCTAATTTACACCTAGATTACGAGTTTTGCATTAACACGGGTACGGTGCTAACGAGCAGTTTAAGCTCACCGCTCACTTACACACAACGCTGGTATTACAAGTTTTTAGAAACCCGGCGTTAACCACAAAAAAGTGAGCGAAGAGCAAAATTTAGCTCCACATCTCACCTCAATACCAGTGCTGCTTACGTTAGCGGTGAGCAGGTAAAACGTGCTCATGCATGATTTCCCAATAGAAATCAATGGGGGGAGCGGCTGAAAAAAACCCTAACACCTGCAAAAAAGCAGCTTTCAGCTTCTAACGCAGCCACATTGATTCCTATGGGGAAATACTTTTTATGCCTACACCTAACACACTAACATGGACCCCGAGTCTAAACACCCCTAACATTACACTTATTAACCCCTAATCTGCCACCCCCGACATCGCCGACAACTACATTATATTATTAACCCCTAATCTGCCGCTCCGTACACCGCCACCACCTACATTATACTTATGAACCCCTAATCTGCCGCCCCCAACATCGCCGAATTTAGACATAATATTTTTGGGGCAGGGTGTAAAAAATAAAAAAAATAATGACTTTTTAAGTAGATGTTCACCAGGTCTTGCATTCACTCTGGTCACACACACACACACACACACATATATTTGCAAGTCAGATGATTAAAGTGTTTATATCAGAAAAAAATATAATTCATTGTATGATAGTTTGTCAGTAGGAAGGTAGTTGTTTAACGTTAAACATCTTCTTTGGTGATTGACAGTTATTTAAGCAAAATATCTGCTTGGATAAATATATAACGAATATACAAACTGGCCTTTAAAAGTACTTAACAAATACAACAGTAGTTATGATAGGTTTAGGAATTGTATCCTAGGGGATAAAGTCACATGATACAATCATAATAAATAAATACTTGTATTGTTTCTGAATGTATTAAATGCATACAACATTTAAATGTTTTAAGCCACATAGTTGTATAGATTCAGCAATAAATACTTATTCTGTGCATGTATGACAGATAGACAAACAGTAAATGTACAAGTATTTAGTGACTAATCCGTTTAAGTATTTTAATGCCTAATGAAGATGTATTGAAGGGAGAAAGGCATATACTGTTTCACAGTGGTCACGTTGTAGTGCACACTGCACTGTGTAGTCTGTCTGAGTCTCAATCACGCGGTGGAGCCAGGAAGAATACCGCATTCCCTCTCAGTCCAGGCCAGGCTGCGCAAATGAGCTCCGCCTCCACTGTCACCACGTCATGTGCACCCTCATACAATCCCATAGGATAGCAATAGCCGGGCCAGAAATTAAAGTCATTAGTAGTTGGTTGATTTAGCCACCCGGCCCTGAGTTCAGTAGAGTGGCCCTAGGGACTCAAAATTCTGCTGCCCCTTAAAAATCTGCTGCCCTACGCACCGGCCTTGTTGGCCTATGCCTTAATACGCCCCTGCGCTGCAACCTAACTACATTTATTAACCCCTAATCTGCCGCCCACAACGTCGCCACCACTATAATAAAGTTATTAACCCCTAAACCTAAGTCTAACCCTAACCCCCCTAACTTAAAAATAATTAAAATAAATCTAAATAAAATTAATAAAATTCACTAAATTATTTAAAACTAAATACTTACCTATAAAATAAACCCTAAGATGGCTACAATATAACTAATAGTTACATTGTAGCTATCTTATGGCTTATTTTTATTTTACAGGCAACTTTGTATTTATTTTAACTAGGTACAATAGTTATTAAATAGTTATTAACTATTTAATAACTTCCTATTTAAAAAAAAGACAAATTTACCTGTAAAATAAAACCTAAACTAAGTTACAATTACACCGAACACTACACTATAATTAAATAAATTACCTAAACTAAATACAATTAATTACAATTTTAAAAAATTATCTAAAGTAAGAACCCCCCCCCCACTAAATTACAGAAAATAATAAAATAATTACATGATTTTTAAACTAATTACACCTACTCTAATCCTCCTAACAAAATAAAAAAGCCCCCCAAAATAATAAAAAGCCCTACCCTACACTAAATTACAAATAGCTCTTAAAAGTGCCTATTGCGCAATGAGCTCTTTTACCTGTAAAAAAAAATTACAATCCCCCCCAACATTAAAACCCACCACCCACACAACCAACCCTACTCTAAAACCCACCCAATCCCCCCTTAAAAAAAACTAACACTGGGGCGTGTCCTAACTACAATCATGGCAGGTCGCACATGCTAGATGCTCCTGATTTTTGATTAACAATCTGCCGGGTAGAGCACTGATTGACCATCTATTTTACCCTTTGACTGCTCTAGAACCTATTAGGGTTTGAAATTGATAGGATGGCGATTCTTGTGTGACCAGAACAATCTCCTTGGAGTTTTGAAGAGAACGGCATTGGAGTTTTGAAGAGAATGGCGGCCTGCCCAGCACACATTCAATAACATACACCAACCCTCCCCCTCAAATGCTGGGTAGAGCAGTCACACCTGGGCTACCTCGCCTACCTACATGCTTTCATAATTAACTATCATCCTTGTTGGCCATGGAGTTATCTAGTACGATGTGGCAAATGTTACTCAGCGAAGTAGAATGGAAAATGGACAGCCACTATGAAGATCTCATATGTAGCCTATCAGTGAATCTTTATGTACATTATTTCACTACTCTTGCTTCTATATAAATTTTATTCAGACCTTCAACATATACAGGGTCGGCTCCAGAACGAATGAAATGGGGGGGCATTTTTTTCTGACGAGGGGGCACGCATTTACAAAGCATATATGAAAGTCAAAATAAGAGCAGACCTACATATTCTGCAGGAAAGTGTAGCTTCTAGCTGGCTTATCCCCCACTAATAACATTTGGAGAATATGTGCTAAATCACTAGGTAAAAGAATGAAGTCTAAATCTTATGCAGTGCACTAAAACAGAGCCATTAAACTTGAGACCCCCAGTGCAATAGCTCCTTAAAAACAATTCACCTCTTAATCACCATGATCCAAATCCCCTAAACTCAGATGTACTGTAGGACACACTATATGTCATATAGTGTGTCCTACAGTACATCTGATTATATAATCTGACCTGCACATATTTACACATTTTATGCACATATCGTAGTAATAATAAATGGTTAGGATTTGGCAAACAACTTGTTTATTGCCACTTAATAAATTAATTAAATCTTTTTGTAGGGAGAAGTTCTTTTTATTTCCAGGCACAGACACAAATAAGTTAGTAAAATGCCTGAATGGGTAAATGGATGAATGTGTGAATGAATGGTATTGATGAATGGATTGCTGAAGGAGTTTAGCAAGCTTTATCTGCTGTTGCCAAGATTATTTTAAACTTTGCTGCCTGGCCCTTTAGCATAATAGTATAGTTTAGTATAAATTTAATAAATGTTAAATAAAGCATAATATAAAAAAAAGTATTAAATACAAATGTGTCAAAATAGTGTGCTGCTCTTTTTTTATATTAATGTTCTTCCAGAAATGTATAAATACAATATATATTATGGATATATGGTATATATATATATATATATATATATATATATATATATATATATATATATATATATATATATATATATATATATATATATATATATAATAAAGAGGTTCCCTCTGTCTCCCACACACACAGCCCCCTCCCCAGTACCTTAAATAAATATAAATATCATCCCTTATATACAAATATATAATATTATAAAGAGGTTCCCTCTGTCTCCCACACACACAGCCCCCTCCCCAGTACCTTAAATAAATATAAATATCATCCCTTATATACATAATATTATAAAGAGGTTCCCTCTGTCTCCCACACACACAGACCCCTCCCCAGTACCTTAAATAAATATAAATATCACTCCTTATATACATAATATTATAAAGAGGTTCCCTCTGTCTCCCACACACACAGACCCCTCCCCAGTACCTTAAATAAATATAAATATCATCCCTTATATACATAATATTATAAAGAGGTTCCCTCTGTCTCCCACACACACAGACCCCTCCCCAGTACCTTAAATAAATATAAATATCACTCCTTATATACATAATATTATAAAGAGGTTCCCTCTGTCTCCCACACACACAGACCCCTCCCCAGTACCTTAAATAAATATAAATATCATCCCTTATATACATAATATTATAAAGAGGTTCCCTCTGTCTCCCCCACACACAGACCCCTCCCCAGTACCTTAAATAAATATAAATATCACTCCTTATATACATAATATTATAAAGAGGTTCCCTCTGTCTCCCACACACACAGACCCCTCCCCAGTACCTTAAATAAATATAAATATCATCCCTTATATACATAATATTATAAAGAGGTTCCCTCTGTCTCCCACACACACAGACCCCTCCCCAGTACCTTAAATAAATATAAATATCATCCCTTATATACATAATATTATAAAGAGGTTCCCTCTGTCTCCCACACACACAGACCCCTCCCCAGTACCTTAAATAAATATAAATATCATCCCTTATATACATAATATTATAAAGAGGTTCCCTCTGTCTCCCACACACACAGACCCCTCCCCAGTACCTTAAATAAATATAAATATCATCCCTTATATACAAATATATAATATTATAAAGAGGTTCCCTCTGTCTCCCACACACACAGACCCCTCCCCAGTACCTTAAATAAATATAAATATCATCCCTTATATACATAATATTATAAAGAGGTTCCCTCTGTCTCCCACACACACAGACCCCTCCCCAGTACCTTAAATAAATATAAATATCACTCCTTATATACAAATATATAATATTATAAAGAGGTTCCCTCTGTCTCCCACACACACAGACCCCTCCCCAGTACCTTAAATAAATATAAATATCATCCCTTATATACATAATATTATAAAGAGGTTCCCTCTGTCTCCCACACACACAGACCCCTCCCCAGTACCTTAAATAAATATAAATATCACTCCTTATATACATAATATTATAAAGAGGTTCCCTCTGTCTCCCACACACACAGACCCCTCCCCAGTACCTTAAATAAATATAAATATCACTCCTTATATACATAATATTATAAAGAGGTTCCCTCTGTCTCCCACACACACAGACCCCTCCCCAGTACCTTAAATAAATATAAATATCACTCCTTATATACATAATATTATAAAGAGGTTCCCTCTGTCTCCCACACACACAGACCCCTCTCCAGTACCTTAAATAAATATAAATATCACTCCTTATATACATAATATTATAAAGAGGTTCCCTCTGTCTCCCACACACACAGACCCCTCCCCAGTACCTTAAATAAATATAAATATCATCCCTTATATACAAATATATAATATTATAAAGAGGTTCCCTCTGTCTCCCACACACACAGCCCCCTCCCCAGTACCTTAAATAAATATAAATATCATCCCTTATATACAAATATATAATATTATAAAGAGGTTCCCTCTGTCTCCCACACACACACAGCCCCCTCCCCAGTACCTTAAATAAATATAAATATCACTCCTTATATAAATATAAATAATATTATAAAGAGGTTCCCTCTGTCTCCCACACACACAGCCCCCTCCCCAGTACCTTAAATAAATATAAATATCATCCCTTATATACAAATATATAATATTATAAAGAGGTTCCCTCTGTCTCCCACACACACAGCCCCCTCCCCAGTACCTTAAATAAATATAAATATCACTCCTTATATACAAATATATAATATTATAAAGAGGTTCCCTCTGTCTCCCACACACACAGCCCCCTCCCCAGTACCTTAAATAAATATAAATATCATCCCTTATATACATAATATTATAAAGAGGTTCCCTCTGTCTCCCACACACACAGACCCCTCCCCAGTACCTTAAATAAATATAAATATCATCCCTTATATACATAATATTATAAAGAGGTTCCCTCTGTCTCCCACACACACAGACCCCTCCCCAGTACCTTAAATAAATATAAATATCATCCCTTATATACATAATATTATAAAGAGGTTCCCTCTGTCTCCCACACACACACAGCCCCCTCCCCAGTACCTTAAATAAATATAAATATCACTCCTTATATACATAATATTATAAAGAGGTTCCCTCTGTCTCCCACACACACAGACCCCTCCCCAGTACCTTAAATAAATATAAATATCACTCCTTATATAAATATAAATAATATTATAGAGAGGTTCTCTTTGACAGACACACTCAGTCACACACCTTATACACAATTTTATAACATTATAGAGAGGTTCCCTCTGCTCTGCCACACACATACACACAGCCTCCCTATTACCTTATATAATATATACACAACCCCCTCCTCAGTACCTTACTATATTGCAAGAAGGTTCCCTCAGTCTCACACTTACAGATACGTTTGCAGCTAGATCCCATCCGGCTGAAGGACCTTTGATGTGAGGGCTGTGACTTTATTGGTACTTTAGCTGGAAGGGACCAAGCCAGATAATACATTTTGCTGTATACATTATTTGTTACCTGAGCTTGCTGCTTTGTAAAATACATGGGAGGCAGCATGACAGCTAGGTCTGATGTGTGCACTGAGAGGTGAGGATGGGGAAAATGACCCATAAAAAGTACCTGCCGGCACTACAGCTGCCTTAGAGCAATGCTTCAGCTGCTGCCCTAAGTAAATGCCTTGTGAATGTGTGCCTAGTGCAGAATACACCTTACACTTAGACTGACTGAGCAAAACAAATCTAAATAACATCACTGCTGAATGTGATGTTTTTTCTCACCGTGACCAGCCTAGTCTTGCTGCTTCTTTCCTCCTTGCATCACCTCACGCTGATTCCCTCTCACGAGTCAGCTCTCACTCTTCCCGCGCTGGGACTCTGGGTGGGAGGAAGTGATGAGTGTCAGGGAGAATGCAGCGTCATCACGTGAGGCCAGCTGGATCAGTCAGTCATCTTCAGCAGTGCCAGCCACCTATTGTGAAATAGGTATAGCTAAGTCATACCCCAGCCTTCCACTGCACTGACTGAGTGCACAAGCCCCGCCCCCAGAAAAGGTGCGGGGCAAAAAAATAAAACATTTTAAGTTAAAAAAAATAAATAAAAATAATTTACAAAAATCCTGTGTTTTGAGGGGGCACAGCATTCCATTTGGGTGGGCATTGCCCCCCAAAGCCCCCCCTTGGAGCCGACCCTGAACATATAATAGTGGCTAAATAATAGCTTTAACCTGAAGGAAGGCATATTCAATAAAAATCCATTCACACACATATGATGATATAATCTACTAACAATATACCACACAAGGTATTTATAGTTACCATGGAAGTGTTCATACTGTTAAACTAACTTTCTCTACCCACTAATTCAATCTTCAATATTTACTGAGCAAGCCCCCCTTAAATTTGTAGAACTGTGTTTGGTTGGCTGTTCTGACTGCAGGAAGGTAGCCAGGCACTACATTGTAACTATTAGGTAGCCAATGGGCTAGACCATATATATCATATAGATCTCCTCAAGGCATGACTGGACTTAGATGTAGTTCTGTTCCTTCCTACAAGCACATTGTCCTGCATTAAGTCGCACTAGACCACATAGCCATACTACTTTTAACTGAGATGAGACTATCACCACAGCTCAGCTTAGGATAGAAGTACATTCGGCAAGAGAAGAAATAGCCCCACATTAAGGGACTTTTATCTGAAAACACTAACGGCTAGATTACGAGTTGTGCGTTAGGGTTAAAAAGAAGCATTGGCCGGACCCAACGCTGCTTTTTAACACCCGCTGGTATTACGAGTCTTGCAGGTACAGGAGTACCGCTCACTTTTTTGGCCAGACTCGGAAATACCGCAAATCCACTTACGTCAATTGCGCATCCTAACACTGGGGCATGTCCTAACTACAATCATGACAGGTCGCACATGCTAGAGGCTCCTGATTTTTGATTTACACTCTGCCGGGTAGAGCACTGATTGACCATCTATTTTACCATTTGACTGCTCTAGAACCTATTAGGGTTTGAAATTGATAGGATGGCGATTCTTGTGTGACCAGAACAATCTCCTTGGAGTTTTGAAGAAAACAGCGTTGGAGTTTTGAAGAGAATGGCAGCCTGCCCAGCAAACATTCAATAACATACACCAACCCTCCCCCTCAACTGCTGGGTAGAGAGGTCACACCTGGGCTACCTCGCCTACCTACATGCTTTCATGATTAACTATCATCCTTGTTGACCATGGAGTTATCTAGTACGATGTGGCAAATGTTACTCAGCGAAGTAGAACGGAAAAAAGAAAGCCACTATGAAGATCTCAAAATGGCGCTGAGAGCCCCTCAGGACATGGCGACTGACTTCATATCAGCAGCGGCGATGAGTACACTCTTTTGTACACCTCACGCTTCAGTGCAGCAGACCCCGAAAGTTAGCGATACTGAGACAGCCTATGATAATTACCCAAAGAAGACTAGGCTTACAGTGCAAAGCCTTTGCTTCATTCCTGATGCGGCCGAAAGGGATGCGGCCGATCCCTCAGAGCGCAGCTTTGATAGTTTGCAGCAGCAGATGGTGTTTAAATCTCAAGCCAATGAAGGGGGAAATACTATGAAAATTACTGCTGCAAGAATATCGGTACAGCAAAGTTTACTGACAGTTTCCTCTGTCTCACAGATGCCAGAAAGCTTTACATCCTGTGCCATCTCCCTCACTATGGGCTACTCCCCACCTAGCAGAGCCAGAGTTCACATAATGGCCACCTTTTTCACATCCTCTACGATACCCGGAGATACAGTTCTGAGAGCCCCACAAAGAACTGGAGTTGGCTGAAGCTGTCATATTATAAATCCTCCCTGATAGATTTACCAGAGAGGCGGTTAGCTAATTCACCCCTATGATAGTATCCCAGACATGAAGACGACATTGTCAGATTCCAGGGGGACCATTAAGACTCTACATTTTGTTTGATTCTCCTAGTTATGTCCTGCTAGAGTCGGAATGTTACAGCTATGTAAAGACGCAGCACTTTGGGACATGTCGATCTCTTACTTGCTTCTTGTATATTGCAGTGATATAAAGACTGGGACAAGAGAGATATGTTTCCTTAATATTTAATGCTAATTCTAACCTGCTGTTATATTTGTTTATTTGTTTATTATGCGAGATTTGTTGCATAGAATGTCCTTCAGATTTCTATTATTGGTTAGCGGTTGCTATACTGGTGTTCTGAAGAGTTCTATTGTTCCCCATAATACCAAACATGGATTCTTCCTGAGGTGCCCCTTGTTGGTTAAATTTAAAAGAACACAATGACAACTTCTATGGACTGGGTCACACGCAGAGTCCAGTCTCAGCTGTATGAAACTTTATTTGTGCTGTTACTATCACGCTGCCCCCACTTAGCTTCCTCACACTTATCTTATTTACGTTCCAGATCCATACCGCTATACCCAGTATTTACTTCACAGAAATTATACTCCTAAAATATTACACTATCTCCCTTCATACATCGCAGATGTGGGAATATAATTTTCTGTGTTCTATGTCATTATGAGAGTCATGCTCCTACCCTTAAATTACTATGTACCTCTAATTGTATATACCTTACACTTTGCTGTACTATGATATATCTTGGACCCCAACAGATTTAACTTAGTAATTGTACGCTACTTTTTAAAAGAGCCGTCCAGAATATATTTTGCAAAGTTCAATTTAATACGTATATCTTATATGGGTCGTGCTGTTTACGGATGGTTGCAATACAATTTAGAAATATACATTTAAATGTCCATACCATATTGTAATATTGATTTTTAGGTGGAAATGGAATATTTAATGTTTACTATTGCCTGAACTTGGACTCTGAGTCTAGTGGGATGCCTACTAGCCCCGGGCAGTACTTCATACAACGTCCTCAGACCAGTTTTTCAGAATAATTGGATCCTCCCAACAGCTTTCACGTTGGTGAGCCCTTTCACAGGAAAACTAAAGGATGGTGACTTTTGAGTCTAGTAGTTGTTTTTGATTTATCTTGTTGGTGACTTTATTTATGTAGACTATCTCTGACACCTTAAAGTACTTATCTAATGTTATAACTATGTATGCCTTTAAGAATATGTAGCCTATCAGTGAATCTTCATGTACAGTATTTCACTACTCTTGCTTCTATATTAATTTTATTCAGACCTTCAACCATATAATAGTGGCTAAATAATAGCTTTAACCTGGAGGAAGGCATATTCAATAAAAATCCATTCACACACATATGATGATATAATCTACTAACAATATACCACACAAGGTATTTATAGTTACCATGGAAGTGTTCATACTGTTAAACTAACTTTCGCTACCCACTAATTCAATCTTCAATATATACTGAGCAAGCCCCCCTTAAATTTGTAGAACTGTGTTTGGTTGGCTGTTCTGACTGCAGGACGGCAACCATGCACTACATTGTAACTATTAGGTAGCCAATGGACTAGACCATATATATCATATAGATCTCCTCAAGGCATGACTGGACTTAGATGTAGTTCTGTTCCTTCCCACAAGCACATTGTCCTGCATTAAGTCGCACTAGACCACATAGCCATACTACTTTTAACTGAGATGAGACTATTACCGCAGCTCAGCTAACGCAGCAAATCCACCTAATGTCTCTGTTTTGTATACGAATCGCGGTTCATTTTACTAGTAAAAAGTAAGTCAGGTCACATTATCAATTTAATTAAGCAAGAGATCATATAAGTTGTCATTTATCCCCGTTATTGCAAGCAGGTTAAAATAGAGACCAATCTTTCATACTATTTTAAGTCTGAAAGATAACTTTATATCCTCTGCTCCTATAAGTGAGAGGCCCAAATACCAACCCTCTGAGGGGACTCCTTGGAGAATTTATATATAGCATATCCTTGGTTATTGTTGTCTGGTTACGAGCTTTCTGTATCATTACTAACATATATATTTATTGAATGTTTATCATTATCTAGTTCTTAAACACTATATACTACCTACTATATATTTAGCTCTATTATATCAGTAGCTAATCTCCAACCAATCTTTCCCTAGTCCAAATAATGACCGCTTCATATGATAATCCCTTTTCATTCAGTTCATAAGTTTGATAAGGCCTAAGAGTGGCTTTAGATATTTTAGGAGGAATTTGTGCTTTAGCCACCCCTTTGCCCATCCCATTAAGTTTATAAAGAGCTCAATAGAGACCCTACTAAACCATGTCATAACAACAACACTGTACCCCTCAAACACCCGGACACGCACCCTCTTTCCCCCTTTTTTTTTAACTAGAGCGGCTCTTGCCTGCTGAATCTCCCTCCCCCCAAAACAAAACCACGATACTAACCCCCATCTTATCACAATTCACTCTGAATAGATAAATTACTCTATGGTCTCCACAGTAATTTGGGGACCATTCTTATCCGTACTAAGACAGAGGTTATAAAATGAGGTATCTTTATTATATGTCCCAGTTAGTCATCTCTGTCATACGCAAGTCTTTTATTTTTACTTTCAACCCTATATATTATACATTTTATAATCCGCATCTTAGACATACTTTTATAATCTTTGACAGAACTTAACTTCTCATTACCAGACTTGTTGTTTTGTTATTTTATGCAGTTCAAGTTTTCATTCGCAGGTACTTAGTATAGCTGTGGGTTTGACATGGCATTCATAACCATATCACTGGTACCTTAAAGTTTTAGACTTAGCCTATTTCCTACTTTAGAACTGTACAGATGTTTTCTCCAAGTCTGATCTGTATTTGGACATATGTACTGTTTCTATGTTAATGCTCATTACCTCAATAAAAAAACTTATTTAACAAAAAAAAAAAAAAAAAAAAAAAATAACCTAACACTAACCCCTTGAATATCACCCTACCATGAGACATCTTCACCCACCCGGGCAGAAGTGGTCCTCCAGACGGGCAGAAGTCTTCATCCAATCCAGGCAGAAGAGGTCCTCCAGATGGGCAGAAGTCTTCATCCAGACGGCATCTTCTATCTTCATCTATCCAGCACGGAGCGGCTTCATCTTCAAGACATCCGACGCAGAGCATCCTCTTCTTTGGACGACTAAAGATGAATGAAGGTTCCTTTAAGTGACGTCATCCAAGATGGCGTTCATTCAATTCCGATTGGCTGATAGAATTCTATCAGCCAATCGGAATTAAGGTAGGAAAAATTGAAGTTCAATCCTATTGGCTGATCCAATCAGCCAATAGAATGCAAGCTCAATCCTATTGGCTGATTGGATCATGCAATCAGCCGATAGGATTGAAGTTCAATCCTATTGGCTGATCCAATCAGCCAATAGAATGCGAGCTCAATCCTATTGGCTGATTGTATCAGCCAATAGGATTGAACTTCAATCCTATTGGCTGATTGCATCAGCCAATAGGATTTTTCCTACCTTAATTCTGATTGGCTGATAGAATTCTATCAGCCAATCAGAATTGAAGGGACGCCATCTTGGATGGTGTCACTTAAAGGAACCTTCATTCGTCGGGTAGTCGTCGGCCGAGAAGGATGCTCCGCATTGGATGTCTTGAAGATGGACCCGCTCCGCGCTGGATGGATGAAGATAGAAGATGCCGTCTGGATGAAGACTTCTGCCCATCTGGAGGACCTCTTCTGCCCGGCTTGGATGAAGACTTCTGCCTGTCTGGAGGACCACTTCTGCCCAGTTGGGTGAAGACGTCCCACGGTAGGGTGATCTTCAAGGGGTTAGTTATTTTGTTAGGGGGATTAGAGTATATGTAATTAGTTTAAACCTCTTGTAATTATTTTATTATTTTCTGTAATTTAGTGGGGGGGGGTTTCTTACTTTAGATAATTTTTTTAAATTGTAATTAATTGTATTTAGCTTAGGTAATTAATTTAATTGTAGTGTAGTGTTAGGTGTTAGTGTAACTTAGGTTAGTTTTTATTTTACAGGTAAATTTGTCTTTATTTTAACTAGGTAGTTATTAAATAGTTAATAACTATTTGATAACTATTCTACCTAGTTAAAATAAATACAAACTTGCCTGTAAAATAAAAATAAATCCTAAGATAGCTACAATGTAACTGTTAGTTAGATTGTAGCTAGCTTAGGGTTTATTGTATAGGTATTTAGTTTTAAATAGGAATAATTTAGTGAATTGTAGTAATTTCATTTAGATTTATTGTAATTATATTTAAATTAGGGGGTGTTAGGGATAGACTTAGGTTGAGGGGTTAATACATTTAATATAGTGGAGGCGACAATGGGGGCGGCAGATTAGGGGTTAATAAATGTAGGTAAGTGTCGGCGATGTTAGGGCCAGCAGATTAGGGGTTAATAATATTTAAATAGTGTTTGCAATGCGGGAGTATGGCGGTTTAGGGGTTAATATGTTTATTATAGTAGCGGCAATGTCCAGTTCAACAGATTAGGGGTTAAAAAATGTATTTTAGTGTTTGCGATGTGGGGGTCCTCGGTTTAGGGGTTAATATTTAGTTTATGGGTGTTAGTGTACTTTTTAGCACTTTAGTTAAGAGTTTTATGCTACGTCTTTGTAGTGTAAAACTCTTAACTACTGACTTTAAAATGCGGTACCAGGCTTGACAGGAGAGGGTGTACCTCTCACTTTTGGTCAGACTCGTAATTCCGGCGCTATGCAAGTCCCATTGAAAAAATAGGATGCGCAATTGACGTAAGTGGATTTGCGGTATTTCTGAGTCTGGCCAAAAAAGTGAGCGGTACTCCTGTATCTGCAAGACTCATAATACGTAATACCAGCGGGTGTTAAAAAGCAGCGTTGGGTCCGGCCAACGCTGCTTTTTAACCCTAACGCACAACTCGTAATCTAGCCATTATTGTTTTTAGGTTAAAGTCCCTTAATGTGGGGCTATTTCTTATCTTGCCGAATGTACTTCTATCCTATGGAAGATATTTCTTCTTTTAAGGATCCTTTAGATAGGAAGTTTGTATCCTATCTTAAGAGAAGCATATATACATATTGGCCATATTTTTTTTTTTTTAACCTGCCATTTCTATGGCTAATGTTGCTGCTGTTTCAACTTTTTGCTTGGTCAGTCAGATCTTGATTTGTCTAAGCATTGTTCTTTTACTTCAACATGCTAATCATTTGATTTATAATGTTGTATTTTATCTGATATTAAACCTTTTGTTTTAGCCATTTTTACTATAAGAGTTTTTTGGCTTAAATCAATGATACCGTGTTTATATTTAGATTACTATATTATTATTTTAGGATAGTAATTTTTGAAGGTTTTCTATTGAATTGTATTATCTCCTCTATTATTGGGGGAAAGGGAGTCTTTTCTGTCCTTAGTTTTGAAATCTAAGGCTAATTAAAAAAAAACAAAAAAACTTCTAATTGTTTTTTCATTCCCCTAAGGCCTTTGGCTCTGATTTAGATTTTTTTTTCTGAATTTGATTAAATTCCAAGCCTTATAAAACTAATTTCAGCCCCTAAGACTGCATGAAGGTGGGGTCTTTTATCCAGTTCTACTGGTGTGGGGGGGGGGGGGGGAGATTGTTTTTTCAACACTTTTGGACAGTTTCTATTCAAATCTGTGGTTTCAGATAATTATTTTTCTCAGGAGTATCATTTAGGTTTTAGAATAAAAACCTCCCATGGGAAGATTCTTTTCCAAAGTTTTGCGTTTCTATTCAAATTTATTCTTTGTCCTAACGGAAAAAAATCAAATTCTGGATCTGATATGTTTATATTGTTTTGTAAGAGTCCCAGCTTTCAAGATGGTGACTATAGGGTCTATTCTGCCTTTCTGTTTAGCAAGGTTACTTCATGTTTACAATAGACTTACAGGACACTTATTTTCTATTTTTTCAGACCACTATTGTTTTCTGAGATTCTTTTTTTCTAGATAAGCATTACCAATTTGTTGCATGTCCTTTTGTACTAGAGGCAGTTCAGAGATTCTTTTCAAAGTTTATTGGTGCCCTTCTATCTGTATTCAGAGAGCAGGGTATTGAGTTGTTTCTTTATTTGGATGATATTTGGTACTAGCTTTAATCTTTTCATTCAGCAGAATCTTACCTTAAACAACTAGTATGGCTTCTTTAAGATATGGTTGGAGAATCAATTTACAATAGTGTTTTTTATTTCTTAGACGAGGGTCACCTTTTTAGGTTTCCAGATTATTATTTTTTTGTTATCTATGGTTCTTTCTCTGTTAGACTAGAGACAAATGAAGTTAATTTTAGTTTGTCTAAAACCTTCAGTCTCTATTATTTCCTTCAGTGGTTATGTGCATGGAAGTTTTAGGTCTCATGACTGCAGAATCAGGTGCGATCCTCTTTGCTCGTTTTCTTTTGAGGCCTCTATAGCTTTGCATGTTGCACCATAGGTGCAGGGATTATTTTCAGTTATCACAACTGATATACTTAAATCCCAGCACTCTTTTCTCTCTGATTTGGTGGTTGTACTATTAACTTATTGTTCAGGGGGTCTCATTTGTTCATCCTACCTGGACTGTACTGTATTCTCAACAGATGCAAGTTTTTTCAGGTGGGGGAGCTGTCTGAGAGTCTCTGACAGCATTAGGGGTTTGGAAACCTCAGGAGGTGAGGTTACCAATTAATATTTTAGAACTCCATGCTATTTTCAGGGCTCTTCAGGTGTGGTCTTTATTGAAGAGGCAACTTTTTACATTTGTTTTTAAACAGGCAATATCACAACAGTGGCATATGTCAATCATTAAGGAGGGACTTGCAGTTCTACAGTTATGGAGGAAGTATCTTGGATACTTTCTTGGATGGAATCCAACTCTTGTCTAAGTTTTTTTAATTTTGTTCTGATGTGGGGTCTTCCAGCAATAGATCTGATGGTCTCTCATTTTATCAAGAGGCTTTTTAGATACCTTTCCAGGTCCAAGGATCCTCAAGTGGAGATGGTGGATGCTCTAGCAGTTCTTTGGTTTGTGGACCTTGTCAGAAAGTCCAGTTGCCAGCTTTGGCTACTTCCTTTAAGGCCAATCCTTCTTTTTCAGGGGCCATTTTTTCCATCAGGATCTCAAATCTCTAAATTTGAGGGCATGAAAATTGTACGCTTAAGTGCTTAGTCATAGAGGTTTCTCTGACTCAGTTATTAGCACTATGATACAGGCTCGTAAGTCTGTTTCAAGGAGAACTTATTTTCAGGTTTGGAAAAATCTATATTTCATGATGTTCAACTCATGGTTATTCTTGGCATTCTTTTAGAATTCCTAGGATTTTACAGTTTCTTCAGGATGGTTTGGATAAAGGTTTGTCTGAAAATACTTTGAAGGACACATTTCTGCTCTGTTTTATTTCATATAAAGTTTGCTAAACGTCCTGATATTCTCCGTTTTGTTCAGGTTTTGATTTATATGAAACCTGTTTTTTAATCTATTTCTCCTCCTTGGAGTCTCGATTTTGGTTTTGAAGATTTTACAGGCTCCTCCTTTTGAACCTATGCATTCTCCGAAAATGCTTTCTTGGAAAGTGTTATTTCTTTTGGCTATCTCTTCTGTTTGAAGAGTTTCTGTATTGTCTGCTCTCTTTTGTGAGTCTCTCTATCTGATTTTCCATACAGATTAAGCTGTTTTGCGGTCTTCATTTAATTTTTTGCCTAAAGTTGTGAACTCTAACAAACATCAATAGGGAAATTGTTGTTCCTTTTTTGTGTCCTATTCCAAAGAATACTCTTGAAGGGTCCTTACTTTCTTTGGATGTGGTAAAAACTTTGAAATATTTTGTTGAGGCTACTTAAGATTTCAGAAAGACTTCTAGTCTATTTGTTATTTTTTTCTGGCTCCAGAAAAAGTCAGAAAGCCTCTGTTATTTCTCTGTTTTTTTGGTTATGACTTTAGATTCACAACCCTTATCTGGAGGCGGGGCAGTCTCCACCTCAGAGAATTACAGCTCATTCTACTAAATCATTTGCCACTTATTGGGCTCTCAAGAATGAAGTTTCAGTTGATCAAATTTGCAAAAAAGCAACTTGGTTTTCTTTGCATGCTTTTTCTAATTTTACCATTTTTTTGTGTTTGCTTCTTCAGAAGCAGCCTTTGGTAGAAAGGTTCTTCAGGGAAGTTGTCTCAGCTTGATTCTAATGCCTTTGAGATGAGTTTTTTTGAAATTTTTAAGAAAAATTAATTATTTTTAGGGATTTAATTTCTCTGTGGAGATAACTATTTTTCATGTTATCCCTTCCTTTCTAGTGACTCTGTGGATTTCCACATCTTGGGTACTATATCCCATACATCACTAGCTCATGGACTCTTGCTACTTGCATGAAAGAAAACATAATTTATGTAAGAACTTAGAAACATTTCAAAAAGTGAGGCAGAGGGTGAAAAGTTAAAAATGAACTTTTATTGAAAAGCTTAAAAACGTACATAAGAAGATTCTGAGGCCAGTGCAGCACCGGACTTACCTGTTTCAGCTTGCACCTTCCTCATAGGGGGGGGGGGCATACGAAGGAAGAAATCGATACACCCTGAGATCCATTACTCAGTCAAAAAGCAAGTACAAGATATAACAGTACTTAAGGCGAGGAAATAAAAGAGGTTAATACAAACATCCCATTTGAGGAAGAAACAGACTACCTTACTTTACTCAGCCTAGAAACTGAATCATTTGAAAAAGAGGCAGTAAATATCAAATTTAAACCAAAGAGTGTTTTTTTATCTAACTAGAAGTAGAGGTCCATATTTAGAATCTTTCTACAAAAGAGTTGAACTTGAACTACAAGAACTTCAAGATAACCTATCCTTCAATAAATGTAATCTTCACAAATTAGAAAAAGAAGCTATTACAACATTAGCTGAGAATGAAGATATTGTCATCAGACGATGTGATAAGGGGGGAAATATTGTAGTTCTCAACAAAAATTACTATATATTGGAAGCTTTTAGGCAGTTGGAAGATAATGATGTGTATCAGAAACTTGTCTTTGATCCCACAGTTACTTATAAGAGAAGTCTTAGACTTATATTGGATGAAGGATTAGAAATAGGCATTATAGATGAAGTTAAATATAAATACTTAAACGTCATTAACCCTAAAGTTCCAATTTTTCACCACCTCCCAAAGACTCATAAGTCCCTCATTAATGTTCAAGGGAGACCCATCATTTCAGGAATTGGGTCATTGCTTGAGCCTTTGGGAGAGTGGGTTGAAAAGATTCTCCAACCATTAGTAAAGATGTTGCCATCATATTTGAGAGACACACAACAGCTCCTTAATATCATAGATGGAACAGAATGGAAATCTAACTATCTATGGATAACAGTCGACGTAGTAAGCTTATACTCTAGTATTCCCCAACAACATGGAATAGAAGCTGTTAGATTTTTTCTGGATACATTTTCACATTATAATTCAGAACACAAGGAATATGGTCTTAGAGTATTAACCGTCCTGTTGTCACACAATTATTTTTCTTTTGGGGAACAGTCCTTCCTACAAAAAAGAGGCACCGCTATGGGTGCCACCTTTGCATCAGCCTTTGCTAATATTTACATGGGCTGGTGGGAACTAAAGTACATCTGGGGAGAGTGCTGTTCCCTGAAGAGAAATATTAAATTATATAAGAGATATATCGATGACCTCCTGTTTATAAGGGAGGGGTCAGAAATAGAATGTGACATTTTCTTAACTGAGTTAAACAATAATGATAAAGGGTTGAAATTCACTCATACCATAGACAAATCTAAGATAGACTACTTGGATCTCACACTAAGTGGAAACCTTGAAAGAGAGATTTACACAGAGAGGATACCCCAAGTATTTGATAGATAAAGCAGAAAAACATGTTGACAAACTAGATAGGAAATCCATGCTTAATGATAAGAGTAAAACTGTAGAACAGAAAGATTTACCTATTTTTGTCACTAATTATAGTAACTAGATTGAGGAGATTGCAAGTATCATTAAGAAAAATCTACCCATTCTAAAGGGAGATGAAGCACTTTACCATTTAGTGAAAGAAGGATGTAAATGCATCTCTAGAAGGAATAGGACTCTGGATAACATGCTATCTCCTAGTGAAATTAGAATTAAAAAAGATAAGAGAGAGAATACCTGGTTAAGCTGTATGGGGCATTATAAATGTGGCAAATGGAATTGTAAAGCATGTGAATATACACTGATAGGAAAACAGTTTCAGTCCAAAGTAACACAAATAGTATTTGAGATCACTAACTGTACTAACTGTCATACCACCTATGTGATATATTTAGTGACTTGTTTTCAATGTAACCTGCAATATGTAGGTTTAACCTCTAGAGAGACTAGAGACAGAATAAAAGAACATTTTTATGAGATTAAAAAGTAGCCTGTCACTTTAAATATATGCATAATGAGTGTACAGAAAGTTTAAAATGGCAAATAATAGAACATGTACTTACACCCAGGAGAGGTGGTAATCAGGACAAACTTTTACAAAAAAGAGAAGCATTCTGGATCTTTAAATTAAAAACTAGGACACCAGAAGGGCTTAACATTCAAACAGACCTTATCAATTTTTGGGAATAGAATTTATGAAATTATGTAATAGACTATATATTGCCTCTTCATTTCTAGAGTTAGAGCTTTGCTCTTTATATTTTAAAATATCGTTTTATGAAGAATATAAACTTATCGCCTAGATTTAGAGTTTTGTGGCCAAAGGGGTGCGTTAGCTACGCGTTGTTTTTTTTCTAGCGCTGCTTCTAAACAACGCTGGTATTTAGAGTTCTCTGAAGGGCTGCGTTAGGCTCCAAAAAGGGAGCGTAAAGGCATATTTTCCACCACTTCAACTCTCAATACCAGCGTTGCTTACGGTAGTGGCTAGCTGGAAAAACGTGCTTGTGCACGATTCCCCCATAGGAAACAATGGGGCAGTTTGGGCTGAAAAAAACCCCTAATCTGCCGACCGGACCTCGCTGCTACTCTAATAAAGTTATTAACCCCTAAACCGCTGCACTCCCGCCTCGCAAACGCGATAATAAATAGTATTAACCCCTAATCGGCCCTCCCCAACATCACCGCCACCTAACTTCAAGTATTAACCCCTAATCTTCCAAGTGGGCCTCGCCGCTACTCTAATAAATGTAGTAACCCCTAAAGCTAAGTCTAACCCTAACCCTAACACCCCCCTAAGTTAAATATATGTTTAATCTAACGAAATAAATTAAATCTTATTAACTAAAGTATTCCTATTTAAAGCTAAATACTTACCTGTAAAATAAACCCTAATATAGCTTCAATATAACGAATAATTATATTGTAGCTATTTTAGGATTTATATTTATTTTACTGGCAACTTTGTATTTATTTTAACTAGGTACAATAGCTATTAAATAGTTATTAACTATTTAATAGCTACCTAGTTAAAATAATTACAAAATTACCTGTAAAATAAATCCTAACCTAAGTTACAATTAAACCTAACACTACACTAGCAATAAATTAATTAAATAAATTACCTACAATTACCTACAATTAACTAAACTAAATTACAAAAAAAACCCACTAAATTACAAAAAATAAAAAAAGATTACAAGAATTTTAAGCTAATTACACCTACTCTAAGCCCCCTAATAAAATAACAAAGCCCCCCAAAATAAAAAAAATCCCTACCCTAATCTAATTTAAAAATGTTAACAGCTCTATTACCAGCCCTTAAAAGGGCTTTTTGCGGGGCATGCCCCAAAGAAATCAGCTCTTTTGCCTGTAAAGAAAACACAATACCACCCCCCAACATTAAAACCCACCACCCACATACCCCTACTCTAACCCAAATCCCCCTTAAATAAACCTAACACTACCCCCCTGAAGATCTCCCTACCTTGAGTCGTCTTCACCCAACCGGGCCGAAGTCTTCATCCGATGGGGCAGAAGAGGACATCCAGACCGGCAGAAGTCTTCATCCTATCCGGGCAGAAGAGGATATCCGGACCGGCAGATATCTTCATCCAAGCGGCATCTTCTATCTTCATCCATCCGACGAGGAGCGGCTCCATCTTCAAGACCTCTGGCGTGGAACATCCTCCTTCCCCGATGACTACCCGACGACTGAAGGTTCCTTTAAGTGACGTCATCCAAGATGGCGTCCCTCGAATTCAGATTGGCTGATAGGATTCTATCAGCCAATCGGAATTAAGGTAGGAAAAATCTGATTGGCTGATTGAATCGCAGATTCAAGTTCAATCTGATTGGCTGATCCAATCAGCCAATCAGATTGATCTCGCATTCTATTGGCTTATCGGAACAGCCAATAGAATGCAAGCTCAATCTGATTGGCTGATTGGATCAGCCAATCCGATTGAACTTGCATCTGATTGGCTGATTTAATCAGCCAATCAGATTTTTCCTACCTTAATTCCGATTGGCTGATAGAATCCTATCAGCCAATAGGAATTCGAGGGACGCCATCTTGGATGACGTCATTTAAAGGAACCTTCATTCGGTGAGTAGGCGTCGGTGAAGAAGGATGGATCCGCGTCGGCTGGAAGAAGATGGCTCTGCTCCACTCCGGATGGATGAAGATAGAAGATGCCGCTTGGATGAAGATGTCTGCCGGTCCGGATGTCCTCTTCTGCCCGGATAGGATGAAGACTTCTGCCGCTCCGGATGTCCTCTTTTGGTCCATCGGTGCCTGGCTGGGTGAACACGACTCAAGGTAGGGAGATCTTCAGGGGGGTAGTGTTAGGTTTATTTAAGGGGGGTTTGGGTTAGAGTAAGGGTGGTGGGTTGTAATGTTGGGGGGTGGTATTGTGTTTTTTTTACAGGCAAAAGAGCTGATTGGGGCATGCCCTGCAAAAAGCCCTTTTAAGGGCTGGTAAAAGAGCTGGTTACTTTTTAATTTAGAATAGGGTAGGGACATTTATTATTTTGGGGGGCTTTTTATTTTATTAGGGGGCTTAGAATAGGTGTAATTAGCCTAATATTCTTGTAATCTTTTTTTATTTTTTGTAATTTAGTGTTTTTTTTTTTTTGTAATTTAGTTTAGTTTATTTAATTGTATTTAATTGTAGGTACTTGTAGTTAATTTATTTAATTTATTTATAGATAGTGTAGTGTTAGGTTTAATTGTAACTTAGGTTAGGATTTATTTTACAAGTAATTTGGTAATTATTTTAACTAGGTTGCTATTAAATAGTTAATAGCTATTTAACTATTTAAAAGCTATTGTACCTAGTTAAAATAAATACAAAGTTGCCTATAAATAAAAATAAACCCTAAAATAGCTACAATATAATTATTCGTTATATTGTAGCTATATTAGGGTTTATTTTACAGGTAAGTATTTAGCTTTAAATAGGAATACTTTAGTTAATAATATTTAATTTATTTCGTTAGATTAAAATTATATTAAACTTAGGGGGGTGTTAAGGTTAGGGTTAGACTTAGCTTTAGGGGTTAATACATTTATTAGAGTAGCTGCGAGGTCCGGTCGGCAGATTAGGGGTTAATAAGTGTAGGTAGGTAGCGGCGACGTTGGGGGGCAGATTAGGGGTTAATAAATACCCCTTAACACTGCTTTTGACGGCTACCACAGAACTCTAAATCTAGGCGCATGTAAATTAGAAGTTAATATATTCAATATATTGTAAATAAGGCACGCTAACTGAAATCTATGGCACTTACATGTACTATGCCTTTAAGAGGACGATAGAATAAGCATAAATTGGGAAAGAAGTGTATTATTAAGTATTAGGAGACTAACAACGAGATTGCTGCAATCTATGGCCTAGATTTGGAGTTTGGCGGTAGATGGGCTGTTAACGCTACGCGGGCTTTTTTCTGGCCGCACCATAAAATTAACTCTGGTATCGAGAGTCCCAAAAAATGCTGCGTTAGGCTCCAAAAAAGGAGTGTAGAGCATTTTTACCGCAAATGCAACTCTCGATACCAGAGTTGCTTACGGACGCGGCCAGCCTCAAAAACGTGCTCGTGCACGATTCCCCCATAGGAAACAATGGGGCTGTTTGAGCTGAAAAAAAACCTAACACCTGCAAAAAAGCAGCGTTCAGCTCCTAACGCAGCCCCATTGTTTCCTATGGGGAAACACTTCCTACGTCTGCACCTAACACTCTAACATGTACCCCGAGTCTAAACACCCCTACCCTTACACTTATTAACCCCTATTCTGCCGCCCCCACTATCGCTGACCCCTGCATTTTATTATTAACCCCTAATCTTCCGCTCCGTAAACCGCCGCAACTTACATTATCCCTATGTACCCCTAATCTGCTGCCCCTAACACCACCGACCCCTGTATTATATTTATTAACCCCTAACCTGCCCCCCACAACGTCGCCGCCAGCTACCTACAATAATTAACCCCTAATCTGCCGACCGCAAAGTGCCGCCACCTATGTTATCCTTATGTACCCCTAATCTGCTGCCCCTAACACCGCCGACCCCTATATTATATTTATTAACCCCTAATCTGCCCCCCTCAACGTCGCCTCCACCTGCCTACACTTATTAACCCCTAATCTGCCAAGCGGACCTGAGCGCTACTATAATAATGTTATTAACCCCTAATCCGCCTCACTAACCCTATCATAAATAGTATTAACCCCTAATCTGCCCTCCCTAACATCGCCGACACCTAACTTCAATTATTAACCCCTAATCTGACGACCGGAGCTCACCGCTACTATAATAAATGGATTAACCCCTAAAGCTAAGTCTAACCCTAACACTAACACCCCCCTAAGTTAAATATAATTTAAATCTAACGAAATTAATTAACTCTTATTAAATAAATTATTCCTATTTAAAGCTAAATACTTACCTGTAAAATACATCCTAATATAGCTACACTATAAATTATAATTATATTATAGCTATTTTAGGATTAATATTTATTTTACAGGCAACTTTGTAATTATTTTAACCAGGTACAATAGCTATTAAATAGTTAAGAACTATTTAATAGTTACCTAGTTAAAATAATTACAAAATTACCTGTAAAATAAGTCCTAACCTAAGTTATAATTAAACCTAACACTATACTATCAATAAATTAATAAAATAAAATACCTACAATTACCTACAATAAAACCTAACACTACACTATCAATAAATAAATTAAATACAATTCCTACAAATAACTACAATTACATAAACTACCTAAAGTACAAAAAATAAAAAAGAACTAAGTTACAAAAAATAAAAAAATATTTACAAACATAAGAAAAATATTACAACAATTTTAAACTAATTACACCTACTCTAAGCCCCCTAATAAAATAACAAAGAGCCCCAAAATAAAAAAATGCCCTACCCTATTCTAAATTAATAGAGTTAAAAGCTATTTTACCTTACCAGCCCTGAACAGGGCCCTTTGCGGGGCATGCCCCAAGAAAATCAGCTCTTTTGCCTGTAAAAAAAAACATACAATACCCCCCCCCCCAACATTACAACCCACCACCCACATACCCCTAAACTAACCCAAACCCCCCTTAAATAAACCTAACACTAAGCCCCTGAAGATCTTCCTACCTTGTCTTCACCTCAACAGGTATCACCGATCCGTCCTGGCATCCGGTGCTGAAGAGGTCCAGAAGAGGCTCCAAAGTCTTCCTCCTATCCGGCAAGAAGAGGACATCCGGACCGGCAAACATCTTCATCCAAGCGGCATCTTCGATCTTCTTCCATCCAGATTGAGCTCGCATTCTATTGGCTGTTCCGATCAGCCAATAGAATGCGAGCTCAATCTGATTGGCTGATTGGATCAGCCAATCGGATTGAACTTGATTCTGATTGGCTGATTCCATCAGCCAATCAGAATATTCCTACCTTAATTCCGATTGGCTGATAGAATCCTATCAGCCAATCGGAATTCGAGGGACGCCATCTTGGATGACGTCCCTTAAAGGAACCGTCATTCGTCGGGAGACGCCGGAAGAAGAGGATGGATCCGC
Source organism: Bombina bombina (assembly GCF_027579735.1). Lineage (NCBI taxonomy): Eukaryota > Metazoa > Chordata > Amphibia > Anura > Bombinatoridae > Bombina > Bombina bombina. The sequence goes on along the minus strand of NC_069499.1, from coordinate 320,808,760 downwards.
GTCGGCTGCTTCAACATGGACCTGCTCCGCACCGGATGGAAGAAGATCGAAGATGCCGCTTGGATGAAGATGTTTGCCGGTCCGGAAACCTCTTCTTGCCGGATAGGAGGAAGACTTTGGAGCCTCTTCTGGACCTCTTCAGCACCGGATGCCAGGACGGATCGGTGATACCTGTTGAGGTGAAGACAAGGTAGGAAGATCTTCAGGGGCTTAGTGTAAGGGGCTGGTAAGGTAAAAGAGCTTTTAACTCTTTATTAATTTAGAATAGGGTAGGGCATTTTTTTATTTTGGGGGTCTTTGTTATTTTATTAGGGGGCTTAGAGTAGGTGTAATTAGTTTAAAATTGTTGTAATATTTTTCTTATGTTTGTAAATATTTTTTTATTTTTTGTAACTTAGTTCTTTTTTATTTTTTGTACTTTAGGTAGTTTATGTAATTGTAGTTATTTGTAGGAATTGTATTTAATTTATTTATTGATAGTGTAGTGTTAGGTTTTATTGTAGGTAATTGTAGGTATTTTATTTAATTAATGTATTGATAGTATAGTGTTAGGTTTAATTATAACTTAGGTTAGGACTTATTTTACAGGTAATTTTGTAATTATTTTAACTAGGTAACTATTAAATAGTTCTTAACTATTTAATAGCTATTGTACCTGGTTAAAATAATTACAAAGTTGCCTGTAAAATAAATATTAATCCTAAAATAGCTATAATATAATTATAATTTATAGTGTAGCTATATTAGGATGTATTTTACAGGTAAGTATTTAGCTTTAAATAGGAATAATTTATTTAATAAGAGTTAATTAATTTCGTTAGATTTAAATTATATTTAACTTAGGGGGGTGTTAGTGTTAGGGTTAGACTTAGCTTTAGGGGTTAATCCATTTATTATAGTAGCGGTGAGCTCCGGTCGTCAGATTAGGGGTTAATAATTGAAGTTAGGTGTCGGCGATGTTAGGGAGGGCAGATTAGGGGTTAATACTATTTATGATAGGGTTAGTGAGGCGGATTAGGGGTTAATAACTTTATTATAGTAGCGCTCAGGTCCGCTTGGCAGATTAGGGGTTAATAAGTGTAGGCAGGTGGAGGCGACGTTGAGGGGGGCAGATTAGGGGTTAATAAATATAATATAGGGGTCGGCGGTGTTAGGGGCAGCAGATTAGGGGTACATAAGGATAACGTAGGTGGCGGCGCTTTGCGGTCAGCAGATTAGGGGTTAATTATTGTAAGTAGCTGGCGGCGACGTTGAGGGGGGCAGGTTAGGGGGTTAATAAATATAATACAGGGGTGGGCGGTGTTAGGGGCAGCAGATTAGGGGTACATAAGTATAACGTAGGTGGCGGTCGGCAGATTAGGGGTTAAAAAAATTTAATCGAGTTGCGGCGATGTGGGGGGACCTCGGTTTAGGGGTACATAGGTAGTTTATGGGTGTTAGTGTACTTTAGGGTACAGTAGTTAAGAGCTTTATGAACCGGCGTTAGCCCAGAAAGCTCTTAACTCCTGCTTTTTTTCGGCGGCTGGAGTTTTGTCGTTAGAGCTCTAACGCTCACTTCAGAAAGGACTCTAAATACCGGCGTTAGGAAGATCCCATTGAAAAGATAGGATACGCAATTGACGTAAGGGGATCTGCGGTATGGAAAAGTCGCGGCTGAAAAGTGAGCGTTAGACCCTTTAATCACTGACTCCAAATACCGGCGGTAGCCTAAAACCAGCGTTAGGAGCCTCTAACGCTGGTTTTCACGGCTAACGCCAAACTCCAAATCTAGGCCTATATGTTTGTTATTAGGAATTTTCTTTAAAAAGATATGAGTCTCCAAATTAAGGCCTAGATTTGGAGTTTGGCGGTAGATGGGCTGTTAACGCTACGCGGGCTTTTTTCTGGCCGCACCATAAAATTAACTCTGGTATCGAGAGTCCAAAAAAATGCTGCGTTAGGCTCCAAAAAAGGAGCGTAGAGCATTTTTACCGCAAATGCAACTCTCGATACCAGAGTTGCTTACGGACGCGGCCAGCCTCAAAAACGTGCTCGTGCACGATTCTCCCATAGGAAACAATGGGGCTGTTTGAGCTGAAAAAAAACCTAACACCTGCAAAAAAGCAGCGTTCACCTCCTAACGCAGCCCCATTGTTTCCTATGGGGAAACACTTCCTACGTCTGCACCTAACACTCTAACATGTACCCCGAGTCTAAACACCCCTAACCTTACACTTATTAACCCCTAATCTGCCGCCCCTGCTATCGCTGACCCCTGCATATTATTTTTAACCCCTAATCTGCCGCTCCGTAAACCGCCGCAACTTACATTATCCCTATGTACCCCTAATCTGCTGCCCCTAACACCGCCGACCCCTATATTATATTTATTAACCCCTAACCTGCCCCCCACAACGTCACCGCCAGCTACTTACAATAATTAACGCCTAATCTGCCGACCGCAAAGCGCCGCCACCTACGTTATCCTTATGTACCCCTAATCTGCTGCCCCTAACACCGCCGACCCCTATATTATATTTATTAACCCCTAATCTGCCCCCCTCAACGTCGCCGACACCTGCCTACACTTATTAACCCCTAATCTGCCGAGCGGACCTGAGCGCTACTATAATAAAGTTATTAACCCCTAATCCACCTCACTAACCCTATCATAAATAGTATTAACCCCTAATCTGCCCTCCCTAACATCGCCGACACCTAACTTCAATTATTAACCCCTAATCTGATGACCGGAGCTCATCGCTACTATAATAAATGGATTAACCCCTAAAGCTAAGTCTAACCCTAACACTAACACCCCCCTAACTTAAATATAATTTACATCTAACGAAATTAATTAACTCTTATTAAATAAATTATTCCTATTTAAAGCTAAATACTTACCTGTAAAATAAATCCTAATATAGCTACAATTTAAATTATAATTATATTATAGCTATTTTAGGATTAATATTTATTTTACAGGCAACTTTGAAATTATTTTAACCAGGTACAATAGCTATTAAATAGTTAAGAACTATTTTATAGTTACCTAGTTAAAATAATAACAAAATTACCTGTAAAATAAGTCCTAACCTAAGTTATAATTAAACCTAACACTACCCTATCAATAAGTTAATTAAATAAAATACCTACAATTACCTACAATAAAACCTAACACTACACTATCAATAAATAAATTAAATACAATTTCTACAAATAACTACAATTACATAAACTAACTAAAGTACAAAAAATAAAAAAGAACTAAGTTACAAAAAATAAAAAAATATTTACAAACATAAGAAAAATATTACAACAATTTTAAACTAATTACACCTACTCTAAGCCCCCTAATAAAATAACAAAGACCCCCAAAATAAAAAAATTCCCTACCCTATTCTAAATTAATAAATTTAAAAGCTCTTTTACCTTACCACCCCTGAACAGGGCCCTTTGCGGGGCATGCCCCAAGAAAATCAGCTCTTTTGCCTGTAAAAAAAAACATACAATACCCCCCCCCAACATTACAACCCACCACCCACATACCCCTAATCTAACCCAAACCCCCCTTAAATAAACCTAACACTAAGCCCCTGAAGATCTTCCTACCTTGTCTTCACCTCAACAGGTATCACCGATCTGTCCTGGCATCCGGTGCTGAAGAGGTCCAGAAGAGGCTCCAAAGTCTTCCTCCTATCCGGCAAGAAGAGGACATCCGGACCGGCAAACATCTTCATCCAAGCGGCATCTTCGATCTTCTTCCATCCGGTGCGGAGCAGGTCCATGTTGAAGCAGCCGACGCGGATCCATCCTCTTCTTCCGGCGTCTCCCGATGAATGACGGTTCCTTTAAGGGACGTCATCCAAGATGGCGTCCCTCGAATTCCGATTGTCTGATAGGATTCTATCAGCCAATCGGAATTAAGGTAGGAATATTCTGATTGGCTGATGGAATCAGCCAATCAGAATCAAGTTCAATCTGATTGGCTGACAGGGCTAAGTAAGCCTCTCTTCTTAGTGACAGGAAATTCACAGTATAACTGCAGCATGTAAACAGACCAGCGGTCCTCCTAGAGACCAAGTACACCGGACCACCAGATCTTCTGCAGGGACTCACCAGCTCTGACTTAGTATATGTTAATATGCAGGTCTTCTTACCCCTTATGCCAGGACCGGCTTTTTCCAAAACACACTGACTCTGTGTGTCCGCCTCCAATAAGTGATATTACTGGCTGGGTGTTGCTGCTAGTTTTTTCCAACACTGGTGTCCAATAATCAAAAAAACATGATGCAAATGTGTGCTGTATAAATATAGGTACAAATACAGTTCAAGTAGAAAGTGTCCCTTCAATCAGAGGAGAGGAATGGGATCAGTGAACAGAAAATGTACACACTATTTAGTTGCTCATAGTGTGTCTATCCACCTACCAGCTACACGTGTTTCACTCCACAGCTGATCGCTCTCAGGGCTTCATCAGGTAAAACAAGTTGATGTCTGTATCATCCATTTGCCTTTATTTATACATGCCATGGGTGTATTACCTCTTGATTGTCCTAGGTGTAGTATCATAATATTAACTGTTAATATTAATATTAATTGTTTAAGTCACAGTGGTTGAGAATAGCAACCCCCATTTCAAAATTTTAACAGTAGAATCCTGCATACATACAACACCAAAATAGGCAAGTTACAAACTCTTGCAAATCAAAAATTCTTATCAATACATAGGAGCAAGCTTACTTTATCTATGTGTTTATTACCTGCATCAAATATAAGACTTCTAATTTTAAAGCTAGCAGATATAAAACAGGGATCTTGGTATCATTAAACCAAAAAGGGAGCATAATTAAGCTAACCTTAACACCCCCTAACTTAAGTCTAATTTAAATAAATATAACTAAAATTACTATCATTAACTACATTATTCCTATTTACAACTAAATACTTACCTATAAAATAAACCCTAAGATAGCTACAATATAACTAATAGTTATATTGTATCTAGCTTAGGCATTATTTTTATTTTACAGGCAAGTTTGAATTTATTTTAACTAGGTAGAAGTTATTAAATAGTTATTAACTATTTAATAACTACCTAGCTAAAATAAATACTAAAGTACCTGTAAAATAAAACCTAACCTAAGTTACAATAACACCTAACACTACACTACATACAATTAAATAAATTACATACATTAAATACAAATAACTAAATTAAATTCAATAACCTAAATTAAATTAAATTAGCAAAAGTACAAAAAAAACCCCCACTAAATTACAGAAAATAATAAACAAATTAAACTAATTACACCCAATCTAATAGCACTATCAAAATAAAAAAGCGACCTTTTGTGGGGCATTGATCCAAAGTAATCAGCTCTTTTACCTGTAAAAATTTTTACAAATACCCCCCCCCCCAACAAGGGCAGTTAGCTCTTTTGCAGCCGAAAGCCCTAACCTAAAAATAAAACTCACCCAATACACCCTTAAAAAAACCTAACACTTACCCCCTGAAGATCGACTTGCCGGGAGACATCTTCATCCAAGCCGGGCAGAAGTGGTTCTCCAGATGGGCAGAATTCTTCATCCAAGCCAGGCAGAAGTGGTCCTCCAGACGGCAGAAGTCTTCATCCAGACAGCATCTTCTATCTTCATCCATCTGGCGCAGAGCGGGTCCATCTTCAAGACATCTGACGCGGAGCATCCTCTTCGGCCGACGACTACCCAATGAATGAAGGTTCCTTTAAGTGACGTCATCCAAGATGGTGTCCCTCAGATTCCGATTGGCTGATAGAATTCTATCAGCCAATCGGAATTTAGGTAGAATCTTGGTATCATTAAACCAAAAAGGGAGCATAATTAAGCTAACCTTAACACCCCCTAACTTAAGTCTAATTTAAATAAATATAACTAAAATTACTATCATTAACTACATTATTCCTATTTACAACTAAATACTTACCTATAAAATAAACCCTAAGATAGCTACAATATAACTAATAGTTATATTGTATCTAGCTTAGGTATTATTTTTATTTTACAGGCAAGTTTGAATTTATTTTAACTAGGTAGAAGTTATTAAATAGTTATTAACTATTTAATAACTACCTAGCTAAAATAAATACTAAAGTACCTGTAAAATAAAACCTAACCTAAGTTACAATAACACCTAACACTACACTACATACAATTAAATAAATTACATACATTAAATACAAATAACTAAATTAAATTCAATAACCTAAATTAAATTAAATTAGCAAAAGTACAAAAAACCCCCCACTAAATTACAGAAAATAATAAACAAATTAAACTAATTACACCCAATCTAATAGCACTATCAAAATAAAAAACCTAACACTTACCCCCTGAAGATCGACTTGCCGGGAGACATCTTCATCCAAGCTGGGCAGAAGTGGTTCTCCAGATGGGCAGAATTCTTCATCCAAGCCAGGCAGAAGTGGTCCTCCAGACGGCAGAAGTCTTCATCCAGACAGCATCTTCTATCTTCATCCATCTGGCGCAGAGCGGGTCCATCTTCAAGACATCTGACGCGGAGCATCCTCTTCGGCCGACGACTACCCGACGAATGAAGGTTCCTTTAAGTGACGTCATCCAAGATGGTGTCCCTCAGATTCCGATTGGCTGATAGAATTCTATCAGCCAATCGGAATTTAGGTAGAAAAATTCCAATTGGCTTATGCAATCAGCCAATATGATTGCACTTCAATCCTATTGGCTGATTGTAACAGTCAATAGGATTGAGCTTGCATTCTATTAGCTGTTCCATTCATCCAACAGGATTGAAGTTAAATCTTATTGGCTGATTGCATCAGCCAATAGGATTTTTTCTACCTTAATTTCCGATTGGCTGATAGAATTCTATCAGCCAATCAGAATCTAAGGGACGCCATCTTGGATGACGTCACTTAAAGGAACCTTCATTCGTCGGGTAGTTGTTGGCCGAAGAGTGTGCTCCGCGCTGGATGTCTTGAAGATGGACCCCCTCCGCGCCGGATGGATGGATGAAGATAGAAGTTGCCGTCTGGAAGAAGACTTCTGCCATCTGGAGGACCACTTCTGCCCGGCTTGGATGAAGACTTCTGCCCGTCTGGAGGACCACTTCTGCCCGGCTTGGATGAAGACGTCTCCCGGTAAGTCAATCTTCAGGGGGTTAGTGTTAGGTTTTTTTAAGGGTGCATTGGGTGGGTTTTATTTTTAGGTTAGGGCTTTGGGCTGCAAAAGAGCTAACTGCCCTTTTAAGGGCAATGCCCATCCAAATGCCCTTTTCAGGGCAATGGGGAGCTTAGGTTTTTTTAGTTAGTTTTTTTTGGGGGGGGGGTTGGTTGTGTGGGTGGTGGGTTTTACTGTTGGGGGGTTGTTTGTAATTTTTTTTACAGGTAAAAGAGCTGATTACTTTGGGACAATGCCCCGCAAAAGGCCCTTTTGAGAGCTATTGGTAGTTTAGGCTAGGGTTTTTTTTAATTTTGGGGGGGGGCTATTAGATTAGATGTAATTAGTTTAAATTTCTGGAATTTGTTTATTATTTTCTGTAATTTAGTGTTTGTTCTTTTTTGTACTAAATTAATTTAATTTAGGTTATTGTATTTAATTTAGTTAATTGTAGTGTAGTGTTAGGTGTTATTGTAACTTAGGTTAGGTTTTATTTTACAGGTACTTTTGTATTTATTTTAGCTAGGTAGTTATTAAATAGTTAATAACTATTTAATAACTATTCTAGCTAGTTAAAATAGATACAAACTTGCCTGTACAATAAAAAAAAACCCTGAGCTAGATACAACGTAACTATTAGTTATATTATATATTATATTATATTATATTGTAGCTATCTTAGCGTTTATTTTATAGGTAAGTATTTAATTTTAAATAGGAATAATCTAGTTAATGATAGTAATTTTATTTATATTTATTTAATTTAGATTTAAGTTAGGGGGTGTTAGGGTTAGACTTAGGTTTAGGGGTTAATAAATTTAATATAGTGGCGGCGACGTTGGGGACGACAGATTAGGGGTTAATAACATAATGTAGGTGTCGGCAGTGTAGGGGGGGCAGATTAGGGGTTAATAAGTATAATGTAGGTGGCGGCGGTGTAGGGGCAGCAGATTAGGGGTTAATAAGTATAATGTAGGTGGCAGCAGTGTAGGGGCAGCAGATTAGTGGTTAATAACATAATGTAGGTGGCAGCAGTTTCGGGGCAGCAGTTTCGGGGCAGCAGATTAGGGGTTAATAAGTTTAATGTAGGTGGTGGCGGTGTAGGGGGCGGCAGATTAGGGGTGTTTAGACTCAGGGGTTATGTTAGGGTGTTAGGTGTAAAAGTAACTTTATTCTCCCATAGGAATCAATGGGATATCGGGCAGCAGCGAACATATAGCTTTTGCTGCTTTCAGACTCCCATTGATTCCTATGGCATCCGCCCGGCGGATTGAAAACCAGGTACACTGTGCCGAGCGTACCTGGCATCGATCTGTGTCAGACTTTGACCGGCGGATCGTATGTTACATCACAAAATTCTACTTTTGTTGGTCTGTAGCCTTTGATAAATAAGGCGAATCAGGCTAGCCACAAAATACGCTGCAGAATTCCAGTGTATTTGCGGTTGACAGCTTGATAAATAGGGGCCATTGCATAGACTTTCTCATATAGACTTTTTTCTTAGTGACAAAATGGGATCAGTCTATTTTTAGATAGAAGCTAAAATGCATCCAGTCTGTTTTTTTTTTTTTTGCCAAGCATCATTTCATCTAATTTGTGTTAATATCTTCATCTTACACAAATATGTGAATATATATATATACATTGTATGTTTGATTGAAGTCTCCTAAAATGCTCAATTTACCTCTTTCTATGAATTGATAGCAATTTTCAGTTTAAAGGTCTATACTTTCCATGACAACAACTGCAATCATGCAGATTCATCAATTAGATGGTTTAACAATCTTGTGAAAACTGGGACAACAAAGGTGTATTTTTATGATTTGGAATAAAGTTGGAACATTTCTGGTGTAAAAGGACCATGAGTTTATAAAGATTGAGTAAATGCTGTTTAGATTCTAAATAATTGATTATCACAGTATGTAAACACCTCATGTTTGAGAAATTGATCTATCTAATGTTTAGAATGCTTGTTTTTGTGATAACATTCTAACTTTTCATAGTTCATAGCCTAAACTGAATATCTATAAGACTGCATTTACGAAGCTAAAGTTGCATCTCAGAACCCTTGTGGTTCAGGTTGCTTATGTGAGTCTGCAAAGGCAAGTTGAGAAACAATGATCTAAAAAAAACATTTGGCTAGATTATGAGTTTTGCGTTAGGCTTAAAAACAGCGTTAGCTGGTCCTAACGCTGCTTTTTAATGCCCCCAGTGGTATTACGAATCTTGAAGGTACAGGCTCACCGCTCACTTTTTTTTGCCAGACTTGGAAATACCGCAAATCCACTTACGTAAATTGCGTATTCTCTTTTTTCAATGGGACTTGCATAGCGCCGGTATTACGAGTCTGCCAAAAAGTGAGCGGTAGACCCTTTCCTGTCAAAACTGGTACTGCATTTTAAAGTCAGTAGTTAAGAGTTTTACACTACAACGCTGTAGCATAAAACTCTTAACTAAAGTGCTAAAAAGTACACTAACACCCATAAACTACCTATTAACCCCTAAACCAAGGCCCTCCCGCATCGCAAACATTAAAAAAAAATATTTAACCCCTAATCTGCTGAACCGGACATCACCGCCACTATAATAAATATATTAACCCTTAAACCGCCGCACTCCCGCCTCGCAAACATTAGTTAAATATTATTTACCCCTAATCTGCCATCCCTAACATCGCCGACACCTACCTACATTTATTAACCCCTAATCTGCTGCCCCAACATCGCCGCCACTATACTAAAGTTATTAACCCCTAAATCTAAGTCTAACCCTAAACCAAACCCCCTAACTAATAGTTACATTGTAGCTAGCTTAGGATTTATTTTTATTTTACAGGCAAGGTTGAATTTATTGTAACTAGGTAGAATAGTTACTAAATAGTTATTAATTATTTAATAACTACCTAGCTAAAATAAATACAAAAGTACCTGTAAAATAAAACCTAACATAAGTTACAATTACACCTAACACTACACTATAATTAAATTAATTCCCTAAATTAAATACAATTAAATAAAATTAGCTAAAGTACAAAAAAAACCCCCACTGAATTACAGAAAATAATACTAATTACACCTAATCTAGTCCCCCTAACAAAATAAAAAAGTCCCCCTAAAATAAAAAAGCCCTACCCTACACTAAATTACAAATAGCCCTTAAAGGGCCTTTTGTGGGGCATTGCCCCAAAGTAATCAGCTCTTTTACCTGTAAAAAAATTACAAATCCCCCCCCAACATTAAAACCCACCACCCACACAACCAACCCTACTCTAAAACCCACCCAATACCCCCTTAAAAAACCTAACATTAACCCCTTGAAGATCACCTTACCGGGAGAAGTCTTCATCCAACCGGGCCGAAGTCCTCAACGAAACTGGGAGAAGTCTTCATCTAAGCCGGGCGAAGTGGTCCTCCAGACGGGCAGAAGTCTTCATCCAGACAGCATCTTCTATCTTCATCCATCCGGCACGGAGAGGGTCCATCTTCAAGAAATCCGACGCGGAGCATCATCTTCATCTGACGGCTAACACTGAATTAAGGTTCCTTTAAATGACATCATCCAAGATGGTGTCCCTTCAATTCCGATTGGCTGATAGAATTTTATAAGCCAATCGGAATTAAGGTAGAAAAAATCCTATTGGCTGATGCAATCAGCCAATAGTATTGAAGTTCAATCCTATTGGCTGATCCAATCAGCCAATAGGATTGAGCTGGCATTCTATTGGCTGTTCTATTGGATTGCATCAGCCAATAGGATTTTTTCTACTTTAATTCTGATTGGCTGATAGAATTCTATCAGCCAATCAGAATTGAAGGGACGCCATCTTGGATGACGTAATTTAAAGGAACCTTCATTCAGTGTTAGCCGTCGGATGTAGAGGATGCTGCGCATCGGATGTCTTGAAGATGGACCCGCTCCGCACCAGATGGATGAAAATAGCAGATGCCATCTGGATGAAGACTTCTGCCCGTCTGGAGGACCACTTCGCCCAGCTTGGATGAAGACTTTCTCGACTTCGTTGAGGACTTCGGCCCGGTTGGATGAAGACTTCTCCCATTAAGGTGATCTTCATGGAGTTAGTGTTAGGTTTTTTTAAGGGGGTTTTGGTTGGGTTTTAAAGTAGAGTAATTACACAATCAGGGTTGGTTGTGTGGGTGGTGGGTTTTAATGTTGGGGGGGATTTGTAATTTTTTTACAGGTAAAAGAGCTGATTACTTTGGGGCAATGCCCCCGCAAAAGGCCCTTTTAAGGGCTATTTGTATATTAGTGTAGGGTAGGTCTTTTTTTTATTTGGGGGGGGGGGCTTTTTTATTTTGTTAGGGGGATTAGATTAGGTGTAATTAGTTTAAAAATCTTATCATTTGTTTATTATTTTCTGTAATTTAGTGTTTGTTTTTTTGTACTTTAGCTAATTTTATGTAATTGCATTTAATTGTATTTAATTTAGAGAATTAATTTAATTATAGTTTAGTGTTAGGTGTAATTGTAACTTAGGTTAGGTTTTTTTTTATAGGTACTATTGAATTTATTTTAGCTAGGTAGTTATTAAATAGTTAATAACTATTTAGTAACTATTCTACCTAGTTAAAATAAATTCAAACTTGCCTGTAACATAAAAAAAAATCCTAAGCTAGCTACAATGTAACTATTAGTTATATTGTAGCTAGCTTAAGGTTTATTTTACAGGTAAGTATTTAGTTTTAAATAGGAATAATTTAGTTAATGATAGGAATATTTATTTCGATTTCTTTTAATTATATTTAAGTTAGCGGGTGTTAGGTTTAGGGTTGGACTTAGGTTTAGGGGTTAATAACTTTAATATAGTGGCAGCGATGTTGGGGGAGGCAGATTAGGGGTTAATAAATGTAGGTAGGTGGCGGCGATGTTAGGGATGGCAGATTAGGGGTTAATAATATTTAACTAATGTTTGCGAGGCGGGAGTGCGGCAGTTTAGGGGTTAATATGTTTATTATAGTGGCGGGGACGTTGGGGCGGCAGATTAGGGGTAAATAAGTGTAGGTAGGTGGCGTCGACATTGGGGGCGGCAGAGTAGGGGTTAATAAATATAATGTAGGTGTCGGCGATGTTGGGGGCAGCAGATTAGGGGTTCATAAGTATAATGTAGGTGGCGGCGGGGTCCAGAGCGGCAGATTAGGGGTTAATAATTATAATGTAGGTGTCGGCGATGTTGGGGCGGCAGATTAGGGGTTAACAAGTGTAAGATTAGGGGTTTTTAGATTCAGGGTTCATGTTAGGGTGTTAGGTATAGACATAAAATGTATTTCTCCTTAGGAATCAATGGGGCTGTGTTAAGGAGTTTTACGCTGCTTTTTTGCAGGTGTTAGAGTTTTTTTCAGCCGGCTCTCCCCGTTGATTTCTATGGGGTAATCGTGCACGAGCACATTACACCTGCTCAAGGCTGACTTAAGCAGTGCTGGTATTTGAATTCAGTAATGAGCAAAATTTTGCTCAACGCTCACTTCTTGCCTTAAGAACGGGTTTGTAAAAACTCGTAATACCAGTGCTGTAGGTAAGTGAGCGGTGAGGGTAAACTGCTCGTTAGCACTGCACAACCTCTAACACAAAACTCGTAATCTGGGCCAATGCTTCTTAAGTTGTCTGTTACCACATACAGTAGGTGTCTGGCTTAAAACAACGTGCACTGATTCTTCGGGCTGATAGACAAGTCTTGCTCTTGAAACGTTGGTTGCACTAGAGGCGTATTTAGGTTTTGTGCTGCCCTAGGCACTCAGAATTATGTTGCCCCCCCCCACCCAGTTTTAGGCCTATTTTAACCATAATATTATTTTTCTCAGAATTTAAAATTATTATTTTTTCCCCTTCTTTATTTTGTATAATTTCCAAATTAAATATTGACCAGAGATTTACCTTGCTGCCAGTACATGCAAGCATACTGCTTGCCTGCTCGTTCCAGCATGAGGGAGGAGGGGCTCTCAGTTACAACAAGCAATAAATTAGCAGCAAGTATCGCTCTGCAAAACTTCTGCTGTCAGGAGTCCCAGGAGATCAAGTACAAATGAAATATATATATATATATATATATATATATATATTATATATACTGTATATATATATATATATATATATATATATATATATATATATATATATTGCTCCATATAATGAGCATAGTGTGATGTGATCTCAAAAAGTGGTGCCCCCATAAATTTGCCACCCTAGGCACAGGCCTTGTTGACCTAGGCCATAATATGCCCCTGACTAGAGGCAAATGCAGACAGTGGATTCTACCTTGCTAGTCCTAAATGCAGGCAGACAAGCAGACAACACAAGTATGGATTAAAACATGGATGAAACATTGATTTGGATGGCCTGATATGTTTAAATCAGATTGTTTACCTTGTTTCTAGTGATGAGTTTGTTCTGCTTGAAAAAAATGTGAAAAACAGATGATTAAATTTGAATTGCATTCATTACCACAGTATTAGTTATGCAGTGCCTATTAATTCTCATTGGATGACAGGATCGTTCTGCTAATGGTTATTGGAAGAGAGGTATAAATTGCCTATGGAAAATAGTAGGAAGTTCCATTCATTTTTTTTTTTAAATCTAGTGAGTGTTAGCATATTGTTTGTGTCTCTATTAGCATACATTAGCAAACACTTGATAAGCAGAGAAACTAGAAAAAAAACTAAAGCTAGTGGAATAATGTAAATGTTTATTTATTAAAAAAATATGTATATATTTTTTTTAATTTATTATCTTAATTGACCAGAACCTTAAAAATACTGGCAATGCTAGAAAAATATCTACAATATTGGCAATATTGAATATCATATTTACTAACTTGTGAAATGAGGTTTCAAAATAAAATTTTATATTAAATGGCTTCAATTTTCCTCTATTTATTAATGGCCAGATGGACAAGGTTCACTACCGTGAACCTGTCAGCCTGGCCTCACTGTATACACTGCCTGCATTCAACATTGCACAAGCCTATGCCTGTGCAATGCCGCCCCGTACTCATGCATGGCCAATCGCGTGTGAGCAGGGGCTGTTAATAATCCAGAATAAATCCGGATGATTTTACTCCGCTACATTTTAGGTACCAGAGAGGTTAAGTAGCAATTCAGGCTGAAATGCTGCAGCACTGAAGCTGCTTTCGCAGATTAATAAATGGGGCCTATATGTTTCTTGTTGGGGCTATTTACCAATTTTTTTAATATAACACTATTTAACCTTTTAGGGGGAGTAATTGTTTTAATTTATTAAGTACACTTTTAACATTGATTTATACATAGCCAAAAGAACAAAATTATATTTCTTTGGGGTCGGAGCTAGCCGTCAAACTGAAGAGACGTACTTTGAGGGAGCTCTCTCTTATAATACAGTTTAAATAAGGTGAATAATTTACTGGGAATATGCTAATTTATCCCACATAAGAACATCTACTGACGGTTAGAGCTACAGTGGCTGTGGGAGATTACGCTACTCTAACAGTAAGAAGGAGGAAAAGCAGACGGGCTCTTGTCAGACCCGGTTCAGCTACGGCGGCGGTGCCTCGCAGGAACTGGAGGTAAAGACATACTAAAGTCTAACTATCACAAATAACACTAAACCTCGGAATATACTTTATCCATCCCCTTGCTTCCACACCACTGCTGCCCGGAGGGTCGGGGCTCTGCTCCGGAGCAGCAGCTTAGTACCGCACAACAGTTTGACTAAGTAAAGTAGCATAGAGCTACTCATCTGGGGGAACTACCTCGTCCTGGGTTCTCTTCTGTGGAGCAGAGCGAATTGGGGATCGGTCCGATCCCAGCCCAGTACTGGCCAGTTCTCACAGGGGCTCTTCAGGGAGACAAGTGCATAGCACTGCGCCACTCATTTTGGCGCGAACCTTCGCCATTTTGTGGCCTGGACTGGGGGTATACTGCTAGGCCCTAGGAGGAGTGAGCCAGCGCCGACTTTCATCCAACATACAGAGAGGAGGGTAAGGCACAACTATAGCGATCTGCTACACAATTTCCCCTCTCTAATATAGGCATCATCCCACCTAAATATAACTGAACCACACTAAAAGTTGCACAATCATCCTCTATAAGAATAACCCACAACATATCAGCCCCTGTTTTGTCTACCTAGGCATCCTTGTATTATGTTGGGACACTAACTTTTCAAAGCCAGTTTTGTTTTTTATTTAAATATAAGACTGCAGGATTGGGCTTGCTGTCATTTCACTCTGCCTAGAAATATATTTTTGGTGAGCTGGAATGTCAGTGGAATTTTAGCATTTACTCAAAGGCTCCTTTTCTAAGATAACACCTTGGGGTCTGGCTTCTCTACTATATATGTGAAAATTAAGGCATCTGCCTGAACAGTTGCAACTTCCTTACAGACAAATGGGATCAACTTCTACATATATATGACCTCAATTTGAAGCACAGAATCTCTGGGGCTGCAGTGTTCATCTATTGACTTTAATTTAACTGTGGAACATATCACTAATCACTGCGGCACTAGCAACTATATCTTTCTGTTACTTGGCAAACAAGCCTTTAATTGCAGCACTTTGAGGATATTAGAAGAGCTTTACTGCTACTGTGAAAGTCTTCACTGCCACTTCATGAGATTCACTTCAATCTAATTACAGAACATATTGCTATGTAATATTGTACTAACAACTGCATCTTCCTGCAAGTTAGAAAACAAGCACTTATTTACTGCACTGTGTGGGTATTAGCAGTAATACGCTGCTACTGAGAAAGTTTTGACTGTCATTTCACAAGCTATCTACTAAGTTTGTTTGAAAAGCACCCTTCTCTCCCTTTTCCCGCTGTCCATTGTGTCAGTAGGTCATACCCAAAGAGCCTTTTCCCGTGATCGCCCTGTGAGGGCAACCTCCCCGAGAAGTGGTACATAGACAATCTCATAGTATTCCACTAAGGAAAGATATCCCCCTCTTTTTCTTTGGTGTGAGGGCCTGTGCCCCAGAATGAGAGGCTAAGATAACAAGCTGGAGACAGGACCTCTCCCCAATTCGTTCATACTATAAGAAGCGAGATTGTAAAGATTACTTGTGACAGCTTGGGAGGCTGTAATAGGTGAAAATGTCGCACTCAAACAGAAAGAAAAACAACAACAAACATAATGAAGGTCCAAAAAGGACTGTTGCAGACCTTTTTCATAGTAAGTTTTTGGTGGAGAGAGAAGTGTCAGATGATGATTCTAGAGACTCTCCATCTGAGCAAAGAGAAGAAGGAATGCACTCCCTAGGTAAAAATCTTGCCTGCGGTTCAGAAGATGCCTCTCTCAAGGCTCTTATAAATTCCCTCTCTGCTAAAATGGATTCACATCACTCTTCTTTGAAGCAGGATATTAGAACCTCAGTTGCTGACCTTAAAAGAGATATTTCTGCGCTTGGTGAGAGGACCGATAATCTGGAACGCAAACACGAAGACCTGGTAACAGATCATTCTAATCTCCTCTCATACTCCCAAACACTTGCAGAGTTGATTTCGGACCTTGAAGTGAAACTCGCCGACCTTGAAGATAGGTTGAGATGCAACAATGTGCGCCTCGGGGAGTTGGGATGCTACTAAATAACCCTCAAGATATTGAGCCTAAGATAGACAGAGCTCACAGAGCTATCAGACCCAGGAATTCCAATAAGGCCCAGCCTAGGGATATCATCGTTAGACTCCACTAATATACCTATAAGGAGAATTTTTTGAAGGCGGCCTTCACTAATAAAGACTTACCAGATCCCTATAAAGAAGTGCTATTCTTCCCAGACTTGTGAACCCATACATTAACGAGGAGAAGATCTTTCCAACCTATAACCCAATGTCTCCGCAAACATTCAATTAAGTATAGATGGGGGTTTCCTGTGAAACTGTTCTTCCAACACGAGGACCTATCTTATACTATATCTAACCTACAGCAAGGAAGGGAGCTATTAAATAACTTGAAATTGCTGCAGATTAATTCTGTGGAGCCCACTGCACAGCGAGACTCTGAACCACACCAACGAGAGACCTTCACCCAAGATACTTCACGACTGAACTCTACTCTCAGAATAGCTGCCTCTGAATGGACCCCAAAGCCAAGACGTTTGTCTCCTGCTTCTAAGAGGCATAACATCAACCAGCAGGACCTCTAAACAGCTAACTATGTATATATAAACCATGATGCCCCTTACAACGTAGCTGCAAGCCTATATACCTGATTGCTGGAGAATCAGCTGTCTGCTTCATGTATCCTTTTTACGTATTATTATTTTTTTTTTCTAGGTCACCTTCTTTCCTCCCTATAGGCTGAACATTGACTGTTGGGCTATATATCTGCAATTCAATAACTTTTATCTGTTATGCAATAATGAGCATACTTCAGTGAATTTTATGTGCACCTCTACTATTATTGGCAATTGCAGACTAACCCTAGAAGGGTGCAAACTTATTTGCATATTACCGAAATATACCCTGCTTCGCACCACTGCCTGGGAGATCTGACGTGCCTTAGGAAACAGAGGCTAAGATATAATATACACACAGCTTAATCGTCAACTCTCCTACTTTTCTTGTTAGATCCCATAAGTTTTCCCTGTCCCATAGGCTTAACAAAAATAGGATTAACGGACGTGTGACCCCTAATTTAACCTAACCTACAAATGCCTAGAAGACTCAGGTCTTCCATATCTCTTCAGTTGGCAAATACCCCTAGTGCTTAAGCCACCAACATAGAGCCTTGCTATATGCCTAGCTGCCGTGGGAGTTGGTTATACAATACTATTCGAGGACAATCCCACTACATCACAACACCTAGCTAATCTAAAGCACCTGGGGAAACATAAGTTAAGCTGTACTGTTCTCACATCTAAGCAGTTAAACCCCTCTTTTACCCGATTTTATTGAGTTATACTACTCCGCAGATCTAATGATACCTGTAGGGTCAATGGTTAAGTGTCCCCCAAATGTAAGATACCTACAAAATTATAAAAGGTTATGGTGATAACTATATAAAGTAGATAGGTGTAATAGTCGAGTAGTTTAATATAGAACTATGCAGAGAAATGCTAATAGACCCTTATAAGAAGAGATCTGCTAGCAGTTATTTGCTCTCTTTATGGGCCCAGAGCGAAAATGCAAGAAGTGATGTTGTAGAGACTGAAGTAATAGAGGTTGGTGATCTTAGTTAACAATGTATCAAGATGTAAATTAAGAGCTCTCAGCTCTGTTGGTTATGCTATGAGTTGTAAGGCTGCAAATGTCTCAGCAGCTTCTTTATGGTTTACTCACTGTTTATTGTTATTGAATTGGGGACAATCCTGTCTCCTATTTATGTATTTATAAGTTACTAAGTTATTTTTGTTTATCTAGTTGGTTAACTTTATCTTCTTGATCTTATGCCCCTTTCCTTCTTTACTCTGTCTTATTTTACCTTACTTCCCCTTTTCGCACACATATCCCTCAGCGTGATATTTCCTAACTCTCTCCCTTGCTATATCATATAAAAGTGAGCTGTCCGCACCCCCCTCAGACGGCTCCAATTTCTAAAACATTAGATGATATATTTCCTAAATGTAGCTATAATTAGCCCCCTAAACTTAAAGCAGTGCTTTCCCACTGACTATCCCTCTCTACTACCCCTACTCCTACGTGCTCAAATCTTAGTTTGTTTTAAGATACTACATTATAAATAATAAACATTCAGACTCACTAAATCTTAACGGCCTGCCAGATTTTGTTTTCTCAATTAAATTTCCCAAACAGCACTTAGAGCCTTGTTACTACAAACCTTGTCTCTTCCTTGCTATCTTATTCTTGGCTATATTCTTTCCTCTCCCCTCCTTTACCCCCCTTTTTTTTCCCTTCTCCTGTACCTCTTCCCCTCCCATTTCCTCTCCCCCTTCCCAACAATGGATTTGCGTGTAATCACACATAACGTTCAGGGTCTAAACTCCCCGACTAAGTGGAGCCTCCTCTCTACCAATTTGAGGCGCTCTGGGGTTAATATTGCCCTCTTGCAGGAGACCCATTGGGTCAAGTCCGCTAATATCCCGTACACCTTTAAACACTTCTCCACCAAATTAGAGGCTTCATATTTTAGTAAATCGAGAGGAGTTGTTATCCTTTTTAAAGATGACCTAAAAGTTAAAATTATGCATGTTGAAATAGATGAGGAAGCCAGATATATCTTAGTCATATGTAACATTAATGAACGCAAATATACTCTTTAACCTTATATGGGACCCCCTTGTTGATAGAAAAGGAATTGTTAAATCTCACTCTGACCATTCCACAAGCTCCCTAGCGAGCACCTTTAGATTTCTGATGTCCCAATTTAATCTATATGACGTATGGAGAGCGATGCACACCTTGGATAGTGATTTTACATTTTACTCAAATGCCAATAAAATGTTTTCGAGAATTGATTACATATTCGTAGAGACTGATACACTAAACGAGATCCATAGATCCAAAATCAAGCTAGTTTCTTGGTCTGATCATGACCCTTTGATTGTGACTTTCTCCCCGCTTCTGGCACCCCCCTTTAAAAAATGGAGATACAATGACTGGATTTTAGCAAATCCTAATACCTTGCAAGAAGCGAAGGCTGATTTGCAAGAATTTATACAGATTAATGAAAGAGACCATACTGATGTGCAATATATCTGGACTGCCTTGAAAGCATACTTTAGAGGTTCCCTGATTAATAAAGCAAGTCAAGTTAAGAGAGCTCAGGGCAAATCACTTGCTGAACTCACTTGTGAGTATAGACGTCAGTCCTCTCTCCTAAAATCTAATCCTACCCAACAGGGAGTTAAGCAATTGGAGAATGTCAAAGCAGAACTCAATAGACTTGAACTGATTAGGGTCCAAAAAACCCTTAGCAAATTCAAGCAAATATTTTATTACCATCGCAATAAAGCAAACTCCCTACTAGCTACCAAGCTTAGAGTTAGGCAAGCGCAACGTTCCATAACCTCTATTATGTATGAAAAAAGAGTAGCAGTTTCCCCCGGAGATATAGGTGATACGTTCCGTGCCTTCTATGCTAAGCTTTATAATTTGAACAATGACAACACAATCAACGTTTCATCTACTGTAGAAGTGATGGAATTACTGAGATCCTTAGAGCTCCCTATGATTGACGAACAAGCAATAACTAAATTGAGATCCCCTATTCCAATGGCCGAGTTACAGAAAGCTATTGCCCAGCTTAAAAGTAACAAAGCTCTGGGTCCTGATGGATTTACATGGCAATTTTATAAATCCTTCAGTGAGATATTGTGCCCAATTTTACTCAGAACCTTTAATGCTTTTATGACCTCTGGGTCCTGCCTTGGAGACTTCCTAGAAACAGATATCATCACCATACTGAAACCTGGTAAGGTGCCCCACCTGTGCCAAAAATTATAGGCCCATCTCTCAGATATAAAATTGTACTCTAAGATCCTCACGAACCGACTGGCCTCAGTCTTAAATAACATCATCCATCCCGATCAAGTTGGATTTATTCCAGGAAGAGAGGGTCCTGATAATACACCAAGCTCTTCTCTATCCTATTTGAGGCTGAGAGAAAGGGGATTCCCTCCTGGTCCTGTCTTTGGACGCTGAGAAGGCATTTGACAGGGTCAGGTGGGACTACCTTTGGAGTGTCTTGGAGATATTTGGCACCCCCCCAATTCATCAGAGCTACCAGAGCTCTATATTCAGCTCCAACAGCGAGGGTTGGTGGAAAAGGATTTAACTCGGCATCCTTTGACATTCTTAATGGCACAAGGCAAGGGTGTCCTATGTCCCCGCTCCTCTTTGCAATGTCTATAGAGCCCCTGGCCCAACTGATTAGGCTCGACCCCAATGTCTCGGGTGTTAACTTTGGTGGTTTGATCCACAAGATTGCCCTATTCGCTGACCATGTGACGATCCTGCTTACATCCCCTACTAGTTCTATGCCATTGCAGAAGTTTTATATCTGAATATTTCGGACTATGATTTGAAATATTTGCAAAGTAAATATGATTTTCACTGGTCTCCCTCAATCATTAAGCATTTAGGCATCTATCTAAGTCCGGATCCTGATATAATGATAGAGAAAAACTATATTGAACGCTTCGCTGAATTTAGAAAACTATTAGAGAGCTGGGAATTCAGAGAATTCTCGTGGACTGTCAGAATTGCTGCTGTGAAGATGTCATTGCTTCCGAAGCTTACATACCTTTTTAGGTGCATAACTTTATCAGTCCCAAGGCCAATTCTCAATAAATACCAAAGCATTCTTCCAAAATATATCTGGAAAGGTAGAAGGCCCAGAATTGCCACGGCAGTGATCCAACAACCAATCAACCGAGGAGGATTGGCATATCCTAATGTCTTAACCTATCATGATGCTGCCAGACTGGCTCACATGCTTGGTTTTAGTTACAAGGACTCTAGCTCTAGGTGGCAAGAAGTCGAGCAATCATTTCTCCCCAATGGTATTCTGCTTTCAGATCTTCCCTGGATACCTGGACATCTTCGGAGTTCCTTGAAAATTGATTACCCGCTCCTTTTGGATACTTTTAAACATTGGGACTCCAAAAAGCATATGGAGTCTATTGCCTCTCATCCGTCTCCTCTTTACACGATTTGCAACATTCTGGTCTCAATGTGTGAGACTCATCTAGGGACCTGGTCAGCTAATGCTAATGAGGTTGCAACATCCCTATATAATAATGAGTCTGTCTTGTTGTTTGAAGAGGCAAAAACTAAATTCTCACTGCCACCCTCGCTTGGCTTTGAATTTCTAAGATTAGCTAGTATTCTTAAGGCCTGGGGGCTCTCGGGTAAATCTATACGGTCTCCCACCAGATGGGAACAAAGATGGAAATTAGGTAAGCCAATCAAAGGCTCCCTCTCATTCCATTACAGTCTAATGATCTCGCCCCTGCTGCCGACCAAACATGGTCAATATAAAGCTTGGGAGAGAGAACTTAAAACAAACTGCGAGACATAAATTTGGCTAAATGAATTGGTAAGAGCTAAGAAAATCCTGCATAGCACGACTCTATGGGAGCTTTACTATAAAATAACATCTCACTGGCATTTTGTCCCGGTAGCAGTCCACAAATTCTACCAGACAACCTCTCCCATGTGTTGGAGACAATGTGGGAATTTGGGTACCCAAATCCATATATGGTGGGACTGTCCCTTAGTTAAAGACATTTGGAGATTTGTGTTTGGGATTTTACATGACCTCAACATTACTTTGCGGTTTTCGCCTTCTGTGGGTCTCCTGCATCATGGCTTCCCAGAACTGTCTGAGGCGGAGAGGAATCTGACCACATATGTACTCATGGCCGCTAAGCTGGCTATCGACAGGGACTGGAAGCAGCCCTCTTCTCCTTCTCATAAAAAAGTAATAAATATTATTGAGCACATAAAAAATATGGAGGAATTTGCTTTTCAACATATTAACAAACTTGAACTATACAATGAAATATTGAGTAAATGGAATGAGATTAATATACCCTAGAAGCCTGAAATTGCTGACCCCAGTACAATTATGTTGAGGCCAGTTCACCTTTCTGTTTCTGCCCCCCCCTTTTTTAATAGTATCCTATCCCCCTCCCCCCTTCTCTTCCCCCCCTCCCCCATCCCCCCTTTTTTTTCTTTTCTTCTTCTCCCCCCTTCTCTTTCCCATGTCTTCTTCCCCTCAGTTTCTATTCTCTTCCCTCTTGAGGTCTGCAATATGTCCTGTCAATTTATGGACTCACGCTAGCGTAATACTTCTTTGGAATTTGTTGTATAAATGCTGCACAATCATTCTAGTGTCTGTTACATGGGTTCGCTGTATAGATACAACCTTAAAGCTACAGACTCTACGCTTAAGGCCTATTGTATTTTTTAATCTAAGGCAAGAGCTGAATGTTTGTCTATGTATTAAGCTGTTTCTAATAGTATAATTAATATAAAATGAGGGTTTCAAATAACTAATCATTACTTTATCAAAGGTCAGGATATGCTATCTGGCTTAAGATATGTCATTGCAAAAAGTGAATTCTTGTCTTCATTATCATTATATAACCTTTTACCAGTATGAGGTTGTTTCCCAACCTGTGATTTGTAACCATTTGTATATGTTATATTTTCTAAAGATCCTCAATAAAAAATTATTTAAAAAAAACAAAAAAACAAACAAATTATATTTCTTTCCTAAGATATGGTCCACAACGTCATCAATTACTAGTGGGAATATCACTCCTGGCCAGCAGGAGGAGGCAAAGAGTACCACAGCAAAGCTGTTAAGTGTCACTCCCCACCCACAATCCCCAGTCATTCTCTGCCTCTGTTAAATGGAGGAGGTGAAGTTTTGGTGTCTGAAGAAAATTGGATTTCTTTGCTACAAGCAGGATTTTGAGTATAGCTGTAAACCACATACATTTCTTCAGTAGAGTAGTGGTGGCTTTAAAGCAGTTAGGAACTTGTGAGGTGGGCCTCACTGCATTTTCCTAACATATTTGCTGCCCAAGTATAGAAAGCCAGAGTAGGTTTACTCTGTTCTTTCTTTTTTCACAGGTCCCTGTAAGGAGCAGTGTCCTTTCACACTGTGTGAGCCGTCTGACTGTTGGACGGCTAGATTGCAGTTAAGTGCTTTTATGTCTTCTTGGTGGGAAACTAGAACTTTAAGGATTCCCTGCAAATTTAAGGGGACAAATAGATCCTTGGTAGGAGTCTAATTTTGGCAGTATACAGGCACAAGTTATGTATGTGGTTAGAAACTTATTGGTTAATCCTTCATATGGTTAGGAAGGAGTTAACCTGCTGTTGTCAGTATGACTCTGTTATTTACATCACTGGCATTGGCAGGCTATAACATAGCCTTGTGGACTAGGGCTTATATACATTAATCTTTAATTAATCTTTAATCTTGTGTGTCACTGTAAGGATAATGTAGGCACAAGCGGTTATGGCTGCCACTCTGTGTAATTCCAGTGTGTCTGTTTTTAACTCTCAACATTATAGATCTTAGATATTAGATCTCTGATGAAGCGCATGTGCTCATGCGCGAAACGCGTAATATTGGAGCTTACCTTGCATCCAGAAAGCCTACCTTGCAATAAACCTTCTTCCTGATACTTGGACTCAGCCTTCTTTCTTCCTCATTTCGTTTATCTGTTTTTAACTCTCAACATTATACGCGATGGGCGGAGCTTAGCCTAAGTGAGTCTATGCACGCTTTTTGAACTACGCAGCTATTTATCTCCCAGTCACGTGGTCTCCCTCCTTTCCGCTCCTATCTAGATAACAGAGTGGTGTCGACTGTGTGTGTACACGGAGGGTGGAGTGTCCTGCAATCCGGTAATCGGAAGGGGCAGGTAAGCAACTCTGCTACAACCTCTGCTACTCAGATTGCCCTCTCTCATACGTTTGATGAGAAAAATACATCAGTAACCTCTGAGGGTGAAATTTAAGATTAAGACAATATAAATCCTTCATCTGATTCTGAAGTAGTATCCTTCAGAATTAAGCTTGAATATCTCCGTGTATTGTTAAAGGAGGTTTTAGCTACTTTGGACAACTCCTACCCGCCTGTCATTGTCAGCCCTAAGAAATCAAGTAAACCTAATAAATACTTTGATGTGCCTTCCTCTGTGGAAGTATTTCCTGTTCCAGACCATGCTACAGAGATTATTGCGCAGGAATGGGAGAAGCTAGGGAAACAGTTTTCCCTATCTCCTGTGTTTAAAAAGATGTTTCCTGTTGCTGACTCTATTAAAGATTCCTGGCGTACGGTACCTAAAATAGAAGGAGCCATTTCTACTTTGGCAAAGAGAACCACTATTCCTATAGAGATAGTTGCTCTTTTAAGGATCTTATGGACAAAAAGCTGTAGGCTTATTTGAAGAAAATGTATGTTCATCAAAGCCTTCAGTGGCAACCGGCATTTTTTATTGCCACGGTGTGTAGTGCGGCATCTTATTGGAACAATGCTTTGTCTGAGTCTCTTCAAGTAGAGACTCCTTTGGAGGAGATCCATGACAGGATTAAGGCTCTCAAGCTAGCCATTTCATTTATTTCCAATGCTACCATGCAAGTTATTAAACTAGGAGCCAAGATATCTGGCTTTGCTGTACTAGCTCACAGGGCATTGTGGCTAAAATTTTGGTCAGCGGATGTTACTTCTAAGTCCAAGCTTTTAGTGCTTCCTTACAAGGCTAAAACCTTGTTTTGCCCTGGTTTGGCTGATATAATCTCTGACATCACTGGTGGAAAAAGGTCTTTTCTACCACAAGACAAGAAGAATAGATCTAAAGGACGTCAAAGTAATTTTCGTTCCTTTTGTAACTCCAAAGAAAAGTCTCTCTCCCCCTCTTCCAAGCAGGAACAGTCAAAGTTTTCTTGGAAGCCCAATCAGTCTTGGAACAAAGGGAAGCAATCAAAAATACCTGCAGCTGAGTCTAAGTCAGCATAAAGGGTATGCCCCTGGGGGACTTCCGGGCGGCGGACATACTTGGACGCAATATTTTGAGCTGCTCCAGTTATCCTACTAATTCCAACAACATTCTCAGTTTAGGAACTCTGTCTGAACCTCAATTGATAGTATTTTGAACTGCAGAGGATTCCATTTCAGGAGATACTCGTATTTATAGGATTGCTGCCTGCTCTCAGAATCCGGAGCATAACTCTGAGGTTTAGGCCTCAATACAATCCCCCAGTGATTTTCCCCTGTGGATTTCACTGTCGAGTAGTGCCTACTGTGCGCTGATTAATTCCCACATACCTACATAAAGTCTACCATAGTGGCTTAACATGGAGAATACTACTTGCATCTTAACAGAACTGAGTCGCTTGCTTGCTGGCTATCAAACCATATGGGAGGAGAGGCTGCAGATGGCGTCTAACCCATTTAGCACTTACACCATTCAGAGACCTCCCCAACAGGAGCCCGTGTGCACGGAGGGGATGAGTGATGGAGTGTCTTATCTCCAGTGCAAATCACCAGATACTGGTCTTACCCGGAGCATCTGCAAACTTCCCACACTGGATCTCAAAGTCAGAGATAGCGGAGACACACATGAGATCGGTGCAGAGCTCGGGGAGAAAGCTTCGGAGGAGACCCATAGCTGCCTTACCGCTAGAGATTAGTCGGCCCCTGCAGCGAGTCCAGAGAACAAAGTGTCATCACTTCGCCAAACCGAAGATGGATATTTTCATACAGAAATATGAGGCCACGCAGACTTTGCGAGATTCTGTCGCTGATTTTTTGGTCTGTCTGCACCCGCTTTCCTCCCCAGTGCACATGGAAACGCCAAGAATATACCGGGACTCAGCTGTACCTATGTCTCCCCAACTGCCTGGACTTGAGCTGGATGCAACCGACTCGGCATCTGCTGTTGTCATTTTCCCATCCACATTGCTCCCACTCGACCAGGTACTGGGTTGCCTGAATGGTGTCCCACACGGGAGATCTGTTCAGAATGACCGTATTGGAGTGGGCTAGTGGACTCATGTACTCTCTTAACTTAGACTGATTTAGCTCCCATTAAGGATAGCCATTTGCTCACAAGAGTAAGAGCACTAATTGACTTACTTCATTAGCTATACATTAGAACATGTCATAGATGATGGACATGAATATATTACTATAAATTATTTAACAGTTATGTTATTATATTGTTATCGTTCTATGTTTATGTGCCTCACCAGCCTGCCTATTTTATGGGGTTGTATGGCTTTTTCCTTTTGAGAATACTTAAGAAGTAACTGGTTATAGCTATTTGTCTAAAATTCTATTAATGACAGCCTGCAGCTAGATGACCTAGAGATGCCTGGACTTAATTCAACTACCTAGGGTTAATACTTATGTACCTCTGTAGTGACATGCATTACTTCCCCTCTTAAGTGGGATATAAAGCTAACCATTTGCTATTAGGCATAAACAAACATTTCATGCGCTGCAGTATCTTACTTGCTAAAAACTATATATGCCTGATTTCCCTATTTTTATAGAGTCTTATCCAAGATGATATCCCTTTCTGGAAAACAGAATGTCATAATAGTGATATGATACAGCATATCTGAACTGCATTGTTTTTCTATTCGCTTTATTTTATGTAGCAATAATAGGAAGCCCATCTCCTCTCATCATATGTTAGGTAACATCAGCTCCCTCCCTGAGTGTATCTGTCCATATTTATCTCACCGCCAACTACAGACAAATATTTGTGCTAATGCTGTATGTCCAAAAGATGACATTACTTATTGGTTTTCACATAGTGCTTGCCATAACCACCTCATGAGTGATTTAACATCAAACTAGCTTGCCCCAGTAGCTAGGTGCCATAATTCACAGGTCCAGGAGTGGACCATTCTAATTTTAGGGGGCTCATACCATTATATAAAAAAAAAAAAATGGAGGTTTCACTTATATTGACCTTAACTTTGTTTGATACATATGCAGGTAAATAACCATGCTAGTACACAGCTGTGATCTATGCCTTATTTTGTCTTAGTCCTTTGCCAAGGATAATTAGATACAAGCTGTTATCTATGGGTATCTTCCCAGGACATTGATGATTGACTAGAAACTACTACTGTTATATCCTGCGTTGTCCTGTAACTGTGGTGTTACCAACTATGTATTGGAATCCCTGGATTTGTATTCACTTTGTTTGTCTACTAATTAAGTGTAAGGTCATGTTATCTTTGATGTTACTGCTAAATACCCCAATAAAAAAGTTTGAATTAAAAAAAAAAGAAAAAAAAAAAGGGTATGCCCCTGGTCTGGGACTGGATCAAGTGCGGGGGGCAGACTTTCTCTGTTCTATCAAGCTTGGGTATGAGATGTCCCAGATCCTTTGGCTGTGGACATAGTGTCTCAGGGTTACAAGATAGAATTCAAGACATTTCCTTCCAGGGGCAGGTTTCTTCTCTCAAGATTATCTGCAGACCAGATAAAAAGAGAGGTATTCTTTAATTGCATTTGGAACCTTTCTTCCCTGGGGGATTCTATTCAAATCTTTTTGTGGTTCCCAAAAAAGAGGGAACTTTTCATCTTATTCTAGACCTAAAGTGTCGAAACAAGTTTCTCAGGGTACCATCATTAAAAATGGAAACCATTCGGTCTATTCTTCCCTTGGTACAAGAGGGTCAGTTCATCATGACCATAGACCTGAAGGATGTGTATCTTCATGTTCCCATCCACAGGGATCATCACAAGTACCTGAGATTCACTTTTCTAGACAAACACTTTAAGTTTGTGGCTCTTCTGTTTGGCCTTGCCACTGCTCCCAGAATTTTCTCAAAGGTTCTGGGGGCTCTCTTGGCAGTGATCAGGGCTTGGGGTAATGCAGTGGCACCATACCTGGACAACATATTGGTTCACGCGCCATCTTTTTAACAAGCAAACTCTCATACAGAGATCTTGTTGTCTTTTCTATGTTCCCACAAATGGAGAGTGAATCTGGAAAAGAGTTCCCTTGTGGCAGCTACAAGGGTGGTTTTCTTAGAGACCATAATAGATTCTCTATCTATGAAGATTTTTCTGACAGAGGTCAGAAAATCCAAAATTCTTTCCTCTAGCCTCTCTCTGCAGTCTACTGTTCACTTCCATGGACATTATTCTCTTTGCTCAATTCCATTTGAGAGCTCTGCAGTTATGCATGCTCAGACAATGGAACGGAGATCATTCGGATCTGTCTTAGAGGATAGATCTAGACCAGTCAACAAGATACTCTCTCCTGTGGCGACTTGCTCAGGAGACTTTGGCACAGGGCACATGCTTCTAGAGACCTTCCCGGGAGATAGTGACCACAGACACCAGCCTGCTAGGCTGGGGAGCAGTCTGGGACTTGTTAAAGGCTCATGGACTATGGATTTGGGAGGAGTCTGCTCTCCTCATAAATATCTTGGAGTTGAAAGCGATTTACAATGCTAAGATAGCTTGGCCTCAGTTGGCCTTAGCCCAGTTTATCAGGTTCCAGTCAGACAATATCACATCAGTGGCTTGCATCAACCACCAGGGAGGGACTCAGAATTTTTTAGCCATGAAGGAGGTGACTCTGATTATTCAGTGGGCGGAAGCCCACAATTGCTGTCATTCTGCCATCCACATTCCTGGTGTGGACAACTGGGAAGCGGACTTCCTGAGCAGACAGACATTTCATTCCGGAGAGTGGGCACTGCATCCGGAGGTGTTCTCCAGGTTAACTCTTAAATGGGGGATGCTGGAGTTGGATCTAATGGCGTCTCGGTAGAACGACCACTCAGGGTCTATTCCTTCATCCACATCTTGTTTCTCTGAAGCTGATTGCTTGAAGATGGTCAATGAGTATATGATCCAGGCTTGCAAGCCTGTTACCTAGAAAAATTTACCATAAGGTATGGCGTAAATATCTTTATTGGTGTGAATCTTAGGGCTACTCTTGGAGTAGGGTCAATATTCCTAGAATTTTGTCTTTTCTCCAGGAAGATCTGGAGAAAGGGTTGTCAGTCAGTTCTCTGAAAGGTCAGATTTCTGCATTATCTATTTTGTTACACAAGCATCTGGCGGATGTGCCAGATGTTTAATCTTTTTGTCAGGCCCTATTCCGAATCAGGCCTGTGTTTAAACCTGTTGCTCCTCCTTGGAGCCTTAACCTTATTCTTAGAATATTGCAGCAGGATCCGTTTGAGCCCATGCATTCCATAGATATTAAGTTGTTATCTTGGAAGGTTTTGTTTCTTATTGCTATATTTTCTGCTCCGAGAGTTTCGTAACTCTCGGCTTTGCAGTGTGATTCGCCTTACGTTATCTTTCATGTGGATAAGGCGGTTCTTTGTACTAAATTGTTGCTTCTCCCTAAAGTAGTATATTAATCAGGAAATTGTTGTTCCTTCTCTCTGTCCCAATCCCTCTTCTCATAAGGAACTTTTGCTACACAACTTGGATGTTGTGCGTGCTCTAAAATTCTACCTACAGGCGACTAAGGATTTTTATACATCCAAAGCACTCCAGCCACCAGAAGAAATCTTTGATTAAAAGACCTTTATTTTCTTTAGTTGCGTCCAAAACTAAGGACTATTTGGATTAACAAGATTTGGCAAATCTTACTCTGTGCCCCACACACAAGTATGCTGTTCTCTTTACTTTTTTGACTAAGGATTTTTGCCAGTCCTCTGCCCTGTTTGTTTGCTTCTCTGACAAACGTAAGGGTCAGAAAGCTACTGCTACTTCTCTTTCTCTATGGTTGAGACATATGATTTGTTTTGCTTATGAGACTGCTGGTCAGCAGCCTTCTGAGAGAATTATGGCTCATTCCACGAGGGTTGTCTCCTCATCTTGGGCTTTTAAAAAGGAAGCTTCTGTGGAACACATTTGCAAGGTTGCAACTAGGTCCTCTCTGCATACTTTTTCCAAATTTTACAAATGTAATAATTTTGCTGAGGCTTCTTTGGGAGAAAGGTTTTGGGAGAAAGGTTCTGCCTGTCCCTCCCTAGTCATCTGTGTCCTCTAGCTTGGGTATTGGTTCCCACTAGTAATTGATGATGTTGTGGACTCACTATATTTTAGGAAAGAAAACAAAATTTATGCTTACTTGATAAATGGGGATTGTGGGTGGGGAGTGACACTTAACAGCTTTGCTGTAGTGCTCTTTGCCTCCTCCTGCTGGCCAGGAGTGATATTCCCTCTAGTAATTCAGGTAAGCATAAATTTTATTTTTTCTCAAAAATATATTTTAGATTTTTTGTCTTAAATGAATACTGATGCTGCTGGCAAAACATTTTTTTTATATTGAAAAGCTAATGTGTCAGCTAATGATTAACATGTGGCAAAACATGTCCCTACAGCAACTGTTCCTACAGAAAACGAATAAAGCTGAATAGTTCAATGTTTTGTGCATATGTACTAATAACATGAATTTATTCTCAAACCTCCATAACAACATGGGGAGACCATGCTGAGACTGAAAGTATTTTATTGAGCAGCAGTGTTCTCAGTAAACTTAAAGGACTGAAACAATCTCATGATTTCCATAAACAAAATATTCTACTCGTGTCAAAATATATTTAAGAATAATGCTGGAGGTACAGTACACTTTGAATGAGCTGCTTCAGTAATAACATGCCTAGGCAATAATATATTTTCTTCAGAGTGGCTATTACAGATAAGAAGGAACAAACAAAACAAAGTCTGAGAATAAAAATAAATGTATGGGGTGCCCTCTAGATAATGTGAGGTAAATATGATTATGCAGTATTGCAATATTTTTAGAAACAACTGCTGTTCTACTTGTGCTGCAAAGAACAAGAAGCTTAAAGAGACATTAAACACTTTGAGATGGTTATATAAAATAGGTAGTAATTAGCAGCCAATAAGCATTAGTACAAAGTACATTACTGATACAACTGCATTAGTTTCAATTTAAACTAACAAACGGCTTGACTACGAGTTTTGCGGTATGGGTGAAAAAGCAGCGTTAAGGCTCATAATGCTGCTTTTTCACGACCGCTGGTATTACGAGTCTTGCAGGTTTAGGGGCGCAGCATACTTTTTTGGTCGTAATGCAAAGTAATTATCCCAATTAAATGTTATGCCAATTATCGCATTCCAATCGGAATTAAGGTAGAAAAAGTCCTATTGGCTGATCTAATCAGCCAATAGGATTGAGTGTGCATTCTATTTGCTGATTAGATCAGCCAATAGGATTGAACTTCAATCCTATTGGCTGATTGCATCAGCCAATAGGATTTTTTCTACCTTAATTCCGATTGGCTAATAGAATTATATCAGCCAATCGGAATCTAAGGGACATCTTGGGTGACGTCACTTAAAGAGATATTCATTATGAAGAAGCCGTTGTTTGAAGAGGATGCTCCGCGTCGGATGTCTTGAAGATAGACCCGCTCCGCCGAAAGGATGAAGATAGAAGATGCTGTCTGGATGAAGACTTCTGCCCATCTGGAGGACCACTTCTGCCCATCTGGAGGACCACTTCTGCCGGCTTCGTTGAGGACATCTTGCCGCTTGGATGAAGACTTCTCCCGGTAAGTGAATCTTTGGGGGTTAGTGTTAGGATTTTTTTAAGGGTGTATTGGGTGGGTTTATTTTTTAGGTTAGGGCTTTGGGCCTGCAAAAGAGCTAAATGCCCTTTTAAGGGCAATGCCCATCCAAATGCCCTTTTCAGGGCAATGGGGAGATTAGGTTTTTTTAGTTAGTGAGGGTGTATCACTCACTTTTTGGCCTCCAGGAGAGACTCGTAATACCGGCGCTATGGAAGTCCCATAGAAAAAAGAGTTTACGAAGTGTACGTAAGTCGGTTTGCGATAAGGCCAAAAAAGTGTGCGGGCCCCTGATTGGAACAGCCAATAGAATGCAAGCTCAATCCTATTGGCTGATTGGATCAGCCAATAGGATTGAACTTAAATCCTATTGGCTGATTGCATTGCATTAATTCTGATTTGCTGATAGAATTCTATCAGCTAATCGGAATCTAAGGGATGCCATCATGGTCCGGTCTTCAGAACTATAAGTCGATCTTCAGGGGGTTAGTGTTAGGTTTTATTTTGGTGTATTGGGTGGGTTTTATTTTTTAGATTAATGTTTGGGCCGCAAAAGAGCTAACTGCCCTTTTAAGGGCAATGCCCATCCAAATGCAATTTTCAGGGCAATGGGGAGCTTAGGTTTTGTTAGATAGTATTTTATTTGGGGGGTTGGTTGTGTGGGTGGTGGGTTTTACTGTTGTGGGGGATGTTTGTATTATTTTTTACGGGTAAAAGAGCTGATTACTTTGGGGTAATGCCCAGCAAAAGGCCCTTTTAAGGGCTATTGGTAGTTCAGTTTATGCTAGGTTTCACTTATGGTACGTCACATTATCAATATAATTCAATAGCATATCCATTAAAGGCATGTCATTTTTTAATCCTAGTAGTATGGAACATAAATATATATCTTATATTCTTAATCTGTGTCATATCATATCAACAGATCTGGAGTAGCTGGGCTACTAAGAGTGTTGTCTTAGCTTGTTCAAAAATATAGATCAAAACATCCTTGAATTATAATACCGATGGACAATGGAAAATATAGACATGCATGAAAAGCATATGCAAATTTCTATAGGATGTATTTTCCGCTGCTTACGGAGTAAGCACAAAGGTATACAGAATTGGGGTAAGGGATTTGGGGCAATATCAAGTAGTAAAGCTCAAAGTGTGAATTCTTAATGTAAAGCATAAAGGGTGGTGGATAATGAGAAATGGGAAATGGGGGTGCTGAGCCATAAGAAACTCAAAGTGGTGTGGCTATGCCAGGGGGCTAAAATAAAGAAATATAAATTAATATAAATTTTTAATTTAAGGTCGGGATGGTATACAATTATGGCTTCATAGAGCGACACATAATGGCAAACTCAGGTTGGACTCAATCA
The DNA here is from genome assembly GCF_027579735.1 of Bombina bombina. Lineage (NCBI taxonomy): Eukaryota > Metazoa > Chordata > Amphibia > Anura > Bombinatoridae > Bombina > Bombina bombina. The sequence continues at coordinate 320,775,237 of NC_069499.1, read as the reverse complement.
GGTTTACCTCTCTGTCCTTGCATAATCCATATAAAGGACTAAATAGAGATTATATGGACATATTATGATATCTCTATTTTTTTTTATTATAAGTAATATATTCATGGAGAAATTACTTGACCGGTCACTTATATCATAACCCTACCATGTGGAATACAAGAAAGCATGCTAAACATAGAGTCCGGCTGGTGGCCTTTGTATTATTAACCATATCGGTAGAGATATAAATGTATATACTCTTATTTTCCAGGGTAAGAACATATGATATCTAGATAATCCGAACTTCAAAGCATAGGTAAAGTTGAGTAGTTAGTTTATAAGAAAATATAAGGGTGGAGAAGTCTTGTATAAGTTAGGTCTGTCATGAGGGTGTGGGCCCAACACCCTCAGACAGAGGATACAAATTTCTCACCTCTAGAAAATTTTAGCATAAACTAAATATGTATTTCAATTCCCTTAATATCAGGATAAAATAGGTACAGATACCTACATACTCAACTACACTCATATGTGTATATACATTTCTATACCTAACAATCATCTACCGGTTAATAGTTATAGATCTAGAATAGCTGGAAACACAGGGTATCTTATTCATATAAATTATTAACTGATCTTTTTTTTCAAATAGTCATGTTCTGGCTCTTAGTTTAGAAACAGGTGTCCAGATGAGTTTGACAGGTCACTATCAGGTTCATCCACCAGTAAAATTACTCCTATCTGACAGAGAATATTAGTACCAAGAGATAGAATATCTTTAAATACTGTAACTAAGATCCAACAGCATATATAGCTATGTAATATATTAAAGATAGAAGTTTCATGTTATATTGAATACAAGACTCTATTATGGAATGTCTCAGTAGTAATCTGCCTGTAAAGATCACCTCTGGAGGAAGCATTTGGGTAACAGCCTCCATGAAAAACATATAGACTAAGGGATACATTGTAGAAAGTAGAATACCTCTTACCCCCAATATGGACTGAATATAACATCTAATAAAGTAATGCTGTAAGAGTGGGGTACAAGTAAAACCTAGTAAACAGATGAGAGCATTGCAAACAAACTAAGCCGGGTAATTAACATATATACAAATCAATCATTTACAACTAAGGTAGCATGGCAAGAATAAAATGCCGATTTACATACTATTAAGCATTTCAACACCATAGACTAAAATACCACCTAGTCTATTCTATTGTAGGAATAGCGCTACATGTTGTAACATTTAAAACATTACCCAATGCCTAATTAGAAATTTAACTACAATCAGGCAGCTGCTCCGTATAGAGAGTCACAGGTCCATGTTTTCTGACATCTCTGTCTTCATAAGAGGTTCCCTTAACTAGAAAGCTGTTGCTAATAAATGGTGAGCAGTCACTGGGATCAAGAGGTGTTGAAGTCCCTTTCATGTGAAGCAAAGTCTCTTATCCCACACCGGTATTCCAGATGTCCTGTCTGCCAGCCTCCAGGCTCTCCGACCATATTGGCCAGCTGTATGTACCACCCCTCAAGGCATGAATCTCCAAGTAATCATCAGTATCTGGTCCAATTTTTCGACTGTCACAGTAGTAATGTGCCTCATGTACAAGCTCAGGCAACTGGGGTTTCGCTGCCCGTTGTAAATATACTTTGTCTGCTGTCTTCCAGGGAAGCGCGTTCAGTCCCCATTACTATTGCGCTATCGCCACTCCTACTGGCTATTATCCATGTGGCAATCTGTTGTGTAAGTGTGCTATACAGTAGGGGTTAATCCCCATCATCTATAACTGGTACACTGCAAAAGGTGGTATCTAGCTGTCTTTGAGGTCCCAAAGCATAGTCCCCTGCAGGTGTAGAAGCAGGGTTTATCTGCATATGACCGGTAGCTCTTTGAACCTCAGGTGTAGCAAATGCGGAGTGGATGGCCTCCACCAAGTCAGCCTGGCATGTATCTAAAATATCTCTGAGTCTTGTCAATGAAAAAGCTAGATTCACAATTGTCCCAGATAAGAACTAATATATGTATATCAATGGCAATTGTCTTGTCTGTACATTTCTCTTGCATCCACTTAGACTCTCTGAAGGGCTGATAGTAGAGATTGTCCTGAGTAGGTACTCCTAGGGTCTTCAAGTCATCGATAAAAAGCTCTTCACAAAGGGAGACCAGTTAAAGATCAAACGTTCTATATAAATATAGATAAATGTCCCAAAAAAAACATATTAAGACCAGGAGCCCCTACAATGCACGTCCACTCAAATCAGCAGTTGGCACCGCCCCCAAGATAGTACTTCTTTTAAAGATCACTTAGATAGGAAGATTGAATCTTATCTTATGAAGGCATATTTACATACTGGCTATATTCTTAGATCTGCTATTTCTATAGCTGATGTTGCTGCTGCTTCAACTTTTTGGTTGGGCAGTTTAGCAGAGCAGCTATTGGATCCTGATTTGTCTAACATTGTTGTTTTACTTCAACATGCTAATCATTTAATTTGTGATGCTATATTTGATATTAATATAATACAATCTAAGGTGGCGCTTGTAAAAGAGTAAAACTGCTTAATAGTTGGCAGTATACAGTATGTCTTATACAATGTATAATATTAAATTACCATATTAAGTATACATACAGATTTTACAAAGAAATGTCCCAAGTGAACAAAATATACTTCTTGGATATAGGAGAATCCTCCTTAAAATACATTTTCGTATGTTGCCTGCCTCCTCCTTACCGATTGATCCGGCTTAAAGCTGTAGAATATAAAGAAGAACAGAGGGGCGCCTCATGTGCAGGCTCATCAAACACAAATATGAACTTGATATAATATAGGCCAAATGGGTGCTCACATATTAATAGAGCACACCAATGTGCTAGTAGGTGCAGGCTGTAGAATTATCGGGTGTAACAGCTCACCCACAGCTGGGATTTTCAGTGTGATGCAATGGATATAAAGCATAGATAGAAGGCACTACATTTGCAGATCAATCAGAGTATGACCATATATTTTGCTAACGTCAAATGAGTACTCACATATTCACCAAACACACCAATGTGCTGGTAGATGCAGACTGACAGATTTATAGCAGGTGTGTCATATCACTGTGGTTCTCCCAATGAGCAGGAACCAGGTGCAGGGGAGTGCACCTGGTAATGGTACTCCAATAGGATCACAATAATCACAGGCAGGTATGGTATTTATTAAAAAGGTTTAAAAACAAATACAAAAGTGGAATAAGGGTATCCAAATGTCCCCTATACATGCAACATGTTTCACGGTGCTATAAGGCTGTTTCCTCAGGCATAGTTTACACCTTACCAATACACCTGCTTTATATAGCTCCTACCTAACTCAAATGAACCATATCCTCCCTTTTAGGGGGCGTGTTCTCTAATTGATAAGTTGCATACACCTGCATATTTAGGCTCTACACTCAGATTCTACCCATATGACCATTAAAGCTGCATGCCCTATCTTACATCACATATATGGAGCAGAAATCTTAATTAGCAACATATATCCTATACCCACAATTGGTAACATAGAAAATAAATATACATTTCATTTCATTATACATTTCTAAAATAACATATATATATATATATATATATATATATATATATATATGTACATTTCCTTTTATATTGCATCTCATCAGTCTCATCAGTAATGATTTTCACAGTTACCCAGTTGATATAATCCACATTTTGTATATAAGACTCAAAACATACTACGTTTCCCATCTGTTGTTATTATTTTAATTCATGTTTTCCATGATAATTTTTGTGAAAAAAGCCCCTTAGCTATCTTATCTACGTGAATACTACCGTAATTGTTTTATTTAGTTGTGCTGTGCAAGATGTTCTAAGTATGTGTCCGTTTTTTGTCAGTGCAAGGTGTTGAAAGTATGTGTCCAGTTTTTTCCCCCACACTCCAGTTTGTTTGTGTACACAGCATATTACACTTCCGTGTTTCATTTATGCTAAATTTTATTTAGCCAATGGATGCTCTAGCGTATGTAGGAAGTGAATTTTAGTTTAGGGGGCCTATCACAGCGGAGGTGTGTCCATCCTCATCACCACCCACTCCATCTCTGTGCCTATATGATAGGCTGCTGTGTACTCTGCCCCTCAATACTACCATATGAAAGGCAATTATAATTCATCAACAGTGTTACTGACTAAGGTAAATGATCGCTGCAATAAGCCACAAAACACACTACAATGCCCCAACCCGAGTGTCATTACTACTCACCTGTCATGCAAATTTCCATGACCATACACCACAAATCCAAATGGGCAGAGAAGTGTACATATACCACATACAGTGGCCAAATAACATCAATACACTATTTGAATAGTGGTACCCTTTACATACCTCACGATAGACCTTCCCTCAAATATAAAAAACTGATGAACCCAAAGCTTATAACTAAGCCGGTTCCCCATCAAAGCCTCCACGAAATACCAAATCTGATCTACACCAATGTCCGCAAAACCAATCTATGTATAGATGACTATCTGCCCCAAACCCGAACAGAGGCACAAAACGGATACTACAGCCCCAATAGTGTCAGGGTGAAAAGGTGTTAACATATAATGTGTGATTGGATGGATTAGTTATGTGTTTATATTAGTAAATATAAATAAATATACAATTATATAAACCCCCTAAAAAATAAGGTGCTATGTAATAAATCAAACTGACTGACTTATATTCTAGTATTCCAGTAATCTTATTTGTGTGTTTAAATATCATAATATATATATATGTTACAGTGCTATATATAATTGAAATTATGTGATAATAATTTATATAATTGCCCTACTTATGAGTATCCTATTGCCTATAACTAAATATAGTCATTGGGAGGTCATTAGATATTAACCCCCATACCATGTTAAGGATATATTTATATATACTATTGTGATATATATATATATATATATATATATATATATATATATATATATATATATATATATATATATATATATATATATATATATATATATATATATATATATATATATATATATGTTTTATATAACCCCCAATGTAATGAGTGTATGTATTGAGTAATCAAATAAACCAAATATATGTGTAAATTAATATGACGTGTATTAATATTATAAGTGTTATAATAATGTGACCCAAACTTGATAACAATTAATATTAATTAATACTCAAATAAACGTCTCTGTGTATTGATATCTCTATTAGAATGATTAACTTTCTTATGGACTATGTTTTAGGGGTTACCCTGTCAACCACTATAACTCCCTCAGGTTCATTCGTCTATAATATACCATACTGATACAGATGTGTGTGTTGTCTAAAAAGCTATATGGGTAATCAAAATATCCATCAATAGGTAATATGGGCAATCGATATATCACCCAAGAGTGTCACATCCATAAATCTAGTGTGATAATTTACTTTATCATTACTATTGGCTCTCTACTCATTGGGTTATTCCCATAAAAAACTAAGCATTAAATTGATGATATATACCCAGTTACAAATTAGTGATGTTTACCCAGTTACATACCAGAGTATCATTTAAAATCAGCCAAATCAATCACTTCATTTAGGCCAGAGGGGAACAGGGTGTCATGTTCTTACCTGCATGTGTACACCTTTAAGCACTGCTTATATAAACCTACACCTCCCCCTTCCAGGTGCCAATTAATTTGTTAGTGTACAGCGTGCTAACTTGCTAGTAGCTGCTTGTTCTAACCTCCTGGCTCAACTAAAGAATTTACACCTACTATTTGGATTACAACTAAACTACTAAACGTAGAATTTTCAGTTATTTGTCCTCTCCTGATTACAAAACCTAAGGACTTATCTTTCATCAAGTGCTATCTCATTTTGTTTACTTCAACTCATTTGTGGAGCAACAACCAGGGGCGCCTCCTGTGAAGCTACATTATTACTACCTCGGATCTACAGCCTTCTTTAGCCTTTATCATCCGGTGCTCACACACGCACCCTAAATCAACCGGAGATCCTGAAATCCCTCTACCGCAAACAGAGTCCGGCTCAGACGCCGCGCTGTGAACTCCTCACAGCCCTCTGCCTGTCAGCGTATTCCTGCTGCCGATTGGTCAGGCGCGACACACCCCTCTGTGCCTGTCAGCTCTTTGCAGCGGTAGCACCTCTCCGATCTCTCACGCTGACTCCGCTCCTATCTCAGCAGTGTACTATTTCAGCACTCCTCAAATACTCACACAGTTGAATAGACCAACTTTATAACTTCAAGGATTGGGACTTTAACTTGTAAAGTAGGTTCCTGCTGAATATATGCTCATTGTCATCTAACAGTCAGCTAGAACTTTCTTGCTCATCTCTCTCCTGTAACCAGTTAACAGGAGTAAAACTACTCATATTCACTTCCTTTGCACTACGTTGTCTGCAGTTGAGATTCACAACAACAAAGTCAATCCATAGCTATCACATATTAATTGGCCCTAATAAGCATGGATCCAGCAGACCTCCCAAATGTGGTTTACAATCTCTCCCAAAGGGTAGACCAATTGTCACAAGCACTTAGAGAGCTGCAATTGCAGAATGACAGCCTTAGGGCAGCCGTTAGAGACAACACCCCTGAACCACAGGTATGTTTGCCAGAGAGATTCACTGGCGATAGGAAAATGTTCAGACAATTCAGAAACGCCTGCTACCTCTTATTTCAAATGAGGCCTAAGACATACCACACGGAGAGACTGAAGGTGATGACCGTCATCTCCTTCTTATCTAGTGAACCTAGGGTATGGGCTGACAACCTCTTCGAAAATAATGACCCTATCCTCACTTCTTTATCTGATTTCTTCGCACAAATGAGTTTATTATATGAAGACACACAGAAACAACTAACAGCTGAGCTTAAAATGCGCTCATTACGCCAGGGCCGTCGCCCAGTAGAGGAATATCTATCTGAATTCAAACTTTACATCAAGGATTCAGAATGGAGTGAGGTAGCCCTGCGCAATCAGTACAGGCTAGGGTTGTCCGATGCTCTAAAAGACGAACTTGCCCGTACGGATCTTCCTAGGACCCTGGAGGGACTTATGACCTTGTCTGTCCAGATCGACCGGAGAATCAGAGAACGCAGGTCAGAAAGACAACAATCCGATGCACCTCATAGGTATACACCTGGGTTGTCTAGCACTAAGGATTCATCAGTACCCATGGAGCTTGGCTTTACCAAGGGGCCATTAACATTGGATGAAAGACATCGCCAACAACAGAAGAATCTCTGTATGTACTGTGCTTCTCCAAATCATCCTGTTAAGGATTGTCCACTACTGCTACGTCAAAAAAGAAGTAAGTCGAAACATATATCTCATTGTTTGACAAATAAAGTGGTTGATGTCGCTTACTGTACCTTGTCTCTATCTCTACAGTGGGACCTCCAGATGTTCAGAGCGGAAGCAATCATTGACTCAGGAGCATTCTCCAATTTCATCGATCTCTCCCTTGTAAATAAAAATAAAATACCCTTGTGTGTCAAAGCAAAACCTGTCTCCCTTCGTGTAATTGATGGTACATATGTTAGTTCTGGGCCTGTTACACACCACACCATCCCACTCAAGGTAACTACAGGTAAGGGGCACGTTGAGTACTTGTCATTCGATGTTCTTCCTTCTCCTCTATACCCCATAGTATTGGGTTTATCCTGGCTGCAACAACATCAACCTACAATCTCATGGCAGTCATTACAAGTTGAACTGGATTCAACATACTGCAAGACTTCTTGCTATCCCCATCAACAGGTACTACAACTCTCCCAGACGACTTTACCACTGGAATATCAAGATTTCTCTGACGTATTCGATAAAAAGCAAGCAGAGACTCTTCCTCCCCATCGTATATATGACTGTCCTATTGAGCTGTTGCCTGGTTCCAGCATACCTTACGGACATATATATCCACTCTCCCAACCTGAATTAATTCATCTCAAGGCATACTTAGATGAGAACCTACAGAAAGGGTTCATCAGACCATCTACCTCCCCAGCAGGTGCCGGGATCTTTTTCGTTAAGAATAAGGATAACTCATTGAGGCCCATAATAGACTATCGTGAGCTAAATAGAAGAACCAAAAAGAACAGGTACCCTCTTCCACTGATCCCAGAATTAGTGGAACGCCTTAGTAAAGCAACTATTTACACCAAGTTGGATTTGAGAGGCGCTTACAACCTCGTTAGGATCAGGGAAGGGGACGAGTGGCTCACCGTTTTTCGGACACGCTACGGACTCTATGAATACCTGGTTATGCCGTTTGGGCTATGCAACGCCCCGGCTACCTTCCAGTATTTTATAAATGATATATTCAGAGATCTACTGGACGTTTGCTTAGTAATATACTTAGACGACATCTTGATATATTCAAACAATATGGAAGACCATAAGAAACATGTCCGATGGGTGTTAGGTCGATTAAGAACACACCACTTGTACGCTAAATTAGAGAAGTGCTCTTTCCACACCGAGGAAATCACCTTCCTGGGATACAAAATCACCTCTACTGGAGTTGAAATGGAAGATGGAAAAATCGACACCATTCTTAAATGGCCTACCCCTACCAACAGGAAACAGGTTCAGCGTTTCCTAGGCTTTGCAAATTTTTATCGCAAGTTTATTAAAGGATTTTCAATGATTGCGAAACCTCTCTGCAGACTCACAGGTTCTCAAACTCGTTTTATTTGGACACCTGAAACCGAAAAAGCCTTCAACTTCCTCAAACAAAGCTTCACCACTGCTCCTATCCTCCGATTCCCAGATGCGAATCTCCAGTACATCCTAGAAGTTGATGCATCTGAGTACGCACTTGGTGCAATACTCTCACAGCGTAAAACTCCATCAGAACCTATCCATCCAGTAGCGTTCTTCTCCAGACTAATGAATACAGCCGAACAAAATTATGCTGTTGGAGAGAAGGAACTACTCGTGATTAAGTCAGCTCTTGAACACTGGAGACACCTCTTGGAAGGAACGATTTACCCTATACTCATTTTTACTGATCACAAGAACTTGGAATATCTTCAATCAAGCAAAACTCTCTCTGCTAGACAAGCTCGTTGGAGTTTGTTCTTTACTAGATTTAACTTCCTCATAACTTATCGGCCAGGCTCCCGGAATGGTAAGGCCGATTCCCTCTCTAGGCATCTAATACGGCAGGACCAGGAGATACAACCACAAGCTATCCTTCCACCTCAACATTTCCTCGGTCTCACTAAAAACTTCATTCATAATCTACGTACACAACAACAAGAGGATACAACAATCCCCAAGGACATACAACAAGCAGACACCAGAGGAATTTCTCATGTAAAGGGTAAAATATACATACCTCCCAACCTCAGAGAAGAGGTCCTTCGTGACCATCATGATACCCCTCTATCGGGACATCCAGGTATCCACAGAACCAGCGAACTCATAGGTAGAAACTTCTGGTGGCCTAACCTTAGACATTCCGTGGACAAATACATCAAGTCATGCCTTGCTTGTACTGTTTCTAAGTCACAAAAGACCAAACCATCAGGCTACCTCCAATCACTGCCCATTCCAGAAAGACCTTGGCATACCGTTGGTATGGACTTTATTGTCGAATTACCTTTATCAAACCAGTCTAACACTATTCTAGTTGTGGTTGATCTGTTGACAAAAATGGCCCATTTCATTCCCTACAAAAAGCTGCCTACGGCCTCAGAAACTGCATCCCTGTTCCTGAAACATATCGTCCGCCTCCATGGCCTTCCATCCATCATAGTTTCCGATAGGGGCTCTCAGTTCACTTCCAAGTTCTGGAGACAACTATGCGCTGTCCTGAAAATCAACCATCGTTATAGTACAGCATACCACCCACAAACCAATGGGCAGACAGAGCGCGTAAACCAGTGGATCGAACAGTACATTCGCTGTTATTGTTCCCACCAACAGGATGAATGGGAGACCAACATTCCTATGGCAGAATTTGCCTACAATAACTCCTTAAATGGATCTACTAAGTGTTCTCCGTTTTATGCAAACTATGGCTACCATCCAACTTTCCATCTCTTCCCTCATCTGAACACTGCCTCACCTCATGTTGACGATACAGTAAATTCCTTATTAGACACCTTCGAATTTCTTAAAGCCAATATACATTTGGCCCAGCAAAGCCAGAAAAGATACTATGACTCCAAAAGAAGCAAGCCACCACTCTACCGAGTTGGAGATATGGTTTGGCTTTCGACCAAACATCTGAAATTGAAGACACCTTCGCGGAAATTCTCACAAATGTACATCGGTCCTTACAAGATAACTAACGTGATCAGCGTAAACGCTGTAACATTGGCTCTTCCTCCGGAGATTCCGGTTCACCCCACTTTTCATGTGACGTTGGTGAAACCCTATATCCCGACCAGATTACAATCTTCGGATCAGCCTCGACCTCCCGTAGTTCTCGTAGAGGACCTCTATGAAATATCTTCTATTCTCAATTCCAGACTACATCGTGGACAATTGCAGTATCTGGTCAGGTGGAAAGGCTACTCCTCTGACGAGGATTCTTGGGAACCATCCACCAACCTCAATGCTTCTCGTTTGGTTGCTCGTTTCCACCGTGATAATCCGGACAAGCCCGGACCCTCCGCTGCGGTGCAGCTTCCTTGAGGGGGGGATCTGTCATGTTCTTACCTGCATGTGTACACCTTTAAGCACTGCTTATATAAACCTACACCTCCCCCTTCCAGGTGCCAATTAATTTGTTAGTGTACAGCGTGCTAACTTGCTAGTAGCTGCTTGTTCTAACCTCCTGGCTCAACTAAAGAATTTACACCTACTATTTGGATTACAACTAAACTACTAAACGTAGAATTTTCAGTTATTTGTCCTCTCCTGATTACAAAACCTAAGGACTTATCTTTCATCAAGTGCTATCTCATTTTGTTTACTTCAACTCATTTGTGGAGCAACAACCAGGGGCGCCTCCTGTGAAGCTACATTATTACTACCTCGGATCTACAGCCTTCTTTAGCCTTTATCATCCGGTGCTCACACACGCACCCTAAATCAACCGGAGATCCTGAAATCCCTCTACCGCAAACAGAGTCCGGCTCAGACGCCGCGCTGTGAACTCCTCACAAGCCTCTGCCTGTCAGCGTATTCCTGCTGCCGATTGGTCAGGCGCGACACACCCCTCTGTGCCTGTCAGCTCTTTGCAGCGGTAGCACCTCTCCGATCTCTCACGCTGACTCCGCTCCTATCTCAGCAGTGTACTATTTCAGCACTCCTCAAATACTCACACAGTTGAATAGACCAACTTTATAACTTCAAGGATTGGGACTTTAACTTGTAAAGTAGGTTCCTGCTGAATATATGCTCATTGTCATCTAACAGTCAGCTAGAACTTTCTTGCTCATCTCTCTCCTGTAACCAGTTAACAGGAGTAAAACTACTCATATTCACTTCCTTTGCACTACGTTGTCTGCAGTTGAGATTCACAACAACAAAGTCAATCCATAGCTATCACACAGGGACTGGAACCTAAATATGCAATTTGTCTCCCTCTGGCACAAACAAACGTATCTATTGATGCCTACAGTGTGAGAGATATGTTCCAGAGGAGTGATCTTAAATGTATGTTGGACTGTACTGTGGCTGGAAACACTATGTTTCATGGAGCGATTTTTTATATTCCTCCAGTGGGGGTAAGGGAGTTTTTCTGCAACAAGATAAGAAATCTAAGGGTAAATTTAAAGCTCCCAATTGGTTTAGTTCCTTTCGTCAGTCTAAAGAACAAAAAAAACATTCCTTCCCCTAGGACCTCTGGTTCCAATTGGAGACCATCCACAAATTGGAATAAGTCCAAGCCTTATAGAGAACCAAATACAGCCCCTCAGACTGCATGAAGGTGCGGCCCTCAATCCAGTTCAACTGGTGGGAAAGACTAAAATTATTTAAAGACATTTGGGCAGATTCTGTCCAGAATCAGTGGATTCAGGATATTGTTTCTCAGGGGTATAGAATTGAAGATTCTTTCTTTGCCATGTTCCAACAAACCCTGTGAAGGCTCAGGCTTTTCTGAAGTGTGTTTCAGACCTAGAGCTTTCAGGGGTTATTGTTCCAGTGCCTCTACAGGAACAGGGTTTGAGTTTTTATTCAAATCTGTTCATTGTCCCATTGTTCATTGTGGTGACTGTAAGGACTATTCTGCCTTTTGTTCAGCAAGGTCATTTCATGTCCACAATAGACTTACAGGACGCTTATCTTCATATTCCGATTCACCCAGACCACTATCGGTTTCTGAAATTCTCTTTTCTAGACAAGCATTACCAATTTGTCGCTCTTCCATTTGGTCTAGCGACAGCTCCGAGAATCTTCTCAAAGGTTCTCGGTGCCCTTCTATCTGTAAACAGAAAGCAGGGTATTGTGGTGTTTCCTTATTTGGACTATATCTTGGTACTAGCTCAACTTGTTTCATTTCTTCAAAGACATGGTTGGAGAATCAATTTACAAAAGATTTTTTTGATTCCTAAGATAAAGGTCACCTTTTTAGGTTTCCAGATAGATTCAGTGTCCATTACCCTTTCTTTGACAGAAAAGAGACAAATGAAGTTAGTGTTAGCTTGTCTAAACCTTCAGTCTCCATAATTCCCTTCAGTGGCTATGTGCATGGAAGTTGTAGGTCTCATGATTGCAGCATCGGACATGATCCCCTTTGCTCGTTTTCATATGAGACCTCCTCAACTTTGCATGTTGCACCAATGGTGCAGGGATTATACTCAGATATCACAGTTGATATACTTAAGTCCCAACATTCGACAATCTTTGTCTTGGTGGTTAAACCATCACCTTATTGTTCAATGGGGCCTCCTTTGTTCATCCCTCCTGGACTGTGATCACAATAGATGTAAGTCTTACAGGTTGGGGAGCTGTCTGGGGGTCTCTAACAGCACAAGAGGTTTGGGAACCTCAGGAGGCGAGGTTAACAATCAACATTTTAGAACTCTGTGCTATTTTCAGAGCTCTTCAGGCTTGGCCTCTATTGAAGAGAGAACTTTATATTCAATTCCAGACAGACAATATTACTACAGTGGCATATGTCAATCATCAAGGGGGGACTCACAGTCCTTCAGCAATGAACAAAGTATCTCTGATACTTTCTTGGGCAGAATCCAATTATTGTCAAATTTCTGTGATTCATATCCCAGGAGTAGACAATTGGGAAGCGGATTATCTCAGTCATTAGACTTTACAACCAGGAGAGTGGTCTCTCCACCCAGATGTGTTTTTTCAATTGGTACAGATGTGGGGTCCCCAAGAAATAGATCTAAAGCCCTTGCATCTGAACAAGAAGCTTCCAAGATATCTTTCCAGGTCCAAGGATCCTCAGGCGGAGATGGTAGATGCTCTGGGCTGTTCCTTGGTTTTACCAACCTGCTTATATTGTTCCACCTCTGGTTCTTCCTCCAAATGTGATCTCCAAGATCATAATGGAACAATCTTATGTGTTTTTGATAGCTCCAGCTTGGTCTCTCAGGTTTTGGTATGCGGACCTTGTCAAGATGTCCAGTTGCCAACCTTGGCCACTTCCTTTAAGGCCAGACCTTCTATCTCAAGGGCCATTTTTCCATCAAGATCTCAAATCTCTAAATTTTATGGCATGGAAGTTGAGTGCTTAGTCATAGAGTTTTTTTCTGACTCAGTGATTAGCACTATGATACAGGCTCGTAAGTCTGTTTCCAGGAAAATATATTATCGGGTTTGGAAAACCTATATTTCTTGGTGTTCCTCTCATATTTATTCTTGACATTCTTTCAGAATCCATAGGATTTTACAGTTTCTTCCGGATGGTTTGAATAAGGGTTTGTCTGCAAATACTTGCTCTTTCTGTCTTATTTCATAGAAAGAATGCTAAACTTCCTGATATTCACTGTTTTGTTCAGGCCTTGATTCGTATTAAACCTGTTATTAAATCTATTCTACTCCTTGGAGTCTCAACTTGGTTTTGACATTCTTTGGATATTAAATTACTTTCTTGGAAAGTGTTATTTCTTTTGGCTATCTCTTCTGCTAGAAGAGTTTCTGAGTTGTCGGCTCTCTCTTGTGAGTCTCCTTATCTGATTTTCCATCAAGATAAAGCTGTTTTGCGGACTTCATTTAAACTTTTGCCTAAAGTTGTGAATCCTAACATCAATAGGGAAATAGTTGTTCCTTCTTTATGTCCTAATCCTCAGAATACTCTTGAAGGGTCTTTACATTCCTTGGATTTGGTAAGATCTTTGCAATATTATGTTGAGGCTACTAAAGATTTCAGAAAGACTTCTAGTCTATTTGTTATTTGTTCTGGCTCTAGGAAAGGTCAAAAAGCCTCTGACATTTATTTGGCATATTGGTTGAAACTTTTGATTCACAAAGCTTATTTGGAGGTGGGGCAGTCTCCGCCTCAGAGAATTATAGCTCATTCTACTAGATCAGTTGCCACTTCTTGGGCTTTTAAGAATGAAGCTTCAGTTGATCAAATTTGCAAAGCAGCAACTTGGTCTTCTTTGCATACGTTTACTAAATTTTACCATTTTGATGTGTTTGCTTCTCCCTAAGCAGCCTTTGGTAGAAAGGTTCTTCAGGCAGTTTTCTCAGTTTGATTCTAATGCCTTTAAATTTGAGTTTTTCTGACATTTTTAAGAAAACAATTATTTTTTTTTTTATTTAATTTCTCAGCTGAATTAGCTGTTTTTATTTTATCCGTCCCTTTCTAGTGACTTGTGGACTTCCACTTCTTAGGTATTATATCCCATACGTCACTAGCTCATGGACTCTTGCCACTTACATTAAAGAAAACATAATTGATGTAAGAACTTACCTGATAAATTAATTTCTTTCATTGTGGCAAGAGTCCTTGAGACCCACCCTTTTTTGTGTTTATGATTTTTTTGTATAAAGTCATTATTTTTTCCAGTTCCTCTTTTTTGTATGATTTTTACTCCTTTTTTACACCTCACTTCTTAGCTATACATTAAACTGAAGTATGAGTGAGGTGGGAGGTGTATTTATACGCATTTTGAGGTTTGGGAAACTTTGCCCCCTCCAGGTAGGAATGTATATCCCATACATCACTAGCTCATGGACTCTTGCCACTGTGAAATAAATGAATTTATCAGGAAAGTTCTTACATAAATTATGTTTTATTTCCATGGCGGCAATATCAGGAGAGGCAGATTAGGGGTTAATAACATTATGTAGGTGTTGGCGATGTTGGAGGCAGCAGATTGGGGTGTTTAGACTAGGGGTTTATGTGATGAACGTAACTTTTTTTTCCCCATAGACA
Organism: Bombina bombina; assembly: GCF_027579735.1. Lineage (NCBI taxonomy): Eukaryota > Metazoa > Chordata > Amphibia > Anura > Bombinatoridae > Bombina > Bombina bombina. The sequence continues at coordinate 320,759,936 of NC_069499.1, read as the reverse complement.
TCAATGGGGCTGCGTTATGGAGCTTTTCATTCCGCGATCGCAGGTGGGTTTTTTCTAACACTCTCTCCTCATTAATGTCTATGGGGAAAGCGTGCACAATCTCGTCAAAGCAGCGCTTGTATTTTGTGAGGCATGGAGGTTAATGCAACTATATCGCATGCACAAGGCAGCTTTTCAAAAACTCGTAATGTCAGCAATATGGAGGTTGAAATAACGCAACTTTTGTTGTGTTCATTTCACACGCCCTCTATAGTGCAAAACTTGTAATCTAGGTGAGTGTTAGTTATGCAAAACTGGGGAATGGGTAATAAAGGGATTATCAGTCTTTTAAAATAATAAAAATTCTGGAGTAGACCAACCCTTTAAGTGCTTTACACCAGATAAACACAATAACATACCCCTGCACTTTTCCATTCTTTTAAAAAGTTTTTTACAAGTCAGTTTCTTTGCTTATCATTTATTGTGGTTTATTCCAATCTGTTAGAAAAGCTGTGGAAGCTGGTTAAGCTTTTACAGTTTTGTTTTCTAACTCATACTTATTCCATGATAGGAGGGGCCTTATCAAACATAAATACAACCAAATGCTTTCCATACATTTTTTTGCACTGATTTTTATTTTCATACGGCTAGATTTAGAGTTTTGTCAGTAAAGACCCACGTAGCTAACACAGCTTTTTTTCCTACCGCTGCTTCCAAACAACGCTGGTATTTAGAGTTGTCTGAAGGGCTGCGTTAGGCTCCAAAAAGGGTGTGTTGAGCCGAATTTACCGCCACTTCAACCCTCAATACCAGCGTTGCTTATGGTATCGGTAAGCTGGCAAAACGTGCTTGTGCACTATTCCCCCATAGGAAACAATGGGGCAGTTTGGGCTGGAAAAAAAAACTAACACCTGCAAAAAAGCAACGTTAAGCTCACAACACAGCCCCATTGTTTCCTATGGGGAAACAGTTTCTAAGTCTGCACCTAACACCCTAACATGAACCCTGAGTCTAAACACCCCTAACCTTACACTTATTAACCCCTAATATGCCGCCCCAGATATCGCTGACACCTGCATTATACTATTAACCCCTAATCTGCCGCTCCAGAAACCGCCCCACCTACATTATCCCTATGAACCCCTAATCTGCTGCCCCCAACATCGCCAACACCTACATAATATTTATTAACTCCTAATCTGTCCCCCCCAACGTCGCCGCCACCTAACTTCAAGTATTAAGCCCTAATCTGCCTACCGGACCTCGCCACTACTATAATAAATTTATTAACCCCTAAAGCTAAATCTAACCCTAATCCTAACACCCCCTAAATTAAATATAATTTTAATCTAACAAAATAAATTAACTCTTATTAACCAAAGTATTCCTATTTAAAACTAAATACTTACCTGTAAAATAAACCCCAATATAGCTACAATATAACAAATAATTATATTGTAGCTATTTTAGGATTTATATTTATTTTACAGGCAACTTTGTATTTATTTTAACTAGGTACAATAGCTATTAAATAGTTAATAACTATTTAATAGCTACCTAGTTAAAATAAGTACAAAATTACCTGTAAAATATATCCTAACCTAATTTACAATTAAACCTAACACTACACTATCATTAAATTATTTAAATAATTTAGCTACCAATACCTACAATTAAATACAATTAAATAAACTAAACTAAATTACAAAAAAAACCAAACACTAAATTACAGAAAATAAAAAAAATATTTCAAGAATTTTAAACTAATTACACCTAATCTACGCCCCTAATAAAATAATAAAAAAAAAAAATAGTAAAAGTCCCTACCCTGTTCTACATTACAAAGTAATCAGCTCTTTTACCAGCCCTTAAAAGGGCTTTTTGCGGGGCATGCCCCAAAGTAATCAGCTCTTTTGCCTGTAGAAAAAAATTCAACCCCCAACATTAAAACCCACCACCCACATACCCCTATTCTAACCCACCCAAACCCCCCGTAAAAAAACCTAACACTACCCCCTGAAGATCTCCCTACCTTGAGTCGTCTTCACCCAGCCGGGCCGAAGTCTTCATCCGATGGGGCAGAAGAGGACATCCAGACTGGCAGAAGTCTTTATCCTATCTGGGCAGAAGAGGACATCCGGACCGGCAGACATCTTCATCCAAGCGGCATCTTCTATCTTCATCCATCCGGAGCAGAGCCATCTTCTTCCCAGCCGATGCAGAGCCATCCTCTTCAACCGATGCCTACTCGCCGAATGAAGGTTCCTTTAAATGATGTCATCCAAGATGGCGTCCCTCGAATTCCGATTGGCTGATAGAATTCTATCAGCCAATTGGAATTAAGGTAGGGAAAATCTGATTGGCTGATTGAATCGCAGATTCAAGTTCAATCCGATTGGCTGATCCAATCAGGCAATCAGATTGTGCTCACATTCTATTGGCTGATAGGAGCAGGCCCCTCCTTACCTTGTAAAAGCTGAGGTTCCCCTTCCAACTTCCTCTTCTATATCCGATCCAGGCTGTGAAGTGTTTTTCTTGTGCTGTCCAGTTTTTTCTTCCTTTCTTCTGCGAAAATGCATTGTTCCAGGCATTCAGTCCTTCTCAGGAGAATGTTATTACAGATGGGGATGATAATTTAGTGCAAGAATCTCAGCTTGTGGGAGCGGAAGTGCAGGCCCCTATTTTGGTTTTACAGCAGCCTCAGCAATTTAACCCTAACCAGTTTGCAAATTTATTACAGGCTGTGCCACCTACTGATGTCCCTGCTGTATCTAATTTCCTAATTGCAACAGCAATGTCCAGGGCTGGTTTTCCACAGGCCCCCACTGCTCAAACTGCTACTAACCCTGTTCTGATGCATCAACAATCCAGATTTATGCAGGCCCCTATGCCCCATATAGATCCGGATCTGCAGCAAATTGGGTCTGGCCTAGCCAGGATTCCCCATATTGCGCAGCATGATCTTACCGCCACACCACCAATTCTACCTAACTTTCAGTTAACCCCTCAGGCTGTAGCCCCGACTGCCACACCACCTAATTTAAATATTGCCCCTCAGGTTCCTAGGTCCGATCGCGTGCTTCCACTTCGCAGGGCCCTGATTCCTACTGCCACACCACCAGCCTACTCATCTAACTAGAAATTCAAACAAACAGCTTGGACTGTGTAATTCAATGTAAGGATCAGAAGCAAAGAACAATGTTGAATAGACAGCACAATGTATCAGTGTGTGCTGGCTAAGACAATGTATCGCTTTATCCAATTACGAAACAATTGTGATAAACCTGTGTTATACTGTGGCAGTTGATTGCATGATCCGTTAACCCCTTACATTCGCAAGACTCATCTTTGGAAATAAGACATAAGCCAGACAATTCTAGCAAATAAAAAATGTGTAACAAACTCACTTGATTCTGAGAATGATATCCGATATCCAATGAGATCCAGGAAAACGGAACTGTTGTGTCTACTCTTAGTAGTGCAGTCAGTTGCAACAGTCACAGATACTGCCTGAGTTCACAGCAGCATCTCAGCTTGTCTCACAGGTGTTGGGAAGGGCTCTCCTGCTAAGCCCTTGATTAAAGCAGTAAGTAGACAAAGAATTTTCAACACCTCTGAGTGAGACAAAATAGAACCCAATAATCGAAAGGACAGTAAGGCTGATGAAATATGTGTTAAAACTTCACCTTTATTTAGACTCCGTGAGTAAAAAGACAAAGGCACAGTACACAGACCTGACTACCGCTGACGTGTTTCCTGCCCTATTGGGCACTTCATCAGAGCTACCTAACAGGTGTGTAAAGGCTCCTTAAAAACAGGATATGAGCCCTATACACCTGTTGCATAATTAATTATAACAACAAAAATAATATTGTCAAATAAACACCAAATCAATGTGAAAAATAATAATATAAATTATGCATAACAAATAAACTTGAAAAAATTATAAACAGAAAAGAAAAAATATATATACATTTGTAAACACTAAGGGCTCCATGTACTAAGCAGTCAGCGAGCTACCCGCAACAAATCTCGCGTCAAAACTCGCAAACTGATATGTACAAAGTCGTCAACTATGTTCAAACTCGCATCTTTAAAATTGCGAGCGTACTTATCCGCCAAACCTCGCTACGTCTCCATTTTTCACTGTAATTAGACACATTTGACCACCAACTCGCCAAAAACGAATGTACTAAAAAATCTATTTGTCCGCTCGCTACAATTTCCGCTCCCACCTCGTTATTTTTGTCTCGCCACCTTTTAGGTGGCGGGCAAGGTACAAAACAATAGGAAAGTCAATCTAGAAGCCAGTCTAGACATATATAAAAGGCAGTAATATCAGCATTGTACAGCATAACTGGCGTCTAATTTGTCTCTCATTTCCATGAACATAAATTGCGCCAAATTTGTCGACTGTAATTAAAGAGTAATCTATATTTTAAATTTGTATTGTATAGTTGTCAATCTTTATAATTATTTTTATATTAATATTTATATATTATCAGATCCAGATGAAGCCATATCCAAATTGTAAATAAATATTACAAAAATATTTGTTATCACTCTGTTATCTGTTATCGCTCTGTTAACACTCTTCAAATTTTTTTTAACAATAATAAAGTTGTTTAGATAAGTTGAACTTTTATAGGAGCAAAATTCTATTCCCGCGACTACTATGATGTTCGTGACACCTTGCATGTCACGTGTTAATAATTGGCCAGACAATTCAACTGAAAGTTAAGTACATCAGCTTAGTCGCGGCGAGCGAGGCGTCAAATTTATCAATAATCCGCCACTGCTCGCGGCGGGCTAGACTTGTCTATTTATTGGGGGATTATTAGTACATAGTGACAGCGGACACCATTTCGCCCGCGGCGAGTAACGGCGAGTTTATCCGCGTCTAAAATGACGGATGAATTGACGGCTTAGTACATGGAGCCCTAAGACTATACTTTCATGTAAAATTGTATTACTTAATCTGCACATTAAAAGCGATAGTACAATAAAAATTGGGGGGCAAAGACTCTTTCTATTACTCATAGCATGGATATTTATAGATTAAATCCCAGTGTTCTGAAGCTAATTTAAACATGATCAGATCATACATATAATGTATAAATTTATTAGATGTTCTTGTCAACCATAATTAATGCAACCCATAAGTAATAAATATATTCATATATTTAGATATACACAGAGAGCAAAATCTGTTAAGTGTCCTAATATATATTATATCATATAAAAGTCAAATGCTAAAAAATATAAACATATTGAAAGGGGCACAAACTGACTGTTCCCCGTGAAACCAAACATGAATGAAATATTACTATTAATGTATATAATCCTGACCATACCAAAATGTAGATCCATTATAAGATTCAGATCCTGGGTATATATATAAAACATTGAAATATGGAGCATTGCAAATCAAAGAATGACCCAAAAGTCTAAGATTTATGTATTATCAATGAACAATTTGATGTCACTTATCTTGTTGATACCAAAAGGAGCACCAGTTTTTAAAGTATGAATCCAGTAAACTTCACGTTTACTGAGTGCTGCATATCTATTTCCACCTCTGGGTCCTAGTTTGACTAGCTCAATCCCTTGGAACGTAAAACCAGCTGATCTATCTTCATGTAAAGCAAAATGCTTAGCCACAGGGGTTTTAGGAATCTCTGCCTCAAGGGAAAGCAAATGCTCTCTTATTCGATCTTTGAGCATTCTAGATGTTAACCCTGTATATTGAAAATTACAAATTCTGCAAGTCAAGAGATATATAACAAAAGTGGAAGTGCAGGAAATATGCTCTTTTATCTTAAATATCTGACCTGTACATGTAGAGGTAAAGGTATCCCCAACTGTGGCATAACTACAACTCTTTCTAGTTCCATATATTCCTGTATACACCCATTTATTTGTTAGGAAGATCTTATTAAGGAAATATTTCATACCCAATGATGACCCTAATCTTGCTTCTCAAACTGACATCATAGCATTGAATAACCTCATAGCATTACTAGATGAAAATGAGGATGTGCCAGATCAATTGACAAATACGCCAAACACTGATAACTGGCGTAAGATTCTTAAAATACAGTCTCAATTCACTCCTCCGGGTCACATTTCCCCCCAAGCCATCACTTTTCTAAATTTGGTATGCAATGACATCATATCCATGCAAGATACTAAACTTTATGGAGCAAATATGACAAAATTAGAATTTGAGGCCATGACAGAAATGACTACATGGACAGATGTCCAATTCAAAAATAGTGATAAGGGGGGAAATATTGTTATATGGCCTACTTCATAGTATGTTGAAGAAGCAATGAAACAACTTCTTAATACTAAAAACTACAAAAGATTACTAGGTAATCCCACTGATAATTTCCTAGAAAATTAAAAAAAATTGATTGATGGGGCTTTCTCTGAGAAAATCATTGATGCCAAAGAACATAAGTTCCTCACAGTTACTAAACCCAAAATTGCAACGATGTACCTGTTACCCAAAATCCACAAAAACATAGCTTGCCCACCGGGGAGACCCATAGTCTCAGGTATGGGCTCCCTTACTGAACAAGCTAGTAAATATGTGGATGCAAGACTGAGGTGTTTTGTGGATATGTTACCATCACATACTAAGGATACTATGCATATCCTTAATAAGTTACAAAATACAGAAGTCACCAAACACTCAATACTGGTAACATGCGACGTTGAATCGCTTTATACCAGTATAAGTCCTGAATGGGGTATTAAATCGGTGGCCCATTTCTTAAATAAAGATCAGGATATAGAAGTGAATACCAAAGATTTCATCATCAGGCTGTTAAGATTTGTTCTTAAACACAATTATTTTGTCTTTGATGAAAAATTCTTCTTACAAATATGTGGCACCACCATGGGTACCTCGTGTGCACCCACTTATGCCAACTTGTACCTGGGCTGGTGGGAAGAGATGATAGTGTTCAATGAGAACATGAACCAATATACCCGCTACATCTCCCACTGGTCCAGGTACATAGATGACATCTTTATTATTTGGGAAGGCACAATTGAGACTTTACAAAAATTCATAGAATGTCTAAACACCAACCCTTTTGGCTTATATCTGACATACAACACTAGTATGGAAAAGGTTGAATTTCTAGATTTGACTATTGTAAAACTAAACAACAAACTAGAAACAGAATCTTACAGAAAACCCACTGCGACCAACAACATACTACATGCCAGTAGCCATCATCACCCTTCTACAATTCGTAGCCTCCCATACAGCGAATATTTAAGACTTACAAGGAACAGTTCTAGCATCAATGCTTTCAAGCAAGCAGCAGGTGAACTAAGAAAAAGACTTTTGGAACGAGGGTATACCAAAAAGTCACTAGCAAGGGCCTATCGTAAAGCACTATCAAAAGATAGGTCAGACCTGCTTAGACCAAACAATACTACATCACCTGACACAAATACAATAAGGTTTATATCTACCTATAACAGCCAAAGTGATGAAGTATCTAACATTATCAAAAAACACTGGCACATTCTAAAAAGTGATGATAAATTAAATATGGTATTACCAACTAATCCGTCTTTTACTTTCAGACGTGCGAATAATCTAAATGACCATCTCACAAACAGTCACTTCAATAGAAATAGACACAAGAAACCTATTCATCAAGGATCAGTACCTTGTGGGCATTGTAATATCTGCCAGTACATGGTGAAAAAAGATACCATGGTAGATAGATTCTGTAAAACTTAGAGAATTAAAAGCCATATCAATTGTCAGAGTGAGAACGTTATTTATTGCCTATCATGCTCGTGTGACATGATTTACACAGGTATGACTACCCGTAAGTTAAACATTAGAATGACAGAACATCTTAGTAACATTCGCAATGCACAGAGAGATACAGAAAAGGGCAAAAAAATAACGAGTGTGGCTAAACATTTTCTACAATGTCACTCAGGCAAAACCGCCTCGTTTAAATGTTGGGGTCTGGAACAAATCAAACCTGGAATTAGAGGGGTAACTGTGAAAATACCCTACTTCAAAAGGAAACAGGTTGGATTTTCAGACTAAATTCAACTATACCCAATGGAATGAACGAGGCCAATAACTATTGGGTATTTCCTTAAAAAACATGTTGACTGAATGTTGATAACAATTCATGAGACAAGTATTTTCCATCAATCTATTTTATTACATTTTATTAGATCACCGTATTCTTCTATCACAAAAACCACTACTTATGTATTATATTTACTGAATTATACCTAACTAAATTCTGACTAACAACCTCCTCTCTAATATCCTATATTACCCACAAGCCCAATTTGGATTTAATTAGAAATAGGGAATTCATATGAGAGAGGTAGTGGGATTCTCAGAAAATAGGTATTCATTAAATATATAATATCATACTATTTTTTGTAATAAATAACAAATTTGAAGGTGTATAATGGCCGCCCATAGCACTTCCAATACTTTTAACCTATTCCTCCCCATATTCTAATAACTTTATATGCAATATACATACTCTGTGTTAATTATAGAGAAAAATGTATAGTATACGAATAACATTAGCCCAATATTCCATGATACTAATATGTGTTTTCACACTAAGAAAGTATTGTGCTGTTACAGGCTATGTGATGTTAGAAAGACTACACATTCTATGTGTTTTGCTATATTCAATATTAGAAGTTTCATATATAGATACACTCCTACATTTACATCTGAGAAACCTCTCATAACTGTGATACTAAATTTAATACAAAGCATTTGAGGAGCATATAGATTAGCATTATTTGTGGAGAATCAAGTTGGAACCCACATAGATTGTCACCCTATGGTAGTGATCCAACCATCATTATCAGAGGAAGACAACACATAGGAATAGTGGAACTTGTCACTTTAATATGGACCACTCACTGCAGTAAGGGATTTTGGAATTCCAGGAACACTTTTTTGACTAAACTAACAAACGTCTTTAAACGTCCTTTATATATATATATTATTATTCTTTAATCAGGAAATAATATCAGAATATAAAACGAATACATGTAACACATGAATTACAAATACAGTACTCTGAGTGTGGGATATTTAGGACGCAAGTGGAAATCGAATCAATGAAAATTCCCTAACCACGAGTTACACTAGAATAGATCTGTACTGCCCCTGGCATTAGCGTTACTTGCACAGGGGTTGGACTAGCATCAATGTCCCTGATGTTTGGTAACATGGTGGTTAATGACAGAAAAAGGGTTTGTCTGCCCTATTATACAGTAATGTTCCAATGCGATATTGCTTTGTTTTCACACAGAGAAACGGTTGTGTGATTGGATGACGCAAAATAAGGGTATGTCCTTGTGGACCAATGAAAATGGCTCTTTTACGTGCTGTTCTCAATTACATAGTCACATTGAGAAAAACAAGAGAAAACACTGCCGCCTTATCCCAATTGTATTGCACGGAGGGGACTGGACGCACACTTTACAAGTTACATATGCTTTAAATATTATAAGCGATCCAAACCACATGTGGACAAATACACAAACACGTATCCCAAGTGCAACGATCGATAACATATAACGGGGAAAACGCAAAATAACATCAAATCGAATTACATATAACATATTGGATTGCATTTGCAACTTTTCTAACATGTGAATATTTGTTGGGCTATTGTTTGTACACGTCACAATACCGAAACACACAGGGATTGGATGATAAGTAGGAGTATCCTCACATGAAACATTGATTGGTTGATAGGTTAAAATTAGTGCTATATAAAGGGGTGGCACCCGGGCCTCGGTTTGTCCATAGCATTGAGAAAGGCTGATAGCACAGCCGAAACTAGTTTGCTGCTAAATATTTTGTGCATTCATTTGCACGTTGGTGATTGTTGTTTTTAAATTTAGAGTCCATTTGTCCCTGTCACCTGCAGCCGAGGGAGCTGCTATCGGCCAGGAAACAGGGGGACATTTGTGACTTAGTTTTAATATTTGGTACACTAGGTATTTAGGCCGGTATTAATCATACTTATTAAAGGTTATTTTTTAATTTTAATTATGTTAGACAGGAATGAGTGCTAGTTCAAACCACCTGCTTTCTTTGAGGTTCTCTTACCTCTTTCTCTCCTAACTATAACTACAACTCTTACAGGGTCTGACATTACATTTATAAAAACCTGGTTTTGATGTTAACCAATTAGTCGACTGTGTAGTATGTGAGCTCTTCTTGCTAAAATCCTTTCTGACCATATCTCCAATAGTTTTAGCTTTTCGAGAGATAAAATTACATTTAGTAGAAATATGTTTTAGATCTGGATCCCTATCTAAAATAGGTAATCTATTCCTAATAATTCTGCTAATGTTGTCAAATTGTCTACTGTAAGATGTAATAAAATTAACACCATCCTTAATCCCAACATTTTTATCTTTATCTTTTAGTAAACTATTTCTATCAAATTTGCTCACTTGTTCAGATATCTTCAATAAACTTTGTTCATCATAGCCTCTCTCTTTTAATCTAACGGTGAGATCTGCTGCATGTTTCTTATAACTCTCTAAACTGCTACAGTTCCTCCGTAATCTAATGTACTGACCCTTTGGTATCCCCTTTTTTGTCCTCAAATTCAGCTAAGTAGAGATTAGCATACGAGGGGGCAAATTTTTTGCCGGGAATTTTTTTAGCCTCAGACCTCTGGGAATTTTCTTCTCTTTAATATACAGACTTAAAAATTCAATGTCCCACCACAATTTTAACTCTTTAAAGTGCAGTTTTTACTTTTTAGAAAACAAAGATCCCAAGTCTACTTTAAAAATCATTATTTGTAGAACACCCTAGAATCCCGATATTCAAATTCCTACCAAAGGTACATAAAAGCATAACCAATCCCCCAGGGAGACCAATCATATCTGCAATTGGCTCTCTGGGGGAAAGGTTGGGAGAATGGTTGGATGTGCAATTGCAACCAGTGGTTCAGTCTTTGCCAGGTTTCTTACGTGACACAAAACATCTAATTAGGTCTTTACATGAATGCAAATGTGACACAGATTACAACTTTGTAACAATAGATGCTGTGTCCTTGTATTCATGTATACCACATGATCAAGGTTTGTTGGCTATGAAAGCTATGCTGTCTAAATATTCTAATTATGATTCAAATCTAATTGATTTTATGTTACAAGTAACCAGTTTTTTGTTGCTTCATAATTATTTTATTTTTGATGGTATGTATTTTTTACAGCAGAGAGGCACTGCGATGGGGGCAAAATTTGCCCCCTCGTATGCTAATCTCTACTTAGCTGAATTTGAGGACAAAAAATTGTTCAATGTTGCAAATCCATTCAAGAAACATATCGTCTATTATACACGTTTCATAGACGATATGTTATTATTATGGAGTGGAGATAACAAAATCTTGGATGAATTTGTGGAATATTTGAACCAGAATGATGCTAACTTAAAATTCACATTCAGACATTCTAAGGATGGTATACCATTTCTAGATGTTAAACTCAGTCATAATACAGAGGACATTGTCACAGAGGTTTTTAGGAAAGAGATCTCGGGCAACACTATTCTCAGAGCAGACTCTTGCCATCCATTTCACTTAAAAAAGGGGATACCAAAGGGTCAGTACATTAGATTATGGAGGAACTGTAGCAGTTTAGAGAGTTATAAGAAACATGCAGCAGATCTCACCGTTAGATTAAAAGAGAGAGGCTATGATGAACAAAGTTTATTGAAGATATCTGAACAAGTGAGCAAATTTGATAGAAATAGTTTACTAAAAGATAAAGATAAAAATGTTGGGATTAAGGATGGTGTTAATTTTATTACATCTTACAGTAGACAATTTGACAACATTAGCAGAATTATTAGGAATAGATTATCTATTTTAGATAGGGATCCAGATCTAAAACATATTTCTACTAAATGTAATTTTATCTCTCGAAAAGCTAAAACTATTGGAGATATGGTCAGAAAGGATTTTAGCAAGAAGAGCTCACATACTACACAGTCGACTAATTGGTTAACATCAAAACCAGGTTTTTATAAATGTAATGTCAGACCCTGTAAGAGTTGTAGTTATGCCACAGTTGGGGATACCTTTACCTCTACATGTACAGGTCAGATATTTAAGATAAAAGAGCATATTTCCTGCACTTCCACTTTTGTTATATATCTCTTGACTTGCAGAATTTGTAATTTTCAATATACAGGGTTAACATCTAGAATGCTCAAAGATCGAATAAGAGAGCATTTGCTTTCCCTTGAGGCAGAGATTCCTAAAACCCCTGTGGCTAAGCATTTTGCTTTACATGAAGATAGATCAGCTGGTTTTACGTTCCAAGGGATTGAGGTAGTCAAACTAGGACCCAGAGGTGGAAATAGATATGCAGCACTCAGTAAACGTGAAGTTTACTGGATTCATACTTTAAAAACCGGTGCTCCTTTTTTTTATCAACAAGATAAGTGACATCAAATTGTTCATTGATAATACATAAATCTTAGACTTTTGGGTTATTCTTTGATTCGCAATGCTCCATATTTCAATGTTTTATATATATACCCAGGATCTGAATCTTATAATGGATCTACATTTTGGTATGGTCAGGATTATATACATTAATAGTAATATTTCATTCATGTTTGGTTTCACGGGGAGCAGTCAGTTTGTGCCCCTTTCAATATGTTTATATTTTTTAGCATTTGACTTTTATATGATATAATATGTATTGGGACACTTAACGGATTTTGCTCTCTGTGTATATCTAAATATATGAATATATTTATTACTTATGGGTTGCATTAATTATGGTTGACAAGAACATCTAATAAATTTATACATTATATGTATGCTCTGATCATGTTTAAATTAGCTTCAGAACACTGGGATTTAATCTATAAATATCCATGCTATGAGTAATAGAAAGAGTCTTTGCCCCCCAATTTTGATTGTACTATCGCTTTTAATGTGCAGATTAAGTAATACAATTTTACATGAAAGTATAGTCTTAGTGTTTACAAATGTATATATATTTTTTCTTTTCTGTTTATAATTTTTTCAAGTTTATTTGTTATGCATAATTTATATTATTATTTTTCACATTGATTTGGTGTTTATTTGACAATATTTTTTGTTGTTGTTATAATTAATTATGCAACAGGTGTATAGGGCTCATATCCTGTTTTTAAGGAGCCTTTACACACCTGTTAGGTAGCTCTGATGAAGTGCCCAATAGGGCAGGAAACGTGTCAGCGGTAGTCAGGTCTGTGTACTGTGCCTTTGTCTTTTTACTCACGGAGTCTAAATAAAGGTGAAGTTTTAACACATATTTCATCAGCCTTACTGTCCTTTCGATTATTGGGTTCTATTTTGTCTCACTCAGAGGTGTTGAAAATTCTTTGTCTACTCATCTAACTAACTTGGTACCAGTCATTGGGCCCTCAATCATTGGGCCTGGTCCTTTACCAGAGCCTCCTGTACTGCAACTGCAGGCTCTGAGGCCTACTTCTGGTGGCGCAGTAATTTCAGCCGTGCAACCAGAAGTGGGGTTACTTCCGGTGCGGCCATTTCAATAAGAAAGAAATGCAGGGAGGATTAGAAGCATTAGCAATCCTGAATGTAGGAGTTATGTCAGGAATGGCGGTTCTAAACGCAATATGAACAGGGGTTATAAGCCCCTGCAATTCACAGTTAACCAGTTAGATGCTGGTAGAATGAATGTTCAACAATCTGCTAATGATATGAGTTTGGGAATGAGTAATGCTGTGGGAATGAGTAATGCTGTGGGAATGAGTAATGCTGTGGGAACGACTAATGCTGTGGGAATGAGTAATGTTGTGGGAATGAGCAATGCTGTGGGAATGACTAATGCTGTAGAAATGAGTATGGATGCAGGCAGGGTCACAGTTAGATCTGATGCAGCAATAGCCAATCCTCTCACAGGCAGGCAAGGGAGAGTTAGCATTAATCAGAATACAGTGGTTGGTTCAGAAAGGCAAGAGCCAGCTTCATCCCTAACTGCTAATGTGACTCCATCCTCAATCAACTTCCAAAGTGCTCACAATTTGATTACTCTTTTACTGGGAGTTCTAGGTGCACCTCCTGCGTCGTCAGACACACCAGTCAGGATGAGTACAGCAGACGTGGGTATGCCAGGAACATCTGCGGTGCAGACAACATCTGTTCCACAGCAAGAACTGCAGCTGGGGAACGGTCACAGCATCCAGAATGCACAGCCTGGACTGGCACATGGTGAGTGTACTGTTTTTGCACATGAACAGCAAGACACTACTGATACCTCACACACAGATACTAACTCTGATAGCAACACATCATTAGGATTGCAGGGTAAGGGTCAGAAAAAGATGTTCCGTATGATTAAAAAAATATTAAGGGAGGGTGTAGGTGCAGCGAAAGATCAGACAAAAGATAAAAGTTCTTCTGATGCTTTAAACCCACCTCCACAGGTAAATGCCCATATGGATTTACTAGCCTTACCCCCTATCAGAGCAATCTCTGAGAGAAGGGTGGCTTTATACGGAGAAGCAAGCCCAGGTGAAATTTATTCTTTACACGCACACTTGCGGAAAAAGATAGTTAAGAGAATTCACCAAGGAAATTATGTCAATATTTTCGATTTGTCTGTAGAGGCGTATAGGCAAAAAGAAAAGAGCGTTGACGGGACAGGCCCTAAAAAAATTCAAACGCCCAGACTCATTTGATGAGTGGCTACAGTGTTTTAGAATTTTCTCTTCTTGCTATTTGCAGAAGTACCCTTCTCAAAATTTAGCAATACTAAAATATACCGACACCATACACTGGATCCAACGTAACTGTGGTGAAGGTGTGTGGAGGGAATATGACTCCGAATTTTGGAGGAAAATGGCAGGCAAACCTTCGCTAACCTTTGATTGCACTGACAATCAATTGTGGCAGCGTATGGATCCCCATGGGGGGCTTGCGGCTTCCTCAGCGAATCAGCAGTCCTTTTGGAATGCCAGATTTAGAAAAAGGGGTGGTGCCTGCTGGGCATACTAATGGCTAGATTTAGAGTTTTGTCGGTAAAGACCCGCGTAGCTAACGCTGCTTTTTTTCCCAACGCACCCTTAAGACAACGCTGGTATTTAGAGTTGTCTGAGGGGCTGCGTTAGGCTCAAAAAAGGGTGCGTTGAGCCTAACTTAGCTCCACTTCAACCCTCAATACTAGCGTTGCTTACGGTAGTGGTAAGCTGGAAAAATGTGCTCATGCACGATATCCCCATAGGAAACAATGGGGCAGTTTTGGCTGAAAAAAAAACCTAACACCTGCAAAAAAGCAGCGTTCAGCTCCTAACGCAGCCCCATTGTTTCCTATGGGGAAACACTTTCTAAGTGTACACCTAACACCCTAACATGAACCCCGAGTCTAAACACCCCTAACCTTACACTTATTAACCCCTAATCTGCCGCCCCCGCTATCGCTGACCCCTGCATATTATTATTAACCCCTAATCTTCTGCTCCGGAAGGGAGTGCAGATTAGGAGTTAATACAATTTATTCTAGTGTTTGCGAGGCGGGAGTGCGGTGGTTTAGGGGTTAATACATTTATTATAGTGGCAGCGAGGTCCGGTCAGCAGATTAGGGGTTAATAAGTGTAGTTAGGTAGCGGCGACGTAGGCGGGGGGGCAGATTAGGAGTTAATAAATATAATATAGAGGTCGGCGATGTTAGGGGCAGCAGATTAGGGGTTCGTAGGGATAATGTAGGTGGCGGCGGTGTCCGGTCGGCAGATTAGGGGTTAAAAAATTTTTATTACAGTGGCGGCGATGTGGGGGGGCCTCGGTTTAGGGGTACATAGGTAGTTTATGGGTGTTAGTGTACTTTAGAGCACAGTAGTTAAGAGCTTTATATTCCAGCGTTAGCCCATAAAGCTCTTAACTACTGACTTTTTTTGGCGGTAGGAGTCTTGTCGGTAGAGGGTCTACCGCTCATTTCTCCCAAGACTCCAAATACCAGGGTTAGGCAGATCCCATTGAAAAGATAGGATACGCAATTGGCGTAAGGGGATCTGCGGTAGCCTGGAATCGTGGTAGGGAAGTGAGCGTTAGACCCTTTCCTGCCAGACCCTAAATACCAGCAGGCGGCCAAAAGCAGCGTTAGGATCCCCCAAAACACTGCTTTTGACGGCTTATGCCAAACTCTAAATCTAGCCGCAAGAGAAGAAGTGCGATAAAGGCAGCGCATGCACTTTCAGGCACGCCTGCAAATTCTGCACAGGATCACACCCAGGAAGCGAATGCACAAAAAAGAAAGATAGTGGCAACAGCAGTAGAGCATTCAACTCACTCATTGGTCAGAAGGGCTGGCACCCCGGTGAGGGTCCACGCGCTTAAGCCATGGTTGCTGGCCTATCCAGACCAGGCCATGGCCAAAATGCTTTGGGAGGGGTTTTCATTTGGTTTTAAAATAACAATTTTTCAAAGAGTACAGGGAGCGTGTTTCCAGAGGAATTTAATGTCTGCATACCAGCATCCAGAAGTGGTATTGGAGAAAATTAATAAAGAGGTATCCTTGGGCCGCATGGCTGGCCCATTTGCTTACCCTCCACTCACAAATTTAACGATTTCACCTCTGGGGGTTGTTCCCAAGAAAGACTCGGGTAAATTTAGATTCATCCAACACCTTTCATACCCCAAAGGTACCTCCATTAATGGCGCGATTGACCCTCAACTCAGCTCTGTGTGGTATCAATCATTTGATAGGGCACTGGACCTGGTTAGATGGGCAGGGAAGGGCGCTCTACTTGTGAAGTTAGACATCGAGTCTGCCTTCCGTTTATTGCCACTCTGCCCTTCAGTCTTCCCACTCATGGGTTGCAAGTTTCAGGGTTTGTACTATGTGGATCATTGCCTACCTATGGGATGCTCCCTTTCATGTGCGTTTTTTGAAGCCTTTAGTTCATTTTTGCACTGGGTTGTAGCCAGTTATACAGGCAGCGATTCAGTGGCGCATTACCTTGATAACTTCCTCCTTGTGGGAGAGACAGATTTGGGTGAATGCCTAAGTTTAATGAACAGCATGCGTGGAATAATGGCACATTTTGGGGTACCTCTGGCAGAGGACAAAACACAAGGTCCCACATCATGTTTAGTCTTTCTGGGCATTGAAATAGACACATTGTCTATGGTCTGTAGATTACCTGCTGATAAAATTAAAACAATGTTGGAGGCAGTTCGAGCTGCTGTTTCCAAAAGGGTCCTCTCTTTGAAGCAGTTGCAATTCTTGCTAGGGCTCCTCAACTTCGCTTGCAAGGTCATACCTATGGGCAGGATCTTTAACCAGAGGTTAGAAAGACAACTGAGTGGCAGAGTAAAACCTACTCAGAGGATCGCCCTCACAGTTGACCTGCTGGCGGATTTGAGGGTTTGGGAGGTTTTTCTAAAAAACTTCAATGGCGTGCGAGTGTGGCGATCGGAACCAATATCTAGCCAACTGTTGCATCTTTTCACAGACGTGGCAGGATCACATGGCTATGGGGCTTACTTCCAGGGGGAATGGAGCGTGGAGCAATGGCTGGCCACTTGGCCTGCTCTGGGTCTAACCCGCAATTTAACTCTCCTGGAACTTTTCACCATAGTCCTGTCAATTGAACTCTTGGGTTTGCAATTCTCCAATAAGACCGTTATATACTGGACGGACAACACCAGTGTCGTATACGCGATCAACAACCTGTCTGCCACCTCAGCTGTGGTAGTGACGTTGCTGCGGCACTTGGTATTGCGTTGTCTGGAACTCAATATACAGTTCCAAGCAAAATGTTCCAGGAGTTAATAATGTGGTGGCAGATGCTTTGTCCAGATTTGAGTGGGACAATTTTAAACTTTAGTTCCTAACGCATCACCAGTGGGTTTACGTTGTCCTGCTTTTCTTTGGCAGCTGGTTGTTCCTGGGTAGCCCTATTGCCATTGGTGCGCTCCTCCTTAGCCCCCTCCATGTGGAGCACTTATTTGAAGCTCTGGAACCAATGGGACCAGTTTTGTCGATCCAGGGGCATAGAAGCTGCCCAAGGGAACCTGGCATCTCTGTGCGACTGGTTGGTGAGTCTTCATACCTTAAGCACGTGTCAGGGTTCCATTCAGTCAAAATTGGCCGCTTTATCATTCTTTTATAGGGCATTGAATTTAACATACCCCACAAACTCATTTTTCATTCGGCAAGTGTTAAAAGGGTGGGGTAGGGTTCATCCCAGACAATCTGATACTCGGGAACCTATTATAGAAGAGTGTCTAGACAGGCTGTTACAGGCGCTTGATAGCACATGCTCCTCCGCATTTGAGGCCTCGCTGTTTAAGGCAGCTTTTGTGCTTGCTTTTGCGGTGGCCCTCTGAGTTAGTCGGTTGGTTTGGGTGTTCAGCTGGAGCATGTGAGAGCTGCGGTTGACTCACTCCTTTTTATCCCATGCTACAAAACTGACCAGTCAGGTAAAGGCACATGGCTCCACAATGCGCCTAGGCGAGGTAGCATTTCATGTCCCATCGCTATAATTAACAATTATTTGGCTTGTAGGCCCCAGTTGCCAGGACAGTTTTTGATCCATGCCGACGGAAAGTCTCTGTCTTAATACCAGTTTGGTAGGGTCTTGAAGCAAGCAGCGCTCAAGGCGGGCCTGGATAGTAGTAAAATTGCACCTCATTCCTTTCGTATTGGGGCAGCGACGCAAGCAGCGAGCGTAGGACATTCAGGTGATGACATCAAGCGGCTGGGGCATGGCGATCAAATTGCT